>NC_137799.1:2083202-2683202 GCF_963383645.1 Muscardinus avellanarius
AAAGTAAAAAGATCTCTGTGAGAACAAAGCCTGGGCTCTCTCAGAGCGCTCTCCGGCTTCGGGGCTTCCTGACCATGTCCCTCCATTGTCAGTGCTGCGCAGGTTGGTTGCTATTCTTTTACGTGGCCAAGGTGGACTTGCATGAGGGACAGAGGTGGCCGAGAGAGAGCTGCTGTCTGAGATACAGACCCTTAGGGTGTTACCCAAACGTCTACACACTCACCCCCTGTTAGATGTGACAAGTGTATGGTTTGCAAAGAGTTCCACAAACATGCGAGTTCATCCGTGCAGGTGCGATAAGTCTTTATTAGCTCAGCCCATTAGTCCCAGGCAGCTCCCTCCCCCCACCCCCGTGCTGCGGGTGCGGGGTGGGGGTGAGGGGAGATGTGTGGAAGAGAGCCTTCCACGAGTGCAGAAATCTCTCTGTCCCACAAGCTCCTGTGTCTCGAGATCACCGCGTTCCCCTTTTTATCAAAGGGGAGTGGCTTTCCGTGGGAACATCCTGGATCTCACAGGATAGGCGGGTCAGCCCCGCCCCTGTCCAATATGGGGAGGCTCCATAACCTAACAACAAGGAGCTAGGTTTTTTTTTTTTATGGCTTAAAACCTTTTTCTCTTCCTTTCCCCATAGGAGAGAATGAATTTAAAAAGAAGAATTCTGTTGTTGACTTCATTTCTCTTATTCCTGATGGTGGCTAAGCATTATTTCAGGTAAATAAGAAATACTAGCTGTACCTCAGTGAAGGGCACAGGTGACGTCACTGCCGAATCTTGTCCTGAGACCTCGGTCCCGCTCTGATTAAACGCACGTCACCTCCTCTTTGCGGTGAGACAAGCAGGGGCCCCCAGGAAAAGAGAACCCCTAGGATTGAGGGGATTTAAACCTCTCGAGACACGGAAGCCGGCTCTCAGCCCTGTGGGGCTAACAGACGGCAGGAAACAAAGAGTTGCCAAGGGGGAAGTCTCCAAAGCTGTGGAATTAAGATGGTACCTGAGATGGCACCTAGAGGTGGCACAGAGGGCGCTCTTCTCAGCCTCCTGAGACCACGTGGTCTCCAGAAACACCGAGAAGCCCGAGGAGACCAGACAAGGTCCCCAACATCGAGTCCGGGGCGACGGGGCCACAGCCTGCCCCTCTGTGAAGGTGACATTAGGGCCTCTCCCGCACGAGGAGGCACGGCTCCAGCTGGCGAGGGGAGGACGTGTGCGTGGGATGGTCACCAAAGTGACCTGCCCTGACCTTGTCTTCTTAGCAGCGACCGCACACCCCAGCTGGAGGCTGAGAGCAGGGGAGGCATCACGGGAGGAGGCAGGGCGGAGAGCGCAGGCACAGCGAAGACCCACCTCCTCGTGGAGGATGGCAGGAGGGCGGGTCCTGCCCACCCCACAGGGGCCTGGAAGGCCGTGCACCTGTGTTCTTTCCCTGAGCCGCCGGGCCCTTGCCCGTGCTGTCTCCCTGCTGGCTCGAGCGGAAGCCCCCCTCGAAGCGCCTGTTTCACTGGGCATCTGCTGACTCTTCTGGCAGAGGGCATAGGAACCCCCAAGTGGGCGACCGCGGCACAGAGCTACATCTCTTTTCGTCTTAGACACCTGCCAGCTGGTCACTGAACACCGTCTAGGTGCCAGGTGCTATCCCGGGCACCGGAAGGCAGCAAACCAAAGTGCCCACCCTCCAGGAGCGTCTCATTCTAGACAAAAAACAATTATGCAACCTACTGTGCCATATTATATAGTAGATATCATAAGCGTGAAGCCAGGTAAGAGGGAGATGTTGCTTTAGGGAAATTATAAACCACCCCCAAGCTCCAACTTTGTGTCTCATGTAAACAAGACCAAAGCTGGCCTGCCAGAGCCACCTGTGTGCACCAGGGAAACTCTTCAGACAGCCATGTTTTCTGCTCAGGACCCCAGAAATTAAGAAGGCCACATTCTGCAAGAATGGTGATATTCTTGGCAAGTTTCTGTCACATCCTGTTTTTAGTGAGCTTTGGCCGGGGCAACTGGATTCTGAGACTCTGTCCTGCCAGGGGCTGGCAATGACATTTGTACCCAGGATGCTTCAGATACCGTGGGCAAGGGCTGCGCTCTGGAAGTGCCCAGGGTGGCCAAAGAGAAACCGCCTCGTAAGCTCATTAATTGAGTCATTGAGACAGAAACGCACCCAGGACAAACCCAGCGCCCGCAGCCCCGGCCCCATGGTGAACTGGCTTAGGGTTTTGAGCTCTCTGGCGGCCACAAGTGTATCTGTACGATGTCCTGTTTTTCGTGTTCAGTACAGAATGCAGTAAATTAAATGGGATGCCCAACGTAGTGGTGCACAGCAGGCTGTGCGTTGGGTGATTTCACTGCAGTGTAAGCTGGTGTGGGTGCTCTGACCTTGTTTTTATTTTTATTTTATTTTATTTGTGCAGAACTGGAAATTGGACCCTCCTCCCCGGGGCATTCTACCTCCAAGCTATACCTTCAGTCCTACTGTTTTATTCTTTATTTTTGAAACGGTCTCTTTACATTGCAGAGGACCTCACCAAGCACCCGAGGCTGGCCACAAACCTACAGCCCTCCTGTCTCAGCCTCCCAAGTACTGGGATCACAGGCATGTGCCATCATGCTCGGCCCGCCAACCTCTCCTTCTGCATGTAACAAAGTCATTCACATCCCATAAAGAAATTAAATCTGTATTCAACCTGAATATATATCCATTCTCTTACCTGTTAGTTTTTTAAGCCCCCGCAGCCATAGCATCTTCTCCCCATCTGCCTTTGGTCCTGACCTCCTCTCCCCAAGCCTCCGCCTTGAGCTGCCTCTGCCCCTTCAGGACCCAGTGGAGCGGCCTCCTCTCGGGCGGCCTCCCCTGCGCCTGATTTGGGTGGATGCATTTCTCATATGGGCCCCAGAGCTCCGTCGCTGAGCCGTCACCTCCCCCAGGGACTGACATCCATTCCGGTTTCGTCCCCCAGGAGGCGGGTGGGCTGCGGGTGGGTGTAAGCTAGTTACCGGCGACGCCCGCAGCATGGCGGTGGGGCAGCAGGTATTTGTTGAGCAAATACATCTGTAATAACTTGCTTTTCCCTTTGTCCCCAGGAACCACAGCAAGAACGAACTTCAGCTGTCAGACTGGTTTAATCCCAAGTAAGAACAAAACTGTCCCTTTACACAAATGGCACCTCTCAGGATGTGGGACGGGCTGGTCCCCCAGTCACCATGTGTCAGCCCTCCGGAGTTCTTCCCAGCCTCCTGGGTGCAAGCCCAGGGCTGCTCCCCAGCACCAGGCGCCTGAGGGGACGAGGAGGAGAGCAGACGCAGTCGCGCAGCTGGCTCAGCTGTCCTGGGTCATCCCAGAAGGTCGTGCTCTGCATGGCCGATCCTGGGAATATTCGTGGGCTGAGGCCTGGGTTAAGTGACTGGGCATCAACTGTCCCCGTCGTGACCCACGCGTCAGAGGTGTCTGCACCTCCAATATCCGTGGTTTGTTTTTCATGGACGTTTAATGGTGCATTGTAACCGCATGACATAATGAGGTTCAGAGGGACGTGCCCCCAGCGCACACGGCGCGTGGCGGGTCCCCAGAGCCGCCCGTCCTGCCCCTTCCCCTACACGGTTCTGAGATGGCACTGAGCCTGAAGTGTTTCCCTTGTCAAGCCTACTCCCCCTTCCGCCGCCAGACGCCTCCCGTCCCTCCGCTGGGGTTCCTCCTCTGCCTGGCGTCCTCTCCTGTCCCAGCTTCTTCCTGGCTTCCACACGAGAGAGCATTTAGAATCCTCTCTGTCATTTAGCTGCTGTTCTCACTGTCCTCCACGTGCATCCATTTTTCTGCAAAGGACATAATTTTGTTCTCCTTTATGTCCGAATATAATTTCATTGTGAGATACGCCACGGCTTCAGAGTCCATCCGCGACGGACACCTAGGCCGGTTCCAAGCTTCAGAGTCCATCCGCGATGGACACCTAGGCCGGTTCCAGGCTTTGGCTGTTGTGACTTGTGCCGCTATAAACCTGGTAGTGTATTATCACTTCAAAATTCTGGTTTCAATTCCTGTGGAAAGATACCCTGGAGCGGCATAGTGGATCATACGGCGGCTCCATCCCCAGGCTCTAGGACTCTCCACACGCTGCCGTAGCGGCCACGCAATCAGCAACCACCAACGGTGTGAGGATCCATGTTTGCTCACAACCCACCAGCATGTTGTCATCTGTGCTCCTCCCTCTCCCTCCTCCTCCCCCTCCCTCCTCCCTCCTCCTCCTCCTCCTCCTCCTCCTCCTCCTCCTCCTCCTCCTCCTCCTCCTCCTCTTCTTCTTCTTCTTCTTCTTCTTCTTCTTCTTCTTCTTCTTTGTGGTACTGGGGATGGAACCCAGGGGCCTTCTACCTCTGGGCTACGCTCTCAAACCTATTTTATATTTTTTATTTGGAAACAGGGTCTCCTAAGCCAGGGCGCGCGGCTGGCTTTGAACCTGCGCGATCCTCCTGTCTCTGCCTGCGTGCGCCACCACGCCCGGCACTTATTTGTGTTCTTGATGACTGCCATTCTAATAGGGGTTCGAATTTTGATTTGCATAACACTGTAATTCATTTTGACGTCTGTACAGCAATCCTGCGGGGCATATGCCAGCTCGTTCCCCCCTGTCCTGCTCGTGGGCACGTGAGCGGATTTTGCTAGCAGCCCTTGGATAACTCCCGCAGTCCGTCTGATTGTTAACGATGCTGACTAACGACGCTGAACATGTTTCCATGGATATATTGGCTACTTGTGTTTCTTCTTTGGTGAAATGACTAGTTCAGCTGCCCGTTTTTTTGATTGGCTGTTTTTTTCTTTTTGTTTGTTGTTATTTTTTTTTCCATTACTGGGGATGGAACCCAGGGGAACCCGAGCTATACCCCCCTGCCCTATTTTATATTCTTATTTTGAAACAGGGCCTCACTGAGTTGCAGAGGGCCTCACTAAGCAGCCGAGGATGTCCACAAACCACGATCCTCCTGTCTCAGCCTCCCGAATGCTGGGATGACAAGCGTGCGCCACCACGCCCGGCTAGTAATTTTATCTTTGAAACCAGTTTTTAGATGTCTAGACTCTTTGATCCAATTATTTCATTTCAGAAATATATTACATAAACACATGTCAGTGTAAAAATTGTGCGTGGCTAGCCACCAACACGTCACTAATGACAGCCCCAGACCGTGCATGAGCCAGAGCCACGGGCGCCGGTGAAGTACGCTGGGCGTGTGACCACAGCGCAGTTTACCGTGGATAAACTTTATTGACTCTTCTATTGGAGTAAAGCTGCTTGTTAGACCATCTCTGTTCAATCTACATTCCTGTCATGGTGGAGTCTGGGCGCTTCTGTGTCTCCATCCTTCTTCTTGGGGGATTCCTTGGGGGATTTCGGTATTTTAAACAGACCCCAACCGCATAGGATCATCAGAGCCCACGCTCACGGTCGCTCTTAGTGTTTCGTCTAAACTGATGATTTTACGTTACTTAGTTTACTGCCTTGTTTTTCCTATTACTTATCAGGTCGCTTGCTGACTTTTCATGAAACAAAAGCCACAACCCCTCATGCACATGCCTGGCTTTCCGTCTCTCCCCGTGCCCTTGCCCGGCCCGTGCCCACCTCTGCCAGGCTCACCATCCCATCCTGGTCATCGATCACACGGCCCTGATGGGTCATTCTCTCATGGCCTTTTCTATATAATCTTATCCATCCATATGTATTCTGAAATTATCTACTTTTAAATTGTAGTGGTCCGGGGCCGGGCGTGGTGGCGCACGCTTGTAACCCCCGCGCTTGGGAGGCGGAGACAGGAGGATGGCGCAGGTTCGAAACCAGCCGCGCGTGCTGGCTTAGGAGACCTTGTTTCCAAATAAAAATGTAAAAGTAGGTCTGGGAGTGGAGCCCGGAGGTAGAAGGGCTTCCAGGAACCCCAGTACCACCAAAAAAAAAAAAAAAAAATTGTAGTGGTCCTTTGCTTTACAGAGAGGACAATGCACTTGTTATTTGGGGTTTCCCAGATGCTCAGAGTCACCTGCATTTTGCACGAGACTGTAATTCATTTGGGCATCTGTGCAGCAATCCAGTGGGGCACACACCGGCTTAGTCACCACTGTCTGCCCGTGGGCATGTGAGTTGTTTTGGGTGGTAGGATAGTCCACGCATGCCTCCTGGGTCGAGAATTGAGTCAAATTGGAACCCCTGGTGGGAAGGGATGTGAGTGTCCCCCGAGGAGGAAGGATCAGCAGCAGTCCCTTCGGTTGTGGTAACATTACTGCCCGGGCTGGACGGCTTAAGCAGGGGAACTTTATTTCTCACGGCTGTGGAGGCTTCACTCCAGGGGAACCCGCGTGGGCAAGTTCTTTCTGGCTTGCCGATGGCCCTCGTCACCCTGCCCTGCCGTGGTGGAGAGGGAGCGAGCGAGCCAGCGAGCTCCTGTGTCTTCTTACAAGGGCTAATCCCACCCTCCTGACTGCCTCCCAGACACCCCACCCCAGATGCCACCTTACGTCGAGCAGATATCCTCGAGCAGATATCAGCTGAGGATTTGGGGGAGGTGTGTGTGCGCAAATATTCAGTCCACAGCAGGGGGGAAATTTTCCAAAGCAGCGTCCTGGCGTGACGCCCAAGTGACCCCCTCGTTCCACGACACTGCTGGTAGGTAGGGTGGCAAAGACTGTCCTCTCAGAGAGATAACCAAGGGCTCGCAGCACCTGGGGCGCAGGCAGCTCTCAGAGAGGACAGCGCGGTTTGGGCGTTTTATTTTATTTTTATTTTTTTATTATTTAAATTTATTTTTTAAATTGGTGCATTGTAGTCATATATCAATCACATTGGAGTACAAGACTTGAGAGGATATACAAGCACACATCATCCAATTAGCCCTCATCCAGCCCCCATCCCATTCCCTCCCCCTCCCTGATCCCATGCTTGTTTGGTGATTAACTTTGATACATATGTTTATGTACCTCCTGCGTTTTAAAGAGGCTCCGTCCTCCCCTATTCCATACCCTCTGATTGGTCACCTTAATTGCTTCACTATAGGGCCCTTTCTATAGCTCGACCTCTTCCTGTTGCCCCTTTCCTCCTAGTTTTTGCTGATTAGGGGAAGCATCTGGTTTTAATTTTCTGTGATATTTCTCTGTGCATGCCGCGTTGCAAATACCGATCCCACTCTTGACGGCCCCAGTAGTGGCCTGGCTACCCGGTGGACTGATCCAGACCTCGCTGGCTCAAGCAGCGGCCTTGCCTCATGTGAGGCCCCTGTTCTGGCCTCGCTGGCCCCCACACCAGCCTAACCCCACAGCAGGCTCCGATCCCGGCCTCGGAGGCCCCAGCACTGGCCTTGCCTCACGGCAGTCTCCGATGCCGGCCTCACTGGCCCCAGCACTGGCCGGTGCTGGGGCCTCCGAGGCTGGGATCGGTTTGGGCGTTTTAACCTGCCCTGATCACTCCCCAGCACACTTTGGTCTTCTGTAATAGCCGTGAATGTGATCGTCTACACTGGAGGTAACGCCAGCACCCCCAAAGCCCCGACATATCTTAAATCCTATTGTTCTTTTCTTATTATTGAGAGCAAATCTAATGTCTCTCTCCTTTTTTTATATACTGGGGATTAAAACCAAGGGCATACTACTTCTGAAATATACTCCTAGCCCACTTTATTTTTATCTTGAAACAGGCTCTCACTAAGTTTCTGGAGGTCTTGCTAAGTTGCTGAGGCTGGCCTCAAACCTGTGATCCTCCTGTCTCAGCCTCCCAAGTACTGGAATCACAGCCGTGCCCCACTACTCCCAGCCACTGTCTCCCTCTCCTTTTGAAGCTATTTCTTCTGGATCACACAGTGGCTGATAGCAGCCATGAGGATATCAAATAGACACAGAGGAGGGGAAAAAGAGGGAGGTGGGATTTTGTACCAGAGGCAATGGTCCAGCCTGATGCTGGCTTCAGGCAGTAATGGAGAATGTTCTGTTTCTGGGCTTCCTGGTTGTTGTTTTTTTAATTGCCTAAGCAGCAATCGAACTTTAATCAGAGTTCAAGAAAAGCAGCCTGCAGGCTTGGAAGGCTGGTGGGTGGAGGAGGAAAGCTGGCCTGGCAGGTGTGAGCCCGCTCTGCTCCGGCTGACCGAGCGCCACCGGGCAGCTCCTGTGGACGGCTGTGCCTGTGCTTCCCACGGGAAGGAGAGACAGGACGCTAGCGCTCACCCCAGGGGCCTGCCGGGGCCGGGCCAGTCAGCCAGTGTGCACCAGGCCCGCCCGCCGCCCGGCAGCGGCTCGCTGCCGTCGCCCTGCCCAGCGCCTGCCGCTGATCGTGGCCCTGGTATTCCACAGGAGTCGCCAGGACGTCCTGACCTCCACGGCCTGGCTGGCCCCGGTGCTGTGGGAAGGTACTTTCAGCAGACAGGCCCTGAAGGACTTTTACAGAAAGAGAAACATCACCGTGGGCCTGGCTGTCTGTTCGGGGGGCAGGTGGGTGCCGCTCACCTTTGACCTTCTAGTCCCTTCTAGTCCTGGAGAACCGAGGGTGAGCGTCCACGGACATTCGGCCCCGCCAGTGGCCCGCGGCTTGCCGTGATTGCCGCTTCTGGCCGTCCTGCAAGAGACATTTGCTGCGGTTATATTTTCCGCCATGGTGGGGTTGGTAAACCTCTTGGGAATCTTTTAGAAACGCATGCTTTGTTCTGGCTTAGTTGTTCCCAAACGCCCCGGCTTTCCTACACCCTCACCTGCTAACCCACTCAGTGGAGCCTCAGACCTGGCTTCTGCACCCCAACTTCTCCAGGCGACCTATCGGGGCTCTTTTTTTTGTGGTACTGGGGACTAAACTCAGGAGCATTCTATTACCAAGCTACACCCCAGCCCTATTTTTATTTATTTATTTATGTATTTATTTATTTAATGTGGTGCTGAGGACTGAACCCAGGGGCATTCTACCGCCAAGCTATACCCCAGCCCTTTTATATATATATATATTTATTTATTTATTTAATGCGGTGCTGAGGATTGAACCCAGGGGCATTCTACCTCCAAGCTACACGCCCTGCCCTATTTTTTATTCTTTATTTTGAAACAGAGCCTCACTAAGTTGCAGAGGGCCTCACTAAGTAGCATGAGGCTAAGCTGTGAACCTGTGATCCTCCTGTCTCAGCCTCTCAAGTACTGGGATTACTGGAGTGTACCACCATGCCTGGCTTCTTACTTTTTATTTTGAAATTTGGTTTCGCTAAGTTTCTGAGGGCCTCATTGAGTCACTGAGGCTGGCCACGAACCTGCGATCCTCCTGTCTCACCCCCCCAAGTACCAGGATTACAAGTGCGTGCTCCCCCACCCAGTTGTATTGGGGTTCTTTAGCCTCTGTAAGGCTGCCATTAGATAGTACATTTGATGGCACCTAGACCCCAGGTAAGTTTTAGAACACTAAACTGCTTTCTCTGTGTGTTCCCAGTTCTACCCGCAAGTACCTGGAAATGTTCTTGAAGTCGGCCAACGAGCACTTCATGCCTGGACACAGGGTGACCTTTTACATCATTTCGGACACCTACATCAAGCCTCCCGACACCAGGTCCAGCCCTCTGCACTCCTTCCATTTAGTGCTGTTGCGCATGGAAAAGTGGTGGCAGGACCTGGACTTCACGTGCCTGCAGGCCTTGGGCGAGCGCATCGTCTCCCACATCCAGGACGAGGTGGACTTCCTCTTCAGCATGCAGCCCAACCTGATCTTCCACGATGATTTTGGGGTGGAGACCCTGGGCACGCGCGTGGCTCTGCTCCATGCCTGGTGGTACTTTAGAAACACCACCACTTTCCCGTACGAGAGGAGGCCCACGTCGGCAGCCTACATCCCGTTTGGACAAGGAGACTTCTACTACGGAAGTTCGATTATCGGTGGCACGCCCCATCAGGTGTTAGACCTGGTGGAGACGTATCTGGAAGGAGTGATCCGTGACTTTGGGGCTGGACTTAACAGTACCTTCGAGAAATACCTCAACAGGTACTACTTCCTCAAGAGACCTACCAAGCTGCTGTCCCCCGAGTACAGCTGGGACCCCAGCTTCCTCCTGCCTCCTCAGATGCTGTACGTCAAGGTGGCTCAGTCCCGGAAGTAGGGCACGGTGATGGTGCCGTGTCGACCGACAAATAAGTGACTCGCCAGGACTTCCACGCACACGGGGAGCCCGGAGACACTCTGGTTCTTAGAGACGCAAAACTGCACCCCTCCCCACAGAAGAAGATGGGCCCCTTGCAATTTCCAACCACCCGAGTTGGCTAATTAGGAATAAAGAATAAAAGACGCACACGGTGATGCCGTAGCTTTTTGTCGCAGATAATGGGGAAATACTTTTGAGGCAGGTAGTTTTCTTAAATAGAGAAAGACTCTAGTGTGGAAAAAATGTCTATTCTCAAACTGGAAAAAGTATTTTTCTATGTAAAGAAAAACAAAACAAAACAAACAAACAAAAAAAAAACACCACCAAACCTACAGCTCGCTCACGAAGCGCGTGGCCTGGCCTTAGCGTTGGGATGTGGGCAGCTGGCGATCAATTCCCTCGTGAGTTCCCTCTCCCCAGCGCATGAGGGGACACAGGGGAATTAGAGCCTTTCTCCCAAACACATTCATCCAGAGCAAGGGACTAAATCCATGTGCTTACAGCAGGGGCCATGTCATTTATTTTTATTTACATATTTGGCACTGGAGATTGAACCTTGGGGCCTTCAACCTCCAAACTATATCCTCAGCCCTGTTTTTTTTAAACAAGGTCTCATTAAGTTGCTGAGGCTGGCCTTGAACCTGCGATCCTCTGGTCTCAGCCTCCCAAGTACTGGGATTGCAGGTGTGCTCCATCATGTCTGGCCTCTTCCTCCATTTTATTTTTTTAAGAGGTGTTTGCTGAGCTCCTGGTGACAGCTATCCAACAGAGTGACCAGGGACAAAACTGAGTGGGGGGCGTGACGGCCCGTGGCGGTGGTTTTGCACCTAACTTGGAGTTACTGGACAGTGACAGGCAGCTTTAGAAGTGTCAGGGGTGGAATAGTGTCCCGGGTCATCACTTACGGAACCCCTGGGGTGCATCCGAACCCAGCGTGAGTGACAGATGGTCTTAGGAGAAGAGGAGACGACATCAGACAGACACAGGAGGATGGCCGCGTGAGGACCCAGGGGCGCGACTGCATCTGTGGGCCGAGGAGAGCGGCCTCAGAGCAGCCAGCCCGCTACACGGGGTCTCGGGCCTGAGCGTCCAGGACCGGAAGGATTAAGGTCCGTCTCGGAAGCCCTTGGCCCCGCAGCCCTAGTGGGCTAACAAGGTCAGCACTCTAGGACAGTGGTAACTCTGGGGCGTTAATTCGTGGGGCGCACTGACACTCATCTCAAGGCGTGGAAGACAGAGGCTGAGAAAAGTTGGACGCCCGGTGAGAAGCCGCTTCTGCGGAGGGTCAGCCCGGGGCCGGGCGCGGGCCCTTCCTGTGCCTCCACCGGGGGACGGTCTGAGAGCACACCTGCCCCTCTACGGCTGTCTCCCTAACTAAGATACCTTGTTGGTGACTTGCTTATTCTTATATCTTGCCGGAAAACCAATCTACACACATGCCAGAGGAGAGCCCCCATCCCCGGACCGACAGCGACCAACAGATGCCTCGGGTCGGATCTGGGGAGACGGGGCGCTGGACCCCAAGAAACTGAACCGTCCTTCTCCTGCCAACTTACAAACAAGGCAGGGAGTCGACTGAGAGGACGTCTAAAATCTTGCTTTTAAAGCAGGATGGCGTCATCCAGGCATGGCGGCGCACGACTGAGAAGCTGAGCTAGGAGGATCCCGAATTCCAGGCCAGCCCAGTGACGTATGTGAGCCCTTAGCAACTTAGTGAGACCCTGTGTCAGGAAAGTAAAATAGGGCTGGGGGTGCAGGTCAGAGGTAGAATGCTCCTGAGTCCGGCCCTCAGTACCGCCCTCTCCCCAGCTAGGGAATTGGCATTACAGCCCTGTAAATTATTTGATTTATTTGGAAGAACAACAGCAAACAGGCAAACTTATTAACATGTAGAACTTAGTGTAATTAGGTCCTGGAGCAAGCCTACTGAAGTCTGGGTCATCCCAGAAAGCCCTCCTGACCTCTGCCCTGCTCCTGCTTCCTCTCGCCACACACGCTAAGGGACTTGGGTTTTTTTTTGTTGTTGTTGTTTGTTTGTTTGTTTTGTTTTGTTTTGTTTTTGGGTCTGGGGATGGAACCCAGGGGCACTGTACCTCCGAGTTACATCCCCTGCCCTATTTTTTATTCTTTATTTTGAAACCGGGTCTCACTGAGTTGCAGAGGGCCTCACTAAGTAGCTGAGGCTGTCCGCGAACTGCGATCCTCCGGTCTCAGCCTCCCGAATGCTGGGATGACGAGCGTGCGCCACCACGCCCGGCGGACTTGTCTTTTAAAATTATTTTTCTTAATTTGGTAAACAACATTTCTTTTTGCAGATGACTTATGTAGTCCTGGCCTCATTTACATTACACTGGGAGGCTAAGAGAGGAGATTCTCAATTTCGGCAACTTGTGAGGCCCTCTGTAACTTAGTGAGACCCTGTTTCAAAATAAAGAGTAAAAAATTGGGCTGGAGGAGGAGCTCAGAGGTAGAACGCCCCTGGGTTCCATCCCCCGTACTGGAAAAAAAAATAAAGCTGTGATAGGAACTTTGTCAGATTCGTTGCAGATCCTAATTGCGGTTGGCTTGCTTGTATTTCCCTTCTGTGGGATGTCTTTGATGCGGTAGAGTCTAATGGCTTCAGCCTTTCTTCTTTTCCCTTGGTGTCTATACCCTGTGGGTTTGCAACTCAAATACAGATACTAGAGAAATTTCAAGGTTTCCTTCTATTAAGACTTAATCAGGACTTGATTTTAAGATAACGTGCAGGGCAAGATATCTAACTGTTCTCTCCTATGTCCCTCAACACTAATTTTTTTTTTTTAACTGGACATTGAGCCCAGGGGCATTCTACCTCTGAGCTACACCCCCAACCCACTCTTTATTTTTTATTTTAAAACAGTCTTGCTAATTTGCTGGGGCTGGCCTCCAACCGTGATCCTCCTGTTTCAGCCTCCCAGGGACGGGGATCGCAGGTGTGTGGCACCTCGCCGGCAGACGGGCTGTTTTCCATTCGCACACGGCCTGAGCCCTCGTGGCTGCGCGCCCCAGCCTGCCCTCTCTGGCTCCTTGGAGGCTTCTAGTTGAGCAGGAGTGGCTGTGTCTTGTGTCTCTGTTTTGTAATCATGTTGTCGCCGGCTTTTGCATTTTCTCCAAGTAAAGTCCCAGAGAGACCTTTGGGATTTCAGGTCATGTTTATTCACCGTGGCTGACTGTGGCCAGAGTCCAGCCCCCTGTGGCCACGCCTCGGAGCCTCTGCCGGGTGTTTCTGGGCCAGGCATCCGCCCAGACCTGTCTTGGGCTCTTCCACATGGCAAGGATGGAGGGAAGCCTCTGTCCCAGTTCCCTCAGAGTCTGCGGGCTGGGGCAGAGGCGGGCACACCCGTGTAGGGCCTGGACTCTGAGGGAGGCTGTCTGCCTGCCTCCGCTCACCGCCGGGCTCTCGTCCATGGCCGCTCAGGGCATCTTTCACCTCATTAGGGCCCTTCTACCCTTGCCTGGAGTGTGGGGGCCGCCCCTGTGGAGTGGTCAGGGGCAGGAGGATGATGCCGTCAGCACTGTATGGGCACTGGGGACCACAGAGCTCTGGTCCTGGACAGGGGCTGGGAGCCTGGGGGCAGCGGGTCCCTCACTATCGGCTGTTCTTCCACAGGAGATGCTATGGGCCCCCTTGTGGCTGGTTGGCAGGACTGGTGACCCACAGAGAGGTAGGGGACCGGAAGGGGGATGAGACCCTGGAAGCAGAGGGGCTTTGGCACATCTGGGCGAGTCTCTGGCCGCGGGCCAAGGTGAAGCGGGAGGCAGTGAGGCCGAGGGCAGTGCAGAGGGACGGAGATTCCAGACAGGAGGCCTCAGGGGAGGGTGTCACTTGGGCCCGGGTTGGGGCACTGGCCTGTGGAGCCACAGAGGAAAAGGTGTGATTCTAATGACTTCACTTGACCGTTTGGAAATTAGTCAATCCGTGAATGAACTAACCACAGCAGAAAACTGCTGTCTGTCCCTTCCTGGGACTGTCGGCTAGGCCCCCGGCTGGCCACATCCTGCTATGGCCTGTCCCCTGCTCCCAGGTGCCTGTGGCTCCTCTCAGGACAGCCACCCTGGGTGTCTGCACTCACAGAACCGCCTGGCCCCAGCCACGCACGCTCCGGGGCCGCCTGCAGCCTGGCGCCTTAGTCACTGCCAGCGCTCGCCCTGCTCCATCTGTTCTGATGAAGCCTAACATGACGTGGCCCCGTGAGGCCGGAGGAGGAGGCGGAGGCGTCCCCGACCCGCTCTGTGCACACCCCAGGCTCCCAGAACAGGCCTGGCCTGCAGTGTGTCGTGACGCCTGGGAGCCGTGCAGGGGCCGGGCTGGCTGGCAGGCGCTGGCCCAGGAGACTGGCCATCTGGGCCGCTCCCAGCTCCTCCTCCTCTGCTGTGCAGCCGCCTCCCCGCCCTTGACCTCTCTGAGCCATACCCAGGACCCGGAGCCAGCTTCACGCCTCGGTAAGGAGCCCCAGCAGCTATGAGAGATCTGACATCTGAAGCGCCTGTGCAGGCCTGACTATCGGGGTGCTCTGTGGAGCTGGCCATGTCGGCTAGGGGGGGTCCCGCTGTTGCTCTTGTTGATGGGGTTCTGGGCTCAGCTCTCACCTGCTGTGTTGAAGACGGGGGCTTGCTGCAGGTGGAATTTCTCCACGAACTCCAGGTACCTGCCCAGCCACCTGGGGTCCTCTTGCATTTTTCTTGCTAAAATCGGGGTTGGGGGGCTGGTAGCGAGGTGCTGGAGCCTCCAAGAGCCTCTCTGCTCCCTCCTCTGCGATGCACACTGGGGAGGCTGGGCCGGAGGCAGTCCTGGGCACTGGCTACCCAAGTGTCCTTGCAGGGGCGCAGGCTGGGGCTGGTTACCTCCCAGGCCCGGGGCTGCCCTCTGCCCAGGCTGTTGCAACAGCTAGGTCTGTTCTAAGCCGGTGGCCACGCGCTCCACGGGGTGTAGAGCCCAGGGGGCCCCCACTCCACACCTGTGCAGCGGCCTGCCCTGCTCATCCTGGTCAATGCTCTCCACTGCCATTGCTCCGGGGCCCTGGCTCCGGCTGACCCTCCGTCCCTGATGGCCTCGGCCCCACCGCCTGCCCTGGTCTTCCAGAGGCCGCGGCCTGTGGATGCTGCCGTTCCTCTGCCTCCCTGCACTCTGTCTCTTTTCCCAGAAGCTTTGACTTTGCGAAGCCCAAGAGGATCCAGTTGCTGGTCTCCCAGCCAAGACCGCTCAGAACAGTGACCAGAGACCTCTTCCCAGACAGCAAGTCCCAGGAGTGTCCCGCGGCCCCTCCCTCCCTCTGGGGACCCGAGCCGTGCTGGCTGGCACGGGACAGCCGCCACCTACCCAGCAGCGCCCACAGGCCGGTGACCTCATCGGCGTCCTCGAAACGTACGTAAAGAATGAGGTTGCTGTAGTCGGTGCCGACGAAACAGACGTTCAGGCTGCCCCCTTCGACTGTGGGAGACGCCAGGCCACGGGAGGGGAGGGCTGCTGCCTCCCTCCTCCGTCCCCAGGCCCAGCCACGGAAGACCCAGTGTGCCTCCTCCTCCCGGCACGCGCTCCCCAGCCCCCA
Organism: Muscardinus avellanarius; assembly: GCF_963383645.1. NCBI lineage: Eukaryota > Metazoa > Chordata > Mammalia > Rodentia > Gliridae > Muscardinus > Muscardinus avellanarius. The sequence goes on from NC_137799.1 coordinate 2,098,904, forward strand.
AAGCCAGCAGCTCCTGGGTGTCGTGGCAGCTACAGGGCACTGGGGCCCCGGTGCCCCCTCCCAGGCGGGGCTACTCACAGGAGCCTTGGTACTGGCCTTGCAGCCCGGCCGGATGGACTGTGATATTTACTCCCTCACACACTCCATCTCCTCTGAGGAAAGAGGAGGGAACTCATGCCTGCTCCCCCTCCGTGGCTCCCGCTGCCCGTCCCAGGGCGTGGTGGCTGCCTCAGGGCTGTCCCAGGGGGATGTGGAAGGAGCCCTAGCCGAGTGCCCCACGGGCTCTTTGGGGCTCTCAGGGTGGAGCCCGTGGGTCCTAGGGATGGAGCTGGAGGCCCCTGGCAGGAGTGAAGAAGAGAAGCTTGCTCTTGGCTACTGGAGAAGTCTGAACTTCACTGTTCCAGCCTGCCCTTGGCTCTGGGCTTTGGGTTTTGGGGTCAGAGCCCCTGCCCTGGCCATTCCTGATGGCTCCAGCACTGTGCATAGACAAAGCCCTGCCCCCATGCCCCTCGCCCCAAGGGCTCTGCTTTTCAGGGGCGGGGACATGTGCTGGGAGCACAGATGCTGCCTTGCTGTGTCTAGGACTGAGCGTCTGCTAGGACGTGGTCTGTGTCTCCTACGCTGTGGGCATAGACCAATAAGCACGCGGGCTGGTGGTCAGAGTGTCTGATCTCAGTGCAGCTTGTCACCGCTACAAATCTTCTGGGATTCTAGCTCTCCAAGGAATTCCTCACTTCTACGGAGGCAGAAAGGGGTCCAAGCAGCTTTGAACCTGTGATCATCCTACCTCAGCCTCCAAGTAGCTGGAATTACAGGCTTGCAAGTAGACTACTTATTTTTTTCCTTTTGTGGTAGTAAGGATGGAACCCAGGGGCATTCTACGTCTGAGCTACACTCCCAGCCCTACTTTTTATTCTTTATTTTGAAACAGGGTCTCACTGAGTTGCAGAGGGCCTCACTAAGTAGCTGAGGCTGTCTGCAAACCGCGATCCTCCTGTCTCAGCCTCCCGAATGCGGGGATGACAAGTGTGCGCCACCACGCCTGGCTAGTAGACCACTTTTCAATGCTTAAAGTGGTGGGCTGGGGATTCTGTGCCCAGCTGACGAGTGGCCAGCATCCCAGGGACCACAGATGCTTCTCTTTCCTGCCCACCACGCTCAGAGCATCGGACTTGCACCCGCAGGAAAGCACCTCCAGCCCGTTCAGTGCCAGATGTCCTTCCGGCTCTGACCACTGGTGCTGTCGCCCAGGGGGCCCGGGGTCTGAGAATGAGAGGGGCCACGGGGACTGCTCACATCCAGAAGAGCACGAACTCCACGTCCCCGCTGCTTCTGGTCCAAATGGAGCGGAGAGAGAGCCTCAGGGGGTCAGTCGGCAAGACCAGGTCTGTGTGGCTGGCCAGCCGGGTGGTGAGCCAGCGTCCCTCCACCTGCGGGGGTGTGGGAGCAGGCACGGGTCGGGGGCTGGCTAGGCCCCAGCCTGCCTCAGGCCCCAGTGTCATCAGCTGAGCCTGGCCAGGGTCCCCCCACCCCCGGGGTAACTGATGAACCCTCGGGTCCAGGTAGGGCTAAGCCAGGCTGTCTTCCTCCTCGGCAGCATCAGCTGCCTCCTCGGTCTCTCAGGCTGCTCTCTCTCTGCCCTGACCCTGCCTTGCTCTGCTTGACCACGTCCTTCAGTCTCCCTCAGGTCTGGTCCAAGCTCTCTCCCTTCGTGCATCCAGGGAGGTGATGGGGGCTGCCATGTCCTGGAGAGTTCTGGCTGTCCTCCTGGCCCAGCACTGTCCACAATCCCCACACCTGACCATGGCCGCCTGGACCCTGGAATGACAGGCAGGGCAGGCGCGGAGGAGGGACTGGACTCCTCCTGCCCTTTCATGGCACCCCAGGGGCCCCTTTGCCTTGCCCTGCAGTCCCTCAGCCCCATTCTGAAACCCATGCTCTGCAGCCTGAAGGGACTGCTCTCGGGCCACCAGCTCCAACGCCTGGAGAGGACCGGAAGGGCCCTACGGTTAACTGATGGCGCCTGTCCACCAGGACTCCTGCGCCCCTGCCCCAGCCCCTCCCACTGTGACCCCGTGTCCATCCCAGGTCTGGCCCACAGTACCCACCTTCTGTGCGTCAAAGCCCGGCTGCATCGGCACCTCTTCTAGAGTCTTCTGGGAGCCGGCCAGGCCCAGGCCGAGGGCCAGCAGCAGCAGAGCTCCTCTCCCTAGCATCGTGGTGCCAGGGGCTGGGTGGGGGCCTCCTGTCCAGCTCCCCCTCTCTGTGAATGGCCTCCAGCCCCACTCGTCCTGAGCAGCTGCCAGCCAGCCTGGCGGTGCTTCCCTGCCCCAGCCGTCCTGGTTCCTCCCCAGGACTGACTCAGCTGCCCCGTGTCTCAGTCCTGGGAAGATCTGGAGTGGCTGTCCGGGCAGTTTAACAGCATTGCTTTCTGTCCTGGGAGCCCAGGGCAGGGCCATCAGTCAGCTCAGAGGACACGGAGGACCCAGGTGTGTCCGCTCCTCCCACGAGGTCTGAACATCCTTAAATCGGGCCGAGAATCCTTGAACGTGGCCTGGTGTGCTGGGGATGCAAGGGCCGGCACCGACAGGCCCTCAGGCTGCCACCCTCGCTGGGCTCCCAGCCAGCCTGGCCGCTGTGCATGCCTCTTTGTTGTGGACATCTCTCACACCGGCCCCGGCGCTCTGAGCCCACGGCTTCCCTGCCCCAGGTGACTGGGACCATGTGGGGTGCCCACTTTTCACGGGTCCTCCCTCGCCTTAGGGATTCAGTCCAGGCCCGTGTCGGGGCCTCCCCTACTTGCTACAGCTGGCTGTGAATGCGACATTTGCTGGCCCCGCCTTTCCTGTCTCCAGGCCCCGCCTTCTTCATTGGGGGGGGGTGCAGCAGGCTCTCCAGGACTCAGCTCCAGGCTCTGGGGTCTGACCCTCCTGCAGGGACGGCATGGTCAGCTCCTGGAGGACAGACCCGGGGTGGTGCACTGAGGATAGTCAGGCGACAGGAGCCAGGCGCCAGCTGGTGCCCGTGTCTGCTAGCTGCTGGCCAAGTCCACTCCCACAGCGGCCCCTGGAATCCGCTTTGGTTTGGAGTGAAATGGCCACCCCTCGGAGAGGGTCAGGAGCCCCAGCCAGGGGGCCTGGTTGGACCTGAGGGGTCTTTTTGGTGGTTTCTGTTGGGCAGCACTTGGGCCCGCTGGGCCGCCTTGGTTCGTGGCTGGGCTGGGAGGGGAGGTGGGCTTCCCACTCCAGGCCACGGATGGGTTGACTCAGGTCTTGGGAGCCGGGGCCAGGAGACCTCAGGGCTGCCTCTCACACCTGGAGGACAGGGCAGCCTGCCACGGCAGCCTGGACCTCCGTCTCCCCCACCCTGTGTGGGCTGAGCAGGTGGACACTTGTGCTCCGGCCATGTCTCTGGGGCCCAGAGGCCCTGTTCGGGTTGGGCTCTGAGCACAGGGCTCTGGAAGGGGCCAGGGCTGCGTGGGGGCTGGGCAGGATGGTGTAGCCTCTCCTTTCTGCTCCCTCTGAGTGGGCCTGCTCAGGTGGGACAGTGTGGATGGGGTGGGTGCCCCTTTGGGTCTGGATGGGACAAGCAGGCCCTAAGGGGAGCCTGGCACTCTCTCCAGGCCTCCAGAGCCCAGCCCCCGCCCTGGGTCTGGGATTTTTGCATCTGGGCCACCTCTCCTTTGTGCCCTGACCTCCCAGAGGCTGGGAGGCAGCCCGTGGTTTTGTTTCCAGGGATGGAGACCCTCGATTCCTCCTCTCCCCTGGGGAGACCCTGGACACAGACAGGAAGCCACGTGAGCAGATGCAGAACTAGTTTACTGCATGGGGGTGGGCGGGGGTCCAGAGGCATCCCAAGGCGGGAGCCGCAGGAGACGCTGGCTCCGGGGTCACATGCGACAGGGACCTGGGAACCCAGATGCTCTGTTGCTGATCTCCAGCCTAGCAGGACACTCCATGGGGTGCTTTCCTGTGCCCGTCCCCTCCTCCCTGCTCCCTCCACGGCCCTGCCACCCCATCCCCCAGGCCCTGGGTACTGGTGACTGAGAAAGAAGGCCAAGTTCTTGGACCCCCAGAGCCTCTTGGGCCTGTGTTCTGAGGCCCCTCCATGGCAGGCCTCAAGGTCACCAGACCCAAGCCTCCCATCCCAGCCTCTGGCTGCAATCCCTGTCAGTCTCCCCATGACCTGAGCAGCTGAGGACAGGGGTTAACAGGCCTGTGAGCCCAGCACTCCACCTAGCAGGGGTCTTCCTGGGTCCCCCAAATCCTCTGACTCAGGCCAGACCCTGGACTTGGCATCTCTAGCCAGTACAGCCTGGAGCCTCAGGCCTGGTGGGTGGGGGGCTGCCCTTGCCAGGGTGGTCCCTGGACAAGGACAGAGATGGCACGCGCGAGCTCACCTAGGACTCTGGGGCCTCTGGGCACGTTGCTGTGAAGGGAAGAGGGAGCAGAGGTTACCGAGCCGGACGCGCCCAGCCCGCCCCAGAGGTCCTGCCATCCTGGCCGGCCGGGCGTAGGACCCGGTGAGACAGGAGGCTGCGCAGAGGGCGACTCATGGTGTGCGAACAGGTCCACAACGTTGCCCTGCGGGATGCCTCTCCTGGACGTGTGCAGCCTGTGGGTCCGCGTCCCGGTCTTGCCCACAGAGGGGGTCCTGCCTGTAGCCACCAGGGTGGAACATGGCGGTCACAGGGCCAGGGACCCGGGCATGCCGGGGGAAGGGAGGCTCCGGTCCCCAGCTCGTCCTGTGCCCTGGGCCAGCTCCTTCCCGTCCTCTGCGGAGGCTGAGCGGAGTCTACCTTGCAACTCATGCAGCTCACCCACCATGGGGACGTCCTCGTCCCTCTGCTTTTCCAGATCCGTGATGGCAAAGTTCCGGGCAGCAGTGGGAAGAGTGAGGGTGCTTTTGCCTTCGTCTGTGACAGGAAACAGGGGACAGCCCCGGCATCCAGGAGGTTCCCCACGCCGGCTGCCTCCCCATCCCAGGTCCTGCGCCTCCCTGGCCAGCGCAGCGTGCCCATCTCCCCGAGAGCCCAGCACACACTGGGCCAGCCGGAGCCTGGGGCCGGCCCCTCTGCCCCCTCTGCCCTTCCTCACAAACTCTCCTTTTGACTGTGGAAGCGTTCATTCCAAAGGGAAATCCTCTGCAGCACCAGAGCCTAGGGCGAGGAGAAGGGTCCAAGCTTGTCAGGCTGCTCGGATAGGATGGCGCCTGGATAGGATCGCCTTCTACTCACAGCGAAGGCTTGACGACCCGGCCTGTTGGTCTTTTCTCCAAGGAGCCTGCCCAGGCCCCACCCCTGTGGAAGTAGGTGACACTCAGATCTCCGTTCTCCAGGAGTTTGGTGCTGGACATGTAACACTGGTAGGTGCTGCCTTCCTCAGTAACAGACCGGCCGGTGGCCCCCACCTTGAGGGTGTGCCAGCTCCCCTCCACCCGCAGGCGGCAAGGCCTGAGCTCCCATGGCAGCCCTGGGGAGCCGTCTTCCCCGGAGCTGGAGCTGCAGCAATGAGGGGCCAGGGGCGCCCGGAGGCGTGTGGGGAGAGACCCCACCTTATCTCACACCACATTCTGGGCAGGAATTTGGGGGCTGCTGACTGACTCTTCCCCTCCCAGCCAGGCTGTCCAGAGTAATGTTTTCCCTGGCCATTCTGAGGGGGGCGGGTAGCTGCCTGCACCCCAGTCCCCTGGCCAGAGGGGAGTGTCATGAGCTGCGATGGCCAACGGTGGGAGGCTTGACCGTAGGGTCCTGTGCCTCCTGGGCCCGGCCTGGTGGTGCCCTCAGGTGGCCAAAAGGGACGTGGGAGGGCGAAGGGTCAGTGTTCTAGAGCTTCTGGCCTCAGGAGGAGTGTCAATCTCCTGGTCCCCGGGCCATGAGACACTGTCCGTGCCTGTGGGTGCTCAGAGCAGAGTGTGACTCAGACTCAGAGCTGCCACCTCCCAGCTGCGGCCAGGGCCTGCACCTCAGAATCTCATCTACCTGTGCACAGAGCCTCGGGCATTTGGGTGCATGGGAGCCGTGTGTTGTTGGGGTACACAGGGAGCTGTGGGGAGTGGAGGTGCTGGGGGTAGGGCCCCAGAGAAGCCTTGGGGGACATGGCTGCCCTGTCCACCTCCCTCCGGGCCCGGGGGCATCGCCTGTTCAGGATGGAAGTCGCCCGCACAGGCACCTGTACGGCCCTGGCCAGGCGCAGCTCCGCACCGAGCGGCATCGGCAGCTGCACCCCCGGCCATGGCTGTTCAGGACGCGGTACGCTGGACGTGGTGCGTGTCAACTCTACTCGGCTGCATTCATACTCCTCCAGGCCAGGGCACCCAAAGAAAACAGCCATCGCCTGGCCCTGCACCGCCCACTGGAACCAACATGTTTGGATAACCAGGGCCTCTGTCCACCCTGGGGCACCGCGCTGCTTCTGCTGGAAAGGTCAGAGAGGGGCCCCGGGGCTGGGCTGCTGGAGCAACTTGGCTCCTATACTGAGCAGCTCTGGGGCTGCGCTGGAGAGCTGCAGACCAGGACACATCGGGCTCCGAGCCCTGATGTCTCAGCACTCCAGGCAGTGCTGGTGGTCGGGGCTTACACCCAGCTTCTGGGGAGAGGCCTCAGCTTCCCTGGGCCCTCGAGGAGTCTGGCCCTGTTAGAAACAGATTTTCGGGAAGTGTTCAACAAAGACTCATGAACTCAAAAGTAACAGCAAGGCACTTTGGGGCAGAAGGGTGCATGCACACCACCAAACGGGGCAGGCACACTGCGCGGGCAGCCCGGGCTTTCTTTAATCCTCCCTGACAGGTGGCCCACTGTGTTCTCCCCACTGGCTGGGGCGAGGCCTCACCATTTAACCCGGTGGGCTAGTTTCCCACTGAACAAGTTTTTTTTTTTTCCTTTAGAACAAAGGAGAAACGGGAAACCTTTACTTCCGGGAGCAAAGCATATAGACACGTATGTCAAAAAGTGCAAAGGCTACTGTTACAAGATGGATACCGGTCAGTTTTTATATGACCTTCTGTGTTTGATAGAAAAGATCATTTTTCTTATAATTTTCTGTCTTTTATTATACATTTCTATTCTTTTCCTTCAAATTCTGTTAACATGAGCTGACTTTTGTGATCTGAATCTATAAGCAGAAAAAGGTTGTCACTGTACGGGGGCAGAGGCTGTTTGGTGATGGCTGTCTCTTTAATTCCCATGTGCAAAGGATCACGCAGCCTTCTACCAAAATCATTACTCCTGCATCAGTGGCAAGGAAGCTCAGGACAGATGCGATTATTCCCTTTTATATGCTGAACCATTGTTTCATCAGATTAGTGAAGGGATCATCTGTTCCTGTTTTTTTTTCCCCTGTGTGTGAGTCTGGGGCTGGAACCCATTGGCATTCGACCTCCGAGCTACACCCCTGCCCTATTTTTTATTCTTATTTTGAAACAGGGTCTCACTGAGTTGCAGAGGGCCTAAGTAGCTGAGGCTGTCCGTGAACCGCGAGCCTCCGGTCTCAGCCTCCCGAATGCTGGGATTACAAGCGTGAGCCACCGCGCCCGGCTCTGCCACCACACCCGGTTCTGTTCCTGAATTTTTAGTGAGCTCATTTGCTACCATTGCTCATGCTTGTCGAGCAGGGATTGACTGTGCGAGGGGCCGAGCAGGCTGCACCTATTCAGGGAGAAGAAAGTGAGAATTCCCGGGCGTGGTGGCGCACGCTTGTAATCCCAGCATTTGGGAGGCTGAGACAGGAGGATCTTGGTTCACAGGCAGCCTTGGCTCCTTAGTGAGGCCCTCTGCAACTCAGTGAGACCCTGTTTCAAAATAAAGAATAAAAAATAGGGCTGGGGATGTCACTTGGAGGTACATGCCCCTGGGTTCTATCCCCAGTACTGCAAAAAAAAAAAAAAAAAAAAAAAAAAAACCCAAAACAACAAAACAAAACAAAAACAAAACCCTGGCAGGCTCCCTGTCCCCCAAGTCTAGAGTGGCCAGCTCTCTGAAAGTTTTCTCACTGCTGCCCCATGGCACGGTAAGCGGTGGAGGAGGAGGCCCTGCAGGAAACTGGGAGTGAGGAGTCCAGCCACGGTTGCCAAAGTTGTAACCAAATCCTGGTACCTGCCCCAACTTGCCAAATCCAGTAATTGGGACAAGCCTTTGGGAAGAAGGAAAAAGAAATATATTGGTTTTCTAACAAACCGGAGAAGCCCTGGATTCTTCCTAAACAAAGAAATCAAGTCTCTTTAAGAGTAAGCTCACCAGGGTCACGCGGGCTTGCCAGAAGAGACACAGCTCATGTCTGAGTCGTCCTTGAGTTGGTTTCCTTTTGGACTCACAGGGGCCAAGTGTCCGGTCTTCATTCCTGTGGCCAGTCAACTGATAAGGACCTGTTACTTGTTAACAAAGAGAGAGGAGGGAAGGAGGAAGAGGGCGGGGATGTCAGTTCTGAAATCGGGCATCGCTGGCTGCCAGGGTCAGAGGCAGACCGCCCGTGCAGCCCCCCTACCCCATGCCTTTGCGGTCAAACTGCAAATCAATAAAGTCTCTCTGTTCTACTTTTTGTTCTGAAATTTAGTGTACAAGTTGCTGAACACTGATTTCGATATTCAAGAGCAGCTTGAATACTTCGCTGATTTAGGAAATTTTTTTCTATGCCTGTTTAATCAGAGCTTATACGTCAACCCTTATAAACCAATATATTAATTGGCTAGGCTGGAAAAGTAGTTTCTAATCACGTCTTTTATTTTTATCTTACCAAACTTAGATACTTATTTGTTAAAGACTTAAGCTTAAATATAAACTTATTTTTGTTACATGAACAAATGAATCCATTTGTTTGTTTGTTTATTTTGGTGGTGCTAGGACTGAACCCAGGAGCATTCTACCTCCAAGCTACATCCCCATCCCAGTTTTTCTTTATTCTTTACTTGGAAACAGGGTCTCACTAAGTTGCAGAGGGCCTCACTAAGTAGCTAAGGCTGGCCAAGAATCGGATCCTCCTGTCTTAGCCTCCCAGCTGCTGAGATTACAAGTATGTGCCACCACGCCTGGCTCTGAATTCATTTATTTAAATTTATGAGCCCTCATCTATCTATAATTAATATATTCAATCCTTATCTGGCCCAGACTAGAGTTGGCTGGTAGCAATATGGGCTTCTGAGTCAAAAGGCAGCAGCAATGTTTAGTCATCTTGTTTTTTCTTATCTTTGGCCCCTAGTATTGTCATGGGAGAACACAATAATTTTGTGGGGTTCTTGCCTTCAGTGGTGAAAAGAATTTCAACCTGTGCCAATCAGAGAAAAGACAGAGGTTTAATTTAAGAAAAGTAAAGATTCACATTCAGGGCCCGAGGCGCCGTGGCCAGGCCCAAGGCTGGCCTTGGCTAGTTCTGCGGCCGGCCCTGCTGTGGTCTGGAGTCGGAGCCCGCCTCTCACGCCGGGGGCTTCAGACTCTCTGAGACCCTGAGAGGGGCCGGGAGGAGCCGGGTGTCCACACATGGATGATGCTGAGCCACCAGGGACGACGCTCCTCCCTCTGCCACAGTGGACGCTGTGAGGCCCATGTGGACTGGCTCCTGCCCGGCTTGGTCTGGAAGCCCAGCCGCTTAGCTAGTGAGACTAAAGGGGCCGTGGCTCGGGGAGGACGAGGTGCTTGGGCAAGAAGCCAGGCCTCTCACCCGGGAGCTGATGAAGGGGTCTGGGTCCCCACGGTCTGTGGGTTAGGGGACCATTCCCCTCTGCAGATGACCGAAGGCCTGGACACTCCGGCTATGCAGGCTTTTTATGGGGAGGGGCGGCAGCAGCAGCTGCTCAGATCATGTGGATATGGGTATGCCCGTGTGTGCATATAGGTGTATAGGTACACGCATATGCTTGAACGTGAAAGTCTATGGACCTGTGCCTAAATGTACACATTTAGCGGAGAGGGGAGAGGGCAGGAGAGAGGAGAGAGAGAACGTGGTCCGGCAGGAGGATCTGGGTTCAGCTCCCAGCTCCCCTGGTTATCACGACACAGGCGAAAGCTGACGGCTGAAACCCCCCACCAATATTTCTATAAAAATTGGAGGAATTTTCCCAGGGCTCTTTTCTGTAACAGGAGGACTCGGGCTCCACCCAGTGGCCATCCTGGTTTAGGGATGAGCAGGAATTGATTTAAATTCTTGCAGATCGCTAAAATCTAGGCGAGCTGCCTGCTGGCCCAGCTGCCAGCCGCAGGGTCCCCTCCGCGTCCTGTGAGGCTTTCGGTCTTGGGGTCTCCACTTCCTGGTGTACATTGAGTTATTTCTAACAAGATTTCTTCCCTCTTTGATAGAGATGACCAAGACTTAGAAAACAATCTCCTTACTTAAGCACTGACTGACTGGATTGGAAAATTCCAACTCTTCTAAGAGGTCTGTAGTGGCCTGTCCCAGGGGCTTTAGTCTGTATTTCCTTAATGGCCAATGGGTCTGAGCTTCCTTCCGTGTTTGCCATTTGTATCACTTATTTGGTGAAGTTCCAGTATCTGGCCCACGTGTTGTTTGTTTTTTAAAGACTTTATTTTGAGATGACTCTAAAACTCAGAGAAGAATTGCAAACAGAGCACAAAACTCCTGTGTCCCCTCACTCAGGCTCCCTAGTTAACATCTTACATAACCACAGAGCAGTGGGGGGCGGGCGCAGTTAGCTAGAAACAAATCTGTTCTCTGCCCCAAGGTCAAACATGGTGCTCAGTGCCACACTGAGCGGTCATGTCTTCCAAGCTGTAACAGGATCAATCTGTCCTTCAGGGTATTTCAGGGTACTTCCCCTTCCTTCCTTGCTTCTTTCCTTCCTTCCTTCTTTCTTCCTTCCTTCCTTCCTTCCTTCCTTCCTTCCTTCCTTCCTTCCTTCCTTCTTCTTCTCTTCTTTCTGTGGTACTGGGGATTGAACCTGGGGCATTACCTCCAAGGTACATCCCCAGCCAGATTTTTATTCTTTATTTTGAAACAGGGTCGCACTAATTTTCAGAGGGCCTCACTAAGTAGCTGAGACTGGCCAGGAACCTACGATCCTCCTGTCTCAGCCTCCCAAGCACTGCGGTTACAGGCACGCACCACCATGCCTGGCTAGATTTCTTTTTCTTTTTCTTTTTTTATTTTAATTTTAATTTTTTATTTTTTGTGGTGCTGGGGATTGAACCCAGGGGCATTCTGCCTTTGAGTTATACTCCCACCCTGATTTTTTTGTTCTTTATTTGGAAACAGGGTCTCACTAAGTTATGGAGGGCCTCACTAAGTAGCTGAGGCTGGCCGAGGACCTGGATCCTCCTGTCTCAGCCTCCCAAGTACTGGGATTACAAGCCTGCACCACATGCCTGACGAGATTTCTTTTTCTTTTTTTAATTGAAGCTTTATTTTAAGGAAATTGTAGGCTCACATACTCACATGTAAGAAATAACACAGAGCTTCCTGCCAGCCTCTGCAGTGGCCGCACTGGCGACATTGACCAGAACATTGACCATGGTCAGGCAACTGAGGAGGATGGGTATCTGGGGACCAGGGACCCTGTTGCCCCTCCCGGCCCCACCCTGCTTCAGTGGCATCTACTGATCATGGCCCAGGAGTACACTGTCGTCTTTCAAGAGTGTTTATACATGGGATCACACAGGACAGAGCCTTTATTTATTTAGTGTGTGTGTGGCACTGGGGATTGAACCCAGGGACATCCTATCTTTGAGCTACACCCTCAGCCCTATTTTTATTCTTTATTTTGAAACAGAGGGCCTCACTAAGTAGTTGAGGCTGGCCGTGAACCGTGATCCTCCTATCTCAGCCTCCCAAGTACTGTGATTACAAGCGTGCGCCACCACGCCTGGCTAGGACAGAGCCTTTGGGATGGCTTTTTTTTTTTTCCTTCTCAATATCTCTTGAAAGCCATATACATTTTTGCAGGAATGAAGTTTTTTCTTTTCATTGGGTAGTTTTCAATGGTGCTAATGCACCACGGTTGGTTCAACCGTCCACCTGTTGAGAGACATCAGCTATTATGAGCAGAGAGCCTATGAACATCTGTGTACAGATTTTTGCGTGAGCATAGGTCTTTATTGCTCTGGGAGAGATACCCAGGAGTACAGTCGCGGGGTAGTATGGCATTTGCGTGCTTAGTTTTATGGGGATCTGCCAAACTGTTCCAGAGTAGTGGCACCATTATACGCGCCCACCAGCGGTGTGTGGACGAGCTCATCCCTCTGCACCCTCTCCAGCAAGGGGTTCTAACATTCTTTATCTTAGTCTTTCCAGTGGGTCCTTTGTCATGGATGCAGCTTGCAAACATTTTCTCTCAGCCCACCTTTTTGTTCTCTTAACAGTCTTTTGCAGAGAAAAATGGTTTTTATTTTGTTCAAGTTTGATGTATGAATTTTTAATTTTATGCATTGTGCTCTTTGTGATTTATAAAAACTCTTTGCAAAACCTTAGGTCCTGGCAATGTTCTCCTGTGTCTTTTCTACAAATTTCATAGTTGCATGTTTTACATTTTGTTTATTGTTGATTTTACATGGAATCTTTAATAAGGTGTGAAGTGTAAGTTGAGGTTTGTTTCCTTGCACCTTCCCCTCCCTCTCTTCTCTCTCTCTCCTTCCTTCTGCCTTTCCCTTCCTCCTTCCCTTTCTTCCTCCCTCCCTCCCTCTCTTTCTCCCGCCTTTTCTCTCTCCCATGTTCCCTCTCTTCCTTTCTGTTTTGCCTGTGGGTATGTGTCTCAATTTTCCCATTTCTCTGATCAAAACACTCGACAAGCACAACTTAGAACAGGAAAGGCACATGTGGGCTCATGGTTTGAAGGCACAGTCTAGAGTTGGCCAACACCAAGGCAGACATCATGTAGTGGGGAATGGGGTGGACACAATCCACTTTCAGCTCCAGGCAAACGAACAAAGAACAGAAAAGAGGGGGCCAGGGACAGTGGTGACTGCACAGTCTTTGGAACGTCAAAACTTGGCCAGGCGTATTTGTGAGGATCAGCGTCTGGTTTTCACACACTGCCCCGCTGGCCTACATGGCGGTGTCTCTGCTAATCTCACACAATTTTGATAACTAACTCTATAGTGATATTTGTAATTTGGTAGAGTCACTCCTCTCATTTTGTTCTTTTTCAAAATAACATCTGTTAATCCAATTTCTTTGCCCATTTACATGGGCCTTAGAATAATCTGTATTAGTCAAGGTTCTCTAATGTCGCAGATTTCACGGGCTATGCGTACTCTAAGGGGAGACTTCTCAAATCGACTTACCCTCAGAAGTGGAGTAGTCCCAAGTGGCCGCCTGCACCTGGAGAACTGAGGAGCCAGCAGCTGGTCGAGCTGGAGTCTCACCGGAGGAGTGACCCATGATGCAGCCCCTGTCCAAGAGGGAAGGCCAGGAAACTCCCGGAGAAACGTTGGTGAGCCCAATTAGAAGAGCAAAGGGGCTGCCGTCTGCTATTCTAAGTGAGAGCAGACACTTTTGTTTCGAAAGAATTGTTTTTGTTTCGGAAGCTTGCCTTCTTGCTGCTTCCTCGTCCTTCTAGCCTTTCTTTCATCTGGGCCCTCAGTCCACTGGAAAGTGAAACGCCCCCCTCAGTCTGCTGTCCCACCTGCCAATCATCTTGTCAACACACTCCAAAGTCACTGTTTGGGTCAGCATTATCACCACTGTGACTCCAAACAACTGACCACACAACTTAGAGGAAGCGACACTTATCTGCTCACAGTTCTGGAGATTTCAGGGCTTCATTCCATGTCAGGCTAGATGACGTCTTCAGAGTTCAGGACATGGCAGAGGGAGGCAGAGAGACATACCAAGGACTCTGCTCTCACATTAGAAAATGTTAAGGAAGCAAGAAATGGCAAGCAAGGAGAGGAGAGACCATAATTCCCAAGGCTACACCTCTGGGATATGTCCTCGGCAACTAAACCCCACCTCCATCCCTGTGCTTGGGAGATGGAGACAGGAGGATCGCGCAGGTTTGAAGCCAGCCACGCTGGCTTAAGAGACCCTGTTTCCAAATTTTAAAAAAGTATAAAATAGGTCTGGGAGTGTAGCTCAGAGGTAGAAGGGCTTCCAGGAACCTCAGTACCACCAAATAAATAAATTAAATAAATAAATAAATACCCCACCTCCAACGTGGCTGCCTTGTTTATGAGATCAAGGGAGACATTCTATATCAAAACCACAATAATTAGGGTATCCTAGGTGTTTCTTTATCCAGTCAAGTTGACAATACAGATTAACCATTGCATCTTTTTGCCTATGTCTCAAAAAACTTTCAGGGAATTTGATAACTGCATTGAAACTACATATCAACATGGGGAGAATTGACTGCTTTACTATGTTGAGTCTACCAGTCTACAAACATAGTAAGTACATTTACTCCTTGATTTTTTTAAATAAAGATTATGTAGTTTTTAGGATATTGAGCCTGCATCATCCAATTTAAATCTGAATATTCCACTTTTTTTTTTTTTTTTTTTTTTTTTTTTGGTGGTACTGGGGTTCCTGGAAGCCCTTCAACCTCCAGGCTACACTCCAAGACCTATTTTATATTTTTGAAACAGGGTCTCTTAAGTCAGCTCGGCTGGCTTCGAACCTGCGCGATCCTCCTGTCTCCGCCTCCCAAGCGCGGGGATTACAAGCATGTGCCACCACGCCCGGCTGAATATTCCACTTTTTAATGAAAGATTATAAGAGGTATTGAGTTTTAAATTCGGAAGTACAATTAATTTTTGTATCTTTATCTTGTATCTTGCCACCTTGGTGAGTTCATTTATCAGGTCTGGTAGGTATTTTTAATTTTTAGTACTGAAGATTGAACCTAAGCACATTCTACCTCTGAGTTGCACCCATAATCTTTTTATTTATTTATTTTTGAAACAGATTCTTGCTAAGTTGCTGGGGCTAACCTTGAATCTATGATCCTTCTGTCTCAGCCTCCCAAGTACTAGGATTACAGGCATGTGCCACCATACCCGGATTCTGATATAGCATATATTTTTTTTTCCTTTTTAGCTTGATGATGTGGTGGCTTACACTGATTGACTTTCAAATGTGTAAGCAGTCTTCCATTCCTAGCACAGACCATGCTCACTTGTGGTGCACAGTTCTTCTTATTGTATATAGCTAGACTCCACTTATCAACATTTTATTAAGCTTCATAAAATGAGTTAAGAACTGTTCCCTCTTCTATTTTATGCAAAAGATTGTATGGCATTACTGTTAATTTTTTTCAGCATTTGGTATAATTCTCCTGTAAAACTACCTGGGAGTGGAGCTGTCTCCTTTGAGGGACTTTGAAGTATATAAATTCAATTCTTAATCATTTTAAGTGCTAGTAAAATTATCTAGTTCATATTAAATGAGTTTCAGTAGTTGGTATTTTTTAAAGAATTCATCTATTTCATCTAAGTTATCAAATATATGTGTAAAGAGTTGTTGAAAATATCCCCTTATTATCCTTTTAACAGCCAACGAGCCTGTACTGATGTCTCCTTAAATCTGATATTAATGATTTTGTCTTCTTTCTTTTTTCCTTTGTCCACTAGGTATTTATAATGTTTGTGTTTTTTATTTTTAAACATTATCTTGTCACACTGGCTAAAACTTTCAATATGATATTATTATTATTATTATTATTATTATTATTATTAGTGGTGGTACTGGGGTTCCTGGAAGCCCTTCTACCTCCAGGCTACAGTCCCAGACCTATTTTATACTTTTTTATTTAGAAACAGGGTCTCTTAAGCCAGCGCGGCTGGCTTCGAACCTGCCCGGCTTCAGTATGATTTTGAATAAGAGTAATGAGAGAGGATGACTGTGTCTTGTTCCCAACCTTAAGGGAAATGCAGTCAGCTTTTTACTGCCAAGCATGATGTTAGCTAGAGTTGATTTTTTAAAAATCCAGTTTAAGGAAGTTTTCTTCTATTTTCAGGCAGGAATCCTAGGCAGAATTGTACTTTCCAGGTCCTATCCAAGGAAGGTGATATGTGTACCTGTCAGGCTAGGACATATAAAGGACAGTTTAGGGCCCCCTGGTACCTATGTTTTCCCTCTAGTATGATGGCCAGCAAACCTAGAGGTGGTGCCTGCTACCTGGATGCCTGAGTCACAGGAGCAGACATGCCTGCTGATCCACAAAGGGCTTGTTTTTCACAAGCTAGAAACAAACGCTTGCTGTCTTAAGTCGTGAGATTTTGGGGTTGTTCACTCACACGCGCTATCTTATGTTGAGTAACACTCTTGCCGTGAAAAGTTCGCCTCTTGAGTGGGACCTATTTTTCGAAGAATATCTTTGCATATGCCCTTCGGCTCTTGGTTGAATCATGATGTCCTTAGATTTGACCCGGAAATACTATTTTGACACTTGTGTGGGCACCTGTCCGACTGTCCTAATGACACAGCTGGATAATGAGGAGGCAAGAGAAATAATGGTGGGCTATTTGCTTCCAGAGTAAGGATGCAAATATCAAAACAACATTCTTAGACCAATGCTAAGGGTGTTTTAATACGTCAATATTTAGCCCAGGAGCTGAAGGGTGAAGTTGAAAGGACGAAGGACATGTTTAAAAATAGATCCCAGAAGATGTAATCTGCTCTGGGTTCTCAGGAGGATTGTGCAGTTTGCATTTTGAAAATAGTGCAGAACTGGACGTGCAAGTTACTGATTTACGTGTTTATGTCGACATCAGGTTAAGTGGTCTGTGGTCTTTTTCATTTCCTGTTCAGTGGGCAGTTTTAGAGTTGCCTCGACTTGAAAGGTCAGCTGACCGAGTCTGGCTGCCGATGGAGACCTCTTATCTAGTGCCTGGAAACTTGGAAGGTCCTCACAATGTGTTCTGACCCCAAATAAGACAGAGCCTGAAATGCAGAAAGCATGGCTCCCGCCCCAGCCGCACACCACACTCATTGGCCAGGAGAATGGAGGCAAGAGCTCAAGGCTTTATTGAGTGGCTCAGAACAGGAAGCCCCAGGCGGAGGCCGGGAGGCTCAGGGCTGCAAGAAGAGAGGCTCCTCCAGCAGCACCCTTGGGCGTCAGTCCTCCTACTTTCTTCTGCACAGGGGCTGGGCTCATGGACCTGGAACGGCAAAGGGGCTCACTGGTGTTACTAGGAACCTACAGAGGGCCAGCTCCTCCCGACCAGAACAAAGGGCCCTCCTAGTGCTGGAGGAAGCCCCCACTTCCCCACAGCCTCAGATTTGGGGGATACCCCTCTAGACCAGCCCTCCACCCTCACCCAGACCCCTACCCAGGAGACCAGTGGACTTAGTGGGTGCCCGGGACCCTTGGGAAGGCCACCATCGGATGCTGGCCCTGGCCCGCGGGGTCAGCCTGTGGATGGACGGAGTGCACAGTCCTGGAGGGACCACAGGCCCTTAGGCAGGCTGGTAGTTACCTGGGGCAGGACCCTGCAGGGACTCCCCTAGACATGGCACTGATCTGTGGGAGGAGGGAACAATAGGTGTCAGTGGGATAGAGAGGCCGGGGGAGGAGCCCTGGGGAGGAGTCTGGGGACAGGTCATGGAGGCGGGCCCCCCTCCTGCAGCCCCATCCACCCCACCCTAGGAAGCCACAGCACAGAGGTGCTGCCCCGTTCCTGCAGTTCCAGCAATAGACTGGGGCCTCTCTGTCTGACTCCTTCCTGACGCAGAGCCTGGAACCAGAACTCGGTCCCCCGTGGGCCTTACCTTCCACCTGGGAGAAGTCCTGGAAGACCTGCATGGGCACCTGCAGCATCTGGAGGGCCGCGTGGAACTGCTCCATGGCCTTGTCCTGGGCCTTCAGGGTGCGGGCTGTGGGGAGGGTCAACCAGAGCTCAGGACTCAGGGGGCCTGCCTGGGGAGCCAACGGGGAGGAGGCTGGGGCTCTGAGGACAGGTAGGCTCCGGTGCTGCACGCCATCCCAGGGTGGTCTCGGGGCTCACAGTACCCTGCCTCCTCCCCCCAGTGGGTGGACAGCTGAGGGGCATCTAGGGGTCCTGGGAGGATAGGTCAAATGCTGCCTTCCCCTTCCCACAGCCAGGACGGCTGAGGTGTAGACAGAGCTAATGGTCAGCTTGGGGACCCCGGGAACACCCACAGTGCTGCTGGGACAGAGAAACCTTACACTGGCTTCTAGAACCTCAGTTTGAAGGACATGTTTTAACTTCCGGTTTTGTGTGTATGTGTGTGTGTGTGTGTGTGGTACTGGGGGAGAGGGGGTGGAACCCAGGGACGTTGTGCCTCCGAGCTACACCCCCAGTCCTAGTTTTTAGTCTATTTATTTATTTATTTATTTATTTATTTATTTATTTATTTTTGCAGGTCTGGGGATGGAACCCAGGACCATTTGACCTCCGAGCCACACCCCCTGCCCTATTTTTTATTCTTTGTTTTGAAACCGGGTCTCACTGAGTTGCAGAGGGCCTCACTAAGTAACTGAGGCTGTCCACAAACTGCGATCCTCCGATCTCAGCCTCCCGAATGCTGGGATGACGAGCGTGCCCACTACGCTGGGCTGTGTTTTGACTTCTTATTGGATAAAATAACTGAAAGCATCGCAGGCCCGTTTGCTCGTGAGGTAACATCTGCCCTCCCCTCCCCACGTGGCCTGACCTCTCCCTGAGCTCGGTACCCTCCTCCACAGGACTCCTGGGCTCCTTGGGGAAGGACTCTCGGGCCAGGACGGAGCAGGGCAGTGACCCCCCGCCCCCCGCGCAGCAGCCTGCCATGCACAGGGAGGACCGGCTGGCACCTCCCCTCTGCGCCAGCGCCCATGGGATCTGGGGACGGGCACGCACCCAGGTACTGGCAAACCAGGTTTGGCTGAGAAGAAGCAGTGTTTTCCACGCAGATGAGTGCCTGGTTGTCCTGGTGGACGTTCAGCAGGAAGGCCTTGTACTGGCCCAGATCTAGAGAAAAGGACAGGCCACAGTCGCGCCACAGGCCACAGTAACATTCTTCCTGGGGGAGGCTGGGCGCTGGAGGGGCTTCAGGCAGAGCAGCCGGACGCCCCCAAGGCGGGTGGCCCCTGGGTTGGAGGGCTCTCGTCCTGGGCTCCTGGACTGGCTGCGCGTTTCCCTCTCACATCCTGGGGTGTGTGGCTGTTACCCAGCCAGCCTTCCTTGGGTGGGGGGCTCCTTTCAGGGCCAGCCTCCTCCTGCACCCTGACTTGGTGGGGTCTTTTCTCTTAGAGGCCTGGCACAAAGTGCAAGCAACCCCAAAGGACAGACGGGATGGCGGCTCCCTGGCTATTAACTACAGTTCTCGCGGGAGATGGCCTCTGTCCACTCAGCACTCCATCCAGGGTGACCCAGATGGTTAGCAAGGGGGACTTCAGACTGATCTGGGGCGAGCCTGGGCACTGTCCTGAGAGGCGCGGGGGCATTTACGCTCCTCAGGCAGAGAGACTGGGGCGGGGCAGATGGGGCTCGCTGCGACTCAGCCCAGTAGGCCTTGAGCTACAAGGAATTGCCAATGGCCCCCTGGCACGGTGAGCGAGCTAGAGTCTTAAGTGGGTGCCATGGCAACGGGGGTGGCAGTGTGCAGCCGGGCTGGGTAGTCGTGGGGGAGGGGCTCGGGCAGGATGTGCCCGGGGTAGGGAGGAGGACCAGGGGAGGTGGGCATCCCTCACCCAGGCTGAAGAGAGGAAAGGACCAGGAGAAGGAGCCCCATGGCTCTTGGATGTAGGGATGAATTGATCCCAAGACTGGGAAGAGCTCCGAGGGCTGGGGGTCACTGGCTGTAGGGGAGGGGCAGGGGCTCTCACAGGGGTGGAGGACGCCAGGGCAGGGGCAGGGGTGGCAGGCCCGAGGGCAGAACGCCAGTGGCTGAGGCCATAGTGCTTCCTGAGCTTGGCCTCGGTCCTGTCAGGGCTGGAGAAGGTGGTCCTCTGGCTCGGGGAGTCAGGCCCATCCAGCAAGGACGTAGGGAGGTGGGCTGCTCCCAGGGGCAGTGGTGGCACGTTACCGTGACGTTACCATCACTGCGCCCTGCCTTAGCATGCTGGGCTGGAGTCGGGCCAACTGCCGGCCCTGCGGGAGCTCGGGCACCCCAACCATCCTGGCTGGCACTCACAGTTGAACTCAGAGGGGCTGGCGGTCCTCTCTGTGATGATGGTCTTCTCTGTGCACCTGCCGTTCTCCCTGCAAGGAGGTCAGTCCTGTTAGCCTCCTGGCAAACTCAGCATGGACAGGACCCAAGCCGTGAGAGGGGGCGGGAGCTGGGCTCCAGGGGCTGCGGGGAGGGGACGTCCCAGCTGCTGCTGCTGGCACCTGGCCACGAACTGCTCATAAAACTCAAAGTCCTGGCAGGTGACCAGGCTAGACGGAGCCATGAGAGGTCAGGATGGGCCCAAGGTCAGGGCGATGGGCATGGGTAGCTGTCTTGGGGTTCCTCCCTATGACTTTGGGGGGCAGGCAGGGTCCTATAGGAAGTGCCTAGCTCTGGCAGAACAGCAGTTCGCAAATGGCCAGCCCAGCTTTCTGTGGACCTTCGCAGCAGACTGACCTGTTGGTGCAGAGACCCTAGGTGGGGTCTGGAAGGACACAGGGGACCTCCTGCTCCCCATCCCCACTCTAAGGCACCCTGGAGCGCCCTACGGTGAGACACCTGGGCTGGACCCAGGCTTGCCCACCCTGCCCACTCCTGCAGCCAGGCCTGAGGGAGGCCACTCGAGGTCCCCAGTCCCGCTGGCCAACCCACCGACTGATCAGGACGATCTCCAGGTTCCCACTGTCGGTGAGCCTCAGCGCCTTCACATAGGTTCCCAGGAAAGGGCTCTCGGCTGAGGCGTCGCTGGCCGCCATGGCCACGGCGTTCCACTCCCCTGTCAACTGAGGGCCAGAGCTCTGAGCCCAGAAGAGAGCGTCCTACCCACCCAATCCCAGCCCCTCAGCCGGGCCTCGGGAGGCGGGACTGCCTATGTGGGGCAGATGCAGGCAGGGCCTCGCCCAGCCCTGGACCCCTCCTCAGCTGTCCTGAGGCACTTTCCAGCCAACTCATCTGCACCTGGAGAGGGACCTAGAAAACCCCCGCTGCACCTGGGGGCACACTGGTCACGGAGAGCCAGGAAGACCCAGGCTGGGGAAAGGTGGGGGGCACCGGGGCCTGAAATTCTTATGTTGAGTCCTCGGCCCAGGACCTCACAGCGTGACTGTTTGGGACAGGACCTTTCTAGAGGTCACTAAAGCAAGGTCACAGGGCACGCCAAATCCAGTGTGCAGGTGGCCTTACAAGAGACCAGGACACAGAGGCACACAGAGGGATGGCGTTCAGGAGCCAAGGAGGCCCCTGGACCTTGGACTGGACGCTCTAGCCCCTGGAGAACGAATCCCCCACCGTGAGTGGCCCGGCCTGTGGCCGTTTGTTAGGACAACCCTGGCTGACCCGGCCAGTCCTAGGGCCACCGTCTGGCTGTGAGGCCTGGCCGGGGGAGGCGGAGGACAAAAACCTCCAGAAGTGGCGGGAAAAGTGGCCCTAACCAACCCCTGCCCCCAGCCCATAAACCTACCTGTCTGGCCCCCTGTCAAGACCACCAATGGGGAACCCGTCCCTCCTAACCCCCCATAAAAAGCCTCTAGTCGGTAAGACAGGGCCCTGGCACTCCTGAACTCTCTCCCAGTCAGGTGGCTCCTCACAGATTTATCTCCAAACAAATCTGTTCCTGCGGTTGAGCCGTGCGGTCCTGGTCCCAATATTTGCCAACAGAGGATATTTACCAACAGCCACCGCCGCCTCTGTCTACCCTTGGCCTTCTGAGACCCAGGCTCCCCCGGGCCCCCAGCCCCTCTGCCCCAGCCCTCCGAGGGCCAGGCCCTACCTTTAGGATGTCCATGTCCGCCATGGTCTGGGGAATGGCGATGGCTTGGGTGTGGCAGACAAGGGCCAGGCCCAGGGCGAGCAGGAGGCTCTTCATGGCTGCAGCTGTGGCTGTGGCTGTGTCTGAGCTGGAGTGAGGAGGCCGAGCTAAGGGGTTCAGGGCCTTATGTAGGAGGAGAGCAGGAAGCCCCCCCTCGACCTGGCCTGGGATTCCAGGAACTCAGCAGGGCTCCCCTCCCACCCTGGGGCTCTTCCTCCACGAGGACAATAGAGGCAGGTCTTCTTCCCAGGTCACAAAGAACCTGTTGTGTGCCCCCTGCAGCTAGATGGTTCCAGGTTGGAGCTGGGCTTCGCTTCCTGGAGCTGGCCTCTTGGACAGGTCAGAGGCCAAGCTGAGGGGGGCCGTGCCAGGGGGCCGATGGTCCTGTATCAGCCAAAGGGCTGGAGAGCCCACGACAGCCTCATGCTATGCTGGACATCTGGCCAGCGAGTGGACCTCATCCCCTGAATGTCCTCCTGAGGTGCCTCTTCCCGCAGGCACCTCTCCAGCTGCCTGAGCGGCCGTGCTGGGCTGAGCAGGCCTGCTCCGGGGCTAAGCTTCCCCATCTCTCTGTGCCTCGTGCTGGCCTCCGCCCGGGCAGCGGCTCCTCCAACCCTGGCCCAGGTGGCGGTGAAGGCCTTCTTCCCCAGCTCGCCTGTCCCCGCTCCGATGGGCAGGTGCTGTCAGGTGCAGGCTGCGTGGACGGGCGTGCGCCCTGTGCACTCTCAGAGGAGCTTTGACAGAGACCACCAAGATAGACTCTGGAGAAGACAACAATAATAAGCTTTGACCCTGGGGGAGAGGGGCACCCCAAGAGGTGAGCAGCCTCACTTTCCCCATGGTGGGCATTTTGGGGGTGGCTGGTGACTGAGCTGGGGCCTCATCCACCTACAAGTTATCTCTGGGATGGAGGATGGGAGCCAAGGGGCCCTGGCCTGGCTGATGTCTGCTAGCTGATGTCTGGGCTCTTCCTCAGAAGGTCAAGGCTGCCTCCAGACTCCTTCCAAGGATGGGGTGGCAGGAGAAAGAGGCGTGCGGGTGGCCCCAGTCCTTGCCTGGACACCCAACCTAAAGTGGCCAGTGGGGGGGCTGTTGGCAGAGCCACGCGGGGGCCGTTTCCCGTCCTCTGCTCCTCACCTGACCCTGGCTAACAACCTTAGGGAAGGGGGTCTCCCCCTGGGAGCAGGATTACTTTGCTCATTAAAATTTTATGGCGCACGCTGGTAATCCCAGCATTCTGGAGGCTGAGACCAGAGGATCGGGGTTTGAGGCCAGCCTCAGCTACTTAGTGAGGCCCTTCACAACTCAGTGAGACCCTATTTCAAAATAAAGGATAAAAAACTGGGCAGGGGGTGTAGCTCGGAGGTCAAATGCCTCTGGGTTCCAGCCCCAGACCCACAAAAACAAAACAAAACAAAACAACTTTCTGGGGAAGCCGAGTGTGGTGGCACATGCTTGTAATCCCAGTACTTGGGAGGCTGAGACAGGAGGATTGCGGATTTGTGGCCAGCCTCAGCTACTTAGGCCCTCCGCAGTTTAGTGAGACCCTGTTTCAAAATAAAGAATAAAATATAGTGCTGGGGATGTAGCTTGGAGGTAGAATGCCTCTGGGTTAAATCCCCAGTACTGCAAACAAACAAACAAACTTGATGGGGAATTGAAGCAAAGTGGGGTGGGGGCAGGAAACTTGGTACTTGGTGCTAAGTCAGAGAGGCTGACCCTGCAAAGCTTCCACAATTTACACGTCCAAGCCTCTGCCCTGCCTTGAGTTTGCACTGCGCCCTGTATTATAACCGAATTCTTGCAGTAATCCTCCACATGATGGTATGAGATGTCGCCGTGGGTTCTTGTCCTTAGCTAGCCTAGAAAAAATAGAACTGCTTTGCTGCAATCTTAAGCAAAGTTTGAGTACAAAGGTAGAAAGAAGGGACGGACCGATCAAAGCACTGCGTCAGAGACGCAGTGGAGTGCATGAAAGTAAGACACTCAAGTCTCTAAACACAACGTTTTTATAAGAATTTACCATCTCCTTTCTCCCAACCTGCTTATCCAGTGGTCCTCTTTTCCCACCCAAAGCAGTCGCAGGCCGCCAGTTACCCGTGCGGCGCGAGCCTTTTCTCTTAGCCCCTTTGTTCATCCTCGTAGGGACAGACAGGTCTGCCATCGCTGATCAAAGTGTGCCGCTTGGTCAGCAAGGTCGGGGCTGCATCGCAGAAGCCGCTTTGTCTTTGGCTTTACTTTTACTCTTTTTTTTTTTTTTTCAGTATCAGGGATGGAGCCCAAGGGGCATTCTACCTCCGAGCTACATCCTCAGCCCTATTTTTTTTATTCTTTATTTTGAAACAGGGTCTCACTGAGTTACAGAGGACCTCTGGGAACCTGGACCCTCCTGTCTCAGCCTCCCAATGCTGGGATTCCAAGCGTGTGCCTCCACGCCCAGCTTTATTTTTACTCTTAAGGTTAAAGCATGTATTGACCACCTGTGATCTTAGCGAGTTCTCAGCTTCTTTCTCTGCTAGAAGTTACTTATTATGTTTAAAACTTGTTTTATAATAAAGAAAAGAAAGATACCAGAATATAGTCTTTTAAAGTATAGAGGTTTGGATTAAAACTATTTTGTGTTATTAGTAATTAACTTTGGGTTAATATAGCTTGCTTTTTTATCTGTGTGTGTGTGGTACTGGGGGTGGAACCCAGAGGCTTTCTACCTCCGGGCTATACTCCCAGACCTATTTTTATATTTTATTTGGAAACAGGGTCTCACTAAGTTGCTGAGAGCCTCACTAAGTAGCTGAGGCTGGCTTCAAACCTGGGATCCTCCTGTCTCAGCCTCCCAAGTGCTGGGATTACAAGTGTGTGCCACCACGCCTGGCAGCTTTTTTATCTTTTTTTTTTTTTTTTGTGGTACTGGGGATGAAAACCTTCTTCCTCCGGGTTATACTCCCAGACCTATTTTATATTTTATTTGCAAGTGGTTTCGTAAGCCAGCGAGGCTGGCTTCGAACCTGCGCGATCCTCCTGTCTCTGCCTCCCAAGCGCGGGGATTACAAGCGTGCACCACCACGCCCGGCTCAATCTTTTAAGTTTTATCTTTTAACAGTTTTTAATTTTTATCTTTTAACAGTTTTAGTCTAAACTGTCGTGAGAGTCTATATACTTCTTTGTCTAAGTGCAGGTGTTTGTGTTTTATCATTAGTATTCGGCTGGGCTAACAACCCAACTTATAGCGGACCAAGGTCAACCCTGGCTACAGCTCTTGGCTGACAGCGCAGAGACCAAGAAAAGGATTTTATTGTTCTGCTAAGTATGAAAACTTGTTCTTATCAGCAACGAATACTGCTCTTATTAGCTCTCAGTACAGGCTCAATCCCCATCCCTCTACATTTGGGGTTCCCAGTTTTCCAGGCAAGGAAGAGGCCGTGTAAGTGATTAAATGGCGTTGCCCCCAAATTCACACCCAGCTGGAACCAAGAAGGTGGCCTGACTCAGAAAGAGGGTCATTGCATCCTAACTTTTTAGTTGGTGCATTCTAGCCTCACATCATAACGTAGCTCATGTTGGCAAAGGCAGATTCACACGGTACTTGGTGACGCCCCCTGCCTCCCATTCCCCCCTCAATACCAAGTGTCCAGGTTAATATGTTATATTAACATGTATACACATAATCGCAGATAGCATTTCCATTCATGAACCTCAGCCTTCCTGGAAGAGTGACCCCTACGCCTGTGTGGCTGGCGTCCTGATATAGGAGGACAGGACATGTGGGGGACATGCATGTGACCACAGGGGCTGAGATTGGGGTCATAGGTCCACCGATCAGAAGCTGGAACAGGCAAGGGGACCCCGGCCTGGAGCCGGGTGGGGAAGCCCGCAGGCACCTGGATGCCCGGCTCGAGCCTGAGACAGTGGTGGGAGCCACCCACCGCGTGGTGCTGTGTTAGGGCGGCGGCCCCAGGACCCTGGCAGGCTCAGGTGTGCACGGTGGCCCAGGTGTTAAGTGTGACAGGCCAGGGCCCAGCTCCAGAACCCGTGCTCCCAAGTGTGTTAGTTTCAGGAAGCGGGTCAGGTCAAGTGAGGGGAGATCGACCAGGATAAAACAAAATGTTCTGGAACTGCCGGGCCCCGCCCCCGGGGAAGGGTACTTCCTGCGGGTTCTAGGAGGTCCTGGTGTTTCTGTGAACGGCGGCTCAAAGCATGCGTCTCAGAACACAGTACTCATAATTTCCAAGAACAATACTCCACAGAATGCCATTAAAAAGAAAAAAAAAATGAAAGCAACCACCAGCCTTGGGAGGCAGGCACTGTCCAGCTACCGAGGGAGACTGAGACCCCAGGAAGCAACCTGCCGGGTCGGGAGGAGCCCCGGCCACTCTCCTCCCGCCAGGACGCCTCCCCTAGCAGAGCCCGGCGGGGAGTTAAGCCTGTCCCAGAAGAAGCGGAGTATTGCTTTTCTTATCTTGGAGCCGGGAAGGATCACGGCTTTTCTGTGGCTGAGACAGGACCGCTCTTGCTCTGGACAGATGTGGACTCTGCTCACTGGAGGCCCCAGAGCCATCAAATCCAGAGACAGACAGTAGAAGCTGGGTGGAGGATTGGGAAGGGGTCAGTGTTTAATGGGACAGCGTATGAGTTTGGGGAGAGAGAGCTCTGTGGACAGATGGCCACACAACACCGTGAATGTGCTAACACCGCTGAGCTGTGCACGGAGACGCGGTTGGGACAGCCAGGTACATTTTATGTGTATTTTACCACAATGAGCCAAGCCAGACTCCATCTTGAGAGGTGGGTTCTTGAGCCCGAGGACTCACTTCCCTTGCTTAGCCCCCTGGCTGTCTTGCAGGAATGCCAGCATGAGCTGGCCTGTGGTCACCATCTAGAAGCTTCTCCCAACAGACTCTTCATGGTTTTCCCCAGGCTACTGGGACCTCTGGGTAGACTCCAATGGGGGAAAGGCTCTAGAGGCTGAAAGAGGAGACAGGGGTATCAGATGTGGACCCCAACACAGCTGCAGCACCAGGGGAGGAGAGGGGCCCCCGGCAGGAGAGGTGGATCTGGGTCAGGATACCTCAAGACCCAGGCAGGTGCCACCGTCCCTGGGAAGGCCTCGTGGCAGGTGATACAGTGAGGCTGTCACTGGTCAGCATAGGGAACACGTGGCTGGCAACCAAACAGACCACTGGCCACACTCCAGGTGCAGGTAACTCTTTGCAGGAGAAGAGCGTTGCTTGTGGCCCCACCCAAGGCAGGGACTCAGCCCTGCTTAAGGGAGGAGACTATGTCAGATAAGCAGGTGTCTCCATAGCCAGTGGTCCCCAAGCTCAGCAGGAGAGCTGGAGCCAAGGTGCACCCCTCTACCTCCTGGGGACAGAAAGCCCTGGGGCAGCGAGCCTGTGGGACCCGAGCCCAAAAGCTCGGCTCGAACACCCACAAACCACCTGTTCCTCAGGCCAGAACCCTAACAAATTAGACATGACAGAAGGCTGCTTTAGAGCTGATTGCAGATCTTGTGTGTGTGTGGGGGGGGGATCAACCTTTATGGTACCAAATTAGAACAGAACAGCAGAAAACTAAGGAGCCAAGAATCAGACAAAAAGAAAGAGCCCAGAGGAAGCAGAGGAGAGATGATGTGAGGGCTGGGTAGGGAGCGCTGTCCGTGATGCGGAGCCACTGTGTTGGGGTGTCTAGCTGTTTGGGGGAGGATTTTCTCTACTCTTAGCTCTTAAGTGACTGGTTCTGTTTGTCTATGTTGCTAGAATTTTGACTATAAATTTTGACTATATTTTATTTTCATCCTCTTAATGAGAGTAGAGCCTATAGAAATGTCCTTTGTTCATTCTGGATGTTGTGACTTGTGTCTTCTTTTTATTTTTTAACTATTGTTATCCTGGTAGAGGTTTATAAATTTTATTGATTTTTCCAAAGAACTAGCCCCCCCCATTGGTTTTTCTCTCTTTTTTTTTTTTAGTTTTTCATTTCATTGATTTCAGATCTTATCTGTATTTGTCCGCCCTTCTGATTGCTTTTTTTTTTTTAATTTCCTTTGCTAGTTTCTTAAAGTGGGAACTTAGATGATTGGTTTGAGATCTTTTCTCTTTTTATAGAAGCATTGAGTGCTATGATTTTCCCTCTCAACACTGCATTATCTGCATACATATACTTTGGCCTGATGTATTCTCTTTACTCAGATATAGATTTGTAGATATATATCTTATCTATCTATATATATATATATATATGAGTAAAAGGGATATTAAATATAATATATACACATGTATATATTATATATATTTCTTTTGTGACTTGCTCGCTCACCCATGAGTTACTTTACTTGAAAGTGTGTTGTTTAATTTCAATGCCTTATAGATCTCCTGCTGTCTCCCTGTCTGATGCCGCTGTGACGCTCGGGTGGAGCGCCGTGTCGTCAGTCGGGTCCCGTTGGTTCAGGTCTTCTGCTTCCTTGCTCATCTTCTGTCTCGTGTTCTCTCTCATCTCTCAGTTGCTGAAAGGGGATGTCAAAGTCCCAGCTGCCACTGTGGTTTCGCTGTTCCTTTCTGAGCTCTGTCGGGCTCAGCGTCATGTACTCTGAAGCTCTGGTGTTTGGTGTGTGCTTACTTAGGAACGCCACGTTGTCCGGGGGGTCCACTCTCTCACCACTTTGTGTAGTGATTTCCTTTGCTTTGAAGTCGACTTTATTAAAGATCCAGCTAATTTCCTTTTATCGTTGTTTGCACTGAATATCTTCCTTCATCTTTTTACTCTTCAACTTGAAAGTTTGTAATGTTTTGTTTTAAGTATGTTTGTAGTTGCCTGCTAAGACATTTTTATGGTCGCTGCTGTAAAATCCTTGTGGGCCAGGCGTGGTGGTGCACACTTGTAATCCCTGCACTTGGGAGGCTAAGACAGGAGGATCGCACAGGTTCGAAGCCAGCCTCAGCTACTTAGTGAGGCTCTCAGCAACTTAGTGAGACCCTGTTTCCAAATAAAATATAAAATAGGGCTGGGAGTATAGCCGGAGGTAGAAAGCCCTTGGGTTCCATCCCCAGTACTGAAAAAAAAAAAAATCCTGTCAGAGCAGGCACAGTGCTCCCATGACTGGAATCCCAGCTACTTCGGAGGCAGAGGTAGGAGGATCGCAGGTTCGAGGCCCACCTGAGCAACTTAGTAAGACTCTGTCTCAAAATTTTAAAGTAAATAGATGGTAGATAAAATCCCGTCAGCTATTTCAGGATCTGGTTCAGCTTGCAGTCGGTGCCGCACCATTGTCTCCGCTCACTCGGATGGTGGTTTTCCTAGTTCTTGGTTCCACAGGTGAGTTTTCACACATGCTTCCTTGACATTTGACGTCAAGAGTCTCTGGGCCTTTTGTTTTACCAGGTAGCTCCTGGCTAGGGTTAGCGCTCGGGCCTGGCTGCTGCAGTGGACTGTGGTTCAGCAGCTCGATGCTCGGCCTCATGGCGCCATTTTGGAGCCTGGCTTGCTAGTTCTGCCTGAAGGGGTCAGCAGGGGCTCTCCCAAGTCAGGCAGCCCAAAGGCTTCCCGGCGGGGAGGTGGGTCTGAGGCCTGGGGGGGGGGGGGCGTGTCCCTTGGCTGATTTTTTTGGAGGTGCTTCCGACCCCCTCGCCACTGGAGTCCAGGGGAGAAGTGGGCCCGCCTGGGCTGCCTCCTCTTGCTGGGCTTGGGGTCAGGAGGCACCAGGCCCAGCCTGCCTGCTCTCTTGGTGGGGCGGGGGGATGAGAGGCCCGGTCCCCATGTGTCCCTGCCGTCCTGGGGTCCCCAGCCAGTCTGCTTTCCTCGCACCACCTTCCAGAGCTCTCCTTTGGTGCTCGTGTGCGGTTTCCAGGGTTCGTTGTTGCCCTCGGCATGGTGGAGTGGGAGAAAGCCTTCTGCAGCGTCTCTCCCAGACTGGGAGCCGACAGCCGGTGGCCTCTCTAGACCACCAGACGCAGGCTGGCTTTGCCGCTCTCGGTTCACCGCGTGGGGCCGGTGGCAGGTGCCTGGCAGGTGTGGCTTTCACACAGATTTCCTAACACAGGCCCTGAAGTCTGGGGGGCCTTGAGACGGGTCAATAACAGTCACGGTCACCACGGTGACAGCTATGCCGGGGGCGGTGACAAATGTGCCCGTAGGGGCATCAGCTAAGCACTGCTCTGAGTGTGACTGTGAAGTCCTTGACACCATTAGAAGCCTGGGTCTGGTCTTCGTGTGGATTCTGACACAAGGCCATCTAAGGCCCTGGGGAACTCCAGAGTAGCGGTGCCTTATGGGCAGATGGAGGACTTGGTGGCTGGGGTCCATCCCTAGACAGCTTCAAGACAGGGGGCTGGCTGCTGGAAAGACCAGGCGTGATCAGAGTTAGAAGGTTGGGATTTTCGGCCCATTCTGGACTTCCCAGGAGGGGAGAGGGGTGCAGACTGAGTTGATTGCCAGTGACCAGGGATTTGATCAATCTCGTCTATGCAGTGGAATCTCTCTGACACCCCTAAATGGTAGAGTCGCTTCATCTGTGTGTCAGGAGAGCCCGCCTCCACGGGACAGAAGCCCGCGTGCTCTGGCCCTCGCCCTGAGCACCCTCGGGTGGCTCTTCACCCTTTCCCTCAATCACCTTTTTAATGTACACTCCCTGGTGATTGTAAGTAAACTGTCTTCCTGAATTTTATGAGCCACGCTATCAAATAATCCAACCTGAAGAGAGGTCGTGGGAATCCCCAGTTTTCGGCCAATCTGGATGGAAACGTGGGTGACCTGTAGACTACTGTGGCCGGCGTCCGCGGTGGGGCGTTTGACGGGACTGAAGCCCTAACCTGCAGGATATGCTAGTTCTGGGCAGCTAGTGTCCGCGTAGAATTAAATGGCAGGACGTTGTGTTAGGCAGGCTTTTGTCACTGTTACAAAATACTGAGAAGATCCGCTTGGAGGAAGAAAGGTTTGTTTTGGCTCCAGTCTCGGAGGTCTCCGGCCACCGTCAGGTGGCTGTTTCCTGGGGCCTGGAATGAGGCGGTGCATCATGGCGAGACCATGCGAGGAGCAAAGCTGCTCTCCTCGTTGAGGCCGGGGAGCCATGGGGGGAGGAGGGTCAGGCCTCTACACCCCAGAAGGGCTCCCCCAATGACCTTACTTCCTCCTGCAAGGCCCCTCCTCCGAGAAGTTCCACCATCCTTGGGGACATTTAAATCCAAACTCTAACAGACTGGTGTCCACGCAGAATGGGAGATTGGCCTGAAAGGAAAAGCCACACGTTTGGTGTCGGGAGGTGTTGGGGAGAAGCAGACCTGTATAGCGGTGGGAAAGAGTTTTCTCAGTTGATCCTCGTTAACCACCCCAGGCCTCGTTCCTCCTGCCTGCCGTGCCCCTTTATAGATCAGAAGTAGGCGTGTCGCTTACCCACCTGCTGAGTGCGTCCCCCTTGGAGGGTCGGTGCCTGAGCCGCGTGGCTGGCCCACGTGACCAGGATGTGAGGACCTGGGGTCTGCAATGTGACCTCCCGGCTCCCCTCTGTCTGTGGGCCCTGAGCGCTCAGAGGTTGGGGAGGGCAGGGCTAGGAAACTGAAGCGCCGGGCAACGGTTCTCAATCCCGCTTCTGAGGTTATTAACCTCTGCACCTGCTCGTTAACGGCCACCCCTGACAGCTACTCAGTCCACGGAGCAGGCTGTGTGCCCCCTGCTTGGAACCCCCCCGGGAAAAGGGCTGGAAATTCCAGAGAGGCACTTCTGAAATTGTTTTTCAAGAAATGTATGCAAAAAATACACATGTTTTCAGGATGAACCGACCTACCAGCAAAGAGGGTTTCCATGATTCTGGGAAGACAAAGCTGAGGTGAACAGCAGTGACAGGTCGAATCAACTCAGAGGGGGATGCAGGCTCCCATGGAGACCTGGGGGAGCTCGGACCCCACCACTCCAGCCCCAGCTGCACCCACACGCACGACCAGAGCAGCTGGAGGTGAGCGCTCCTATCTCTAACAACAGGCTCAGAACAGGAAGCCCAGGCCGAGATTGGGAGGGGTCCCGGTCCAAGGGAAAGAGGCGCTCCCCGCAGGGATGGGGGCACTTATAGTTCACCTTGGCCAGGGCTGGGTTCTGTCTCCTGGGTCCTAAAGCCTCAGGGAAGGGGTCATTCGTGGCCCTGGTTTGGGGACAGGGCTAGGTTCCAGGATGTGCCCGGCCTGGCCCTGGGCCAGCAGGAAGCAGGGTCGCATGACTCTGTCCTGAATTTGACTGTCTTCATGCTGTTCCTGGGACAGGTGCCCTGGCAGGTGGACAGCAGTGCAGTCTGTGCCAGAGTAGGAACCCGGCCGGCAGCCAGCTGGACAGTGGCTCAGGGCATGTGGTGACTAGAAGCTGACCTAATTACATGGGACTTTGACCTGGTGTTTCTGATGATTCTAGACTTATCATAGCCACTTTCAAAATTTTTCCACCAAGCTGGGTGTGGTGGTGCACACTTATATATAATCCCAGTACTTGGGAGGCTGAGACAGGAAGATCACAGGTTTGAGGCCAGCTTCTGCAGCTAGCGAGGCCCTCTGCAACTTAGTTAAGACCCTGTTTCAAAATAAAGAATAAAATAGGGCTGGGGTGTAGCTCAGAGGTAGAATGTCCCTGGGTTCAATCCCTAGCACCACACACACACAAAAAAATTCCTCCACCACCTACTTCGGGGCAGGCAGGGTCCTCTAGGAACTACCCATCCCAGGAGGATAGCAGCTTACATGCAGCTGACCAGCCCGGCCCCCGCAGATCTTCTCAGCAGGTAGACCCAGACTGCCCTGTGTGGCCAGATGTTAGCCTTGGGCAGGGTATCAAGGACACCGGGAACCTCCTGACCCTGTCCCCTACCCCAGGACACCCAGGAGCACCTCACAACGAAACTGGCCCATCAGGAAATGCCTGGGCTTGGCCTAGGGCTGCCCTACCCTGCTCATTCCCTCAGTCCGGCCTGGAGGCCAGGCCACCGGGTCACCCAGCACCGCCGGCCAGCCCACCGGCGGTTCAGGCTGCCCTTGCGGTGGGCCTCGGCATCTTCATGTGTGTCTCAGGAGGGCGTTCTCAGCGGAGGAGTCGCTGCCGCCGTGGACACGGAGAGGCACATCCCTGCCAGCTGAGGGCCGAGGGCTGCTGTCCCCAGAAGGGAGCTCCCACCCCACCAGGCAGCCAGGCGGAGTCTGTGTGTGCGCCCCAGTGTTTGGGCGGATTTGAAACACGATGTGTCAGGATCGAGGGGGTTCAGGGGCCTCGACTCAGCAGCTGAGCTCTCACGGGCTGTCCTAAGGAAGGTGCCACCGGAGATGGCGCACCCACCTGGGCAGGCCGGGCGGAGCGTGGCATGGACCCTCCACCCCAGCAGCAAGGTGGATCAGATGATCAGGTGGCCAGAGGGAGCGATTTCCTTAACATTTAGGGGGTAGAGATTTCCCCCAATACCATGACTTTACTCTCTGCCCACTTTGGATGCCCGCAGCCACCATGCAACTCCACCGCCCCAGCCTTCCCAGGGCTGAGCGCCGCACCCTGTCCTCAAATCGTTTGGATAACCAGATTCTCCATGACCTGAGGACATCGATGGCCTGGATGTGCTGGCAAGGGCCAAGCTTGGGCGAGCAGGAGGCTCTTCACACTGCAGCCAGGAGGCTGCTCTGAGATGGAGCCCGGAGGGTCAAGGCTGCGGGCTCCGGGCCTCCTGTAGGAAGGGTCCCAGCCTCAGCCCCGCCTCAAGCTTCCCTGGGTCCCTGTGACCTCTCCTCAGGCCACAGGACTTTATCTTCCCCTTGGCCTTCCTCCCGGGGATAGCGTCATTATGTCCCTCCAGGTCTGGACGGGAACTGCTGTGCGGCCATGTGGGAAGGGTCTGAGGTTCGGTCAGGCTGGTAGTCAGGGCCATAGCACGTCCTGGACCTGGGCTCTTGGGCAGGCCAGAGGCTGCACTGAGGGGGGCTGTGCCCAGGAAGGGTGCCCTGTATGCCAGCCAGAGGGCCAGAAAGCCCACGCCAGCCCCACGGTCATGTGGACACCTGTCCCGCTTGCCCTCACTAGATGTCACATAGGTGTGTTGCTTCTGGTCCATTGTCCCCAGGGCTGGATACAGCCGGGTGTCCGCCAGCTGCACCAGTGGGGGTCTTCCCTACCTTCTTGCTTGTCTTCCTGAGGCGCTGTGGGGAGCAGGGGGCACCCACAGAGGCATTTCCTGCTGGTCTCTGCCTCTCTGGCTCCCACAGCAACCAGCTGTGGACCCCAAGACCACACACTTCCTGGACACCATCAGCCCTGGGACAAAGGCCAGGGGCTCCCAGGAGAAGGCCACACCAGCACCCCGCTCAGCCGGCACAGGGCACCCCCTTCCCAGGGCTGCAATGAGGCCAGTTCAAGGTGACCCTGGCATGGGGCTTCCACGTCCCCTCCTGGTCCCTCAGAGTCCTGAAGCTCTGAGAAAGGGAGGATAGGCCGGGATCCAGCCCCCTGCGCTGGTGCCTTCTTGGTGTGGTTGGGACCTGGCGGGGCTGGGGCCTCCTCTTTCTAGGGAAGGTTAAGGCATTAGGATATGATGCAGAGGCAGGCTGAATGGATTGCCCATGCCCTCCCCGACGTGAGATTCCTCCCGCCCCCAGGCATCAGGCAGAGGCCACTTGGGTAAGGATGCTGGCAACATTTATTTGGAATCAGGGGACTGGACAGGGGCTGGGAGCCATGGAAGGCTCGGCTGCTCCAGGCAGGTGTGGGTGCTATGGGTACCCGGGGCTCTGGCAGACAATAGATGGGGCGGGGGTCTGCAGAGGCGCCAGGGGTGGGACTCAGCACCCAGGAATCGGGCCAGGCCTCCGCAAAGGGCAAGGTACCTTGGGTCCTCTTGGGTCCCGGCTCCCATGGGGTGAGAGTGACCCCGTGAACCCCCGTGGCCCCACCCGGCTCCGCGTGAGCTATAGCTGCTCAGGGGGGGCTGCGTGCGGAGGAGTGGAGGTGGCTGGGGAAGTGGGGCCAGCCCTGCGGACAGCCTGACCTCAGATCTGCAAGAGAAGGCACATGCGTGGCTGAGCCACCGAACCTGACATCTTTTGTAGAGTGCCACCAGGAAGTTCCTTTAGTGGCTTCAGCCACTAGTGGCTGGAGTCCGGAAAGGAGGCTTCCGGGCTAGCGTCCAGGCTCGGGTCCACTCTGCTCCCGCCCACACACATGCCCCGCGCCTCCCGCCCACTTCCACTTCCTGCCACCTTCCCAAGATGGAGGGCTGTGCGGGGAAGGAGGCGCAGGCACATCATTTGAATCTGGCATTTGCACAAACCCAGCATGCGGGTGCTGGCCGTGGCTGTGGCTCTGTCCTGTGGGACCAGCCAAGCCCCAGAGCCCTGTGGGTGCTGCCTGGCCTGGGGTCCGAGGAGGCTGGGGAGGCAGTCCTGTCCACTCGCTGTCCAGCCCTGCCTCCTACCAGCCGAGGGGAAGAAAGGGCTTAGAGGGTAAACTGAGGACTGAGGGGCTCTCCACCTGTGAGTCTAGGAGGCCTCCTCCCCTGGGAGGGGGAGAGTGGCCCAGCTGGGATCCGAGGTCGCCTGCCCTGAGCTCCCAGTACCTTCCAGGTCTGCTCAGCGCCACGGAGGGCTGCTGGACCAAGACGCCCAGCTTTGTGCTGAGGACAGCCGGGCGGCAGGGTGGGCACTGCCGTCTTCCCAAGTACGCCTGCCGGCCGAAGCTTATCCCTCCCTCCCTCCCTCCTTCTCTCCCTTCCTTCCTTCCTTCTTTTCTTCCCTCTCTCCATCTAGCCTCCTCCTCTTCTTCCTCCTCCTCCTCTTTCTTCTCCTTCTCCTCTTCCTCCTGCTTCTCTTCCTCTTCCTCCACTTCTCCTCCTCTTCCTCCTCCTCTTCCTCCATCATCTCTTTCTCCTCCTTCTCTTCTTCTTGCTTTTCTTCCTCCTCCTCCTCTTCTTCCTCATCCTCTTTCTCCTCCTTCTCCTCTTCCTCCTGCTTTTCTTCCTCCTCCTCTTCTTCCTCCTCTTCCTTCTATTCCTCCTCCTCTTCCCCCTTTTCCTCTACCTCCTCTTCCTCTTCTTCCTCCTTCTCTTCTTCCTCCTCTTTCTCCTGCTTCTCTTCCTCTTTCTCCTCCTCCTCTTCCTCCTGCTTCTCTTCCTCCTCCTCCTCGTCCTCCTCTTCCTCCTCCACTTCCTCCTCTTCCTCCTCTTCCTCCTTTTCTTCCTCCTCCTCTTCTTCCTCCTCCTCTTCCTCTGGCTCCTCTTCCTCCTCCTCCTCCCTCATTCCCTTCCACCTTTCCTTCCTCCCTCCCCTCTTCCCTCTCTCCACCCAGCTTTCTCCTTTTTCTCCTCCTTTTCCTCCTTCTCCTCTTCCGCCTCTTCCTCTTCCTCCTTCTCTTCTTTCTCCTCTTCCTCTTCCTCCTCCTCCCTCATTCCCTTCCTGCTTTTCTACCTCCCTCCCTTCTTCCCTCTCTCTCCACTCATCTTTCTCCTCTTTGTCTTCCTCCTCCTCCTCCCTCCCCTCTCCCCTCCCTCCCTCCCTCCCTTTCTCGTCTTTTTCTCAGGACCCCTCCCTTCCTGCCAACAGTGATGAGTTGGGTCCCTCCCCCACGTGATCTCGCAGCAGAACACCGGAAGCCAGAAGCGGAGATATCTCGAGACTCCAGGTGCCTCGAGACTCCAAACATCGGGATGCTGCAGAGGTCGGAGAGAATCGGCATGCCTGTAGAACAGGGGTGCCTCCGATCCCCCAGTGACTCAGCCGGCCCCTCAGGACTACAGCAACTGTCTAGACGCGTGGCCTGTGGGTCCCTCCCCCCCGGCCGGCTGACTCTCCGGAGGGTGCCGGGTCCGAATGAAACAGCGGTCTCTGTAACCCGGTCGGTGATTTTACCTCCCTCCTAACCCCCTAACTCTATTTTCAACTATTCAAACAGTGGCTGCCCTTGACTCCAAAACAAACTCAAGGCTGCAGAGGGGGCAGAGGCCCCAGGCCTGGAGGCTGGGCAGGCCGCTTGGCCTGGGCTCCTGCAAACACACTCACCTCAGTGCTGGCGAGGCATGCAGGAACCTGGAGACGCTGGGAGAAAGGTGGAGAGAAGGTCATGTCCGCCCTGACCCCGAGGGACCCTCTTCTTACAGTGAAAGCCCCAAGCTCCCCAACTCGAGAGGGGGCCATGGAGAACAGGGAAGACAGGCGCGCTTGCGCTCGCCGGGGCGGGCGTGGGAGGCTCCGCTCCGCTCCGCCCTGCTCTCTGCGCTGACTTTTGAAGATCTTCGTGGCTTCTGGGTTTTCGTCTGTTGTGTGGCCTGTGGGTATGGTGGGGTGTGGGTGAGGGAGTGGACCCAGGCCATGGGCCCCTCCCTCCAAGCTGGTGCCGGCCACTCTGCCAGGGGCCTCTGGCCACTGAGAGGACTCAAGGCTGCTGACCAGGGTCAGGTCCAGGGAGCCACGCCTGCCCAGGCTACACTGACAGGCAGCAAGTGGCGCCTCTAGGCTGAGACCCCTGGGTCTCCGCAGACCCCCGAGCCAACTCCTGTGGGTAAAAGAGCTTCAGAGACCCTCCTAGCCAGCCCGGAGCCTGAGCATTTGAACCGCCCGTGCGGCTGACAGATGGGTGGTCCCTCATCTGAAGGTCTCACTACAAAGGGGTCCTGCTTTCCCCACTCTGGAGAGCAGGGGGAATGCAGAATGCCCCAGCGGGCACATCCTGGGCTTAGCGTTGCCCACCCACCCTGCCCATCCTGCCCCAGCCCCTGCAAGAGGGACAGCCCTGGGGGCACAAGGTGAGAAAAAGGGGCTCCCATTGCCAGCGACCCCTCCTCAGCATCACCCCCCACCCCTTCTGAGCAGGACTGCCTCCCAGCCCGGTCCATAAGAGCCCATCCCCTGCCCACAAAGACACGCACCCGGATGGCCCTTGGCTTCCCCAGCCCCTCCCCCAGTAGCCACTCTGCCAGGCCCCCTCCTCAGGCCGCAGCCCTCCAGCTCAGTGTGCAGGCTGGGCCCCCCAGGCCCAGAGTCAGGTGGGGGCTGCTTCCTCGTGCCCTGAGCTGGCTGTGACCAAGCGCGGCCAGCGTGGCCAGGTGTCCATCTCCCGGGTGGGTGAGGTCGGGCGGGCGGCACCTATCAGGATCATCACGTGGACGGTCCTGCCCTTCCTTCTCCTGACATGCATGACGTTGTAGTTCACTTTTGTGGCCCAGATGTGGATTTCCTGCCTCCTCCCTGTGTGGGAAGAAGGCGCTACGTCGGGGGATGGGGCGGTGGGGCGGGGGAGGGCTTCATGGCTAGATGGTTTTGAGCCAAGAGTCGAGAGTCGCAGTGGTAATGACTCGCCTTATCTTGGGGCACTCGGGAGGCAGGAGGTCATCTCTGGGCCACTTATCAGCCACCAGAGGTGCCTATTTGCCATCCCAGGGTTCCAGCTTCAAGGCTGAGAAAGCCCACAGAGGGTGGGGGGGCAGGCCTGAGATCATCCTGGCCCTGTGGTGCTGGCTACAGCTTCCTGGCCCCACGGGGGTCTTCCGCTGTCCAGGTCCTGCAACCCCATGGTAAGAGGACATCTACCTGTGTGTCTTATACCAATCCCAAGCAGCAGGGGGTGCCACAAGCCAGGGAAAGGCTGCCGGGGAGGGGAGGCTGGGCCCCTCTTTCCTGGGGTTAGCTGGCTTGGCAGGCTAGAGGGGCCAGGAAGGGGCGGGTCTGCCGTGAGCGCCACTCACCAGCTTTGAACTTGCTGGGATCATGCGTGCTCCACACGGGTATCTTAATCTCCTCGCAGTCACCGGTGTGCTGCCTGGAGAGAGAACCGAGGAGGTGAGCTCTGGCCTCTTCCCACTTCCCACTTCTGCCTGCCCCCTGCCCTCCACCGCCCCCCCCCCCCAGGCACAGGACCCCTGGTCGCCATGGCACCAGACGCCTTGATCTGGGCAGCCTGGGAGGCTGGCCCTGCCCCTTTCTTCCACACTGAGACCTCTGCAAGGGGGACACCTGGGCTTCCAACATGGGCACCTCCTGTCTGGCCCAGGTTAGGTCTGTGGTCAGCATGTGGGCCTGGGCAGGACATCCCTCCACAAGCTCCTCACCCAGCGCAGCCCCCTCCCAGATCCTACAGGGAGCCCCGGGGTGCACCGTGCCTACAGCACCCCGCCTACAGCACCCCGCCTCACTCTGCCCTCCAGGGTGCTGATCCGCCTAGTGAACCGCAGGGTGGAGCTGGTGGGGGCCAGCCGTTGCCACCTTCAAGCCCCCAGGCAGGAACCCAGAGCCCAGCAGTGGGCTCGTACAGGGTGCCAGCTCCCAGTCTGAATACCCGGGAGACCAGTTCATGTCAGCCCCACAGGGGTCCCAGGCGCTGAGGCTGTGGCGGGCCCTGGGAGGTGAGCGCCTGGGGTCAAGGCAGCCTCGGGGCCTTGCAGCCCTTAATTTTGCTCTAATTCTTCTGAGTTTTCAAAGTCACAAAATTTTCACAAGAATGTGAGTTTTATATGATCCCATTTTATATGGCCCTTGCAGAAAACGCAGAAACGGGGGCCGATTCCCCCACAGACTCCTTCAACACCTGACTTTGAAAGCCGGGCGTGGTGGGCACGCTTGTAATCCCAGCATTTGGGTGGCTGAGACCCGAGATCGTGGTTTGAGGACAGTTTCAGCTACACAGCGAGGCCCTTTGCAACTCAGTGAGACTCTGTTTCAAAAATAAGAAAAAGACTAACAAACAGGCCTGGGGTATAGCTTGGAGGTACAATGCCCCTGGGTTCCACCCTAGTACCGCAAACATAAAACAAAACACCAAAAAACAAAACACCTGATCACCAGAGGGGGAGAGACTTCCCTGCGAAATATGGGTACGTGGCTGGCCGAGCCCCGGTCTCACCAAGATGCCTGATACCCACTGCAGACACTTGTCCAGCTTCTACTTGGCGTCCCCTCCCCCACCCAGGGGACATGGCACAGCCACAAAAGGGCCCTTCGGCCGCCGTCCACCTGGGGCTCAGGCGGTCTGGCCTGCGCCTGGCATCCATCCACACCCAACCTGTCCCCCAGCCTCACCTCCCTCGGCTGGGTGGGAAGCGGCTGGAGCTGTCCAGCATGCAGAGCAGAGGCCAGGCCCAGGCCGGCGGTCAGCAGAGCAACCACACCATGGTGGACCTTGCTCGCTTGCCTCCTCCCGCCTGGCTGCCACCCTGGCTCCGGCTGCCCGTTTATCCCCGGTTCTGGACTGACCCAGAAGTGGCCCCCGTTTCCGGGTCACTGTCTTCTAACAATGGCCGCAGAACGGCCTGGTGGAGGTGGGGCCGCGCCGTCACTGCCGGGACCCGGTGACTACCCCACAGAGGGTCATGTTTGGTCAGCTTGGAGCCTGTTTCCAGAAAGCTCTACCTCAAAGGGGGGTGCCTCTGGAGTGAGGGGTGAGAAGACTTGAACGACAAGGAGAGGTGCGGCCTTTCCCTCCTAGCCCGGGCTTCCTTCCTCCACCTCGCAGCCACAGGTCTGTGTGCACCCCACCCGCCCCAGGGCTCAGCCTGGCTCCCGCTGCACACAGGCAGCCTTCAGGGCCACACCACTTCCCCGGCGCCTCTCCTGCAGCCGGCCCTGCCTGGCTGTGCATCCTGGGAATTCCTTCCCTACTCCAGTCGCCTCCCTCCCGCCTCCGTCGCCCTGCCCATGCAGCTCCTCTGCACCAACCCTGTAAGGCCTCAGTGCCTGGGCCTCTCCAGGCCGCTGGGTGGGTCCCCTTAGGCGTGTGTTTCTTGAGGCTCAGGCTCCCCTGCCGCTCCTCCCTGCACACCCAAGCCTCCTGCACCCCGACTCTCTCCAAACCCTGAGAGTCGCCGCTGGCTTCTCTTCCTCCAGCTATTCCTTCATTTTACCCAAAAAGCACAAATTGTCTTTTGGACCCACCTGTCCCCCCTCCCTGTGCCTCCCATGCCTCCCAGCCAACTGCAGTGCTCAGTGCCGGGTGGGGACGCCGCTGCTCCTCGGTGGGGAAGCTCGCAGATACAAGCAGATGAGGGTCCCTTCATCGAACGCGCCTCAAAGTCACCACGGCTCCTCTAGGCCCTCTGTCAACTGTGTGCTTGGGGACTGAGGCCTGTTATCCTGCTGTTCCTTCCCACCCCAAGACCTTGGCACATCACCCGCTGTCCCGGGCAGAGCTCACGGCCCTTGGGACCTTCCTGTCTTCCCGGGACTTGCAGTGTTGACTCGCTGGCCTTCGCCTGAGGCTCAAGTCCTGCTCCCTTCTCCCCAAGTCCTCATCTCTTGCCATGACGCCACACACCAGTTCCCACACCCTGACACCCTGCACCTCTGGGCTCTGCGGAGCTGCAGCTCTCCGCGGGACGCCTTCCCGCAGGCCGGACCACCCTCTCACTCCAGGCACAGCGCCAGGGACTTCTCTGAAGATGCTGAAAACAGTCCTGCCGTGATGCACCATGGCACGTGGGTACATCCTCATGGCCAGAAGGCATGATCCTTCTAGAACATGAGAACTCGGGAGACTGGGGAGGAGCTGCCACGGGATAGCCCCAGCCCCACCACACGTGGCCATCATGGGGCAGTCTCGTGTCCCCTTGTGATTTATTTATTTATTTTTATGGTACTGGGGATTATACCCAGGGGCATTTCACCTCCAAGCTATACCCACCCCGACCCTGTTTTATTTTTATTTTGGAACAGGAACTTGCTTGGTTGATGAGAGTCTCACTACTTGCCAAGGCTGTCCTCGAACCTGTGACCCTCCTGTCTCGGCCTCCCAAGTACTGGGATGACAGGTGTGTTCTGACAAGCTCTGAGGCTTCTGCCTCTGTCTCAGCTGCAGCCACAGCCCCGAGACCACAAGACTTGGACCACCTGGGCTTGTTGGCCTCTCTCCGGGCTGTGCTGCTGCTCTGCAAGGGAAGGGCTGGGGC
This sequence comes from Muscardinus avellanarius, assembly GCF_963383645.1. NCBI lineage: Eukaryota > Metazoa > Chordata > Mammalia > Rodentia > Gliridae > Muscardinus > Muscardinus avellanarius. The sequence goes on from NC_137799.1 coordinate 2,140,572, forward strand.
AGGGCCTCTGAGGTTTCCCTCTGCTGTCTGCGCAGTACGCATTTGCACCTCTAGGGGGCTCACTGTGTCTTTACCAGCTGAGTCTGCTGCCTTGCTTGGCCCACTTTCCTGTTCTGTCCCCAGTAACGCCTTGATGATGCATGGTCGAGTTTGCAGAAACCATTGCATTTGCTTTTTCAAAGCTGCTCTGGTTGGTCAGGTTTCCCCTGCAACAGCTGCCCCAGGGTGACATGCAGTGCTCCTCCTTGGGGCACAAGAAGATGGCAGGGCTGAAAAACAGGGTACATGGTGCTGAGTCTGGTCAGAGAGGGGACACGATGGATGGACAGATGGATGGATGAGCTGATGGGTGGACGGACAGATTGTTGACGGCATGGGCGGAGGTGGATGGCTTCCTTAGCTCAGGCTGGATAGCCCACTCAGCTGTCAGTTTACGAACATCTGTGGCCCCTCAACTTCCCAAGCTGTTTTCACGTCCACTGCCGCATTTGACTCCACCAGGTGATAGGAACGAGCCGAGACGCAGCGTGCCAAGTGCCCGGCCTGCGTTTACCATTGTTGGTGACCTAGCTGGCCGAGAGCCCGGGGCCAGTGAGGTCAGCCAAAGCTGGCGCATACGCAGACCTGCGCGGGGCCCAGGGCTGCACCTACCACCTGCCAGATTGTGCGGCCCCCAGGCGGCTCCTGACAACGGCATCCTTGTGTCTTTTTGGCTCTGGCTCCATCTGGGACTTTCCAATAACCTGAGAAAGGGCAAGGGGGATTGATCACTAGCCTAGCACAGCAGGGAAGGCAGAACAGGCATTTCCTCTCAGGACTGAGGCTTACTGTTACGGTTTGGGAAACTGGCCCCGGGGACCTTTGTTAGACCCCTGGGAATAATTTCCAGAAAACTCCCCAAAGAAACAACAAAAAAAAAAAAAACCAGAAAAACAGAAAAACCGCTGGTTCTTGTCCTGAGCTAAGGATAAGTATACATAGCTCGGACACTTGCTGAAGATTTATAGAAGTTTATTAAAAAGATAGAAATACAGAAGATAGTTACAGCCCCATGCCAGAATGGCATGCGGAGGGGGGCGGTCTGAGCCAGTTCACCACCCCAGAGATACAGCACGTGGACCGGACTTTTTATACCCATGACCTCCATCTTGTTTACATAATTCTGACTAGTAACCGTCCCTGTAAGGCACCTCCCCCAGCAAGGTGTGGCAAGGTGCCTCCTTTCAGGAAGGGCGAAGGTCAACCCCCTACTCCTCCTCCCTAGACTATCATGTAGATCTGTCTTTAGAAAGAGGAAGCCCTGGCTCCCTGTCCTATTGACTTGCTAATTACTTTTAGCTAAGTCAATCTACGTTTCAATAGCTGTTTGTTTCCTGACCAAAGCCAAGCCTTTCTCTCTCCAGGTCTTCCGCCATTTTGACACAATTATTTCTGAAATATATCTATTAATAATCAGAGTTTTTTCAAATCTTCCTAAGCCATTCCCAACACTGGTACAAAAAGAAATTCACGAACCTGTTACTTTTCTGAGTATCTTGTGTGAGAATGCTAATTAAAATATTCTCAAATAACCCAAAATAATTTTAAGAGGTGATACATAAAAGATTCATTTCAGGATTGTAGGAAGAGTTTATGCTAGGAAATCTATGAATAAATACCTCATAGTAATAGATCACGAGAGAAAAATTATAAGACCATTCCTACTGATATTATTAAGGCTCTGATAAAATTCAAAATTCTTAATGACAAACAATAGTACCTATGCAAACTGAATATGAAAAAAATTATAAACAACCCCAAAGACACAACAAAGTGATAAACAAAAAATGACACACAATAATTGTGGGTAAAACATTCTAGAAAAACGCCAGTTCTCCCTAAGTCAGGCTGAAAATGAAATTTTATAGAAATATCAACCATAGGTCTTAGATAATTTATGCTCCAGTCTATTTGAAGATGCACCTAAGTAAGAATGGCTAGCAAAATTCTGAGAAGGGTCACAGAGGAAAGGCCCCCTTCCCTTTGCAAAGTGTGAGAAAATCCGGTGTTAACTTGAGGCATGTGGCAGCTGAGGGACATCTGGGTCATAGGAAGTTTGAATCTTAACTTGTGACTCAAAACAAAGGCATTCCCAATGGAGCGAAAGGTGAGGTGATAAAAATGCTAGGAGGAAATTATTTTAATTTCACAATATGAAAGGCCTTTCTAAAAATGACCAAGAAATGACAATGGATAGAAGCCATAGAAGAAAACTTTAGTAAATTTAACTACATAAAGCAAGACCTTTGCACTGATACACAAACCAAGAAAGGAGAGAGCTCACAAACTGAGAATTTACCCCTGCAAACACAGAACATCTACAAACCAACAGGAAAATACCAAGGAACAAAGATGATTTAATTCTTTACAGAAAAGAAAATATAAATGACCATTCTGCTCAGTAACAGCAAAGTACACACATTCTTTCAAAAGGATAGATTTCTCAAGGGAATCTGTGCTTGCAGCAAAAGACAGAGCTTCAAAATGTGATGCAGAGTAGATCCTGCAGGACTGAAGGAGAAGCCACATGTCCGCGGGGCTGGCCGGAGGCTTCAGCGCCCCTCGCAGCCCTGGGTGGACGAGCAGACGCACATCAGGACCGGTACAGGAGGCCCGCGCGTCCTGGCCACACACTCCCCCCACGCACACACGGGATAATCAGGACAGAACATGTCTACGCCACAAAACGAGTCCCCCAGATTTAAGGGAAATGAGGTCATGCAAACTGCATTTTTCATCAAAGAGAAATCAACAACAAAAAGATAGAAATAAAACTTTCAGATAGTTGGTGATTAAACAGACTAACTGAATAACCAATGATTTCACAAGGGAAATAAAAAAAATGTGAAATAAACAGTCTATATTCTGGACCATAAAACAAGTTACCCAGAATTAAGAGAACTGAAATCATGTAAATTTATTTTTCATCAAATAGAAATCAATAAAAAAGAGAGGAAATGCTCACATATTTGGTGATTACACAAATCAGTTAGAAAACTGACGAGTAAATTTCACCAGAGAAGCAGTAGGCAGCTATTGCAAAATGAATTCAAATTAAAACAAAATACATGAAAAAAAGAATGAAGCTGGAGCAGTATTTTGAAGAAATTTTACAGCATAACATCCATGCATTGGGTGGCATGAAACATTCCCCCCAAGTGATCCAACCAGCACGGCAGAGCTAGAGAGCACTCAGACCAAAGAAAGGAGGAGAGCATCAACAAAGTGATAGTAGACGCCGCTGGGTCAGAAACAGGAGCACACCAGGGATTGATTGAGCACACCAGGGACCCATGGAGCATACCAGGGATCGATGGAGCATGCCAGAGACCCATGGAGCACACCAGGGATTGACTGAGCACACCAGGGACCCATGGAACACACCAGGGACCCATGAAGCACATCAGGGGATCCATGGAGCACACCAGGGACCCATGGAGCATGCCAGGGACCCATGGAACACGCCAGAGACCCATGGAGCACACCAGGGACCCATGGAGCACACCAGAGACCCATGGAGCATACCAGGGATCGATTGAGCACACCAGGGAGCCATGCAGCACACCAGGGAGCCATGAAGCACGCCAGGGACCCATGGAGCACACAAGGGAGCCATGGAGCACACCAGGGATCGGTGGAGCACACCAGGGAGCCATGGAGCACACCAGGGAGCTATGGAGCATACCAGGGAATCCATGGAGCACACCTGGGATCGTTGGAGGACACCAGGGATCAACTGAGCACAGCAGGTATCGATGGAGCACACCAGGGATTGATTGAGCACACCAGGGACCCATGGAGCACACCAGGGAACCATGGAGCACACCAGAGACCCATGGAGCACGCCAGCAACCCATGGAGCACACCAGGGATCAATGGAGCACACCAGGGATCAATGGAGCACACCAAGGACCCATGGAGCATACCAGGGACCCATGGAGCACGCCAGGGACCCATGAAGAACACCAGGGACCCATGGAGAACACCAAGGACCCATGGAGAACACCAGGGATCGATTGAGCACACCAGGGAGCCATGGAGCACACCAGGGATCCATGGAGCACACCAGGGATCCATGGAGCACAACAAGGACCCATGGAGCACACCAGGGACCCATGGAGCACACTGGGGAAACATGGAGCACACCAGGGATCCATGGAGCACACCAGAGATCCATGGAGCACACAAGGGGATCCATGGAGCACACCAGGGGATCCATGGAGCACACCAGAGATCCAAGGAGCACACCAGGGATCCATGAAGCACATCAGTAATCCATGGAGCACACCACGGACCATGGAGCACACCAGATATCGATGGAACACACCAGGGGATCCATGGAGCACACCAGGGATCCATGGAGCACACCAGGGATCCATGGAGCACACCAGGGATCGATGGAGCACACCAGGGATTGATGGTGCACACCAGAGGATCCTAGGAGCACACAGGAATCCATGGAGCACACCAGGGGATACCTGGAGCACACCAGTGATCCATGGATCACACCAGAAACCCATGGAGCACACCAGGGGAACCATGGAGCACACCAGGGATCCATGAGCACACCAGGGGATCCATGGAGCTCACCAGGGATCCATGGAGCACACCAGGGGATCCATGGAGCACACCAGGGACCCATGAAGCACACCAGGGGAAACATGGAGCACACCAGGGATCCATGGAGCACACCAGGGGATCCATGGAGCACACCAGGGATTGATGAGCACACCTGGGATCGATGGAGCACACCAGGGATCGATGGAACACACCAGGGATCCATTGAGCACACCAGGGATCAATGGAGCACACCAGTAACCAATGGTGCAACCAGGGGATCCATGGAGCCCACGAGGGGATCCATGGAGCACACCAGGGATACATGGAGCACACCAAGGGATACATGGAGCACACCAGGGGATCCATGGAGCACACCAAGGATTCATGGAATACAGCAGGGATCCATGGAGCACACCAGACACCCATGGAGCACACCAGGGGATCCATGGAGCACACAGTAATCCATGGAGCACACCAGGGGATCTATGGAGCACACCAGGGAGCCATGGAGCACACCAGGGAGCCATGGAGCACACCAGGGGATCCATGGAGCACACAGTAATCCATGGAGCATACCAGAGGATCTATGGAGCACACCAGGGATCCATGGAGCACACCAGGGACCCATGGAGCACACCAGGGATCCATGGAGCACACCAGGGACCCATGGAGCACACCAGGGATCCATGGAGCACACCAGGGGATCCATGGAGCACACCCGGGATCGATGGAGCACACCAGGGATCAATAGAGCACACCATAGGATCCTTGGAGCACACCAGGGGATCCATGGAGCACAACAGGGATCGATGGAGCACACCAGGGATCGATGAAGCAACCCAGGGATCGATGGAGCACACCAGGTATAGATGGTGCACACCAGAGGATCCTAGGAGCATACCAGGGAATCCATGGAGCATACCAGGGATCCATTGAGCACACCAGGAATCCATGGAGCACACCAGGGATCCATAGAGCACACCAAGGGATCCATGTAGCACACCAGGGATCCATGGAGCACACCAGGGACCAATGTAGCACACCTGGGGATCCATGGAGCACACCAGGGGATCCATGGAGCATACCAGGGATCCATGGAGCACACCAGGAATCCATGGAGCACACCAAGGATCCATGGAGCACACAGGGGATCCATGGAGCACACCAGGGATCCATAGAGCACACCAGGGACCCATGTAGCACACCTGGGGATCCATGTAGCACACCAGGAATCCATGGAGCACACCAGGGATCCATGGAGCACACGAATGATTCATGGGATAAACCAGGGATCCATGGAGCACACCAGGGGATCCATGGAGCACACGAATGATTCATGGGATAAACCAGGGATCCATGGAGCACACAAGGGATCGATAGTGCACACCAGAGGATCGATGGTGCACATCAGAGGATCCATAGAGCACACCAGGGATCCATGGAGCACACCAGGGATTGATGGTACACACCAGAGGATCCTAGGAGCACACCAGGGATCCATGGAGCACACCAGGCGATCCATGCAGCACATCAGGGATCCATGGAGCACACCAGGGGATCTATGGAGCACACCAGGGATCCATGGAGCACACCAGGGGATCCATGGAGTACACCAGAGGATCCATGGAGCACACCAGGAATCCATGGAGCACACCAGGGTATTCATGGAGCACACCAGGGATCCATGGAGCACACCAGGGATCAATGGTGCAAACCAGAGGATCCTAGGAGCACACCAGGGGATCCATGGAGCACACCAGGGATCGATGGAGCACACCAGGATCGATGGTACAAACCAGAGGATCCTAGGAGCACACCAGGGGATCCATGGAGCACTCCAGGGGATCCATGAAGCACACCAGGGATCCATGCAGCACACCCGGGGATCATTTAGCATACCAGGGGATCTATGGAGCACACCAGGGGATCCATGGACCACACCAGGGGATCCATGGACCACACTAGGGATCCATGGAGCACACCAGGGATCCATGGAGCATACCAGGGATCCATTGAGCACACCAGGGATCAATGGAGCACAACAGGGGTTCCATGAAACCAAAGCTGGCCTGATGAGGTGGGGGGGGTCTGGGGATGGAACCCAGGGGCTTTTAACCTATGAGCTACACCCTGTCCTATTTTGTATTTTTTTTTGTGGTACTAGGGGGTGGATCCCAGGGGATTTCTACCTCCAGGCTACGCTCCAGCCTGCCAGAGAGAGTTGCTAGGGCCAGCCCTAGCGAGTTGAGGTTCGTGTGTTGGTGAGAGGAGAGTTGAGGTTGAATGAGAGAAGATGCTGTCACACGAGACCAGGTTCAAACTTCTCTGCTTTATTCAGGATTTGTTACAATTTTTATATTTTCTTTTTTGGCAGAAAGCAAAGCATAGCCATGAAAGCAGGAACTCCAAGGACAGAAAAAGTTTTTTTACAGACTTCAGGGCAGGATGCCAGACATTTAAATAATCATAGAAAGTCTGCTTTGTCTCATCACAGGCCAGCTGAACTTAATCTTATATATTGGCCCAAACTAAGGTCAGTTTGAACTTAATCTTTGGCCCAAACCTTATCCTTGGGATAAAAAAATCTTTGCTGCCTAAGTCTCTCACAAGCCTCTGCCCATCAGTTTTAGTTATACTGCTTATACCTAACATTCCAATTATACATATTGATCCAAATAATCCTAAAATAATTTTTTGAAGAAGGAAATGCTAAACATACATCATGGGGGATCTAAGCCTTTGTGGGTCCCCTGATCAAGCTTTCTCAAGATCTTCATGAGATGCTGTAGCACCAGCCCTATTTAACAACTTATTTGGAAACAGGGTCTCACTAAGTTGCTGAGAGCCTCACTAAGTAGCTGAGGCTGGCTTCAAACCTGTGTGATCCTCCTGTCTCAGCCTCCCAAGCACGGGGACTACAAGCCTGTGCCACACGCCCGAGTTGCATTTTTTATTTTGTTGAAACAGGGTCTCACTAAGTTGCGGAGGGCCTCACTAAGTAGCTGAGGCTGTCCTCAAAACGCAGTCCTCCAGTCTCAGCCTCCCGAATGCTGGGATTACAAGCGTGTGCTTGCAGGGGCGGGACCCTAAAAAAAGAGGAGGAGACTCTGCTGGGTGATATCACAGGTGATATTGCGAGGCAGGTAGTGTCACGAGAGGGGTGGTGTTCCTATGCATAGCCCCACTCACAATACATAAACCTTAAAAGGAAGGGCATTTCCTTTCCAGCGGCAGAGGGGCTCGGAGGTCTCCAGGAGCAGTCCAGCCCCTATCCCCGAGAGAAGACCACATTAAAATTCTTTTCAGCGCACCTGGTTTCTCTCGCCTTTTTACTGCGCCAAAACATAACATCTGGTGCCGAAAACCGGGACGATTACTTTATTCTATTTTAATATAATTTAATTAAAATTTTTTTAAATCTCCTGCCACCGCTGCTGCAGCATGCTCTGGGTAGGCTTGGCAGAAACCTCTGCCTGGATCCGCTGGGGTGCTCGATCCGCTGGTACTGCTCCCACCCTGCCTGCTGCTCCAGGAACACCACCACTCCAGGACTGCCACCGCCGCTGCCCCTGTCTGCCCAGACTGGAAGGAAGCCATCTTCCCAGCCCCGGGCTCTGCTGAGAGCCGGCAGCCATCTTCCCTGCCCCAGCCGCGTACTCTCCGGGAGAGCTGGTGGCCATCTTCCTGGCCCCAGGCTCTGTTGAGAGCCGGCAGCCATCTTCCCAGCCCTGCACTCTCTTCCGGAGGGCCGGTGGCTATCTTCCCAGCCCCGAGCTCTGCTGAGAGCCAGCGGCCATCTTCCCGGCCCCAGCCCCATGCTCTCCAGGAGAGCCGGCAGCCATCTTCCCAGCCCTGCACTCTCTTCCGGAGGGCCGGTGGCTATCTTCCCAGCCCCGAGCTTTGCTGAGAGCTGGCGGCCATCTTCCCCCACCCCCACGCTTTCTTCTGGAGGGCTGGTAAGCCATCTTTGCCTCCCCGGGCTCTGCTGAGAGCCAGCGGCCATCTTCCCAGCCCCGAGCTCTGCTGAGAGCTGGCAGCCAGCTTCTCCCAACACACCCGACACATGCTGAGAGCCGGCGGCCATCTCACCACCCAGCCAAGCCCCAGTGGCCATCTTAAACCTCATCTGGCCCTGATTCCACCCAACAGCTCCGCAACGTGCCCTCCCGGCTCAGCACTTCGGTTTCAGTCAGCACTGGCTGATAACACTACACTGTGGTAAGCTTCCCCTTCCTTGGACAAGCGGGTTCCGACTTTTTAGCCTCTTCCAGACTTTGGCTCATGGCTGTTAAAGAAACCCAAATATTTGGTGTCCAAGTTCTCCGAGGGTAGCCAGGCTACCCTATGGTTGTGTCAAGGGAACAGAGACATCCTTCTCTAACACAACCACGCTGTTTTCAGACGTTAGGCAGGATCCTGGGACGCCAAATTCCTGTTTTCATCCTCACCCACTGACCAGTCATGGGGGGGAAGCCAGTCATCTAAAATAGACTCCCAATCTGCACTAGGCCGTGTTCTGGTTAATCTCCAGACTCTAGGTTTATCCGGGGAACTGTTCCCCGAGTGGCTCATATTTTTCTGCACAAAAGTCTGGCCCCCTTATGAGTTGGGTAATGGTTCTCAGTGGACTGAGATGGGTACATTAGACCTTAAAATGTCGACTAATCTCAGTAACTTTTGTAAATGGGCAGGTAAATGGGCAGAAGTTCTGTACGTACAGACTTTTCTGTGCATGTGTTCCCGACTTTCCCTTTCCACCCCTCCTGACTCTACTGCTCGAGTCATGCTGGCTGGGGATTGCCACAGCTGCCATCTTGGTCGCCATGTGGCAACTCACAGGTGCCACCTGGTGGCCTTTCTGGGTCACAGACCTGCTATTCTGATAACTCAAGGTCCCCATTCTGTGATGACATGTGGATGCTGGAGTCTGACCCGGCCGAGTTGCAGGCCCCATTTCTTGACAACCCTGACCCATAAGACCTCTCTTTACCACCACAATCATCTTATTCCGGGGCAGCATCCCACTCTAACTCACTCCTTTCTCCCTGCCTTCCTCCCTTAAGGGACCAACCCTTACCTCCCCATCGTCTACCCCTGTAGGTCACCGCACCCGTTCCAGAGACCCCTCTTTCTCTCTTGGCCCACATCGTGAGGTGGCTGGTGCAGAAGGCGTGGCCTGCATCTATATTCTTTCCCTTCCTGACCTTGCTCAACTTCAAAAGAGACTGGGTTCTTTTTCAGCCAATCCCTCTGGTTTTATTAAGGAATTCCAACATATTGCACAAGGATATGATTTAACTTGGCAGGATCTTCATGTCATTTTAACCTCCTCTTTAACTGCAGACAAACAAGATCATATTCTTAAGGCTGCCAGGGAACGGGCCGATAAGGCTCACCTAACCAATCCACAGCTCCCCACTGGAACAGCTGCAGTTCCTTCTGAGGATCCCCACTGGGATTATAATGACAGGAGTGAGGGAATAAAAAAGAAAAATCACATGATACTATGCCTTCAATCTGAGCCCAGGTTAACTCCCCAGGTAGTGGGTAAGCCAATCTCCTTCTTGATTGATATAGAAGCTACCTACTCTGTCCTCCCTTCCTTCTCAAGACCTAGTTTCCCTTCCCAAATCACAGTTCAGGGGATTGTTGGCATGCTTTCTTGCCCACGTACTACAGGCCCCCTTTTATGCCATTTGGAGACCTTTATGGTTAACCATCCATTCCTGATTGTCCCTTCATGTTCTACCCCCCTTTCAGGTAGAGACTTTTTGACCAAAATTGGGGCTGAACTCTCATTTAATTTCTGCATGGCTTCTGTTTCCTCTAATATAATTTTTTTTCAGACTCAACTTTCTTTCTTTCTTTTTTTTTATTGGTGCAATGTATTCATACATCATAATGGTATAAAGAAAATACTTTTGTAGACATACATGCACACATCGCCCAGTTAGCCCCTACCCGATCCCCACCCCGTTCCCTCCCCATCCCTCCTTCCCATGCTTGGCTTAGTGGTTGACATCTAGTTTTATAGCAATTTATCCAAAATTAACAATGATGAGGGGTCGTGCGCGGGACACGTCAGCCGGGGCCCGGGTCGCGGGACTCTGGGCCCCGGGCCGAATTGCGCATAGCACGCCAGACCCCTGGAGAAACCGGGCCCAGTAAGTAGCTGGGTTCTGGGTGGGGGTCGCACGCGGGGCACACCAGATTGGGCCCGGGTCACAGGACTCTGGGCCCCGGGCCGAAATGCGTGTAACACGCCAGACCCCTGGAGAAACCGGGCTCAGTACCCTGGGTTCCGGGCAGGGGTCGCGAAGAGCACGCCAAATGGGGCCCTGGTCGTGGGACCCTGGGCCCCAGGCAGAGTAGGGCAGATCACTCTGGACCCATGGGGAAACCGACAGGGTTACAGTGCTACTGAGTGCCTGATCGCACTACCTCCTCAAACCACATATATTGTCTTCTCTTATTAAAAAAAAAAAAGGAACAGAAAAAGAAAAAGAAAAATATCGGAGAGGAGGTAAGAAAGCCGTTATGGATGCCAGGATGCTGGAGATGCAGACAAAACTTATCTAAATGCACTGGAACTTATGGAAAAATTCGCCGTGAAAGAGGACTGCTATTTCTCTATATTGTTAAGAATCTCAAACATCACCTGTAAGGAGAGAGTTTAGTGGAGACCAAGGAGAAATGCGGTGTTGAAAGAGTTCTCCGCGATGGTGGTGGAGACTTGTATTCAGGAGAAGCAGAAATCGGATCCTACCAACTTTATTTTTTTGGAGAAATTACACCAAATGTCGAATGCTACCATCACGCATGCTTAGGAACACTGGACAACATTCAGAGTGGAAAAAGAGCCTGGGAAGGATTTGAAATGGTGGAGGTAGTGGCAATGCCAGTGGCCAATACTCAGGGGAGGCAGAGATCTGATACATTACACCTGGAACCTTTGAAATAATAACCAAAGAGACAGTGATCGGAACCTGCTGAGGGGTTAGGCGGGCGCCGGGGCCAGTGGCCGACATCGGAGCTTGCTGTGAGGCAAGGCCACTACTGAGGCCTCCATGGCCGGGATTGGAACCTGCCGAGGGGTTAGACCGATGCTGGGGCCAGCGAGGCCGGCATTGGAGCCTGCCATGAGGCAAGGCTTGTGCTGGGGCCTCCGAAGTCAGGTCCGAAAACTGCTGAGGGGTTAGGCCGGTGCTGGGACCAGTGAGGCCGGCATCGGAGCCTGCCGTGAGGCAAGGCCGGTACTGGGGGCTCCGAGGCCAGGATAATAGCCTGCCAAGGGGTTAGGCCGGTGCTGGGGCCAGCGAGGCCGGCATTGGAGCCTGCCTTGAGGCAAGGCCGGTACTGGGGCCTCCGAGGCCAGAATAAGAGCCTGCCGAGGGGTTAGGCTGGTGCTGGGGTCAGCGAGGCCGGCATCGGAGCCTGCCGTGAGGCATGACCAGTGCTTGGGCCTCCAAGGCTGGGATTGGAGCCTGCCGAGGGGTTAGGCCGGTGCTGGGGCCAGTGAGGCCGGCATCGGAGCCTGCCGTGAGTCAAGGCCGGTACTGGGGCCTCGAGGCCAGGATAAGAGCCTGCCGAGGGGTTAGGCCGGTGCTGGGGCCAGCGAGGCCGGCATCGGAGCCTGCTGTGAGTCAAGACCGGTACTGGGGCCTCCTAGGCCGGGATCGGAGCCTGCCTTGAGGCAAGGCCGGTACTGGGGCCTCCGAGGCCAGAATAAGAGCCTGCCGAAGGGTTAGGCCAGTACTGGGGCCAGCGAGGCCGGCATCAGAGCCTGCCGTGAGGCAAGGCCGGTGCTGGGGCCTCCGAGGCCGGGATTGGAGCCTGCCGAGGGGTTAGGCCAGTGCTGGGGCCAGCGAGGCCGGCATTGGAGCCTGCCGTGAGGCAAGGTACTGGGGCCTCCGAGGCCAGGATAATAGCCTGCCGAGGGGTTAGGCCGGTGCTGGGGTCAGCGAAGCCGGCATCGGAGCCTGCTGTGAGGTAAGGCCAGTGCTGGGGCCTCTGAGGACGGGACCGGAGCCTGCTGAGGGGTTAGGCCGGTGCTGGGACCAGCGAGCCGGCATCAGAGCCTGCCACGAGGCAAGGCCGGTACTGGGGCCTCCGAGGTCAGGATAAGAGCCTGCCGAGGGGTTAGGCCTGTGCTCGGGCCAGTGAGGCCGGCATCGGAGCCTGCCATGAGGCAAGGCCGGTGCTGGAGCCTCCGAGGCCGGGATAAGAGCCTGCCGAGGGGTTAGGCCGGTGCTGGGGCCAGCGTGGCCGGCATCGAAGCCTGCCATGAGGCAAGGCTGGTGCTGGGGCCTCCGAGGCCGGGATAAGAGCCTGCCGAGGGGTTAGGCCGGTGTTGGGGCCAGCGAGGCTGGCATCGGAGCCTGCTGTGAGTCAAGACCGGTACTGGGGCCTCCTAGGCCGGGATCGGAGCCTGCCTTGAGGCAAGGCTGGTACTGGGGCCTCCGAGGCCAGAATAAGAGCCTGCCGAAGGGTTAGGCCAGTACTGGGGCCAGCGAGGCCGGCATCAGAGCCTGCCGTGAGGCAAGGCCGGTGCTGGGGCCTCCGAGGCCGGGATTGGAGCCTGCCTTGAGGCAAGGCCAGTACTGGGGCCTCCGAGGCCAGGATAAAAGCCTGCCGAGGGGTTAGGCCGATGTTGGGGCCAGCGAGGCTGGCATTGGAGCCTGCCATGAGGCATGAACAGTGCTGGGACCTCCAAGGCTGAGATCGGAGCCTGCCGAGGGGTTAGGCCGGTGTTGGGGCCAGCGAGGCCAGCATCGGAGCCTGCCTTGAGGCAAGGCCGGTACTGGGGCCTCCGAGGCCAGGATAAGTGCCTGCTGAGGGGTTAGGCCGGTTCTGGGGCCAGTGAGGCCGGCATCGCAGCCTGCCGTGAGGCATGGCCGGTGCTGGGGTCTCCGAGGCCAGGATAAGAGCCTGCCGAGGGGTTAGGCCGGTGCTGGGGACAGCGAGGCCGGCATCGGAGCCTGCCGTAAGGCAAGGCCGGTGCTGGGGCCTCTGAGGACGGGACCGGAGCCTGCTGAGGGGTTAGGCCAGTGCTGGGGCCAGGGAGGCCGGCATCAGAGCCTGCCATGAGGCAAGTCCAGTACTGGGGCCTCCGAGGTCAGGATAAGAGCCTGCCGAGGGGTTAGGTCGGTGCTGGGGCCAGTGAGGCCGGCATCGGAGCCTGCCATGAGGCAAGGCCGGTGCTGGGGCCTCTGAGGCCGGGATAAGAGACTGCTGAGGGTTAAGCCGGTGCTGGGGCCAGCGAGGCCGGCATCGGAGCCTGCCGTGAGGCAAGGCCGGTGCTGGGGCCTCCGAGGCCGGGATAAGAGCCTGCCGAGGGGTTAGGCCGGTGCTGGAGCCAGCATGGCTGGCATCAGAGCCTGCCGTGAGGCAAGGCCGGTGCTGGGGCCTCCGAGGCCAGGATAAGAGCCTGCCAAGGGGTTAGGCCGGTGCTGGGGCCAGAGAGGCTGGCATCGGAGCCTGCTGTGAGGCAAGGCCGGTACTGGGGCCTCCGAGGCCAGGATAAGAGCCTGCCGAAGGATTAGGCTGGTGCTGGGGCCAGCGAGGCTGGCATCGGAGCTTGCCATGAGGCAAGGCCAGTACTGGGACCTCCGAGGCCGGGATAAGAACCTGCCGAGGGGTTAGGCCGGTTCTGGGGCCAGTGAGGCCGGCATCGGAGCCTGCCGTGAGTCAAGGCCGGTACTGGGGCCTCCGAGGCCAGGATAACAACCTGCCGAAGGGTTAGACCGGTGCTGGGGCCAGCGAGGCTGGCATCGGAGCCTGCCGTGAGACATGGCCAGTGCTCGGGCCTCCTAGGCCGGGAACAGAACCTGCTGAGGGGTTAGGCCGGTGCTGGGGCCAACGAGGCCGGCATTGGAGCCTGCCGTGAGGCTAGGCCGGTGCTGGGGCCTCCGAGGCCGGGATTGGAATCCTGCCAAGGGGTTAGGCCGGTGCAGGGGCCAATGGCCAGCATCGGAGCCTGGCGTGAGGCAAGTTCACTCCTGCGGCCTCCAAGGCCGGGACCAAAGCCAGCTTAGGGGTTAAACCGGTGCAGGGGCCAGCGAGACCAGAACTGGGGCCTCCCATGAGGCAAGGCTGCTGCTTGAGCCAGCAAGGTCTGGATCAGTCCACTGAGTAGCAAGGCCACTACTGGGACCATCAAGAGTGGGATCGGTACTTGCAACGCAGCATGCACAGAGAAATATCGCAGAAAATATAAATCATACGCTTCTCTTAATCAGCAATAACTAGGAGGAAAAGGGCAACAGGAAGAGGTTGAACTATAGAAAGGGCCCTATAGTGAAGCAACTAATGTGACCAATCAGAGGGTATGTAATACTGGAGGACAGAGCCTCTTTAAAACGCAGGAGGTACATAAACAAATGTATCAAAGTAAATCACCAAAGAAGCGTGGGATGGAGGGAGGGGAAGGGAATGGGATGGGGGCTGGAGGAGGGCTAATTGGATGATGTGTGCTTGTATATCCTCTCAAGTCTTGTACTCCAATGTGATTGATATATGACTACAATGCACCAATTTAAAAAATAAATTAATAAAAAAATTAACAATGATAATCTCACATAGCAGTTTCATTTGTCTGATACCAAGCTTTTGATGACTTAAAGATAACATTTCAATATTTCTTTTTGCTTTATTTCTTACCAGAGAATATTTTTTTCTTTTTTTTTTTTGGTGAAACTATCATACATTTATTTATTTATTTATTTTTCAGAAAAAAAATCTATCCTAATGTAGAATATGGACTCTAGATACCCAAAACAATCTCGAAAAAGAACAAAGCTAGAAGATGTATATTTTCTGATTTCAAACCATATAAAGCTACAATAATTGAAACAGTATAGTACTGTTATAAAGGCAGATATATAAACCACTGGAGTTAAATAAAAGCCTAGAGATAAATTCTTCCATATATTGTCAATTTATTTTTACAAGGTTTCCACAAACATTTGGTGGAGGAAATAATAATCTTTTAACTAAATATTGTTGAAAAATAATAATTACATGAAAAAGAATAAAATTGGACCGTCACCTAACACCATATACAAACATTAACTCAAAATAGATAAAAGACCTAAATATAAATCTTAATACTATAAACTTTTAGAAGAAAATCTGGGTCATTAAACCTCACAACATTGAAACTGGCAATGATTTCTTGGATATGATTTCAAAGGCACAGACAACAGAAGGGTAAACAAACTCCCTAAAAATTAAAAAATATTGTGTATCCAAAGACAATGTTAACAGAGTTAAAAGTTACTGATAGAATGGGATAAAATATTTCCAAATGCTATATCTGAAGGTATATTAATATTCCAACTAGAAATCCTAAAAATTAGCAACAATAAAAGCAAACAATACAATTTAGAGATAGGTAAAAGACTAACATAAATAATGAATCTCCACAGATAGCTAATCTTAATTGTCTGTTGGATGGATAATCTTGTTTCTCTGGTTCTGGTGTGTGTTACCTATTTCTTCTTTGTAGTTAATCTCTTTGAGTATTTTCTCTAGCACTGGTTTTAAAGACATAAATTCCTTCAGTTTCTGTTTGTCGTGGAAGCTTCTTATTTCCCCATCTAATTTGATAGAAAGTTTTGCTGGGTAGGAAATTTTTGGCTGGAAGTTGTTTTCTTTCAGAGTTTGGAATATATTACTCCAAGCCCTTCTGGCTCTCATGACTTGGTTTGGGAAGTCTGGAGTGATTCTAATTGGTTTGCCTCTGAATGTCACTTGGCCCTTTGTTTTTGTTGCCTTTAAGATTCTCTGCTTGGCTTCCACAGTGGTCATTTTGACAATTATGTGGCATGGGGATCCTCTTCTCTGATCCTGTCTAAAGGGAGTTCTATAAGTTTCCTGGACCTGTGTATCAACCTCTTGCTCTATGTTTGGAAAATTTTCTGCTATTACTTCCTTGAAGAGATTGTTGATCCCTTTGGTTTCACCTTCTTTTCCCTCCTCTATTCCAATTATTCTTAGGTTAGCTCTCTTAAAATGGGCCCATATTTCTTCAATGTCAGATTCCTGCTGTCAGATTTTTTTTCTAAATTAGAAACTATGCGTTCATTTTTGGAGTGATCATCTTCTAGGAGCAAGATTCTATTCTCCATGTGGTCCAATCGGTTGTTTGTACTTTGAATTGAGGTCTTTACTTCATTAATTGCATCCTTTATCTCTTTTTGGCTCTCTCTGAATTCTTTTCAAAACACCTCTATTATTTCTACAGTTATTTTCCTGATTTGATCTTCTAGAAATCTCTGAATTTCTGTTTTATCGGGTTCTGATGTTGTGGAGTTGTGGGCATTCATTGCTCCATTGTTATTCCTCTTCCCCACGATTTTGGAAGTTTGTGCCTTCTCTGGGTTCTTCCCTTGGGTCACTAAGACTTCACTTAAGGTGCTCTGGATCTCGAGTCTGTGATATCTCAGTCCCCACTACTCCTTTACTAGGTTGTATGGCAGAGTCTCAGACCCAGGGAGTCAATCGAGGCTGCTTTAGACCATGGGGGGTTGCCAGGTTGGGCGTTCTCCTATGGTGTGATATCTCTGCCACTGCCACTCCCCCACTGGGTCAAGTCCCTGGGAGTGCAGTACTGGGATTTCTCCTCTAGGGGCCGCAATTTGACTCACTGTTGTTGAGTGCGCCGATGGAACTGTAGTGGACTCAGTGAATTCGCTGCTGCTGCTGCTGCCAGTGGCAATATGGCACCTCTGCCACACCCTTGGCCGTGAGGCTGGCGTATTTCTTCTCTGGTTTTGAGCTCTGCTCTGAGTCCCTGCAGGGTGTGCTGAGCCCAGCCACTGGGAGCTTTAGATGCTCCCTGCGCCGAAAAATCAGCCGAATTCCTCCTGGCTATTCTGCAACGGCTCACCTTGGCTTGCTGTCCGCCACTCCTCTCTGGAGCCTGGTGGGCTGTTGAGTGCGTTCGTCTGGAGCCATCTGGTGAACTCACTGCTGCCGCATCCTCGGCCATAAGGCCGGCGTATCTCCTCTGTGGCTCTGAGCTCCGTTCTGAGTCCCCCTCCTCTTTGGGGCCTGGTGCTGCAAGGAAAGATGGCACCCGCGCCGTTCCACGCCGCGGCTCCGGCTACAGCACTGCAGTCTGGTTTCTTTCTGTGTCTCATTTTTCCAGCCCTCTTTTTCTCTGTCCCTTGTAATTACATTTTTTGTTTCTCTGTTGATGGTGTTTTCTGACTATGAAAGGTGCTGATTTTGTAGTAATAGAGATTGGTTGTTAGCGGGGCTCGTAAGCCCCGCTTTTTTCTGTCACCATCTTCCTGGAAGTCGGCTGCGAATGGTTTTAAGCCGTCACTGGTGACTCCTATCAAATGGTCGCTCAGTGTCTACCAAGATGACCACGGGTATTCTTCTCCTTCAACTTACTAATACTGTACACTTGATTGGCAGAATTTCTAGCTCCAAGGAAAACACAGCGATGGCCACTGTGGGAGCCCTGGCGTCGCGACCTTGGTCAGCACGTCCAGAGCTCGGAGGGACTTACATGTGCAAAGAGGAAGGAGCAGGCTCTCCTCTGGGGTGGGCAGGACATGGGGTGTCCGCAAGGGTGTGCCCCAAGGGCTGGTCCCCTGGGTTCTGTCCCCAGACCTGCAAATAATAATAATAATAATGATAATAATAATAGTAATAATAATAATAGTAATAATAATGATGATGATGATGATGATGGTAATAATAACGTGGAGAGCAGCCTGTGGAGTAGCAGAACAGGACTGGGGGAGAGAGGGAGGGGAAGAGGGAGGGCTGGAGAGCACTACGCAGTGGATACTGAGGGCTAACTGCCAGTTTCACTAGCAACAGGGTGGGATATGGAGAGAAATATATCAAGAGCTATGTGTATGGATATTTCTTTTTGTTTTGCTTTGTTTAAAAATTTTTTTTCTGTAGTACTGAGGATGTAAATCAGGGGTCTTCTATCTCCAAGCTATTGCTCTCAGCCCTATTGTTTATTCTTTATTTTTATTTTTATTTTATTTTATTTTTTGGTGGTACTGGGAGTGGAACCCAGAGGCTTTCTACCTCTGGGCTATACTCCAAGACCTTTTTTATATTTTATTTGGAAACAGGGTCTCACTAAGTTGCTGAGAGCCTCACTCAGTAGCTGAGGCTGGCTTCGAACCTGTGCAATCCTCCTGTCTCAGCCTCCCAAGTGCTGGGATTACAAGAGTGCGCCACCACGCCTGGCTAACTGTTTATTCTTTATTTTGAAACAGGGACTCACTAAGTTGCAGAGGGCTTCACTGAGTAGCTGAGCCTGGCCGGGAACCTGCGATCCTCCTGTCTCAGCCTCATAAGTACTGGAATTATAAGCGTGCTCCCCCACGCCTGAGGGTTGGGGTTCCCCCTGGGCCCCGCTCAGCGTTGCTCCTCTTTAGAAGTTTCTCATGCCATGAAAACACACTGTCTCTTAGCGAAGTGTATTTGAGTAGGCACTAAGGATAAAGGCACCCCGCCTTCTCAGAAATGCCCAGAAGGCTTTTCACCTGCCTGAGCTGGGGGGTCTCCCAGGGAGTGAGTGAGCCATGGTGGGCAGTGGCATAAAGCTAGACTAGTCGTGCTGCTTCCTCGGGGGAAGTCGCTTTATTAATTACGCCCATTACAGGTGACTTCAGCGCGGAGCTGGCTGGCAGGGCTCACTCTCTGCCGACCACTCAATTCCTCCTTCCAGAAGCCTCTGTGGTATCTCCTCCATCAAGAGGGATCGCTGGCCAACTTGCAGGATTCTGCAAACCCCACAGGAGAAGGAGGTCATTGTCTCACAGTGGGGAAGTTCAGCCCCAGGTGAATGGAAATCAGGAACCAAAGGGCCAGAGACCCGGGCGCCCTCCTTACCGACGTGGGGAGGGTTTATGATGTCGGTCACGTTCAGCCCTTTCCACTTCACTGTCCTCTCGAAGACATTCAGGGCGTCTGGGTGGTCATCCAGGGTGCGGCCTGCAGGGGAGAGGGTGGGCCGGGGTAGGCATAGAAGGTAGCCATCCACTGGGGTGGGGGCGGGGTCCTTCCAGGCTGGAGAAGGAGCTTCCCAGGACCCTGAGCTGAGAAGGGGGTCCCGCCACGTGCACTTGGCCTTAGTCATGATTTGGAGGTGGAGCCAGCCCTGCGCCGCGCTGGCTTCTGGCCATCTCACACCGGAGGCCCTGTCTTCCCAGGGTGGGGGCCTCACCTAGCCAGGTCTTATAAGAATGGAACCCAGGGGTACAAAAGAAATGGGGCGCTGGGAGGAGAGCAAACCCAGGCGATGTCAGCAAAGGGTGGACCCCGTAGGCTGGGGCTTATTGGGGACACCCATGCAGAGTGGCCTGGAGAGGCAGGAAGTGGGCCCTGGCCCGCGGGGCCCCTGAGATGAGTGTCAGTAACGTCAGGGTGTTTTAAAATTGTGGGGTGAGTCCAGGGTGGGGTGGGCAGAGTTATGTTTTGAGTCTGAGTGACCCTGAAAAGCTCATGTGTCGGCAATGCAAGAATCTTCAGAGGAAGAGGATTGAGTCAGACGTCAATCTCATCAGGAGATAAGTCCACGGAAGCATTCCTAATGGTAACGCATTTACTGGGGGGCAACGTAGGCGTGTCTAGAGGAGGAAGGACACTGGGTTGGGGTCTGGGGAACTATATCTGTTCCTGGCGGCTTCCTCTCTCTCCTCCCCTTCCCTCTGGCTCTTCTGGATGCCACGAGCTGAGCGACTCTCCTTTGTCCCACACTGCGCCGCCATGATGTCTGCCTTGGAGTTGACCGACTGTGGATGGTTCCTCTGAAACCAATCAACCTCTCCTCCTCTAAGCTGTTGGTTACAGTGATGGAACAGTAAACTACAACGGGCAGGGCAAAGGAGGAGGGGAGAGAACCTTGGCCAGGCGGCCAGGGTCAACGTTGGAGTGAGCGTGAGTGGCGGCGAGCACGCGTGCAGGTTCATGGGCGTGCGTACACCCACAGACATACACACCAGCTCCTGCATGGACGTGTGCACATGCACCATCAACATACCTGCAGGCACACACCTACACACAGGCACCTGGTGCACAAACAGGCACGTGCCCCCCAGGACCCCTGTCCCCTGGGGCCATACCAAAGAGCATCATCATTTTCATATCCTGGTTATTTATCTTGTCCTCAAAGTAGGCGATGCCGTAGCCCCTGGGTAATATCATCCAGATGTAGATCATGTGCTTCCACCCTGGAAGGACACGGGCTAGTGAGGGGCTGGGCTCGCGGGCCCATGGCGTCCTGGAAGATGTCCCACTGCCCGGTGAGGGGAGTCGAGGTGGGGAAGAAGCTTGGATCTCAGGACGGACCCAGGACAAGTTGGTTCTTGGGCACGGAGAATCTTAAGAGCAGGAGACAATCATTTGGGACCAGCTGGGATGCCTGGGGTTTAAAATGAAGCCAAATCAGCCTTCCCAGGGAAAATCAGGTTTGCAGGGGACCACGAGAGCTGAGTCTGTGGCAGGGGTCACGTGGTAGGTTCCTGGAGGGCTGGAGGTTTTGGGGCCCTGCGTGGTCTCGTGCCCACTTACAGGTGAGGAAGCCATCGTCATAGGACACTTTGATAAAGGGCAGTTTGAGCAGCTGGCACCCGCTGGGCTTCCTAGAAGACAGAGCAGCCATGGAGCTGTTTATGGTGGGCTAGGCTTTCCCCAAGACTGGAGGGCGGGTGAGCAGGTCTCCTTCCCCAGAAGGCTCCCTCCGAATTCTCTAGATAACTGCCCTGCCTCCCCTGAGCCTGGGATGTGACTCCTGGCCTGGGTCCTTTGGTCCCATTCAGCGGCACCAAGGACCCTGGCCGGGGACCTTGTCCAGTCTTTGCTAAGACAAAAGGATTGTTTTAATCCATATCACCCTGCCCTGGCCTCTGCCCACACCCTCAAGGGCACTAGGATTCCACAGCCCCCAAGCACGCCCCAGGAACTCAGCCTCTTGAGCCCAGGATGCAGGCCGGGGCCACGTACAAGCCAGACCTTCTCCCTAATCTTTGTGCCCCCTGAGCCCAGAGTGCTCCCACCCAGGCTTCTGGCACTGGGCTTTGGCAAGTGGGAACGAGCCCTTTGCAGTCAGCCCAAGGTCTCCGTGTGCAGCCGTGAGGCAGCTGTCGTCCTCACAGTCTCCTGGGACAGCCAGCACGTTATCGAAAGATCATCATTAAGATGCTTTGGGCATCAGAGCCAGCTTGAGAGACGGCTAGCGGTGAAGACTAAGCATGGCGGCGGCTTAGGGCCCGAGGTGGCTGCAGGGTGGGGACCGGCAGGCAACTCACCAGATGTGCATTCTGAACTCCAGTTTCCCATTGTAGTTAATCACAAAGCTGAAGGGAGGCAGGGGTTCTTGCTTCTTTTCCTTGGGGATGGGGATGGTCCCAATCCAGCGATTTATATACCATTTTCCTAAAAGCTGTGGGAAAGTGTGTCTACAGTCAGGGCTTCAGGGATGAAAACCAAAGGAAGGAAAGGAGGAGGGGATGAGTGGGTGGATAATGGAGACTGGGGTGTTTGGGATTAATGGGGGGGGTGAGATAAATGGGGAAGACACGGGAGGCAATAGAAGGATTTATAAAGGAAAATGGAGCAAGATGTCCCTGGCCTTAGGCGCCTTCTCACACAGTCAGTGCGGGAGGCTGGCACCAGTGGAAGGATTTCTGTGAAATTTCCACAGGAGCTGCCACTGCCCTACTGCCCACCGAGAGGAGAACCGGGACGGGTTCCAGACTCTGGCCAGTAGTGGACAGTCATTGAGCCAGAAGCAAGGACTGGGGTGGAGGCGCAGGTGAAGACAGGAGGGAGCAAAGGCCCTGGAGCTCCTAGCCAGGGTCAAGTGGATTCGACTCTTTTACCTTAGAGGTGTCCACGTGTGTCTTGCGAATCCTTGTCTAATGAACGTCCAACCATCTCTTCATCCATCCACCCATCCATCTATCCACCCATCCATCTATCCACCCATCCATCTATCCATCCATCCATCCATCCATCCATCCATCCATCCATCCATCCATCTATCCATCCATCCATCTATCCACCCATCCATCAATCCATCCATCCATCTATCCATCCATCCATCTATCCATCCATCCACACACCCACACACCCATGCACTCACCATCCGGGCTGCTCATGCATCTTCCATCCATCCTTCCACTCTTCTACCCATCCACCACCTTTACATCAAACTGTCCATCCATTCTTTATTCCATCCATCCATCCATCCATCCATCCATCCATCCACCCATCTGTCTATACATTCACTCACCATCCACTCACCCATCTTCCATCCACTCATCTACCTATTCTCTATCCTCCATCCATCCATCATCTATCCATCTATTTATCCACCAGTCTATCCATCCATCCATCCATCCATCCATCCATCCATCCATTCTCTGTCCTCTGCCCATCCAGCTACTCACCCACCACCTGACATCTACCCACTCACCATCCATATATATAACCATCCTCCATCCATCCATCCATCCATCCACCCATCACTCACCAACCACCCATCCCTCCACACATGCACAGATCATCCTCCATCTTCATCAGTCTCTCCAACTACCCACCCATCCATCCACTCATCATTCATCCACCAGTCACTCACCTTCCACATTCCCATCCATCTATTCCCCACACATACATACGTATGTACATACATCTACCCACCCATCTGTCTATCATCCATGCAGTTATCCATCCACCCATTCATCCCCCATACATACATACATCATACATACATACATACATACATACATACATACATATCCACCCATCTGTCGTCCATCCACCTATCCATCCATCCGTCCATCCATCCATTCCCCCATACATACATACATACCCACCCATCTGTCATCCATCTATCCATCCATCCATCCCCCATACATACATACATACATACATACATACCCACCCATCTGTCATCCACCCACCCATACATCCATCCATCCGTCCATCCACCCACCCACTAGAGCTCTGGGCAACATGGGGGAGGAACTACCGTGACTATGTGGCCTCCCTGCATCTTCAATGATGCCCCTGGGAGCCCCAGATGCTCTCGCCATCACTGCCACCAAGGCTCGTGCCTGAGGTCAAGTGCAGATTCCTCCTGGGGGCAGGCATCTATGGCGGTGTGCAATGATCCCCAAGCCTGCCATCAGGTTGTGATTCCCCAGCACCCTTCTGTCTCATCCCCGAAGGTCCTGACCTCATTTTCCTTGACCTCAGGGGTCTCCCTTGCTGAAGATGAGGCGTCCATGGGCCCAGAGGCTGAAGATGACTCTAGGGCTGAAGAGCCGCTGTCCCCTTGGGTGGAGGAGGAGGGACCACACACTGGTGTTGAGCAGGGACAGGCAGAGAAGGAGCGCAGTCCTCAGTCCAGGTGAGTGTGGCTAGCAGCTGACCACCTCTCAGAGAGGAGAGGAGGGGAGGGGGCTCAGGGCCTGGGGAGGCGTGGAGCCAGGACCAGCAGTGCGTACGCATGGACCGAGTGCCTGGAGTGCTTTGTGGACAGGCGAGATAAACCCAAGGAGAGGCGCTGGGGCCTCCAGGAGGAGAGTGAGACGGGCCCTGAGGCCAGCGCAGGGCCAAGTGCACTGCTATATCTGCAGACACTCTTGTTCCAGCAGCGCTGCAGGGTTTTGACGTCTGTAGCATGTTTGGTGATAAAATGTTTGCTTTTTAATACTGACCCTAATATGGTAGTCTTATAGAATAAAAACATGTAATAGAGAAAGCATGCCTCACTTATAGAGGGGCTTAAGATAGGCAAAATTCCTTCCAACAATGACTTTGACATCTGAGAAACCCAGTCTTAGAAAGGCTACACAAGCCAGGCGTAGTGAGCTCATCTGTAATCCCAGTATTTGGGAGGCTGTGGCAGGAGGATTGCAGGGTCAAGGCCAACCTCCGCAACTTAGCAAGACCCTATTTCCAGATTAAAAAAATAAATGAAAGAAGCTGGGCATGGTGGCACACACCCGTTATCCTAGTACTTGGGAGCCTGAGACAGGAAGATCACAGGAAGATCACAGATCTAGGCCAGCCTCAGCGATTTAGTGATACCCTGTTCCAAATAAAAAAAGGAAAGTCTGGGGGTATTACTCAGAGGTACATAGCCCCTGGACTTAATTCTACTAAAAAGAAAGAAAGAAAGAAGAAAGATAGAAGAAAAGAAAAAAGGAAGGAAGGAAAGAAGAAAGGAAGGAAGGGAGAGAGAGGTAGAAAGAAAGAAGAAAGCCCTGCATAGTGGTGCACACCTAAAACCCCAGTACCTTGGAGGCTGAGACAGGAGGTTTGCAAGTTCGAGGCTGCCCTCAGCAACTCAACAAGGCCCTCAACAATTTACCAAGACCCTGTTTCAAAAAATAAATAAGAAGGGCAGGCAATGCAGATCAGAGGTAGAATGCCTCTGGACTCAATCCTCAGTTACATACACACACACACACACACACACACACACACACACACACAGTCCAAGGCTTCTCCGTGTGTCGCCACCATAAGTATGAACTGGAAAGACCCCAATGTCAGCAAACTGTCCCAGCTTTCACTAAACCCGTTGCCCCACTGGGCAGGAAGACACTGCCGTCCCACGGATGGAACTGAAACCAGTCCAGGTGCCTGACCCAAACGCCCCAGCCCACGCCAGGCCTCCCAGGGCCCTCACCATCTTTGAGGTGGCACTGAGCAGTAAGTTCTCCGGGGACTCCTGGGCTCGCACTGCCGAGAGCAGGCTGAGCCCCACCATCAGCAGGAGCCGCTGCATGGCGCCCTGAGTCTGCTGCGCTCCTGGTCTCCTGCCACAGCTGCAGCCGCCACCACTTTTATTCTGCTGTAGCGGGCAGGCGGCCTGGGGGCAGGACCCCCACCACCCTCATGCTCACTCACAAAGGGCCACAGTGTGGGCTGCAGGCTGACTCCTGAGTTTTCTTTGGACTGGGGTGAATGAAGGGGGCGGTCTGTGTAACTGGCCATCATGACTGCTCCTGCTGGTGCCCTTCTGCCTGGCTGGGACAAGGAAGTTCCATGGCAGCATCCTCCTCCCCCTCCCCCGGTCTCCAAGGAAGCCGGCCAGGGCTCGCCCTCCCACCAGGACACAGACCGTGGCCCCAGTGGGAAGTTCCAGGGGAAGACACCCCACCCTGTCTCCAAGGAAGCCGGCCAGGGCTCACCCTCCCACGAGGACACAGACCCTGGCCCCCGCTGGCTGATCTGAGGCAACATGAGCCCAGCCCTGGGGAGCTGCGCTCAGGCCATCAGAACCCTGGGGCAGGCCCTGCTGGAGCTGCATTGGGTGGACACAGTCCCCATCCCTAGGGGCTCCCAGTGTCCTGCAGCCGCTGTCCTGATGGACGCAGGAGGCCTGGCCACGTGCCCCCCTACCTACCTCCCTCCTGCCAAGCCCCCAGGTGGTTGGGGATAATGGAGCACTGCCCACCTGCTGTGCGGTCCTCACCCTGGACCTGAGCCCCACCTGCCATCATCACCCCCACCCAGAACCTGGCACCGTGGTGGCATCTGTGGAAAGTGCCTGGGACCCTCAGGGGAGCTGCCGCTCCCACCCTTCTCCTGTTCTGCCCTTGGCCAGCATTGCCCACCATGAGCACCAGGCCAGGGCTGGACCCTCTCGTCCTCCAGCCCACTCCCCACCCCAGATCCCCAGCAGACCCCAAGCGAGCCCAGGGCAGGCACCGAGGGACCCACAGACAGGGAGAGGCCGGGGCACTGCTGAAGCTCTTTATGAGGACAGGGAAGTCGGGGAGGGGTAGGGGGAAAGGGAGGGGGCAGCGGGGCACTGGCGGGCCCAGGCGGGGTCTCTTCAGTGTCCTGCAGGATGGGGTTCTGGGTGCCACCCTGGGCTGCTGCAGACCTCGGTGTCCTTGGCCCCGGAGTGGGGGGAGGGCTGGTAAGGCGGGAGGCGAGAGGCCTGCCCTGTGGGGAGCTGGGCCCTCGGGCTGCCTGAGCAGAGGGGTCCTGTCTAGTGTCTCCCCACCATCACAGCTCTGTCCACGTGGAGGGTGAGGGTGTGGCTGAGAGGTGGGGCCATGAGGGCCCTGGAAAGCTGGCTCTGCCTCACCCTGCTCCAGCCCCAGGGCCTCAGGCAGGGCCTGGACCCCAGTGCTGCAGAACTGGGCCTGGGAACCCAGGTGACTGGACAGGTGGGGCAGCAGGGAGGCCAGGCAGTGTGCACTGGACAGGGTCCCCCGGGAGCCAGGGAAGGGCGAGAGGGACACAGCACTGCTGGACGGACCTGTTGCCCTGAGTTTCATAAACAGCAGATTCCCCAGCCCCATGGCTAAAGGAAAGAGAGTAGGTCCCGGTGCCCCAGGAAAAAGGCAGGAGCAGATAGGGCAATGCCTGGGACAGACAGGACCCCCACAGAGGACAAGGACCAGGGCAGACAGGGCCCCTGCAGAGGACAAGGACCAGGGCAGACAGGGCCCCTGCAGAGGACAAGGACCAGGACAGACAGGACCCCCACAGAGGACAAGGACCAGGGCAGACAGGGCCCCTGCAGAGGACAAGGACCAGGGCAGACAGGGCCCCTGCAGAGGACAAGGACCAGGGCAGACAGGGCCCCTGCAGAGGACAAGGACCAGGGCAGACAGGACCCCTGCAGAGGACAAGGACCAGGGCAGACAGGACCCCTGCAGAGGACAAGGACCAGGGCAGACAGGACCACTGCAGAGGACAAGGACCAGGGCAGACAGGGCCCCCGCAGAGGACAAGGACCAGGGCAGACAGGACCCCTGCAGAGGACAAGGACCAGGGCAGACAGGACCCCTGCAGAGGACAAGGACCAGGGCAGACAGGGCCCCTGCAGAGGACAAGGACCAGGGCAGACAGGACCCCTGCAGAGGACAAGGACCAGGATAGACAGGACCCCAGCAGAGGACAAGGACCAGGGCAGACAGGACCCCAGCAGAGGACAAGGACCAGGGCAGACAGGGCCCCTGCAGAGGACAAGGACCAGGGCAGACAGGGCCCCTGCAGAGGACAAGGACCAGGGCAGACAGGACCCCTGCAGAGGACAAGGACCAGGGCAGACAGGACCCCTGCAGAGGACAAGGACCAGGGCAGACAGGACCCCTGCAGAGGACAAGGACCAGGGCAGACAGGACCCCTGCAGAGGACAAGGACCAGGGCAGACAGGGCCCCTGCAGAGGACAAGGACCAGGGCAGACAGGACCCCTGCAGAGGACAAGGACCAGGATAGACAGGACCCCAGCAGAGGACAAGGACCAGGGCAGACAGGACCCCAGCAGAGGACAAGGACCAGGGCAGACAGGGCCCCTGCAGAGGACAAGGACCAGGGCAGACAGGGCCCCTGCAGAGGACAAGGACCAGGGCAGACAGGACCCCTGCAGAGGACAAGGACCAGGGCAGACAGGACCCCTGCAGAGGACAAGGACCAGGGCAGACAGGACCCCCGCAGAGGACAAGGACCAGGGCAGACAGGGCCCCCGCAGAGGACAAGGACCAGGGAAGACAGGGCCCCCGCAGAGGACAAGGACCAGGGCAGACAGGGCCCCCTGCAGAGGACAAGGACCAGGGCAGACAGGGCCCCCGCAGAGGACAAGGACCAGGGCAGACAGGGCCCCTGCAGAGGACAAGGACCAGGGCAGACAGGACCCCTGCAGAGGACAAGGACCAGGGCAGACAGGACCCCTGCAGAGGACAAGGACCAGGGCAGACAGGACCCCTGCAGAGGACAAGGACCAGGGCAGACAGGACCCCTGCAGAGGACAAGGACCAGGGCAGACAGGACCCCCGCAGAGGACAAGGACCAGGGCAGACAGGGCCCCCGCAGAGGACAAGGACCAGGGAAGACAGGGCCCCCGCAGAGGACAAGGACCAGGGCAGACAGGGCCCCCTGCAGAGGACAAGGACCAGGGCAGACAGGGCCCCCGCAGAGGACAAGGACCAGGGCAGACAGGGCCCCTGCAGAGGACAAGGACCAGGGCAGACAGGACCCCTGCAGAGGACAAGGACCAGGGCAGACAGGACCCCTGCAGAGGACAAGGACCAGGGCAGGCAGGATGGTATAAAGTCGCTGATGGCATTAGCTCCTGATGCTTGTAGTTAGAATCTGTAGTGACATCAGCTCACTTCTCTTTCATGATATTGGTAATTCTCTTCTGCGAATTGCACCGGGCTCACTTTTTCGCTCCCCTCCCTTCTCTGCAAGCTGGGATTCCTAGACAAATCACCTCCGTATAGGTTCTCTGTATCAGTGTGAGATGGAGCCCCACACTGCGGCACCAAAACTGTTACTGTGCCAAAACTGTAACGGTGCCCCCACAAAACTGTAACGACCCCACACCAAACCTGTAACGGTATGAGATGGAGCTGCAGGTTCTATCTAATTTTACAAGAAAATATCCAGAACTGTTCTACTGCAAGCTTAAGCAATTTTTATTACTACAAAGGTAGAAAGAAGGGACAGAGCATGAAGGCACCACATCAGAGGGACGCAGTGGAGTGCCTCGAAGGTAAGACACTGAAGTTTTGGATACCGAACAGTTTTTATAAAGATTATTACCTCTCACCTTCGCTTAACCAATAGTCTTCCTGGCCGCCTAGGTGCAGATCCGCCCGTTCTCCCCGGCGCAAGTCTTGTGATATGAGTATGAGGATTCACTTACCTTACCCCCTGCTTAGTCCTTCCATTGCTCCTGGCCTGATGCGGGTGTGGCCCGCCCCTGTTTCCTGTGCAAGCCCATCTTCGTTAAGACCCAGAATGTGTTCCTTGACTAACAAAGTCAGGGGTCACATGCTGTCTGTCCCCTTTGACTGCGGCCTGTACCATCCTCTAGCATCCTTGGGGAATTGTAGCCTATCTGCTAGAAGTTATTTTTTATGTAAACCTGTCTTTGAAATCTGAAGGCCCTGGGCTACAACTCTTCGGTGTTGTTGCTAATCACTTTTGGTGCCCAGAGGAGGGTAACAGCTGCCTCCTCCCCCTGCCTGAGTGTCTGCACCGCACCAAAGCTATTTTCCAGTATCAGCACATTCTCCAGTGAGGGTCTCCCGCTAAGACAGCCCATCCAAGACGGTGGGCACCAAGGTGGCCCAAAGGACGAGGACCTGCCGCCGCGGTTCAGAAGTCTGATCCTCACCAACCGGAGCCCAGGGGACCCGAGGCTGGTGCTCAGTGAACGGCGAGAGCTGGACGTGTTCAGGTGTGGGAAGCAGGCAGCTGCCGCGGGAGGGACAGGTGTCCTCAGGGGGCAACACCTCTGGCGTTCCAAGACACTCTGGATACCAGGAGGCCCTCAGGCCGTCAGCTGGGTCTAAGGGTCAGCCCCTGCAGGACCTCATGTCTCCCCAATTCCCCAGGGGCTCCCCGCCAGTGCAGCACTCAGGGCCAACACCAGCCCCTGACGGACAGGCCAGACCAGAGTGATGCTGAGCTGTTTAATTGGAGTCAGGCAGGTGGGCGCAGGCAGTTGTCAGGGCAGGAGGGGTCCAGGGAAAAGGGAGGCTGGGGGCTCAGGCTCTGCACTGCTGGCAGGGTGGGCTCCGGAGGGGCAGACCCAGGCGGCTCCTGTAAGGGGAGGAGCGGGCAGGAGTGCGTGGGGTGGAGTGGATTCCAGGCCAGGCCTCTCCTCTTCCTCTTTCTTCCCAGGCTGCCCCATGCCCCCACTGTGGCCAGCCAGGGCTCTAGGCCTCCTTGGGGTTGGGGGGCTGGACCCGGGAGGCCAGGCTGTGGGAGGGCGAGGTGCTGCCTGGCACAGGGAGGGAGAGGACTTCCCTAGTGTCCTGGTCTACACCCAGGCCGGTTCCTGAGTGGACACTCCTGCCTGGCCTGGGGTGCGGGGGGGAGGGGCCCACAGCGATGGACCCTCGAACTCCAGCACCCGGATTCTGTGTTTTCCAGAGTCTCCCAGAGGGCCACTTACCCTAGTCACCCTTGGGGATGCAGCGCTCTGTAGTAAAAGGGAAAAACCAAGGATGAGAGGGCGCCACCCAAGGACAAGGGCCCGGACCCTCCTCACCCGCCCTCTCAGACCCTCCCACCCAGACCCGAGGCAGGGCCCGGTGTCCTGTGAAGGGACAAAGAGGCACGAGGGACCCGGAGGGATGTGAGAACCGAGAGACATGGGACACTGGGCTCAAGGGACACCGGGGCCATGGTGGGCATGTCGGGAACATGGGGAGAACACGGCAGAGCCTCCTCTCACCAGCCTGCTGGGGCATGAAGATGTTCTTCTCCAGGAGTCCCCTGTGCCGTATGAATTTCCTAAATAATTCCAGGGCCTCTGGGTTTTGCTCGGGGGTCCTCCCTGTGTGGGGAGGGTCCAGGTGAGCCAAGGGGGTGGGGGATGGCTGCACAGCCTGAAGGAGCCCATGGCTTGAGGACACAGCCCCCAGGGGCCCGGAATTTGCCCTTGAAAGTCCTGAGTGTGGACGAGGGCCTTGGGTGGGGACAGCCTCAGCCACCGGGTGACCTGGGCCCTGGATAGATCCTGGGAAGGCTCCCAGGCCCTCATCCTGCCCTGGAGAGTTCCTGCCCATGGAGGTCTCTGTCAGGACGCGCCTTCCATTCACCCTGCCTGGGGCCTGAGATCATAGCAGGTGGCCTGTGGTGGCCTCGGTGGCCAGCTGCTCCTGTGTGGTCAGGACCTTGAGGGCCATGTCTGCTCTGTCCCTGATGGTCCCCACCGAGCCCACATCTTCCCACTGCAGGGCTCGGCCTCTGCCTGGGCATCACACGGCGCCCACCCACCCAGGGCTTCTCATCCCCCAGGGCCAGGGCCAGGCGCCGCTGTTCTGGGAAGCGGAGGCAAAGGGGGCAGGAGACGGGCCCAGGCCTCACCCAAGAGCCTTGCAGTGCGGAAGAGTTTCTCTTCGTCTTCACAGTAAATAATGCAGTGGTCTTCCACGGGGAGTTCCTCTGCGTACAGGAAATTCTTGCCATCAACTGGAAACCAACAGAGAAAAGAGCTCTCAGTGACCTCATTTCCTGAGAAAACGCTCACGCCCACACTGAGGAACAGTCCAGAACCTTCCAGGAGTCACGCGGGGACCCGGGCAGCCGGAGCCAGGCCTCACAGTGGCCGCCATCACTGGGCAGGATCCCTTGCTGGGTAAACGGCAACCCCAGGAGTGGAGTCTAGACTATGGCCCCCAGAGGACACGAAGGCCAGAACTGGGTCATGATCCGGGTGGCAACCCTGCCCCACTTCCCAGATCCTCAGGCCTCAGTTTCCCCAATGGACCATCAGCAAGGACAGCCCAGAAGGAAGTCAGGACCCAGCCAGTCTTGCTGTGGACGAGCCTGTGACACCTGGTGTCGGGGCCATAGGGCCCGGGGCAAGGAGGGGGTGACCACTCCACTCCCTCCTGGGTATGGGCTGGGTGGGCCCTTCCCGCCCACTCGACCTTCCCTGCAGGAGGGCTCCGGCACAGCTGGGCTGGGACTCACGAGTCCTGTATGTGCCAGGAAAATCGGTTTTCTCCAACAGAATTTCCTTCGTGTAGCACTGACCACGAATCCTAGCAAACAGAAGGCACCCAGGCAGCTGGTCTCTGGACACACACCTGCCACGCTCAGCCCGCCTGGTGAGCACACCTCATCCCTCAACAGGAGACCTGAGAAACCCCTGCTGATCTGACGCTGCGGGGACCCTGTCCCTCAAGTCAGGGATTGAACATACCAACACCCAACACATGGACGGGGAGGCCAGGAGGACATGGAGGCCTGCTATGGCCACACTCACAGGAGGGTGATATTGATCTCCAAGTTCCCATCTCCCAGGGCTGTTACCGTCATGGGGAACGCATTCAGGACCTTTTCCCAGTCTAGGATATTCCAGTTCAATACTTCAGCCTCTGTGTACCAGGTCCCTGTGAACTGGAGCAGGCAGGGCTGTGAGCACACCTGGGCTCAGCCAGATTCCCCCACCAACCGGATCGTGCCCCTGAGCAGACTCCAGAGCCCGGCTGGAGCCCCACGGCAGGGCTGGGCTCCCGCAGGTCCGTAGCCCTGTGCTCAGGGAGCACACGACAGGCACGTGTATCCCGGGCCCCAGTGAGGCAGCGGGGGTCTGCCACTGAGGAGCTGTTCCTTTGGGGGCTGGGACCCAGCCATGGGTGGGTCCTCCCTCCTGACGGCCAGGCCCTTAGAAGAGTCCAGGTCCCAGAATCACTTCATCAGGACCCGGAACCAAACCTGCTCCTGGCCCAGCCCTGCTCCAGGAAGGGGCTGCCTGCTGCAGGACAAGTGCCCCCATCTGTGACACTGAGAACCCAGAGTGCAGGGTCACCATAAATGGCACCTCCTGGAACAGGGCTCTGACCGCTGACCCCATCAGCCGTCCTGGTGCATCCCCTCTGGTCACCGCGCACCCACTCACTTTCTCCTCTGAAAGGAAGGGCACGGGGTCGTCCTGGGCCTGCAGGGTGGCCACCAGGCCGAGCAGCAGGACGGGCAGGAGCAGCGCCTTCATCTCCAGGCTCAGGGCTCACGGCAGAGGAAGGTTCCTGGGTGTCAGGATGAGGCTGTGCCAGCTCCTCACAGGACGCTCTTTATGTACCCTGTGGCCAGTGGCCTGTGCCCACTGGGCAGGGAACAACTCCACCGCCCATCTGTGGAGGCCAAGTCCTTGCCCGTCATGGAGGTGGGACGTTGTTATTGTTGGGATCTGATGAACAAGGACTTAGTGCCACCTAAAGATAAAGACACACAAGCCGACCAAGGTTGGCACCACCCAAGGGTAGAGCTCCCAGACGGGTGTCTGTGGGCAGGGTGGGCACCCCTATGGGCTCAGTGAGCAGGGCTGGAGGCCATGTCCACCTCCCAGCAGCCATGCTGGCCTGGGCAGGTTCTCTGGGGACCTGGCCTCTCACCTCC
The DNA here is from genome assembly GCF_963383645.1 of Muscardinus avellanarius. NCBI lineage: Eukaryota > Metazoa > Chordata > Mammalia > Rodentia > Gliridae > Muscardinus > Muscardinus avellanarius. The sequence continues at coordinate 2,174,038 of NC_137799.1, forward strand.
CAGTGCTGAGAAGAACTGAGCTCCAGGGCCTCAGCTGGCACAGGTGCCAGAGCCCAAGCCCTCAGCCTGGGGCCCCTCTCTGCACGTCCATGCCCAGGATGCCCCCAGAGCTCCCTGGGGTGGGGGCACCACATTACAGCTCAGGGTCAGAACTGCCCCCAGGCCACATGAGGGAGGACATTAAATCTGACCTACTCCATCTGTGCCCAGGACAGCTGAGCTCCCGTTACACCACCTCTTACCCTGGCTGTCATCCATTCTGCCCTGTCTCTGTCCATCTCCTCTCTCCTCTGTCACAGTTCACGTCCCCAACATGACAGTTTGACCGAATGGCTCACAGTTTTATCAGGGCTGTAGGACAAGCTCCGGCCACATGTTAGGGGGTCATGAGTCCACTTCCACCAAACCAAGTTCTTTGACCTCTGTGGACCACAGGGATTCAGCTCCAACCAGGTGACTGACAACCGCTATTGCTCTGGGCACCTGAGGACTTCCCAAGGGGACACATGGAGCCCGGGAACCCCTGGCACGACGGAGGCTCATGGACCTCGGTGCCTTCCTCCTCTCTGGCCTGGAGTGGGACCAGGACCAGGCAGTCACCATCTGCCGTGACCCCACATCACGCAACTCCCTGCCCTCCACTCCTCTCCACCCCGACCTCCCAAGGCTCTCCCCTCCCTCGTCAGCTCTGAACGCCCAGGGTGCCCAAGACAGGCTCGAATCCCATTCCCTGGGGACAAATGGGCATCAGGAGGCCACGTGCCCGCCTGCACCCAGAGTTCACAGATGAGCTGCCCTGGGTGCCCACCCACTCTCTCAGCCCCTCCACAGCAAGGCCTTCCCCTCCAGAGCCCGCAGTTCCCAGGCCTGAGTCACGTGTCCTGGGACCCAGCTGACCCAGGCTCTGACAGAGGTGCAGGCCCCACAATGGCCTCTTTGTGTCTCTCGGGGCCAAGACTGCTGGACAGTACTAATGAGCACCCTCTAGTCACCGCAGGGGTTGTCCTGAGAGTGCTGGCATGATCCAGCACTGACCCCAGCCTGGAGGGAGCCCTGACCAGGAGCTTGGCTTCTGGGGTAGGGAGGGCAGGGCCCCTGGTCTTTAGTATAAGCAGAGAGCAGGGAACAGGCCGGAGTCTCCACATCAGGAGACGTCTGTCCCCTCTGGCTGTTGACTCTCTCCCTGGCAGTGTGCGTTCACTTGTCATGTGGGTCGACCGGTGCCCTTTGTGGTGTTGGCACATGTAATTCCATCCTCGAAAGAGATGCCAAAGACCATGCCCAGATGACTGGCAGAACAGGACCTCCACCAGGAATCCTGGGCTTGGGGCCTTTGGTGCTGTCCAGGTCCTCCCAGCAGCGCCCACCTGGCCCCGGGCCCCAGCAAGCTGGGCTCTACGTAGTTCTCCACCTGTGTTCTTCCTGGATGCTGTTAAGGTCCAGTGGCCGTGGATACCATCAGGAAGTGGTAGGGTAGGAAGCTTGGTTAAATCATGGTTCACCAGAGGTAGGTCAGGAAGTTAGGGTTAACACACAGCAGATAGGAGACAGAGAAGCAGGTCGTGGTCAACAGATGGTAGACACTGCCAAGGGACAGAGGGCTGAAGGTCAGGGTCAAGCCGTGCTGGACAGGAGGTAAGTTAGGAGATTGCAGGTGTCCCATGGTGGACGGGGGCAAAGCAGGAACTCATGCTCTACATTTGTTAGATGCTGTCACGAGATGGTGTGGCAGGACCAGGGTCAGGAGACCACAGGGTAGGAGGTTGGGGTCCCCCATGGTGGACTAGATTTAAGATCGGAGGATGGATCTACCCCTGGTAGATACCGTGAGAAGATGGTGGGCAGGGGGAGAGGCTCCCTCCATGGACACCCCATGACTTTATTTGTACCTCTCTGAGCCAAGACTATGGACAGTACTAATGAGCACTCTCTATTACCCTGTGGGCTGTCATGCAGAGTGCTGGCATCATCTGGTCCTGACCCCAGCTTGGGAGGAGCTGTGAGCAGGAAACTTAGCCCTTGGGGTGCGGAGGGCGCGATCCCTGCTCTTCAGCAGCAGAGAGCAGGAGACAGGCTGGTCTTCAATCAGGGCAGACTTCTGTTCCTGGTTGCTATCGACTATATCCCTGACACTGCGTACTTCACTTGTCATGGGCACTGACCTACTGAACCGTGGCCCTGGGCCTTCTCGGCACCCCGTCCTGGTGGCAGCTCCTCGTGGGCCGCCACGCTCCCCAGCTCTGGCTCTAGCACTTTGGGTGGCATCCCTCACTCCCCTTGCCTTCGGACCTTAGCGTGGTCACGGCTTCTAGTGCTGCTAATTTCCAGGTGCCTCACCGGAGTGGACAGTGTCCAGGATTTATTTGGCACTTGGGAATACGGAGATTGTGATGGCAACATCAGAAGCTCAAGGCCCGAGGGGATGCTAGCTAGCAGGTGCAGGAGGAGGATGAAGATGGATCTCAGCAAAGCCTACAAGATCAACAGACAGTGAGGACTGCAGACTGTTCCCCTAACCATTTAATTTTTATAGAGACAGTGGCCACCACCACCCTGAGGACTCAGTTACACAGTGGACCTGAGTCAGAGCATCAGCCAGGCAGGGCAGTGCAAGGGGTGGACTGTGGCAGAAGGTGTGGTGCCTGACCCTCTCGGCCCACCTGCAGCTGCGTGGACAGGTCTGGAGCACTGACAGACTCATGGCTGCCCACCTCAAGCACCTGCATCGTCTCCTCTTTTGTGTTTCCCTGACACACTGACAAAACCCAGATGTGCAGGGCAGTTACCACGGTGGGAGTGTTGCTAACAGGACAGTGTGTGTGCTCTGCCTTTCCAGAAGAACAAGGTAATATGGTTCCACTCTGTCACCCAGACGTGCAGGGCAGTTCCCATGCTCAGTCAGCAGGTGTAGGTACTAACTAGATAAATGACATGTGCTCCTGTAGAACCTGCAAAAAGAATTCTCCTTGTCTCCATGGTTTCACTTGACAACTCCACCAAGTACTTAAAGAAGAAATAACAGCTCTACACAATCTCTTCCTTAAAGGACAAAAGGAGAGAGCACTTTCCAACCCAAACCAGGACAGGACAAATAAAAACAGCTGTAGACACTCCAACATATAGGCACGGGTAGAAACTGCCTCAATAAGACCGTCAAGGTACAAGAAATTAAATTAGGGATGAATAAGTGGGATTGCTTTAAGTTAAAGAGATTCTGCGCAGCAAAGGGAGACATCAAGAATCTTAACAGAGAGCTTACAGAATGGGGATCTCTGTCAGCTACTCCTCTGATAGAGGTAATATGCAGAAATGCAAAGCACTTGAGAAACTTACCACTAAAAACCTCACAAATAACACAATAAGAAGTGAGCCAGCGAACTAAATAGACAAGTCACAAGAGAAGAAATGCAAATATCCAATAAATCTATGAAAAATGTTCAGCATCACTTGCAGTCCAGGAAATGCAAATCAAAAGGACACTGAGATTTCACCTAGCCCCAGTTAGAATGGCAATCATCAAACACAGAAACAATAATACATTCTGGTGAGGATGTGGAGAAGTAGAAAAGCTGACACACTGTAAGTGGGGCTGAAAATTGGTGCAGCCACTTTGGAGATCAGAGTAAAAGTTCCTCCGAAGAACCAAAATGGATGTACCACTCGACCCAGCTATACCACTCTTGGGTAGATGCTTAAGAAATTGAAAGCAGACAACTGTAGAAATGCATGGACGTCTATGTTTACAGCAGCACAACTCACAGGAGCCGAAATATGGGACCAGCCTAGGTTACTGACTGTGCACACAGTGGAATTCTACTCAGTCAGAAAAAGGGAAAAAAACTATGGCATTTTCAGGAAAACGTGTGGAACTAGAGAATATTATGCTAAAAGAAATTTCTCAGTCTCAAAAAATGAAAAGTCAGATGCTTTCCCTCATATGTGGAAGCTAGGGAGAAATTGGAATATAAAAGGGACTCTAGACAGAGGAGGAGTGATGTAGGGGCATCAGGGAAGGGGGTAGGGAGGAGGAGAGAGATTCCGTGAAGGAAACCCCTCAATGGACATTATGAACAGACACAAAATTATCAGTGCAAATCTTAATATCATGCACAGGAGGGTGAGCAAAGTGCTGGAGTTGGGGGAGGCTTCCTGAGTGCTGTGCGATATATTTCTCTATCACTCTGAAGTTTGTCATATGAGATTACAATGAACCAATAAAAAAATTGTAGATCAATATCCTTCATCCATATACAAGAAAACTTCTTAATGAGATATTAGCAAACCTCTCTCTCTCTCTCTCTCTCTCTCTCTCTCTCTCTCTCTCTTTCTCTCTCTCTCTCTCTCACACACACACACACACATACACACACACACTGACCAAAAGAATTTCATTCTTATATTAGAAATTTGTAAAGTTTCAAAAAATTATATTAATAAAAAGACTACATGATCATATTAATCAATGCAGTAAAAGCAGTTCACAAAATTCAATATCTATCCAGCGTAATGTCAGAAAAGTAAGAATAGAGGGGTGTTTCCTGAGCTTGATAAAAAGCATCTTCTAGAATCTGCACCTAAGATTATTCAATCAGTGAAAAACTAAATATTCTTTCTCTACTATTAGAAACAAGGCATGAATGTTTATTCTTACCATTCGTATTTAACATAATACAAGAAGCTCAGGCCAGTGCAATGAACCTTTTAAAAAAGAAAGACAGAAAAACACCCATGTATTAGAAAGAACAAAATAAAGCTACTTCTTATTTGCTGATGATATGTCCATGTAGAAAATCCCAAGGAATAAAAAACAAAGCCGGCCGGGCATGGCAGGCACGCTTATAATCCCCGCGCTTGGGAGGCGGAGACAGGAGGATCGTGCAGGTTCGAAGCCAGCCGCGCACGCTGGCTTAGGAGACCCTGTTTCCAAATTTTAAAAAAATGTAAAAATAGGTCTGGGAGTGTAGCCCGTAGGTTGAAGGGCTTCCAGGAACCCCGGTACCACCAAAAAAAAATTATAAAACAAAGCCAAACAAACAAAACCCCTCCCAGAATTAATAACCGAGTTCTGCAAAGTTGCAGGATACAAGATAAATACACAAAACTCAATCATGTTGCTATAGTAGTAATGGAGACTAACACTGACAATAATACCATTGACAATCACTAAAGACAAGTAAACATTTAGTTATAAGTCCAAACAATCATACACAGGATCTCCCTGCTAAAACTGTACAATAATGGCAAATCAATAAAGATCTATCCAAATAGAAAGAGAGCTAGGCTTATGAATTAGAAAATTCAACATGTAAAGTTCTCCCAAATAATAGAAAGCTTTAACACAATCCTATAAAAGTTCTAGAAGGTCAAAGGAACTAAAACATCTAAAATAAATTTTAAAAATAGGAATCAAGTGGATGAATCAGGCTATCCATTTCATTATATGTCATGTAGCCACAGTAATCAAGAGTCTTTGGTGCTGTCAGATGGACAGATGTGTAGGTTGATGAGACAAAAAAAGAAAGAAAGGAAGGAAGGAAGGGAGGAAAAAAGAAAGATCCTTGAAACAGACCTGCACAGACTTACCCGACTGATTTTGACAAACATGCCAAAGCAACTCAATGAAGGAGAAGAGCCTTGGTTACAAATGGTGCTGGAGCCGCTGGACATTCACAGACAGAAAACACCCGAGAACCTCGAGAACCCTAACCTCAGCCGCAGACACTATGCAAACATAACTCAAAACAGAGTAGAGACTTTAAGGTCAAACATGAAGCTGTAAGAAGTTTGCAAAACGACATCTCTGAGACATGAAGCTAGGTTGAGATTTCCAAGATTTGTTGCCTTTTGTGTAATCCATAGAAGGAAACAGCTGATAAAATGCCCTTCACTAAATTTAAGCCTTTTGTCTTGTAAGAGATCCTTTTATGGTCCTGAAAAGACCAGTTAAGAACTGGATTTCTACAAACCACATTTATGGCAAAAGACTAGATTTTAGACTTTATAAAAAGCTTTAAAATGCAACAGTTTAAAAACCATTAGAAAATGGGCAAAGCCTGAAGGAATGTTTCCCTATAGAGGATACACTGGTGTCTAGTAAGCACATAAAAGATGCTCAGAATTGCCAGTCACTAGTGCAAAGGGCCACAGCCCAGCTGATTTCTCCCTTAGCTGCTCTCTTGCAACTCCGAGCTATTTCTAGTCTCCTAGCACTTTTATTGTTAATTGTTCTTTATACAAACTGTCCCTGTTCAGTTTTTGTATGGCCCTGTCTCCTGATTGAATGCTGTTTCATGTAATTATATATTATTTTAAAGGTGATAGGTGCTTTTTGGAAAAAGCAAATGGAACACGTTGGCCATGGGCATGAGGACAAGGGGTGTCTGTGTTTCAAGGCAAGGGTTAGAGCCAGCCTCTCCAAGGTGACATTTGAACACAAAGTGGAAGACACTGGAGGAAATGAGCCCTGAACCAGTCAGCTGGAAGAAGATGGCAGGGGCAGGAACCTCCAGTGCAGGTGGGGAGAGAGTGGCAGACATGGGAGGACTGGCCAGTGACAGGTCAGAGAGAGGCAGGAGTGACCAAGATGGGCTGTGGGCCATTGCAGGACTTTAGCCTTTATCCCAAGTGGGATAAGAAGACCCTGGAGGGCTCTGGAGACTCAGGATGTGACTTCCACTTTTAAATAGCATCGGAGACAGATTTTTTGTTGGAAGTCAGAAATGAAGAATTCATGAACACAGGAATGAGGTTTCTGCCAGACGTTTCTGCATAAGGTTTCTGTTGAGGACTCAACATCCCCCCTCCCACGAACTCCACCCACTGTTACTTTTATTAGGTGAATTAAACAGAGAGAGTCAGGGTTTGAGAAGGTTAATAATCAACTCAGGAAAGATTATATTAGACTGTTATTTATTATAAGCCCTAATGGAGACTTTTTTCTGAGCATAACAGGACGTGGGTTCAAGATATACTAGGTGGCAAGCTGACCTGCACGTTCATATTCTCCTTGTATGCAAAGGGTATCTGGACATTGTCCTCCATGTTCTCAGAAGACTCCTTAAGATTTTGAAGTCTAAATATAAAAACAGAGAAACCATTTGGAAAGATACTGCCACAGCCCAGGTCAGAACGGTGGTGCAATCACATGTACCTCACATCAGGGGTCACAGGGTATTAGAATAGAACATGTGCAAGGACTGTGTTTGGACATTGGGCCACAGGTGGTGTAGGCTGTGATCCCTGAGCAAGGGAAGTGAACGAGGTCAGTCATTAGCAAAGCAACTCCAGTCTGGGCATGGTGGCACTCATTGGTAATCTCAGACCTGAGAGACTGACAGGAGGATCAAGGTTCCCAGCCAGCTCCAGCAACTTACCAAGGTCCTCTGCCACCGACTGAGACCCTGTTTCAAAATAATAATAAAAAAAAGTAGAGATGGGAGTGTAGCTCAGAGGTAGAATGACCCTGGGTTCCATTTCCTGTATAAAAGAAAAACAGATGAAAGAGAGAAGGAAAGGAAGGAAGGAAGGAAGGAAGGAAGGAAGGAAGGAAGGAAGGAAGGAAGGAGGCAGCTCCAAGCCTGGAGATATTCTCACACCCTGCAGAGAGCAGCCTGACCTGGCAAGACAGCCTCACTGAATGAAGAGGTGGAGATGGGTTTGGGGTGAGCAGCGATGACCAGAGTGTGTGAGACAGACACCACAAAGGAGAGGCCATGGAGTGGACAAGCCTCAGAAACTCACATAGTGCCGTGAGCACCTGGCAAAATGCCTAGCCGCAGGTCAGAGAGTGGAACTCCAAAGACCAGGGAAGATGATCTGAGGTAAAGAGCAATTCCTGGGCCACAGAGGAAACCACACCCAGAAACACAGGGTGAGAATTAGTGCAAAGGCCAAGTCTAGCCAGTGGAGAAGAGCCAGCTTCAGCAAACTGATCTGGGGCCACCGCCATCTATCTGTGAGAGAGTGAAGTCGGACCTCGGGCCACTGCAAACATTGCCTCAGAATGGACGGGAGGCCCAAACATGGGGTAAAAGCATCAAACTTGTACCAGAGTTGGGAAAGGGCTTCAAAATGTATTAATGTCCTGGTATTGGGAAAGTGCTGCAGAGTCCCAGGCACCAAGGGTGATTAGCAAGAGAAGAGAGGATGCCCAGGGTCTTTTACAAGTTAAAGATAGCAAACTTCCCCAAGGATGTGAGAGGATGCCAGGAGCCTTCAAGAGATCCCAGACTCTGATAATCAATTAACACGTTTTGGGGTGGAACAAAAGGCTTGGGGTCTGTGCTGGAGATAGGGCAGGTCTACAGGAAGGAATCCCCACATTAAAAGACCTGCCCGGGAGAAAGTGCAGATTTAGCCTAGTACTATTGGTTTGTTATAAAACTATTCAGGATCCAAAAACCTTTGGTGACTTCAAGTCAACCCCCTATACTACATCTGGTATAGGACTTTTTTAAAATTCTGTCCTATTGTTATGTCTTTGTAGTAATAAAATTGTTTAAGCGTACAGCAAAAGAGTTCGGGCTATTTTTTCTACACACAGCTCAGAACAAGAACCCACAGCTACCTCTCACGGTTACAGTTGGGAGCCCAGCAGGCCCTGTAACAGTTTCCCCACAGTAACATGTGGTGCGTGGTAAGCTCTCTCTATATGCTTTAATTATATATATTGTTATTAACAACATTTTGGGGAATATATTATGTTCTAGGCAACACAATATTTATTTTTTTCAGCACAAAACATTTGTGTATTTATATTTATTTAGTATTCACTTATGTATTTATGTTTTTATTGAACTCAGGGCCTCATGCATGCCAGGAAAGCACTCTACCACTGACCCATGCCCTCCAGCCCTATGCAACATTATGTTCAATCCTGATGTTAATTACATGCAATATTATATTTCGTGCTTACATTAATTGAATGCAGTATCATATTTAATCCTTACATTAAGCCAGCTGGGCAGTGACTATAGCCACTTCCATTCTTCCATTAGAGGTAAAAAGCCTTGTCCAGATTCCCACGGCCAGCAGTGAGGAACACTAACATTCTCTCTCTCCTTCCTCTGTTTCTAAAATGTAATCTCACATACTGGATATATATATATATATATATATATATATATATATATATATATATATATATATTTTTTTTTTTTTTTTTTTTTTTTTTTTTTTGCGGTGATGAAGATGGAACCCAGGGGCATTCTACCTCCAAGCTATACCCCCAGCCTTATTTTTATTCTTTGTTTTGAAACCAGAGTCACTGAGTTGCAAAGGGCCTCACTAAGTAACTGAGGCTGTCCACGAACCGCTATGCTCCTATTTCAGCCTTTCAAATGCTGGGCCGAATGTGGTTTTGAATGCGTGTTGCTATTGTGTTGTCCAGCAGTTTTGTATCCAAGTTCCTCAGTGATATATGCCTGTAGTTTTCCTTTCTTGAGCTGCCCTTATTTGTTTTTGGTATTAATGTGAGGTTGGCTTCATAGAATATATTTGGGAGAGTCCCATTTCTTTCTATTTCATGAAATAGACTGAGGAATTTCAGGATTAGCTCTCCTATAGCGGTTTTATAAAACTCACATGGGAAACCATCTGGCCCTGGGCTTGTCTTTGATGGTAGGCTCTTTATTGCTGTTTCAATCACTTTGATTGCTATGGGTTGGTTTAAGGTTTCCATATCTTATTGACTCTGTTTAGGGAGGTTTTATTTATTTATTTTTAAACAAATTTTTTATTGAACATAAAAGGTATACATTTAAACTATATTTGGTGCCCTCTCCATGGAGGTTTTATTTATCTAGAAAGTTGTCAATTTCTCCCAGATTTTTCATTCTGTTGGAGTATAGTTTTTCAAAGTAGTTTCTGATAATCCTCTGGATTTCTGAACTGTTGGTGGTAATATCTCCTTTTTCGTCTCTTATCTTTGTAATTTGGATTGATTCTGTCTCTTTTTTTTTTTGGTTAAGTTGGCTAGTGGTTTATCTATCTCATTAATCTTTTTGAGAAACCTGCTTTTGATTTGGTTAATATTCTGTATTGTTTTTAAATCTCTACGTTACTGATTTCTGCTCTGATTTTAATAATTTCCTGTCTTCTACTGGCTTTGGGGTTAGATGGTTCCTGTTTTTCAAGGGCTTTGAGGGGTGTTATTCGTTTATTTATTTAGTGATTTTCTGTTCTTTTTATGTGAGCACTCAGTGCTATGAATTTTCCTCTTAATACCAACTTCAAAGTGCTCCAAAAAGTTTTGATATATTATATCTCTATTTTTGTTTCTATAAATTTCTTGATTTCACCTTTTACTTCTTCTGTGACCCATTCTCCATTCAGCAGTGTGGTGTTCAGTCTCCACATGTTTATGTGATTTCTCTGGGTCTTCTCACAGTTGATTTCTAGTTTCATTCCATTATGGTCTGAAAAGACACAAGGAAGTCCGTCACATTCTTTGAATTTGCTAGTGCTGGCTTTGTGGCCTAGGATGTGATTTTGGAGAAGTTTCCATGAGCAGCTGAGAAAAAATGTGAACTCTGCTGTTGTTGGGTGGAATATTCTGTATGTGTCTAAGAGGTCCATTTGCTCGATGGTTTTCTTTAGGTCTGAGGCATCTTTGCTGACCTTTTGTCTAGATGGTCAGTCTAATGGTGTGAGAGGGGTGTTGAGGTTCCCAGTATTATTGTATTTGGACTTATGTGTGACTTAATGTCACAAAGAGTTTGTTTTATGAAAGTAGCTGGACCTGCGTTTGGGGCATAAAAATTGACTGTCGTTATTTCCTCTTGCTGGATTGATCCTTTTACCAGTAAAAAATGATCTGCTTTGTGTCTTCTAATAAGCTTGGGCTTGAAGTCTAACTTGTCTGGTGTCATAGCTGCTACTCCTACTTGTCTTCGAGTTCCCTTGGCATGGATCACCTTGCTCCAGCCCTTCACCTTCAGTTTATCCCATTCTTTCTCTTAAAGGTATGTTTCTTTCAGGCAGAAATAGACAGACAGATTGGTGGGGTTTTTTGTTTGTTTGTTTTTGGTTTTTTTTTTTTTTTTTTTTTTTTTTGGTGGTACTGGGGTTCCTGGAAGCCCTTCTACCTCCGGGCTACACTCCCAGACCTATTTTTTTATATTTTTTATTTGGAAACAGGGTCTCCTAAGCCAGCACACGCGGCCGGCTTCGAACCTGCACGATCCTCCTGTCTCTGCCTCCCAAGCGCGGGGACAGATTGGGTTTTTAATCCATTTTGCCACCTTATGTCTTTTCATTGGGGAGTTGAGTCCATTTATGTTCAGTGTGATTACTGAGAGATGTTTTTTAATTGCTACCATTTTGAGTTTAAAAAAAATTTTTTTTGCAGCACTGGTGATGGAACCCAGGGGCCCTCTACCTCTAGGCTACATGCACAGACCTATTTTTACATTTTACTTAGAAACAGGGTCTCACTATATTGCTGAGAGCCTCACTGAGTAGCTGAGACTGGCTTCAAACCTATGTGATCCTTCTGTCTCAGCCTCCCAAGTGCGGGGATTACAAGTGTGCACCACCACACCTGGTGAGTTTTAACTTCTGTCTGAGGTAGTGTTAAGGAGTTCTTAATCTGGAAAAAAGTAAAACAACAATTGAATAAGGTGTAATTTGATGAATGGGCTGCTAACGAAAATAACTTATCTGTTTCAATTATTGCTGAAAGATCTGTTTAATGACATCTATTTGCATATTATCCTGACACATAATAATTTCATTAATGATGTATATTAAGATTATTGAGAAATGGATATTTAAAATTACACGGGGGCAGTGAGATACCATTATCCCCTTTACCCCCATTTTGCCCTGTGATATACCTCGAAATTCTCAGAATACTGCTTTGTTAAAAGAAATAGGATCAGAACTAGGTGTGGTGCACACATGCTTGTAGCCCCTGCCTTTGACAGGAGGATGCGTGAGCATAGAAAGTGGAAGCCATGCTGGGCAACACAGCAAGACTCTGCCCAGAAGAAAAAAATAAATACAAGAGAAAGAAGGTGAAGCCAAGCGAGGCCTCACTTGTTAGAAATAGCCTTGTTGCCGGGCGTGGTGGCGCATGCTCGTAATCCCTGTGCTTGGGAGGTGGAGACAGGAGGATCGCACAGGTTCGAAGCCAGCTGCACTGGCCTAAGAGACCCTGTTTCCAAAAATACAAAAGTATAAAATAGGTCTGGGAGTGTAGCCTGGAGGTAGAAGGGCTTCCAGGAACCCCAGTACCACCGAAGGAAGGAAGGAAAGAAAGAAAGAAAGAAAGAAAGAAAGAAAGAAAGAAAGAAAGAAAGAAAGAAAGGAAGGAAGGAAGGAAGGAAGGAAGGAAGGAGGAAGGAAGGAAGGAAAGAAAGAAAGAAAGAAAGAAAGAAAGAAAGAAAGAAAGAAAGAAAGAAAGGGAAAAGAAAAAGAAACAGCACTCTTTTCCTAGCATGGTGGTGTTCAGCTGTAGTACTTGAAGGCTTGGAAAGGAAGATCACAGATTTGAGGCCAGTCTTAGGAGCTTAGAAGGCCCAGAGAAATTGCTGGGATCCTGTTTCTAAATAAAAAATAAAATAGGGGCGGGGGGTCTAGGGCATAGGTAGAATGACACAGGGTTCAAAATGTAGTACCAAAAAATAGCTTTGTGTGTGTGTGTGTGTGTGTGTGTGTGTGTGTGTGTGTGTGTGTGTAATTGGGTGTGAAACCCAGGGGCTTTTCTACCTCTGGGCTATACTCCCGGACCTATTCTTATACTTTATTTGGAAACAGGGTCTCACTAAGTTTCTGAGAGCCTCACTAAGTAACTGAGGCTGACTTCAAACCTATGTGATCCTCCTGTCTCAGCCTCTCAAACGCTGGGATTACAAGCGTGCGCCACCACGCCCAGCACTTTGTTTTTCTTAACCCTTATTACCCAAAACACTGCATGTTGACTTTATGAAACTAGAAAACTCTAGATATTCAAATCAGAGAAATTAGTCCTCTATAATTCCCACACCAAAATATTGTTCCAAGGCTACTTTAGTGTTATTCGCCCAGATTTGTTTGACTTATGCTTGCACTTATGTAAGAACACGTAGTTTCTTTTTCTGCAGTTTTTCTTTCCTTCAGTTCCATACATTTGTTTGTGCCTTATAGACTCACATCATAGGTCCACTCTGCTCATTGGTCCCAAGGAGTGGGATGAAGGAGAGCGCTCTTGGTCTCTCGAGCTCCTCCACTCCTGGGATCAGGCTCTACCGAGATCTGAACGGGCAACTTTCTACATGGGCACCCTCGCTGCCCCGCCTCTACCACCCCCTGTGCCCTGGCCTGCCATGCTCCTTCCTGCTGCTGAGCGGGAACACGCTGCTGCCCCTGCCCCTGCTCCATTCCCAGCCACCCGCCCTCGGTGCAGGCTCAGCCACCAGGACCCCTGCCGTAGGCCTCCACCATGGACAGCAGATGCAGGGCCTGCAAGTGAAGGCAGCCCATGCCTGTGGTGAGCCCTGTGCTCCCAGTGCTGTGGGGCCGAGGGGACCCGTCCCTGCCTCTGAAGCTGCCTTCAGTGGAGAGGCAGACATCCACACCTGGGCTGAGTGTGCAGGGTCAAGAGGATGCAGGGCTTCTGACTTAGAGGCTGCAGAATGGGATGGCTCTACCCCTGCAAGGCCTCTCCTCTTCCCTCTCTCCCTCCTCCCCTTCCTCCTCCTCCTTCCCTCCTCCCCTCCTACCTCCCCCTCCTCCTCCTCCTCCTCCTCCTCCCTTCCTCCCACCACCAACCCTGCTGTGTACATAACCTGGCGCCCACATTCACGTGATGAGGACATGGCCATGGACACCACCCCTCAGTGTCACGCGGTGGTTTTTCCACCTTCACCGGGGCCCAGTGTCAGTGCACAGCTCCCCACCCAGCCAGCGCCTGCCTGGCCAGCAGCTTGCTGTTCCCCACCCCACCCCACCCCGCCTCCAGTCCTTCCTCTGTCCCCTAACATGGCTCCTGGCTCACCGTCACCTATAAAGGACTGTAACCAGGAGCCTCCCAAAGCCCCTCTTTTTATGCTCTGGTGGCCCTGGAGTGTGCAGGTCTGGACGCCGGGGCCTTATAGAGTGGAGAAAGACTGGAGTCCTTGGTGGGAAAGAGCATCAAGAGGGCGGTGGGGCAGGCTGGGCTCACTGGACCAGTCTCTGCCTCTGAACCTCCTTAATGGGTGGTGAAGGCAGACATCCACACCTGGGGTCTCATGTGCTGAGTTGGAGGGACCCGTAGACCCCACCCGCCTTCTAACCCTCTAACCTGTCCCCTAACATGACTCCTGGTCACAGTCACCCTAACTGGCTATAACAGGGAGCCTCCCTGCCCCAGCCCCTCCTTTTGTGCTCTGTGCCCCTGGAGGGTGGGGTCTGGATACGGGGGCCTCGATGGCCCAGGTGGCCTGGGCCGAGATGTGGCTGCGACCCGCTGGTGTTTTCACGGGTTGCTGCTGTGTGAGCTCTGCTTGTCACTGCCCACAGCTGGGGACTAGAGAGTGACCACCATGGACTGGGGGTGGTGTCCATGGGTTCTGGCCTTGTGCAGGCCTTGCAGGACGGGGCAGGGTGGGTGCTGACCAATAGAGTGGAGACGAGACTGGAGTCCATGGCAGGAAAGAGCACAAACAGAGGGGTGCTGGGCGGGGAGGGTGGGGAACAACTGCAGGTGAGCTGCCGGGGGCCTGGCCGGGCCTGGGTGGGGAGCTGTGCGCTGACACTGGGCCCTGGTGGAGGTGGAAAAACCACCGCGTGGCACTGAGGAGTGGTGTCCATGGCCACGTCCTCATCATATGAATGTGGGCGGGCTTGATGGTGGGAGAACTGGGGGAGGAAGAGGACAGGATAGGGAGGAGGGGGAGGAAGAGGGGGAGAACTGGGAGGGGAGAAGGAGGGGCAGGAGGGGGCGGGGTGGAGAACAGGGAACAGGAGGTGGGGGACAAGGTGTGGGAGGAGGAACAGGAGGAGGGAAAGGAGGGGAGGAGGAAGGAGAGGGGGAGGAGAGGGTGCTGAGGGGTAGAAAAGGAGGGGGAGGAAGACAGGAAGGAGGAGGGGGAGCCAGCTGGCTCTAAGCCCCCACACTGGCTGCCGGACGGACGGACAGACGGACCAGCCCAGGAACCTCCAAGGGCGGTTAGCACCCAGCACCCTGCTGCACCCAGGGCAGGCAGAGCTTCCTCCACATTACCCTGTATTCTCACTCACTTTTCTCTCTCTCCCCTCTCTTCCCCTCTCTGTTTTGTTGTGGGAAGCACAGATGTTAGACTGCTGACCCACCTGGGAGCTGAGCTCAGGCTCCTCCGGGCAGCACTTCAACCAGAACTCAGCTGCAGCCCCGGGCGCGGCCCAGCCTCCTGCAACTGCCGCCCTGCTCCACCCTGGATGTTTCTAAGTCCTCTCTCCTCCTTTGCTCGCATAGGGGCAGGATCGCTCCGGGTGGCCTCTGGCCGCTCTCTGAGCACTGCTTCACATCTGGCCACGTCCATGGCATCCTGTGTTTGGTGCTCGACGCTGTGCTTGCCCGTCTCCTCTCTGGCTGTGCCACCACCCACAGGCTTTACAGCATTCCCAGGACCCAGCAGGGCCGCATCTGCCAGCGCCCAATGCCCAGGCCCACCCCAGCTGGGCCACGAGTCCCCTTCCTGTGCCCGCATGTCGCGCGTGTGTGGTCAGGGCCGTGGCTTTTGTGACTGTGTCCCCTCGCCGTAGTGTTCCAGGCTCAGCCAAGGTGTGGCCTGTTGCCACCGTCCCCCCTCGGCATATACAAGCGTGATAAACGCTTGTATTATTCGGCAAGGCCCACGGAGGCCACGCCCCAAGGAAGGAGATGTCATATCTGGCAAAAATACTCCCTGCTCTTAGATTTCTACACTAATAAGCTCCGATGATCTAAAACAGGATCCCAAGAATTAGGACTGTGGAAGAAGTTGAGTCCATGAAAGATAAATTTTTTAGTAAAGGGCAGCCAGAATTCAGGGGCTGCAAAATTCTTTTCTGTTTTTCTGCAGGCAGGTCCTTTGATCTAAAGATGAGCTCCCAGCACCTCTCTGCCAGCAGGGGAAGCTGCAAATCTACCTTTTGCCCCATTTCCCAAAGAGATGTAAAACTGTCTCTGAAATCTGGGCTATTTGTTTCCCCCTTAAGAGATGCTGATAAACTTTTACCTTAACAAAAGCCTACTGTTTGTGACTCAGCAGCAGGACATTAAAAAACTCAAAAGTCTGTTTCAAAATCATGCATTAAAGAATAATTATAGAAATCCAATCACCTGTGTTATAATGTTTTTGCCCTGTCTACTAATTGTAATATAAGTATTGCCTCATAGGGGATGGCAGAGCAGACAGGACAGGACAAATCTGCAACACAGCCCACAGATCTTGATAAAGGAGGGCCTGGACTAAGCCCTAGAGACAAAAAGACTCTGGAAGGATCAAAGGAGATCCTAGAAGACTGAATTTCCCCAAAACAGACTTTGGGTGTGAACCCCCACCTTTACTGACGCCTGCCTGTCCCGGATGCCTTTCTGGGACCTTGCCCCCTAAGGCTCACCCAAGGCCAGAAACCTGATTCCAATGACAAAGGCCAAGGGGGCTGACTTTAATCACCTAGTCCCAGATGAATCTTATCTTGTTTACACTTAATGCCTCACTATTGTCCTTTGGTGCTTACACGGAGTATAGGATATAAATACTGGTGATGGAAATTAAAACATTGTCAATTGCACAAGAGGCATTTGTCCATGTCAATCATTTCAGATTTTTTTTTCCCGGAGAGGAATCTCCACTTTAGCACCGTGAACAGGAACTTAAAGGAGTTTATTTCATAAAAAGGGAAAAAATCGCTTCAGATAAGTGGCTGCAGAACTGCAACCGAAACCCTTGTCCATCTTTCTGAGGATCTCGGTCCCGAGCGGACTCAGTGCCAGATTTATTATTCCCGATTGAGCAAGTTCACAGCAGCCTGTGACATGCCAGTGGTCCATTTGTGCTCAAAATGCTCTGTTCTGTGGGTAACTGTTTAACCTATCCCCAGTGGACGGCATCTGGGTTATTTCCACGCTGGGCTGTTAGGAATGATGCGGCTGTGAGCACTCATAGCCCCGCGTTCCTCTGGACACACATTTTCAGCCATGGTGGGCACACACTGAGGAGTGCCATTGCTGGGCCGTTTGGGAACTGGCGGAGGTGTGCACAGTGGCTCCACCATTTCACCGCCCCGGGGAAAGCGTCAGGGCCTCGGTTTCTCCACGTCCTGGACGACGCTTATACTGTCCACTGTTTTAGTATGAATTTCAGATCAACTTGAATAGCCTGAAAAAAAGAAAAAACAAAAAAACCCACTGGGATTTTGCTAGTGAGGAGCGAGGGACACTGGGTAGTTCAGGGCAGAAGACCCAGGACCAGAAAGCTTCAGACGAAGAAAGCGACTGTGGGAGGAGCAGGAACAGCAAAAGGCCCCGAGGCCCAGGAGGAGCAGCCAGAGGGGCAAGCTTTTCCTTTCTATTTTCTATCTTCCCTTGGCTTAAAATAAACTTTCATATTCCTACATCCACCCTCCTTCTCTTCGTCCTTGAATTTTGCAGACCAAGAACCACTAAGAGGAGAAACTGCGCCCATAGTAACTGCGTGGAATCTAGACGTCCCTTGATCAGTCTTTGTGATTTCCTTGAAGCATGAATCTCTCTATTAGAGAGAGGAGTGGCTGCTGCTGCCCACTGTCCCTGCTAACCAAAGCCACGCTGACCCACGTCACACGGTGGCTCTGAGCTCTGTGCGGGCTGCTCACAGTGGGCCAGGATGCCCGAGGAAGCCACAAGGTTAGGCACAAGCAGCCGGAGAATAGTTACTGGGTGGGTGGATGGATGGATGGATGGATGGATGGATGGATGAGAGGACTTGGCCTAGGAGGCGAGAAGCTCTATTCTACTCTGCACTCTGCCACTTGTGCACCAGGCCAGGCCCTACCTCTGCCCGCCTTGGTTTCCTGATAGTCCTGGGAGGGGTCGCAGTGAACCCCTCTCCTCATCCTGCATAGCCCAGGGGCATGCAGAAACCTCCATCCTCACTCAGGTATGGCAGACACCATGTGGGCAGCCAGGCCTCCTGACCCCAGGCTGACACGCGCACAGATCTGCAGGAGGCTGGACAGCGCGTGCACCCAACCCAACCCACCGTCCCTCACATTCGCCCCGTCCCCACGGCAGGCACCGCCGCCAGCCGGTGTCCTGCCCTGGGGGCGGGAGGCAGTGCTCACCGTCACATTTCCTGCTGATGAGAGCCCTGGGAGGGGCCGCAAGGTTCTGATTCCAGGCAAGGAGTTGGGGGCCACAGTCAGCAGCCTGTCTCCACCCTTGCCTGGGGCCGCCAGGGGCAAGGCAGACCCTGGCACCTGGGGGAGTGCCACCCAGTTCTCAGGGCTGGGCAGGTGCAGCAGCAGCCACAGGCAGGTCTTCTCCATCATCCCCTGCCAAGGCGGTGACCTTGGCAACAGGGCCATTGAGAGAGTGCGGGCACTCCATCCCCAAGCCTTGGTTTCCCTGGGCACCACCACCAGGGCCATTAGAGGTGACATTAAGTATTCTGGAAATTGCCAGATGTGAGCTCTGGTGTGGGCTCCACCTGTCCTCCTGGTTAGCCAGAGCCCAAATGCAACACTGATCAATTCGGCGCCCTCCCGTGGCCGAGTGGAGGACTACAGGAGGCTGGGTAAAGGTTGCTGGGCCTCAGCAACACAGGAAATGCCTGCATCCTTTTAGGAAAGGACTAGACCTCTCACCCCACCCTCCACTCCCCACCCTGGTGCTAGGGATTGAACCTGGGACTTCTACCTCCGAGCTACACCCCCAGCCCTATTTTATATTTTATTTTGAAACAAGGTCTAAGTTGCTGAGAGTCTCGCTACACTATTGAGACTGTCCTTGAACCTAAGATGGATCCTTCTGTCTCAACCTCCCGAGCACTGGGATTACAAGCATGCACCACCATGCCTGGCTTGGACTAGGACTTCTTGGCCAGTACTTCCCAAGCACCCTGAGTGCTGGGCCTTGTCCAGAAGATGGGGTGTGGGGAGGACGTAGAGGAAATGGTCTCACAGGGAACCAGGCCACCAGGACCACAGGGCTCTAAAGGACCTGAAGAAGCTTCCCGTTCCAGCAGGGTGGAACAGGTGCACAGAGCCCAGCCGCCCCTGAGCACAGAGAAACTCCCTGGATGCTACACATTAAAATATATGTCAGAGAGCTGGGCGTGGTACCGCACGCTGGTTATCCCAGCACTTGGGAGGCTGAGACTGGAAGATCGCGGTTCAAGGACAGCCTCAGCAACTTGTAAGGCCCTCTAAAACTCAGTGAGACCCTGTTTCAAAATAAAGAATAAAAAATAGGGCCGGGTGTCGTGGTGCATGCTTGTAATCCCTGCGCTTGGGAGGCTGAGACAGGAGGATCGCACGGGTTCGAAGCCAGCCTCAGCTACTTAGTGAGGCTTTCAGCAACTTAGTGAGACCCTGTTTCCAAATAAAATATAAAAAAGGTCTGGGGGTATAGCCCAGAGGTAGAAAGCCTCTGGATTCCACCCCCAGTACCACCCAAAAAAAAAAAAAATAGGGCTGATGCCGGTGTGGTGGCGCACGCTTGTAATCCCAGCATTCGGGAGGCTGAGACCAGAGGATCGTGGTTTGCGGACAGCCTCAGCTACTTAGTGAGGCCCTTTGCAGCTCAGTGAGACCTGGTTTCAAAATAAAGAATAAAAAATAGGGCAGGGGGTGTAGCTCGGAGGTCAAATGCCCCTGGGTTCCATCCCCAGACTCACACACACACACACACAAATAGGGCTGAGGGTGTAGCTCGGAGGTAGAATGCCCCTGGGTTCAATCACCAGCCGCAACAACAACAAAAATAAATAAATAAAATAAAATACATGTCAGAGCTGGACGTGATGGTGCATGCCTGGAATCCCAGTACTTGGGAGGCTGAGACAAGAGGATCACAGGCTCAAAGCCAGCCTCAGCAATTCAGTGAGGCTCTCAGCAACTCAGTGAAACCAATGGAACAAACTAGAGGCCCAGAAATAAACCCAGGCATTTTCAACCAATTGATTTTCTTGTTTTTGTTATTATTATTGTTATTTGGTACTGAGGATGGAACCCAGGGGCATTCTACTTTTGAGCTACACGACCAGCCCTCCTCATTTTTTATTTTGAAATGGACTCTCACTAAATTGGCCCAGCTGGCCTGAAACCTGCTAGCCTCCTGCATCAGCCTCCTGAGGGGCTGGGATCGCAGGCACGCACCTCCACACCTAGCCTCTCTATTTTTAATAGGCAGCTTAAAATTACTCCTTGAGTGAATTTTTGATCATCTCAAAAAATTTTCTATTCTTTTATTCAGTACTGGGGATGAAAACCCAGGGGCATTCTACCTCCGAGCTACACCCCCAGCCCTATTTTTTTTTTTTATTCTTTATTTTGAAACAGGGTCTCACTGAGTTGCAAAGGGCCTCACTAAGTAGCTGAGGCCTGGAACCTCAATCCTCCTGTCTCAGCCTCCCAAATGCTGGGATTACAAGTGTGCGCCACCACACCTCACATTCTTAAAATTATGGATGAGTTTGCCTTGCGCACCTCTGTGTGTGTGTGTGTGTGTGTGTGTGTGTGTGTGTGTGTCTGTGTGTCTGTGTGTGTGTGTGTGTTACTAGTGATTGAACCAAGGAGCAATCTACCTTCGAGCTACACCACCAACCCTATTTTTTATTCTTTGTTTTGAAACAGGGTCTCATTGAGTTGCAAATGGCCTCACTGAGTAGCTGAGGCTGGCCGCGAACCACGATCCTCCTATCTTGGCCTCCCAAATGCTGAGATTACAAGTGTCCGCCACCATACCCAGCTCTGTTTTTTATTTTGAAGCAGGGTCTTGCTCGGTTGCTGAGAGTCACACATCACATTGCTGAGGCTGTCCTGGAACCTGGGATCCTCCTGTCTCAGCCTTCCAAGTACTGGGACAACAAGAATGCACCCTGCACTGGGTGAACTGGAGGCTCTTTGAATACTGTGTTGAAAAAAAACACGTGCTCTAGTCCGGCTTGGTGGTGCACACCTCTAAATCCAGGACTTGGAGGCTGAAACAGAAGAATCGCAGGTTCGAGGACAGCCTCAGGAAGTAGTAAGGCTCTCATCAACCCAGCAAGACCCTGTTTCAAATTTAAAAATAAATTTAAAAAACAGAGCTGGGAGCCGGGCATGGTGGTGCAGCAGCAGCCACGGGCAGGTCCTCCCCAGCACTGGGGAGGCTGAGATGGGAGGACCACGGCTCGTGGACAGCCTCAGCTACTCAGTAAGGCCTTTTGCAACTTAGTGAGACCCTATTTCAAAATAAAGAATAAAAAACTGGGCTGGGGGTGTAGGTTGGAGGTAGAATGCCCCTGGGTTCCATCACAGTAACACACACACACACACACACACACACACACACACACACACACAACACTGAACAGAGCTGGACACGGTGGGGCACATCTATGATCCCAGTACTTGAGAGGCTGAGACAGGAGGATCACAGGTTGGGGGCCAGCTTCAGCAACTTAGGGAGATCCTGCTTCAAAAGAAAAAATAAAAAGGGCAGAGGTGTAGCTTGAGGGTAGAATGTGCCTGAGTTCAGTCCTCAGTCGCTCTCCCAAAATACCCAACAACCCCATGAGAAATACAGTGAGGGCAGAAGGTTCCAGACAGAAACACAAGTCCAAAGCCGTCGGGGCCCACAGGGAGCCAAGGGGGTGCAAACGAGACTGAACACTCAGCACCCACAAACCCACCACACAGGACGGCAGAGAAGAACCAGCAGTCTGTGATCCCAGCAACTGGGAGGCTGAGCAGGGAGGATCGCAGGGTGGAGGCAAGCCTAAGCCACATACCAGACCCTTAGCAATTCAGCAAAACTCTGTTTCAAAATAAAAAATAAAGTCGGGCATGGTGGTGCATGCTTGTAATCCCAGCATTGGCTGAGACAGGAGGATCGCGGTTGGCTGACAACCTCAGCCTGCAACTCCGTGAGACCCTGTTTCAAAATAAAGAATAAAAAATAGGATTTCAATAGACGTGGAAAAAGCATTTGATAAAATCCAACATCCATTTATGATAAAAAAAACTGCAGAGAATTGGAATAGAAGGAACATACCTCAACATCATAAACATAATCTACAATAAGCCCACCGCCAACATCATATTAAATAAAAACTTGGAGAATTCCCCCTAAAAACAGGAACAAGACAAGGATGTCCATTATCACCACTTCTCTTCAATGTAGTACTCAAGACTCTAGCCAGAGCAATAAGGCAAGAAAAGGAAATCAAAGGAGTACAAAAAGGAAAAGAAGAGCTCAAGCTTTCACTATTTTTAGATGACATGATACTATATTTAGAAAACCCAACAAACTCAACCAAAAGGCTCATAGAACTGATCAACAAATTCAGCAAAGTGTCTGGATACAAAATCAATCTAAAAAAAAATCAGAAGCTTTCCTGTACATCAACCATATATCCACTGAAAAAGAAATTCAGAAAACACTTCCACTCAGGATCTCCCACAAAAAAATAAAATACTTAGGAATAAACTTAACCAAGGAGGTAAAAGATCTCTACAAAGAAAAGTATAAAACATTGAAAAAAGAAATCGAAGAAGATCTTAGAAGATGGAAAGATCTTCCATGTTCATGGATTGGCAGAATAAATATCATTAAAATGGACATCCTCCCAAAAGTGATCTACAGATTCAACACAATGCCCATTAAACTACCAAGATCATCCCTCACAGACATAGAAAAATCTGTCCTTAAATTTATTTGGAACAAAATGCCCAGAATAGCTAAAGTAGTTCTCAGCAACAAAAACCATGCAGGAAGAATCACAATACCTGACTTAAAACTACACTACAAAACCATTGTAATAAAAACAGCATGGTACTGGCAAAAAACAGATACATAGACCAATGGAACAGAATAGAAGGCCCAGAAACAAGTCCACACACTCTCAGCCAATTGATTTTTGACAAAGGGGCCAAAAACATACACTGGAAAAAAAGATAGCCTGTTCAACAAATGGTGTTGGCAGAACTGGTTAACCATATGCACAAACTTGGAAATTAATTCCACTTTCTCACCCTGTACAAAAGTCAATTCAAGATGGATCAAAGACTTGGAAATCAAACCAGAGACCTTGAAGCTCCTTGAAGAGGGCATAGGCCCAACACTGCAACACATAGGCACAGATAAACACTTTCTCAACAAGACCCCAAAGGCACAACAAATTAAAAGGCAAATCAACATGTGGGATTGCATGAAACTGAAGAGCTTCTGTTCAGCAAAGGAAACTGTCAAGAACCTCAACTGAGAGCCAACAGAATGGGAGAAGGTTTTTGCCACCTACTTCTCTGATAGAGGACTAATATCTAGAATATACAGAGAACTCAAGAAACTCAATACTAAAAAAAAAAAAAAAATCCAATAATAAAATGGGCAAATGAACTAGACACTTCACGAAAGAAGAAATTGAAATGACCAATAAATGCATGAAAAAATGCTCAACATCACTGGCAATCAGAGAGATGCAAATCAAAACTACCCTGAGATTTCACCTAACTCCAACTAGAATGGCAATCATTCAAAACACAAACAACACCGGGCGTGGTGGCGCACGCTTGTAATCCCCGCGCTTGGGAGGCAGAGACAGGAGGATCGCGCAGGTTCGAAGCCAGCCGCGCATGCTGGCTTAGGAGACCCTGTTTCCAAATAAAAATGTAAAAATAGGTCTGGGAGTGTAGGCCGGAGATAGAAGGGCTTCCAGGAACCCCAGTACCACCAAAAAAGAAAAAAAAAACCCACAAATAACAACAGATGCTGGTGAGGATGTGGAGAAGTGGGAACTCTAAGACATTGATGGTGGGATTGCAAATTAGTGCAACCACTTTGGAAAACAGTATGGAGAATCCTCAGAAGAATGGGAACAAATCTACCATTTGATCCAGCAATACCACTTCTGGGTATCTACTCAAAAGAAAGGAACCAAACTACCAAACTAATGCATGTGTATCTATGTTCATAGCTGCACAATTCACCATAGCCAAACTGTGGAACCAGCCAAGATGTCCATCAACAGATGAATGGATTACAAAACTGTGGGATATGTACACAATGGAATTTTACTCAGCCATCAAAAAAACTCAATTACATCATTTTCAGGGAAATGGATGGAAATGGAGGACATTATGTTAAGTGAGATTAGTCAGTCACAAAAAATAAGAAATCAGATGCTTTCCCTAATATGTGAAAGCTAAGGAGAAATGGGTCATAGGAAGGACTCTAGATGAAAAAGGAAATCCTATACAGGAGCAAACAAGACAACCTAAATGAAGGGATGGGAGAAGGGAAGAAGGAAATTCTCTAAAACACGCAATTGATGGAGGACATGGAAGAAGCCTGAGGAACAAAAGGTTCCTAAAGAGTTAAGGCAGTTTGGCGAAAGGTCAAGCTTTCTGAGACTCTGGGTGACTTCTGGTCTTTCCAAAATTTCTCACCCCAACCCACCGGTGAGAGTGGGAACTGGCTGTCATCATGCTTTTAATCATCTTTAACCAGGCCTCTTTGTTTCTTCTTGTTTTTTAATTTTCCCTCCATGATTGTATTCTGCAAGCATATGACGTATGTTCTTTTTTTTTTTTTTTTTTTTTTTGCGGGTCTGGGGATGGAACCCAGAGGCATTTGACCTCCGAGCTACACACCCTGCCCTAGATTTTAGTCTTTATTTTGAAACTGGGTCTCACTGAGTTGCAGAGGGCCTCACTGAGTAGCTGAGGCTGTCCACGAACCGCGATCCTCCAGGTTTCAGCCTCCCGAATGCTGGGATTACAAGCGTGCGCCACCACGCCTGGCTATGACGTATGTTCTATATCAGTCATTCTGTATTGTGTTTGAGATTGTACTTTGATGTTTTTCTTTCTTTTGAAGTTGTGGTTTTGGTGCAGGGGAAAAAATGTATAAAAACTTAGTTCTAGAGAATAAAGTTGTCAGTTGTCCAAGAGACAATTGTCCATGCCTTCATTTCAGGTCTCTCCCTCCCAAGTCCCGGAGAGGAATCTCCACACGCAATGTACTTAAACATATCGAAGTCAACCACTAAGCCAAGCAAGGGAAGGAGGGATGGGGAGGAAATGGGGGGGAAATTGGGTAGGGGTTAAATCGGTGATGTGTACATGTATGTACACACAAGTTCTTTACCCCAATATGATGTATGAATATAATGCACCAATAAAAAATTTTTTAAAAATAGGGCTGGGAGTGGAGCTCGGAGGTAGAATGCCCCAGAGTTTCATCCCCAGTGCTGCAATATTAAATAATTAATTAAAATAAAAAGGGCTGAGGGTGTAGTTTAAAGGTAGAATGCCTAGTACCCTCCCTTCCCAGCCCCCACAAGAAAAGAAAAAAGAGACAAACTGTCCAGGGAATTAAGATCTTCATATTATCACTAACAGTAGGTTTGGGGTTTCTTTTATGTTTGCTTTATAATAGAAAATTGGCATTGAAGTGGGCAGATGCCACAGCAACTTCATGCAGACCTTGAGAAAGCTCGATCAGGGGGTCCGCAACGGCGTAGACCCCCATGAAGTATGTCTAGCATTCCTTTCTTCAAAAAAATTATTTTAGGATTATTTGGATTAATAGGTATAATTGGAACTTTATGTACAAACTTTATAACTAAAACTGATGGGCAGCGGCTTGTGAGAGACTCAGGCGGCAAAGATATCTTCCCAAAGATAAAAGTATTGGGCCAAATATTAAGTTCAAACTGACCTTAGTTAGAGCCACTGTGTACGATTAAGTTAGAGACAGCCTTGTGAAGTGAGACAAAACCTACTATGTCCAGCACCCTTGCCCTAAACTTTATAGAAAATAATAATTTTTACTGTCCTTGGCAATCCTGCTTGCATGACTATGCTCTTGCTTTTCTGCCAAAAAATAAAGTATAAAAACTGTAACAAATCCTGAAAAAAATGGAGAAGATTGAATCTGAATTGTGTGTCTTCTCTCATCGGCCTCAGTTTTCCCCCTCTCCTTCACACCGACCCCGACTCTGCTAGGGCTGGACCCCGGCAGAATGGCGCCTACCGCGAGGCAAGATTGGTGAGTAGTCCTTTTCATTTTCAGGGAACCAGGCAGATTGCTCAAGGGCGCTGCAGACCCCCTGTTGCATAGAACAGGTAAAGAAGGGCAATGACGTTAAAGATGGGACATACTGAATCAAAAGAAAGAGGTTTCTTCATTGATATTGCATATGATATTGCTAAGCATAAGAAAAGAGGTATCTCAGTTTTTACTCAGCAACCTAGGCAGTTTCTCTCCTTTCTACAAGAATGTTCTTATTTTCCTGAAGAAGTAACTTTAAACTTAGAAACATGGAACAAGTTAGAAAAAGAAATGAAACTATATTATACTAATCATTGACCAGAAAGGGTCCCTGTAAAAGCTTTTTCTCTATGGAATCTTTTAAAAGATGCCTTAAATATAACTCATGAGGCAGTCTGTCTGGCCACTAGAGTGGCTACCTGGGAGCAAGCACCTCTGCTCTCTTCTGAAACAAAACCTGATATTTTATTAACCATTGGCCAAGTACATGCCTTTGTTTTTCCACAGGATGCTCAAGCACCTTTGTGGATTCCTGATCGGTTAGTTCACCCTTATGCTGCATTGCTGCAGGGGGCCTCGCATTCCACCTCGCCCATGTCCACAGACCTTCTGGACAACGGCTGACCATCTTCAACACGAATTTGCTAATCTCAATCTTCATTCACCACGACAGGCTCAGACAACTCACTCACATTCTGTTTTATTGTTCTTTCTTTTCCGGGGAATATCTTGCCTGTGATTCTCTTCTAGGTCCAGATCTGCGGGAGCTCTCATCATCCTCCCCCCACTCTGAATTTTCCTTTGTTCCTTCCCTCCTCCCTTCGTCGGGGGGCGCTTGAGAACAGCGCCACCCAAATCCACTCGTTCTGTTCAGGTTTTATAATCCGTATGTGTTAAAGCTGTGTAAGCTCTTAGTCTTTCTTTTGTTCAAAAAGCCCAACAGAAACAGAGTTAAACAAATTCCTTCTTGGGGGTGGCCGCTGAAAAGCTTCTTCCAGCCTTGGAACAAAAAAACCTTCCTCTCTCACTCGTAAAAGTAAGCCTTGAAAATTATACAGTTTGAGATTACAACATGGGTTTATGTTTTGAGTTATCTCCCCTCTCTCATCCTGCTTGGCAAAAAGTTTTTCTTCTTCCAAATGTAGCTGCAAGTCCGCTAATTATTTTTGTCTCTCATATTGGATTTAAGATAAAGCATGTTAAGTCAGGGGTTACATGGTACATTCCTGCTTTGAAGTTTGGGACATGTACTGTCCACTTGTGTCCTTGGTGAGTTTTTAGTCTTTTGTTCATCTATCTGCTAAAAGTAATTTTTATGTCAAAAGCTCAGTTTATTTTAAAAAATATACAGGAAAATAGTTCTTTAAAATATAAAAATTGTGAGGTAAAGCTCTTTTGTGTAATTGGTAATTAAGATTAAATTAATACAGCTTGCTTTTTATCTTTTAACTTTAGCCTAAACTATTATAAAAATATATAGTACTTTTTCTAAGTAACAGTGTTTGTGTTTCTGAAGTTCAACTGGGATAACAGCCAACTTTTAGCTGACCAAGGTCAACACTGGCTGCAGCTCTTAGCTATCAGCTTAGAGGCAGAGAGAAAGGATTTTGCTGTTTTGCCTATGTATAAAAGTTTATTCTTATTACATATTAGTTCATGTGGCTTAAATTTTTAAAGGTTTAAGTTGTTGAAAATTTTAAAATTGTCACTAAAGATTAACACGCTTTGTTTTCTTCAGGCTAAGACAACTACCATTGGCTTCCTGGTAATAGATGTTTAAGTTATAATGTCATTCTGAGGATTTATTTTGTTAAAATAATAGTTTAATCTATTGGCTAATTTTTTTTTTTTTTTTTTTTTTTTTTTTTTTTTTTTTTTTTTTTTTTTGGTGGTACTGGGGTTCCTGGAAGCCCTTCTACCTCCGGACTACACTGCCAGACCTATTTTTACATTTTTATTTGGAAACAGGGTCTCCTAAGCCAGCGCATGCGGCTGGCTTCGATCCTCCTGTCTCTGCCTCCCAAGTGCGGTGATTACAAGCATGCGCCACCACGCCCGGCTTGGCTAATTATTAAAAGGGATATGTTAGTGAGTAAATGTAAGTAAACAAATTGTGTCTAAATAAAATGCTATAAACATCAGTAGCCAAATACAAGATATGTACCAGTGATCACAGCTGTATTTACATCTGAAAACTAAATATACTGGATATCTAGAGTCATCTAAATGTGCTAAAAGATTTAAAAAATCAAAATTTAAAAGTTAAAGATGTGTGAGTTTTATATTATATGAGAGTTAACCAATAAGATTTTTTGTCATCTTAATTAAAAAAGTCAGCATTAAGACCTGGTTAACATCTGTTTCTGAGTAAATGTCTCATTGTGCAAAAAAAAAATCATCTGTCAGGTAACAAGTTTATTTTTATTAATGTTGTTCTCTAAAATCATAAAATCTAAAGCTATCTAATTTTTGTCAATACTATTAGCTTGCATAAAATTAGTTATAATTACCAGTATGTATAATCTAATATAAAAATGGGTCAACGTGCAAAAAACCTTGATGAATATATTAATAGATTTCACAACCTGGCTACTATGTTTAATCTAAAAAATAAGATGCATTTCAACAAATATATTTATTGTGTTTCTGGGACTCCGGCTCCCATTAATCAGCTTTTAAGTTTAACCTTTGCGGTGTCTCAACAACAGAAATAAGGTAAACAAAATCACATTTGAATTCCAAGCTTTGCTGTTCAAGGTTGTTTAAAACATTTCAGTCAGTTCTGACTAAAATGTAAACATCTGAAAAGAAAAACTGTAACTCATTAAAGTCCAAGCCAGTGTAAAACTTAGATTGGTGATGTTAATTTGTTTCTTATTTTGTTAAAGTGTACAAAATTATTTCAAAATATAAATTCAAGAAGGGAATTATAACAGAAAGAAACCAGTATGTAGGAATGAAAGAAAGATGTAAAGAAGGTATATAGCTATAAAAATTTTGGTAAGGAAGGACAAAAGGAAAGGAAAAAAATAAAAGTGTCTTGCATGATAAAAAAAAAAAGTTCATTCTAAGATTGTCCCAAATGGGAAAGAAAAGAAAAAAATCAGAAGGTTAAGCAAATCGAAGAAGGTCTGAGCATGTTGAAGAATGACTGTGTAGGATTAAGTTTATGAAAAGAATATTGCATGTGATAAGATGGTTATATTTAAAAATTATTCAAAAAGTTTACAGTGAAATTAAAATAATTTCCCATGTTTCTGTTTTCTATGAATATCTATATATAAGTCAGTATTAAAACAAAACATCAGTTTAGCTACTTCAGTTTATGACAGCTGCCTGAAGTCAGCAGCCTCAAAGCCAACTCTTTCAAAAACAACCCACCTTTGCCGGGCGTGGTGGCGCACGCTTGTAATCCCCGCGCTTGGGAGGCGGAGACAGGAGGATCACGCAGGTTCGAAGCCAGCCGCGCGCGCTGGCTTAGGAGACCCTGTTTCCAAATAAAAATGTAAAAATAGGTCTGGGAGTGGAGCCCGGAGGTAGAAGGGCTTCCAGGAACCCCAGTACCACTAAAAAAACAAAAAACAAAAAACAAAAAACAAAAAACAAAAAACAACCCACCAAATTGCTTGTAAAAATCTATACGGTTCCTCATGAATAATAAGGCTCCTCACACTCTATCATGAGTTTTGTTTCTCATAGACTTCTGCTGTCAAGCTCCAGATGATGCTCCAGATAATATTCTAGATAAACATCTGTAGAAACACCTTGGATAACCATGGACCCACGTCTGCTGCTCAGCATCTCTGGTTTTAAAAATAACAACATTAATTTCAATAATTACTTCCTTAACCCTTTCCTCCGCGGCTTTGATTACTAATATACTAACTGCTCATCGTGTTCATTCCTTGTCTCATAGTGTTTCTTTAGCATTAGCTACTCAAGAAGTCATAGATGGAAAGTTAGAAACTAGATTGTCAGTGATGAAAGAAACTGTTCTTTATTTGGGTAATCAAATCAAAAATATAAAAACTAGACTGCAAGTTGAATGCCGTGCTCAATATAAATGGATTTGTGTTACTCCATTACCCTTCAATCATTCAGAGTATACTTGGGAACAAGTTCAAGGACATCTCTTAGGAATATGGAATAATACACAATTGGCCCCTGATTATAGACGTTACAGGAACAGATTCAAATACTTAGTAGAGCCCATTTAGATGTTAGTTCTACTGCGGATCAGCTTCTCAGTTTGTATCTAATTTCCAGTCAATTTTGAATGTACGTGTTTGGTGGAGCTACGCGGCTTCCCTGGGAATGTTCTGCATAGTAATCATCCTTCTTTGCTTATGTCTTCCAGTCCTCATCCGCCTCGCCACCCGAACAATAAGAGGCTTGGCAATTGAAGTGGAAATGCTCAAATTAAAAACTAATAAAGGGAGAAATGCCACGGCAATTTCATGTAGATCTTGAGAAAGCTCAATCAGGGGATCCGCAAAGGCGTAGATCACCCATGAAGTATGTCTGGCATTTCTTTCTTCAAAAAAAAAATATTTTAGGATTATTTGGATTAATATATATAATTGGAATTTTATGTATAAACTTTATAACTAAAACTGATGGGGAGTGGCTTGTGAGAGACTCAGGCGGCAAAGATATCTTCCCAAGGATGAAGATATTGGGCCAAATATTAAGTTCAAACTGACCTTAGTTAGAGCCACTGTGTACGATTAAGTTAGAGACAGCCTTGTGAAGTGAGACAAAACCTACTATGTCCAGCACCCTTGCCCTAAACTTTATAGAAAATAATAATTTTTATTGTCCTTGGCAATCCTGCTTGCATGACTATGCTCTTGCTTTTCTGCCAAAAAATAAAGTATAAAAACTGTAACAAATCCTGAAAAAAATGAAGAAGATTGAATCTGAATCGTGTGGCGTCTTCTCTCATCGGCCTCGGTTTTCCCCCTCACCTTCACACGGACCCCGACTCTGCTAGGGCTGGACCCCGGCAGGCAGAGGCGATGGCCAAGGGGCCGAGTGGCCCTCTCAGTCTGTCCCGGAGCCCAGCGCCCGGGCCTGGAGGTCCTTCTTTCCCCTGGCTCTGCTGGCAGAAGAGCCGCCCAGCTTTATGAGGTCTGCTGGGAGAGGAAGGAACTGGCCCAGGGCGAGGATGGACCAGACCCCAGACCCTCGGTGACTACAGGACCCTGGAAGACTCCACTCTGGTCCCCGTCACTGGGGCCTGAGCCACCTGCCGGGCACAGCACAGCTGAGGGTGGTGGCCACGCCGGTGACTCTGAGCCCCGCGTGCGTGTCTGCGGTGAGGGTGGGTGGTACCGGGCCTGGCTGAACCTGCCGTGGCGCAGCTGGCGGGGCCAGAGCCGGGTGGTGGCACTCTCTGCAACCTTCAGAGCCCCGGCCTCCCAAGCCCCGCCGGGCAGGCCGCGTTCAGTTCCGGATCTGCTGGTGGTTCTTGGGCACCGCCACGTAGCGCAGCTTCTTCAGGACCGGAGGCCAGCCCAGCAGCTGCTGGTCCCACACGTACTCGGGCGACAGCACCTTGGTGGGCTTGTGGTAGAGCAGGTACTTGTTCAGGTGGCTCTCGTCGTGCCACACGGCCTCGATGCCCTTGTCCTGGTCGGCCATCATGGCCTCGTGGCAGGCCCGGGTGAGCTGGAGCACCTCCGCCCCCGAGCCCCCGAAAAAGCCCCCCGCATAGTAGAAGTCGCCCTCGTCCCTGGGGATGTAGGCCTGGGACTGGGGCCGGCGCTCGTAGGTGAAGGCCTCGCGTCTGCTCCCATAGAAGCCAGGGTGCAGGGTGCCGAAGAGCGCAGACAGGATCTCCACGCCCACGTGGTCACGGAACTTCATGTCCACGTCGGCGCACACCAGGTAATCCACCTCGTGCACGAAGCGCTTCTCTGCAAAGTTGGCGATCATCTCCATGCGGCGCATGGACACGTCCTGCCAGCGCGCGTAGCTGTGCACGGACAGGACCACCAGCCGCCGGCCCGGCCCGAGGCTCACGGGCGGCACGTCGGCCGGCCGGTCGGTGAAGATGTAGTAGTTGACCCGGTGGCCCACCATGAAGTGCTGCTCCGCCGTCTCCAGGAACAGCTTCAGGAAGACCACGTATCTGCAAGGCGCACCACAGGGTGGGGTGGGACATGGCCCAGCCTGGGTCGGGGCCCAGGGGCGCAGGGGCCAGGCACAGAGCCGCCCTCCCCTCGCCCTCCTCTCCCCTGAGAGGGCACCTCTGTTAGCAGGGAGAGCTGAGGCTGGGCCAGGACCATGCGGCCCAGTCAGCAGAGCTGAGCTGGAGCTTGCCCCGGGCTGGGCCTGAGCTCTGGGGCCACCCCTCTGCAGGTCTCCCCTGCCTTCCAGCCCCTGAGGCCCCCTCCAGTGGTCGCACCCCACCCTGGCCAGGGAGAAGCATCTGCTCACACTCCCCGGGCAAAGCTGGCTGGGGTCCTGCGCCCCTCCTTTGCTGCTCTCCCTGGGGCCCCATCTTGGAAAGGAAAAGGTCTCTGCACCGCAGACCTTCCTCCCTCAGCGCTCCAAGGTGTCTTGTGGACACGGTCCCCAGTAAAGCACTTGTGTCCCTAAGAGGGCCCCTGAGCTCCTCCATCAGAGCAGCGATCGGGTCTCGCAGGGTGGGCAGGGAAGGGGCGAGGTGCACCCCAGAAAGAAGGAGCACATAAGGGCTTGCCAAGGGCAGGAAGCCCAGGTCCTGTGCCCCCAACCCAGACGGCTGGCCCCTCCTTTAGGTGCCCAGGTCCACGCGCCCCGCATGGGGAGCGGAGCCGCTATCCTCCACAGCTCTATTCCCGCACAGCACCTGCCCCTTAGGAAATACCTCCCGAGGGCACTGACCCTGGACAGCGCAGCCCAGCGGGCCAGGCAGGAGCAAAGCGCAGGCTGGCCGCGTGGTGACCGCTCCAGCTGCTCCGACTGGCTCCCTCAGAGCGCTGGAGAGCGCGGCCGCTGCGCACTGCGGTGGAGTCGGCACACTTGGGGACCCAGAGGAAGCGGACTCCGCACACCAGGCTCAGCGGTGTGTTTTACGGCTGCGGTCCTCTGTTCCTCGGGGCTGGAACACTGCTCAGGCCCCCCTGGGCTCTTCTTAGTCCCACAAACCCTCCTGAATGCAGAGCAGGGCCTGCGTTTTTATTCACCCCCCAGAGAGCCTCCGGGTCAGTACAGGCTGCCAAGGAACAGCACAGTAACAGGGACCTCAGCCCCTCCTCCGCTGAGTCCTGAATGCAAGGATGGACCCTGGCATCCCCCAACGGTGCCCTCCGTTACCCAGGACTTACTTTTTTTTTTTTTTTTTGATACTGAGGATAGAACCCAGGGGGATTCTACCTCTGAGCTACACAGAATTCTACCTCCAAACTATACCCCCAGCCCTATTTTTTATTTTTATTTTTAAATTTTAATTTATTTATGTATTTATTTGTTTATGCATTTATTTATTTTGCAGTACTGAGAATGGGACCCAGGGGCATTCTACCTCTGAGCTACATCCCCAGCCCTATTTTTCCTTCTTTAGTTTGAAACAGTGTCTCAATGAGTCGCAAAGGGGCTCACTAAGTAGCTGAGGCTGGCCTTGAACCATGATCCTCTGTCTCAGCCTCCCAAATGCTGGGGTTACAAGCGTGCGCCACCACGCCCGGCCCCAGGACTTACTTTTTTATGGCAAACACAGTTAGTCCGATGGTGACATTTCGGATCCGAAACTGCTCATTCAGGATGTCAGTATTGAAGGTCCCCTCCCAGATGATTGGGGCCAGCCAAGGGGTCACCACAAGGACATCGTTCCTGCTGCACAGGGAAAGAGCCCCAGGGCAACGTGTGAACCCAGGGTGGGCTTCCCCTGGCCACACACCTGCTGAGCCACCCTCTGCTGTGCTTCCCCCAGGCCTGAACACCCTCCGGGAGGGAAGGGGCAATTGCCAGGAAACCGACCAATCAGAGGCCAGTCGAGACTCAAGCTGGGCCAATCAGCAGCAGCTCTCAACTACAGTCAGGCCAGGCTCTGCTGGGCTGCAAAAGAAGCCTGGAGTTGCTGGCCAGGGTGAGAACTTTCTCCTCTAAGCTTTGAGGGTGAAACTACCTACCACACCCTGCAAAGGTCGAGGAAACAACAGAGGTCAAAGGAAGAGAGGAGGAGCCATGATGAGACCAACGTGGGCCTCCAGATTGAGGCATCAGAAGCTCCCACAGCCAGCGAGGTGGCGAGGTGGCGCACACTTGTGATCCCAGCACTTGGGAGGCTGAGACAGGAGGATCACAGGTCTAAGGCCAGCCTCTGCAACTCAGTGAGACCGTTTCCAAATGAAGAACAAAAAATAGGGCTGGGGTGTGGCTCAGAGTTAGAATGCCCCTGGGTTCCATTCCCAGTATCGCAAAAAAAAGAAAAGAAAGAAAAGAAAAGAAAGGAAGGAAGAAAACAAAGAAAGAAAGAAAGAAAGAAAGGAAGAAAGAAAGAAAGAAAGAAAGAAAGAGGAAGGAAGAAAGGAAGGAAGAAGGGAGGGAAAGAAAGAAGAGAAGAGGAAAGGCAAGGCCAACAGAGCCAGCCAAAATTGAGGTTTAAACTGGATCCTCATTCTGATCCTCACGGCGGCTCGTGGTAGTTCAGTTTCAGCAACTTACTTACACGGGTGTAAGCACCTTCGGCTGGGGGTACAGCACCCTGCAAAGACAAAACCTATTTGTGAGACCCTGACACAGAGGGTGCGAGGGAGGGTGCGGCGGGTGCGGACAGCCTGTGGGCCCGCATCCCAGGGATTTGGGAAGGGCAGAGGCTAGAGGCCAGGTCTCTGATCCAATTTTCATAAGGTAAGAAGAGGAAATCAGCAGCCTCGGGGCTCCTGGCCCTTGACTTAGGCTGGGAGGCACCTAGGACTCCTGTTGAATTCATCATGGGCAGGAGGGGGCTGGACACCGTCTCTGTCCACCAGAGCTGAGGTCTGCTCTGGGTCTGAGCTGGGGTGTGGCTCGGACCACACCCTGGCTGGTGACCGGAGCCCAGGCCTGAGGTCTCCTTGTCAGCAGACCAGCTGCAGCAGTAGCCTAAGGCTTAGGTGGTGCAAAGGCCTGTGGACTGTCTCCCCAAAAGATGTGGAGACCCAGGAGCCCAGAGACAGCGGGCCATTTGTAATTTTAAGGGCCGTGATTTGCATCTCCCATGCTGGCCTTCAGAAAGAAGCAGGCAGTCCACCCGAAAAGAAAGGAAATTCTTAGGAGGGCTGCAGCAGATGAACCCTGATGTCATTGCGTTGAATGAATTTAGAAAGACCCTTTTCAAAATAAAGAAACAGGGCTGGGGGTGTAGCTCCGAGGTAGAACGCCGCTGGGCTCAACCCCCAGTACTACAAAAAAAATAATAAATAAATAAATAAAGATGCCGTAGGACGGTGCCCAACGTGGGGGCCTGGATCTGGAGAGGATGGGCGTTTTTCAAGATGGAAAGCTCTGGAGATGGAAGGCGGGCGTGAGCGTGTAAAGGCAAACATGGGAATGCGTGCAGTGCGCTGCGCTGCACACGGAGCAACGGTGGGGAGGGTACGTTCATATTGTGTGTTCTACCACAGTTAAAAACAGAAAGGAAGCCAGGCAGGCGGGGTGGCGCACACTTGTAATCCCGGTGGTGGGGGAGGCTGAGACAGGAGGATCGCGCAGGTTCGAAGCCAGCCTTAGCTACTTACTGAGGCTCTCAGCAACTTAGTGAGACCCTGTTTCCACATAAAATATAAAATAGGTCTGAAAGTGTAGCCCGGAGAGTCCGAGCCGAGACCTGGGGAGGAGCCGGCCTCCACAGCAAAGGCCCAGCTTCCCACGCCTCTGTGCACACGCGGGTCCCGGGGCAGAAGGACGTCATACCTTGCCGAGGTCATTACTCGCTGGTCATCAAGTGGTCCAACAGCCACGCTGCAGATGGAACACAGGAGGTGGGGTCCACATGGGCCCAAGCACAGAGCATGGCTGGGCTGGGTGGAAGGGGGCAGTGGGCTGCGCTGGAGTCCCTCTGCCACGCTCACTGAACAGCAGCCGCCTGGCAACGGCCCCGGCACGGCCCGACCCTCCCCACACCCGTACACTGCACAGCCCCAAGATTGCCAGAGGAGGGTGGGAGAAGGTTCCAGAACACTGCAACCTGAGGCCCCTCCCACAAGAGGGGTGGTCTGATTCCAGGTCCTTATAAGAGATAAACTGCCTAGGCTGTGCATGGTGACCCACACCTCTCATCCCCGCACTTGGGAGGCTGAGACAGGAGGATCGGAGGTTTACAGCCTCAGCAATCTACAGTGAGGCCCTCAGCAACTTAGACCCTGTTTCAAATTAAAAATTAAACGGGGCCTGGGTGTAGCTCAGAGGTAGAATGCCCCTGGGTTCAATCCTCAGTATCACAAAAAAGAAGAAAAAGGAAAAAAAGGAAAAAAGGGAAAAAAAAAAACGGCCATAGAAGCCACGCTAGGTGACTTTTTGGCAGTTTGGGGGATGGAACCCAGGGGCATTCTACCTCTGAGCTACACCCCAGCCCTGTTTTTTATTCTTTATTTTGAAACAGGGTCTCACTGAGTTGCAAAGGGCCTCACTAAGTAGCTGAGGCTGTCCTTGAACCACGATCCTCCTGTCTCAGCCTCCCAAATACTGGGATCACAAGCATGTGCCACCACGCCCGGCTCCATCTCAACTCTTGACACCAGAACCTTGGGAGACCCCGGGGAGGATGGCCCGGCTGAGCCCAGCCCAGCCCAGGCCCAGGGAAGGCAGTAGTCACAGGAAGCGCTTCCCTGCATGGGCTGCGGAGCTCGCAGGGGCGGCTGGGAGGCACAGACTGGAGGGCAACATGTCCTGGGTGAGGCCTGAGCGGGCCTGTTCAGCGCGCGCTGCAGCTCAGAGTGGGCGTCCATGCGGAGAGACGGGGCTGGAGAGGCCAGCCAGAGGAGGCCAGCCAGAGGGGCCAGGCCCCAAGGGCCTCTACCCACCTTTCTGGAAAGATCATTCTCACTGCGGTAGAGGGAGCCAGGAAGACAAGCATGAGGAAGAGGAAGGCAGAGAGAAGCTTCCTATGGGCCGTGAGAGGCAGCAGGATGGGGAGGCCGGCGCTGGGCAGAGGCCGGCGGTGCGGGCAAGCCAGTCTCTAACCTGGGCAGCGGGGCGGAAGGCAGAGTACCCACCGCCTGCGCTGCGCAGCAGGGAACAGAGGGAAGGGTGGGGAAGCGGAGGCCATGCCTGGACCTCCGAGTGGGCCTGGAGTGGGGGCTGCAGGTCCCAGAGAGGCTGGGGCTGAGCCAGAGTCGTGTTGGCAGCAGCGTCTAGGGGACCTTACGGGGCAACGGGGGTGGCCAGGGCTGCAGTGGGCAGAGCATAGAGGAGGCGCAGACCGGCCACCCATAGGCCAGGCAGGGCAGGCAGCGCTCTCAGGACGCTGCCCTGGCTCACCTGGTCTCTGCTCCTGGGCTCACCAGCGACTTGCTTCTGGGGCTCAGGAACCCGTAGCTGTGGGGGAAGGGCACAGAGGACTCAGCCCCAGACCAGCTGTGGCCCCTCCCTGGGCCCAGGACTCCAGCTGAGGCAGCTGTCCAGGGTCCCCCTGCTCCTGCTGGGTCCCTGCAGCCCAGGGCCACCCAGACGGTGTTTTGTTTGTTTGTTTGTTTGTTGTTTTGTATTAGGGATGGAACCCAGGGGCATTCTACCTCCAAGCCACATCCCAGCCCTATTTTTATTCTTTTTTTTGGAAACAGGGTCTCAGAGTGGCAGAGCTGTCTGCGAACGGCCATCCTCCTGTCTCAGCCTCCCGAAAGCTGGGGTTACAAGCGTGTGCCACCACGCCCGGCTCCAGAGGGTGTTTCCTGGGTGTCCCACAGGTGCCCCAGGGAAGCTGGCGGTGACTTAGCTCTGCGAAGGCTCTGGGACCTTCTGCACATGGCCGGCTGCAGCTCGGCCCCAGCCCAGCCCTCCCTGCCTTCCCGCTGCTGGCCAGGGAGTGACTTGGCCTCCCAGCCCCAGGCCCCTCGGGAGGTGGAGGGAGCCCAGCATTTCCCACTGGAGTCTAACAGGGGAGGCTGAGGTGGTCCTCCGAGGGCTGGCGATGCCATAAGCACCCAGAGGGCTCTGGTAGTGGGGCGGGGCAGCCCAGGCATCCAGGACGCTCTGACGCAGTCTCCACAGCCCAGCTTCTTACCTGGAGAAGACCAAGATGAGAATTACCAGGGGGAGGGCCACAGCGTAAAGCCAGTGCCATTTTGGAGTTCCTGGAAGACAGCAGTGGGAGATCTTGATTAACCCCAACCCCCACCGCCCGCTCTCCCCATTCCTTAAACCCAGGATTCGGGCGTCAGAGCCCTCCACCAGCAGAAGGTGCTGAGAGCACATCCCCGGCATGCCGAGCACAGAAGAGGAAGCCACGCACCTCTGCAGCCTCAGGTTCACCCCCTGGACCCCGATCCACCGAGCACCCCCTTTCCGTGGGAGACCAAATTAAACCACACCCACGTGAACGCCAGGAGGTCCCTGCTGGCGTCAAGGGAGGCCTGTACCAGCTCTCTCCTCGAGAAAGGCGCCACCAGCGTCCCCTGAGCACCCACTGCCCCGCACGCTCGTGCCATGGGGATGATAATTGGGCTTCCTCTTCAGGCCATTCCCAACCTCCAGCGCCGGGGGCGGGTCCCAGGCCCCACGCATCTAGGCAGGGCTCTATCACGGAGCCGCGTGTGAGGGTAAGGTGTGTGAAGCTCATCGTCCTCATTAACTCTCCGCTGAGTGTTGAGTTATGAAGCGCATTACCCTCGTGGCGAAGTCGGATGTTACTAGAAGGTCTCTACCGGAGGCCTCTGCGGCCTGCGCCAGGCCCTGCTCCCTCCCTCCCCACCCAGCAACATCACTCCTATCTGTGACGCCCTCCCTCTACATTCGCCTGAGTTTCCAAGTTCTGCACCGTAGGACTGACCTCTCCTTAGCTGCTGGAAACAGAGGAGCAGGAAGGTAACATCCGGACTTCACACGTCCTCTTACACTTAGACATAGACTGTCCCCACAGAGCTCATTTATTAATATTCAGGGTGACAGTTCAGGCCGCAGACTTGTAATCTCAGCAGTAATCCATGGGGCTGGTAGGGTGTGTCTGAGAAGGGGGGTCCCCAGGGCTGTGTCTTGGGGATCATATGCGGTTCCTCCTCCCCTGGCTGCTCTCTGGCTTTGGCCTCCATGATAAGAGGTCGGAGCCTTACAACACTCTCCCTCTCTCTGCTTCCAGCCCGCACCATGTCCTGAGATCTGAGGTCCCCAGCCTCACATGGACTGAGCAGGAAACCCTGAGCAAATAAATCCTCCTGCCTCAGAGGGATGGGGTCGGATCTTTGGGTGATAGCTGTGAACATGCTGACTGAGACACATCTTCATGTATTCTTTCCATTTTTATAGCTGGGAGAGAGTTTGGCTGAAGGGAAATCTAAATGGAAGTCATTTCCGTTCGATTTTGAAAAAATAGTTCCATTTATTTATTTATTTATTATTTTGCGGTACCAGGAGCATTCTACCTCTGAGCTACACCCCCAGCCCTATTTTTTATTCTTTATTTTGAAATAGGGTCTCACTGAGTTGCAGAGGGCCTCACTAAGTAGCTGAGGAATAAACTGCTGCCTACTCCAAGTTCATGAATATTTTCTATTATCCTGTGTCAAAATAAAAGCTAATAAGGGCTGGGGATGTAACTCAGCGGCAGAGTGGCCCTAGGTTCAATCCCTAGAACTGCAAAAACAAACACGAATTGGAGCTGTCTGTGTGAGTCTGTTTCCGGCCTCTCTGCTCCTCCTGGTCTGTTGGTCTGTTTATCCAACGCCACCTGCGCTGGCGACACCTGAGGTCAGGGAGGGCAAGTCCTCCAACTGTATTTTTCTTTTTCAAAATTGCACTGCCTATTTGGGGACCTTTGAATTATTATATACATTTTAGAATCAGCTGGCCAATTTTTATTAAAAAAATTCCTTCAGGACTTTTGATTGGGATCGTGTAGACTCATTGGAGGAGACGACATCTGGGGACTTGTACAGTAGGTAGAAGTTAAGTAGATGAGACAAAAATTCAAGTCATTAAAAAATGATAAGTTGCCGGGCATAGTGGCACACGCTTGTCATCCCAGCATTCGGGAGGCTGAGACCGGAGGATCGCGGTTCGCGGACAGCCTCAACTACTATGTGAGGCTCTCCACCACTTAGTGACACCCGGTTTCAAAAATAAAGAATAAAAAATAGGGCAGGGGGTGTAACTTGGAGGTCAAATGCCCCTGGGTTCCATCCCCAGACCCACAAAAATAAATAAATAAATAAATAAATAAATAATCATAAAATTGGGCTGGGAGTATAGCTCAGAGGTAGAACCCCCACCCCCAGGTTCAATTCTCAGGAGCACACATACACACATGATAATATATATGATAATAATATACATATAAATATGTATATGATAATAAATGCAAGAAGGAAAAACTGAAACTATATCGCAGCCACAGAATATCACTAGACAATATCTAGAATATACAAAAAGAAATAAAAAAGTAAATGTAAATCATTAAAATATAAGAGTTGGAGCCAGGCGTAGTGGCATACGCTTGTAATCCCAGCATTTGGGAGGCTGAGACAGGAGGATCGTAGTTCTCAGATAGCTATCCCCAGTACTGCAAATAAATTAATTAATTAATAAATTAAAGACTTGGACCGTTCTTCTCCCCTTACTTCCCCTACTTAATTTAAAAGAAATAAAATTCAGAGCCGGGCGTGGTGGCGCACGCTTGTCATCCCCGCGCTTGGGAGGCTGAGACAGGAGGATGGCACAGGTTCGAAGCCAGCCTCAGCTACTTACTGAAGCTTTCAGCAACTTAATGAGACCCTGTTTCCAATATATATATATATAAAGAAATAAAGTTCTGTAAAGCAATAATTATAATGCTGTATAATATAACTGGATTAACATTCATGACAATAAAACCATAAACCACAAGCAAGGAGAAAATGGAGCTACACTAGAGCGAATTTCTGTATATTTCTCAGAATAAGACAGTATTAACCTGAAGTAGATCCTGATAAATTAAAATGCATATTATAATCTCTATAGCAGCTGCTACAAAATTAACCTTTAAAATACATACTTTTAAGCCAGGTGTAGTGGTACATGCCTGTAATACCAGTACCTGGGAGGCTAAGACAGGAGGCACAGATTCAAGGCCACCCTAGCAATTTGGTGAAGCCCTCAGCAACTTATCAAGATCCTACCTTGTTTCAAGATAAAAGAATAAAAAAAAAATAGGTCTGGGGTGCAGCTCAGAGGTAGAATGCCCCAGGGTTCCATCCCCATCACTGCCAAAAAAAGAAAAAGACTTAGCAAGACCCCCAAACCCTCTGTGCTCTGTTGCCTAAAAGCTGTTAAAATGTGCTGGGGGAGAGGAGAGAAGGAAGAGATGGACGGCAGAAAGGGGGGAGGAGGGAGAAGGCAGAGAGGGTCTGGCCCCGCCGGGTTCAAGGTTGATGCCATCTAGCTAATGTTTAGTTAATAGGTAACTTTGGGAACACACTCATATTAAAAATCTCTAACAATATTGCCCCTTGGTTTTATTGATTCTAAAGAAAACATGTTGCATAGTGATGAAGGCATTAGTCATCTACACTCAGGACACTCTAAGGTTCAATGGTGAGTGTGTGTGTGTGTGTGTGTGTGTGTGTGTGTGTGTGTGTGTGTGTGTGCTAGTTACTGGGGACTAAACTATGGCCACTGAGCTACACCTCCGGCTCTATTTTATCTGAGCTACACCTGAGTTCTACTTTTAATTCTTTATTTTGAAACAGGGTCTCCCCGAGAGGCTGAGGCTGGCCACCAACCTGCGATCCTGTCTCAGCCTCCCAAGTATGGGGATTGCAGGTGTGGGCTTCAGTGGCTTTCTAAGTAGGAAAATAGGGCCCAGCGAGAGGTGCACGCGCTCCTGGTGCTCCCAGGGGGAAAGCTAAGTCTTCTCCACCCCCACACCCCCCCCCCCCGGCTGGTCTCTACCACCTGCCCCCACTTCTCTACTTTTTGCGCAGCAGGGACCTGGCTTGCCAAGGGCCCGGGAACTCTCAGCTGCCGGGTGAGGCCATCTCAAGATAGGAAAAAATTAATTTAAAAGTCTGGGGTGCAGCTCAGCGGTATAATGCCCCTGGGCTCAGTAACACACACACACACACACACACACACACACACACACACACACACACACACACGAACATATCATGGTCCTGAGGGCAGGGAGAGGATGGCTGTCTAGGATGGCTGTCTCCTAGTCCCTCGGGCTCCCTCTCTGAGAATTTCTGGGCGTGGTGACGCATGCATTCTAGAGGCTGAGACAGGAGGATTCTGGTTCGAGGCCAGCCTCAGCTACTTAGTGAGACCCTTTGCAACTCAGTGAGATCCTGTTAAAAAATGAAGAGTAAAAAATAGGACTGGGGGTGTAGCTCGGAGGTAGAATGCCCCTGGGTTCCATCCCCAGAACCGCAAAAGAAAAAAAAAAGAGTAAAAAATAGGGTTGGGGGCCGGGCGTGGTGGCGCATGCTTTTAATCCCAGCATTTGGGAGGCTGAGATGGGAGGATGGCGGTTTGTGGACAGCCTCAGCTACTTAGTGGG
The DNA here is from genome assembly GCF_963383645.1 of Muscardinus avellanarius. NCBI lineage: Eukaryota > Metazoa > Chordata > Mammalia > Rodentia > Gliridae > Muscardinus > Muscardinus avellanarius. The sequence goes on from NC_137799.1 coordinate 2,216,856, forward strand.
GCCCTTTGCAACTCAGTGAGACCCGGTTTCGAAATAAAGAATAAAAAATAGGGCAGGGGGTGTAGCTCAAAGGTCAAATGGCCCTGGGTTCCATCCCCAGACTCGCAAAAAAAAAAAAAAAAAAATAGGGTTCAGGGTGTAGCTCAGAGGTAGACTGCCCTGGGTTCCATCCCCAGAACCAAAAAAAAAAAAAAAAAAAAAAAAAAAAAGAGTAAAAAATAGGACTGGGGGTGTAGCTCGGAGGTAGAATGCCCCTGGGTTCCATTCCCAGTACTGAAAAAAAACCAATTTCCCCCTTTTGTGTGTGCGTTGGGTGGGAGGATTGACTCAGAGAACCTTCTACCTCCCAGCTACACCCCAGCCCTATTTTATTTTTTACATTGAAACAGGGTTTCTCTAAGTGGCTAAGCTGCTCCTGCCGGGCCTCCCAAGTCCGGGTCCCGCTCCCCAGCCGCCGCGCCATCACCCACACCCTGGGCTCCCGCCGCAGCTCGCCCCAGAACCCCAGGGGTCTCCGGGGTCGCAGCCAGCTCGGCCAGGGGCTCACGACCCTCCGGGGACCCCCAGGACCTGGGGGTGGGGGGGCTGGAGTCCCCGCAGAGTCGCCGGCCGCACTTACCCGCCTGCGTCCTCTGCAGCTGGGCCATGGCTGCAACCAGCACCTGTCACCTCTGCCTTCTGGCGCCGGGACGGGTGGGGCGGGTGGGGCCCGGGCAGCCGCACCCAGGCGTCCAGCGCGGTCCTGGAGCTCCCGGCCAGGCCCTGGGACCGCAGCCCCGCGCCCACCCCCCACACACGCGCCGGGTAAGTGTGGGATGCCCACCCACTCCCCGTCGGATTGGTTTGTTTTGCAGTACCCGGGATGGAACGTAAGGGCATTGTACCTCCAAGCTACACCCCCTATTTTTTAGTCTTTTTTTTAGCCCAACTTTTTAGTCTTTTTAATTTTTTATTATTTATTTATTTTGCGGTACCGGAAATGGAACCCAGGGGCACTGTACCTCCGAGCTACGCCCCCAGCCCTATCTTTTTATCCTTTATTTTTTGAAACAGGGTCTCACTAAGTTGCAAAGAGCCTCACTAAGCAGCTGAGGCTGTCCTCGAACCACAATCCTCCTGTCTCAGCCTCCTGAATGCTGGGATTACAAGTGCGCCACCATGCCCAGCTTGAATTCATATTTCTTACTCCACTGGCCCTGGTTACTCTCAGCCAAGAATTTATGTGGTACCGCTGAACTACACCCACAGCTTTTTCTTATTTTATTTTAATTAATTAATTAATTTATTTATTTATTTATTTATTTATTTTGGGTGGTACTGGGGTTCCTGGAAACCCTTCTTTCTCCGAGCTACACTCCCAGATCCATTTTATATTATTATTTGGAAACAAGGTCTCTTAAACCAGCATGGCTGGCTTCGAACCTGCGCGATCCTCCTGTCTCTGCCTCCCAAGCGCAGGGATTACAAGTGTGCGCCACCACGCCCGGCTCCTTTTTTAATTTTTATTTATTTATTTATTTATTTATTTATTTATTTATTTATTTATTTATTCATTCATTTGTGGTACTGGAAATGGAACCCAGGGGCATTCTACCTCCAAGCTACATCCCCAGTCCCATTTTTTATTCTTTACTTTGAAACAGGGTCTCACTGAGTTGCAGAGGGCCTAAGTAGCTGAGGCTGGCCAGGAGCTTGTGATCCTCCTCTTTCAGCCTCCCAAGTACTGTGATTACAAACATGCACTACCACGCCAGGCTTGTTTTTGTTTTTGTTTTGTTTTTTGGGTTTTTTTTGGTGGTACTGGGGGTGGAACCCAAGAGCTTTTCTACCTCCGGGCTACAGTCCCAGACCTATTTTATACTTTCTTTGGAAACAGGGTCTCACTAAGTAGCTGAGGCTGGCTTTGAACCTGCGCGATCCTCCCGTCTCAGCCTCCCAAGCGCGGGGATTACAAGCGTGTGCCACCATGCCCGGCTATAATTTTTTTATTTTTGAAACAAGTTGCTGAGGGTTTTGGCAAATTGCTGAGGCTAGCAGGAAACTTGTGGTTCTCCTGGTTCAGACTCCGGGGACTCGGATTACAGACAAGTAAGTACCTTTGCTTTTGTTTTGTACTGGGGATTGAACCCAGGGGCATTCTACTTCTGAGCTACACACCCAGGTCTTTTTATTTCTTGTTTTGAAATAAGATCTCAGTAGTTTGTTGAGAATCTCACTAAGTTGCAGAAGGTGGATTTGAATTGTTTAATTTTGAAACAGGGTGGGCCAAGTTACTTTTTTATTTTTTTATTTTTTATTTTTTTGCGGGTCTAGGGATGGAACCCAGAGGCATTTGACCTCCAAGCTACACACCCTGCCCAATTTTTTATTCTTTATTTTGAAACAGGGTCTCACTGAGTTGCAGAGGGCCTCACTAAGTAGCTGAGGCTGTCCGTGAACTGCGATCCTCTGGTCTCAGCCTCTCAAATGCTGGGATTACAAGCGTGCATTTTTTTAAAACGTAAAAAAAAATTTTTTTTTTTTTTACGTTTTAAAATTGGAAAAGGAGCCGGGCGTCGCGGTGCACGCTTGTAATCCCAGCATTCGGGAGATGCTCCCAGAAGACTGGCTGCTGCCTACAGACCAGGTCAAAGGAGCAGGGCTGCCACAGCGAGCACTGATGGGGGAAACGCAAAGTGCCCTGCTCAAAGCGGGCAGCGTGAGGTGGGCACCGCGGCGCACACCTGGGATCCTGGTGCCCGGTAGGCTGAGACAAGAGGGTTGTGGGTTCTGTAAGATTAAATGAGCGCGGTGTGGCCCCCAGCAGCATAGAAATAGGTGGAGATCCATATCAGATATATGTGAATATCTTTATTCGTGGGAGAGCGGCCCCCAGCCCCCGCGTGGCCGCGGGGGCCGGTGGCGGGGGAAGAATGCTTGTCCCTCCCTCTCCGGGCTCCTCTCTGAACTCTCTGGACCCCCTCTTCCGGGGCGGGAGGCCTGGTCCCCTCCCGGAATCGCAGAGCTCCGCCTCCTAGCTTCCAGCCCTGCCCCAACCTTACATTCCGACCTCTTTGACTCAGGGGTGCATAAGGGCTTTGACTAAGGGGTGCAGAAGGGCGTGGTTTTTGCTCATCTAGCGGCTTCATGCTGAGACTGGGCGACGTCAATCAAGGGCCCCAGGTCCCCAGGTCGGGAGAAGTCGGAATCTGAGCCGCTGGAAGGGAGCAGGTGGCTGTGGTCGCAGCGAGAGTTGGAGGTTACCCTGGAGAGCTCGGTGACTGGTTTGCTTTGAGGAGACTAACAGGCAAGGTGCTATTAAAGAAAAAGAAAATTGTGAGAGCGGAACCCAGGCTGGGCAGAAGCCCTTTTAGACGCAAGGCAGTCACTAGATCTACTAACTTAAATAGCAACATTTTCCTGAGGAGAACGTTTACCGCCCCTTTAGCAGTTTTTATTAGACCAGAGTTATTAATAGCAGCAACTCCCGAAGCAGACCCCATACCACTCTTTTTAGCATTGAGTGAGTATGGATTTGCCTGGTCAAAACACCTGTCACTGCATTGGGAGCATCAGTTACCCATTTTAGAAGTTTAATACTTAGGCAATTTGGCATCCGAGGAGGGAGAGCACCAAAATGTAAACAAGTGGACCTGCTAAAATATAAACATCAAAAAGAGTTATGTCGAGAGGAACAAAGTTTAGTGGGTCCCGACACCGTGCAAGAGAATTATGTCCTTGCCGTCATCATCGTAAACCGAGATTTGAGAAGGAAACTAAGGCCTGAAAGATCGAGCAGGCCACCCAAGAGGAAACTGGCTTACCCTGTACCTGCAGTTACCCTGGGCCCGCAAGGAAGATGGAGGATGGAGGGCGAGGGGGAAAGGGAACATGGACCCCGACCACATCTTCTGTACCAGCCGTCAGAGGGAGATGGGGCTTGTAACACCGGCATCCACGTTTCATAGGCCTGTGACCCAGAAGGACCACCAGGTGGCGCCTGTGAGTCACCAGGGGAGGTCCAAAATGGCGGCTGTGGCTCGCGGGATTCCCCAGCCAGCATGCCCTGGGCAGCAGTAGAGCCGGTAGAGGGAGAAAACAGAAAATGCAGCCGCCAGAAGGGCTGTAAATATAACAGGAGTCGGCCAGATCTTAGTACAAAGAGAAATAAGTCTCTCTGGGGACAGTTCCCCTGAGAATCCAAGAGCCTGCAGATTAGACAACACACGGCCCAGCGGGGATTGAGAATCGATCTCAATCTTAGATGGCTGACTTCCCCTATGAGTTGTAAGTGGGCAAGAACAAAGGCAGGAAACTCCAGCGTCCCAGGGCCCTGCCTAGTTCGGTACAGAGTAGGTGTGGCCAAGAGAAGACGTCTCGTCTCTTTTACACACCTCGCGACCGTCCCGGACGGTCGGAGAACTGGAGGATACCGGTGCACCGGTTTTTACAGCAGTCAGTCAGTCAGAACCCTCCGAGTTAGGCGGAACCCACTTACAGTCTTAAGAGGAAGCTATCGCTGAGAGAGGCTGCTGTGGAGATCTGGCCTGAAAATGGCTGCGAAAAGTTTTTTTAAAAATGGCCGCCGACTCCTAGGATTGGTTAGGAATGGAAAGTGGGCGGGAATAAAGATGGCGGGGCCTCCAGTGAGGCCGAGGTGGGAGGGGTTAAGGATGGTGGACCTCCAGCGAGGCCATGAGATAGGAGGGGTTAAAGATGGCGGGGCCTCCAGCGAGGCCATGAGGTTAAAGAAACATGGCGGCTCCCCAGTGATTACACGTGGGCCAAAGATGGCGGGCCAAAGCTTGCGGCCTTCCCCCCCCCCCACAGTGATCCCATGTGGGTGCTTACCGGAATGCCCGGGCCGGGCAGCGGGGGTGGGCGGGCAGAGGGTGAAAGGCGCCAGGGCGCGAGTCTGGGTGGAGGTATGTGCAGGAGCGTGGGAGGTCAGCAGAGAGCAGGCGCAGGGGCCTGCGCCATGTGGCAGGCAGGGGCGCGGGGCTGGCGCAGCAGTCCGCGGGGCCGCGGGCTTGCCCCGGTGATGTGAGCGGGGCGCGCGCCGGCAGCGCGGGCCCATCCTGGGGTCGGCGGTCGCGGCGGCTCGGGTTGGGGCGGGACGGGAGAGGCTCGTCCCAGCAGCGGGCGGCGCAGAGTCCTGGAGGCGCCGCGTATCTTCTTTCAGCTTTTTGCAGAAGTCCGAGGGCCGGGCGGGCGGGCGCGGCTCCGGCCGGCCGCACAGCCCGGGCTGGGGCGGGGATGGCAGAGGACCGCCCAGGCGCGGTGTTGTCCCGGCGAGCGGCGCGGCGGGTCGGGCCGGGTCGTGTTTCGGGCTGGGGCGCAGAGAGAGCGGGGGCGGCGCGGTCCAGCGTTTTAAGCTCTTTGTAGAAGCCGGCAGGCAGGCGGGCGCGCAGAGGCTGAGCCGGCGGGCGCATAGAGAAAGGAATGGAGGAATGGAAAGTCCGTTCGAGTCCAGTAAGTGCAGATCCAAGCCAGGTCCCATAAGTCCGATACGAGTTCGGCACCAGGTGTATGATTAAATACGCGGTGTGGCCCCCAGCAGCATAGAAATAGGTGGAGATCCATATCAGATATATGTGAATATCTTTATTCGTGGGAGAGCGGCCCCCAGCCCCCGCGTGGCCGCGGGGGCCGGTGGCGGGGGAAGAATGCTTGTCCCTCCCTCTCCGGGCTCCTCTCTGAACTCTCTGGACCCCCTCTTCCGGGGCGGGAGGCCTGGTCCCCTCCCGGAATCGCAGAGCTCCGCCTCCTAGCTTCCAGCCCTGCCCCAACCTTACAGGTTCAAGCCCAGCTTCGTCAACTTGGAAAGGCCTTCCACAACTTAGTGAGACCTATTAAATTAAAAATAAAATCGGTCTGTGGGTATTGCCCAGAGGTAGAACACCTCTGGGTTCAATTCATTATCATTCTCTCTCTCTCTCTCTCTCTCTCTCTCTCTCTCTCTCTCTCCTATTTCCTCTTCACTGATCTAAAGACACCCTGGTCACATGGCTGAGCTAATGAGGTCACTTTTGTGTGGGGAGCTTCAGGACTTATGAGGATGCGCCTTAACACAGGAGCTGAGGCTTGCTTGTGGTGTTCTTGCTGTATAAAATCCAGATACATGTTACGCCGGGCGTGGTGGCGCACGCTTGTCATCCCCGCGCTTGGGAGGCGGAGACAGGAGGATGGCGCAGGTTCGAAGCCAGCCTCGCTGGCTTAAGAGACCCTGTTTGCAAAAATAAAATAAGTCTGGGAGTGTAGCCCGGAGGCACAAAAAAATAAAATAAAATTTCATAAACTAAAAAAAAAAATCCAGATACATGTTAAATTGATGGAGGATGAGCAAACCCTTCTTCCAGGACCAACACAATCCTGTGGCCATCATCTAAGTCTGGTTTCCCTCTAGTGAACTCGAGCTGCTGGCACAAAATATTTGTGAAACCAGTCAGAAAAGAGATCCCACCGGGCATGATGGTGCACGCCTGTAATCCCAGCATTCGGGAGGCTGAGACAGGAGGATCCAGGTGTGTGGACAGCTTCAGCTACTTAGTGAGGCCCTTTGCAACTCAGTGAGACCCTGTTTCAAAATAAATAATAAAAAAATAGGGCTGGGGGTATAGCTCGGAGATAGAATGTCCCTGGTTTCCATACTGAAAAAAAATAAATCCTAAAGGAAGAGAGATGTATCTTAGCTCCCAGTTTCGGCGGTGTCAGTCCACGGTGGGCCGGCTCCACTTGCCTGGGCGGGAGATGAGGGAGAAGGTCCTGGCGGAAGGGCGTGGCCAAGGAGAGCTGCTCTGCTTATAGCTGCGACTGGAAAGACTGGAAAGGGGAGGAAGAGAGAGAAGAAGGGAGAGAGGGCTGGGACAAGAAGCACGCTTCAAGAACAAGCCCCAGCGATCCCCCTTCCCCAGGTTGGCCTCACCCCCTACCGTGCCCAGCACCAGCCCACGGATGGATTAATACACTGTGAGGTCAGAGCCCACATGGTCCAGGACCCCCAGGAGCCCCGCCTCTGGACACTGCAGTGCTGAGGACCAAGCCTTTGGGGGCCATTCCAGAACCAGCCCATAAGAAGGCCGGTGAACATTCACGCGGGACACTGCTCATTATTTCCTCATGGCAGATCTTCACATGTTTCATTGGCCAAGGTGGCGCCATTCCTGCTGTACGACAGGGTCGCAGCCGGGAAGAGAATTCCGCAGGGCTGGAAGACTCTGGCAAAACCGAAGCCATCACCCCTCTCGATTTTAGTTATAATAACGATAATATTAATGAAATTCGAATGTTGCTTTGAGGATTGATATTTTATAATAATCTGAAGATTGATGTGAATAAGATTGGAGAATGCCCTAAGATTTGTGCTGGGAATAGCATTAAGAAGAATATGACTATGGGAGAATTTTCAAAAAGCTACAAAGAAAAAGAGCTCTTTGCTTCTCTGCTTACAACACCTAACTCATTTAAGGCTTTAGTAATGAAAGGAAAAAGTTAACTTTAGGCAAATTATACCTATTGTGCAGGGCCCTCCATATGACTGCTTATAAGTTAGGGGGTCAACTGTGGTATCCCCCTCAAGGGGCTAGCACTAATCAGAATACTTTCCACCTCCAGCCATCCTCTACTTTCCTGTAAGGAGCGATGATCATTGGAAAACACAGAGTTAATGTTACTGGAAAATGACTTGATGTCAGGACTGTTCCTATAGAGGGTTGGGCAGGCGGGGACCTCCTTGGTGCCCGCTCACTAAAGACAGAAGAGTTCTCTTGGTAAACAACTTAATAGGTATTATAGGAAATTAGATGTAGGCATTGTATGTTAAAGAAATAGAATAAGTTTAGTATAAATTTAATGGCTGGGTCAAAATAAGTTAATGGAATACCCAGTAGTCAAAAATAAGAGATAAAATTAGCAGCTAATTTTAGAAATAGAAAGTTTAGCATTTAGTAGTTAAGGATAAGTTTAGTTAAAGTTTATTATGTGTGATGGAGAAATTGGCTAGGCAGAGCCTCCCCTTTCTGGTGTTTTTTTTATTAAAGATCATAAGAATTTAAGAAAATAAATTGTACATTTAGTATTTTAAAATATAAAATATAAAAGTAAAATGTTTTGTGCCCCTTAAAGATCTTTTAAAATATTTGTGTTCCTTTTAATGGAAAAGCCCCTTGTTTTCTGTACTTTCAGTTTAGCTTTAGGTTTGTGATAAGTAAAATAAAAAATTAATGCGAGTAGAATAAAAATAATGTGCGTACGGCGAAGTGTGAAAAGCACGAGAGAGGTCCGGTACACATGGCATGTAAAGTTTTAATGGCACGGCTCTCCCGGGGATCAGGGCGAGGCACTGTGGGGCCCACGCGCCTGTCCGAAGCTTGAGGACGCGGGCTCTCCTTTTCAAGGTATGCATCTCGCGAGATGAGGGTTTACTCGCGGGAACGCCCAATTCTCGCGGGGGTTTCAGCCCCTCCCTTGCCCTGCAGAGGTCATGTGACACAAAGTCACATGAGTGCAGGACCCAACTTATCATCCCGGCCTTTTGATGGTAGGGATAACGGATGACGATTGGACCCTCTAGCTTCTTCCTGCTGTCAAGGGGCGTCGTCAGGGGCCCCAGGCCGGGAGGAGTCGGGAGTCCAGTCCCCCAGAAGGGGATGCAGGTGGGTGCATAGCTGCAGTGTGAATTGGAGGTTACCCTGGACAGCTTAGTGATGTGCACTTGAGGAGGCTTGAACAGGCAAGGGCTATTAAAGAAAAAAACAAATCATGAGATTGAGCAGGAGACCAAAAAGGAGACTGGCTTACTCAGTACCTGGAGAGCTACCCTGAGCTGGCAAAGAGGATGGAGGTTGAGGGATCCAGGAGCCGTCAGTCTTCAGCCAGGCTGAGTAGGGCCAGCGGCGGGGCCTGGTCTGGAAAGGTGCTCCCCCTGTGTTGAGGCACCTGGGGCTCATCCTTTTCCAAGGGCTCTGTTCCAGTGGCCCTCCTGGCCACACGCCGGGCACAGTCTGATTGGTGGGCGTGGCTTCACCCCACTTCAGGCAGGCTACTGGAGGTAGTCGTCGTTGCAGTCCTCCACACCTAGGTGGCGCTCCAGAGGGCTGAGCCGCCACCGCCAGCCGAAGGGCAGCTACCAGGGATCTGCTTTTTGGCAAAGTCGGAGTGTACGCTCCATTTCCACCTGTTTCTCTCTGGAATTAAAACTTTAGATGCCATGTTAAGGTTCTGTCAGCTGCAACGGACCTACACTCACACACAAAGAGCGCATCCCGGGGCGGGCGTCCGGCAAGAATGGCAACGCGGACTCCCCAAGGGCAAACAGAGGGTGTTGCCCCAGCCCCGGCCTGGCGTTTCCCGCAGCACCTAGGGCATGCCCGAGCGGACCGCCCAGCAAAATTGAGTCTGGCGCGGGTCAAGATGGCAACTGTGACATCACCAGGCAGCGACTGCGCGCCATCACGAAATGGTGGCTGGCGGGAAAATAAATGGCAGATGATAGGGGAGAACATTTGGAGGGATATCAGACCGCTTAGAAAAGTTCCTAATTATTCCTGGGCCACCGCAACCCATTTCCCAACTCATATCAAGGCAGACAGACTCTCAGGGCATCTGCTAGTATAAAGGTTCGACTTCCCATAATTGGTTCGCGGGCGGAAACGAAGAACAGGAAATGGGCGTCCCCGATTTCCCTGCTCAATCGTTCGGAAACGGAGGTTAAGAGATAGGGAAGAACGTCTTCATTCCTTCTCAAAACCGGAGGATGACCTGGTCATCCGCAGGGTGGTCCCAGTGGACCAGGGGACAATGGGTCACCAAGCGCTTGGATTTTGGGGTCCCAGTGGACTGAAAGACCCAAGTCCAGAACCTGCTAACCAAGGGAAGGAGGCAGTTTACCGGAGTGAAGTGTTGCCGGCCAGTGCTGGCTGCAACAGAAGCACTGAGAAGCTTCTGGGGGCATGGTGGAGTTGGGGTGCGCAGATGCTGGTGGCTCGTGTAGATGGCACTGGCGGCTGGCGCAGGCAGGATCAAACGGTGGCACGCAGGCGGCATGGCTTGCCGGGTTTGCGGCGTGGAGACAAAATGGCTTCCAGGCATGCGGCAGTCGCTAGGCTGGGCCCCGAGGAGCACCGCCAGTGAGCCTGGCTTGGGCGGGCGAAACGGAGCAGCAGCAGCGAGTAGAGCTATGCCTGGCGCGGGTGACTGTGGCGGACACCAAGGCCGGCTGTGCACCGCCCAATGAGCCTGGCTCGGGGCGGGCGGGGCAAACCGGCCAGAGGTCCCGGTGGTGGCTGGAGCGCCGAGCTGGAACGGCGGTTTTAGGAGGTCCAAGCGGCAGGCAGAGGTCCTGGCCCGTGCAGGCGGTCGGCAAGCAGAGCAGGTGCCAGCATCACCCAAGGAGCCTGGCTCCGGGCGGGTGGAACTGGCAGCCTGGCGGCCAGCGGAGCCTGCACGCCCTGGTGGTGGTGGCCGCGGCCGCGGTGGCAGTGGAAGATGGCCGTTGGCGCTCCGGAAGAGAGCACGTGGGCGGGAAAAGATGGCTGCGGGCTCTCAGCAGAGCTCAGGGCTGGAAAGATGGCCACGGGCTCTCAGCAGAGCTCAGGGCTGGAAAGATGGCCACGGGCTCTCAGCAGAGCGCAGGGCCGAAAAGATGGCCGCGAGCTCTCAGCAGAGCTCAGGGCTAGAAAGATGGCCGCGGACTCTCAGCAGAGCCCGGGGCGGGAAGAAGGCCGCCGGCTCTCCCGGAGAGCGCGGGGCTGGGGAAGAAGGCTTACAGTCCGGGCAGGCACGGGGTGGCAGCGGCGGCAGTGGCAGGAGCAACGCCTGCAAGCAGAGCGCTGGTGTGGGACCTCGCAGTCGAGCTGCTGGCGGGTCGGAGAGTCTGGGGCTCAAAAAGAGAGTAAAAATAAAAAGAGAAAAAAAAAAAGGGAGGAACCCAAGAGTTCTCCCGGGTTTCGGCACCAAATGATAAGTAAAATAAAAAATTAATGTGAGTAAAATAAAAATAATGTGCGTACGGCGGAGTGTGAAAAACACGAGAGAGGTCCGGTACACGTGGCATGTAAAGTTTTAATGGCACGGCTCTCCCGGGGATCAGGGCGAGGCACCGTGGGGCCCGCGCGCCTGTCCGAAGCTTGAGGACGCGGGCTCTCCTTTTCAAGGTATGCATCTCGCGAGATGAGGGTTTACTCGTGGGAACGCCCAATTCTCGCGGGGGTTTCAGCCCCTCCCTTGCCCTGCAGAGGTCATGTGACACAAAGTCACATGAGTGCAGGACCCAACTTATCAGTTTGAACGTGCTTTGCAGAGCTCCACTGTTAGTTAGGTTAATAATTAGAATAAAATTGATCTTTGTGGGTAAGTAACCAGAATGATTTGTATGACATTAATTTAGATAATTTCGGGTGTTTTTTTCAATCACGGTATTGGGATATGAGCTCATTGAGGCAGGTTGGATTGTTTCAAATAAGTGCAAAACGTACCTAGATATATTGAAAACATATTTTGCTAAAAGTTGTTTGTATCCAGGTGTATTGTGGATATGTTTTGCCAAAAGTTGTTAATACCAAATATTTCTGTGTAAAAGCATATAAAAAACAAAAAAACGGGGAAAACAGGTGGTTTCGAGGTGCGCCTGTTACGTGGAATTCAGGTTAATGAAAAACTAAATGAAAAGCAATATATGTGTAATGTGGTTTAAAAAACTAAATGAAAAACAAAATACATATGATGTGGCTTGCTGTAATTTGTCAGATTCATGTATAAATAAAGTATACTCCAGGGCACAGGCAGCGCTGCCTTCCCCCTGCTACTAAGCACGGCGTCTCTCATTCTTCAATTTCGCCAGCCCTACGCCTCCTTCAAGACCCCTGGACTGGCAGAGGCTGGACCCCAGCACTTCATGATCAATATGCCAGTTCACCGCACCACTGGGGTCCGCTGTTGCTCAATACATCATGGGCGTCTTTACTTTTAGCTTTATGTCCTGGTTTTTTTTATTTTTCATTAACTTCTTTTTGTGTGTGTTACTGGGGATGGAGCCCAGGGGCATTCTACCTCTGAGCTACACCCCCAGCCCTATTTTTCATTCCTTATCTTGAAGCAGGGTCTCACTGAGTTGCGGAGAGCCTCGCTAAGTAGCTGAGGCTGGCTGTGAACCCTGGTCCTCCTGTCTCAGCCTCCCGAGTGCTGGGATCACAAGTGTGCCCACCATGCCCGGCTCTTTTTTTCTCTAACTTCTGTTCATCACCCTCAGCCTAGAATGTCCTCGGTTTATCCGGTCCCCTCAGGTTGTCCCAGCGTCTTGCCTGGTAAGAATCTTCACACTGACACTTAAGCCTGGTCCAGATTCTCTGTTCTGTCCGCCCACAAACATCCTCGGCCTCCGCTTCTTGTCACCACTACCCACGGGGCTGTTGTTTGGCATTTGCAATGTCCTTCTACCACAGACCAGAGAACCCGCACAGTGAGCCATGCCCAGAGCCTGGCCCCACGTGGGCATCGGGGGCCCTGCCCTGAGCGTGTCAGCCTGCAGGCAGCTGATTCATTACCCTTTCTGGTTGTGCATAAGGGACCCTGGGAGGGTGCAGGAGCCAGCCGGCAAAAGTACGGGTTCCAAAGAGAGGAGTGAGGATGAAATAATATAACTCTTAAGAATTAAATTCCAAATATGATTTATTCCTAAGCATGGAAGGATCGCCAGTCAACTCCCGGGTCGATATCTCTACTGGACGACACTGGGGCTTCTTCTCTAGTGGTATTTATAGTTTTTTGCTTTAGGTTACCCTGGAGGGAAAATTCCAATGTCCCGGCAGGTCAAAGAATACCCTGATGCAACACAAACCTAGTCTTAGCTCAGACAGAACAATATCATCATTAGCATTAGTAACCTTGAAGCTTTCAAGGCCCCAAACCTTGTTGACTCTGGGCGAGGACAGTCAAAAGTAAGATAAGCGGAAAACCTTAATGGCTCCCAACAGGAAGGCACAAGAGGATCCCTGGCAGGTCAGGAGGTGGGGAGGGGTGTTTTCCTTTGAAGATGCTGAATAAACTGTATTATGCATCTGTGTTTTCATTGCAGCTGCTTAAAATCGGGTGTGGAACTTCCTACTTGTACCATCCTGCCAGGTCAAACGGCTTCAGATTTGGGAGCTCTGGGGATTTGGGGATTAGGGATTTTCAACCCTAACCAATGATTGGCTTCATTCACCATCTCAAGTTCCTCTGCAGTTCTCTGCCACTCCCTGAACACCTTCCCAGAAACACCCAGCGGTGTGTGTGGGAAGGGGGTAGGAAAAGGCTTTTCTGAGAAGAGCCAGAGCCAAGCCGGGCTGGGGGAGGAAAAAGGAACATTTTACCCTAGGTAATGCAAAATTCATGACAATGTTGAGCCCAAACCAGGGCTAGGGCAACCCCATTCTGAATTGCCCGGGACTAGTAGGGCCTCAGGAGAGGAGTTGAGTTATAATTTAATTAATTTATTCTTTGTGGTACTGGAAATTGAACCTAGGTACATTCTATCTTTGACCCACACTCCCAGCCCTATTTTATTTTTTGTTTTGAATTTTGAATTTTTTTTTTTTTGTGGTACTGAGGGTGGAACCCAGAGGCTTTCTACCTCTGGACTATACTCCCAGACCTATTTTATACTTTATTTGGAAACACTAAGGTCTCCCTAAGTTGCTGAGAGCCTCACTCGGTAGCTGAGACTGGCTTCGAACCTGTGCGATCCCCCTGTCTCAGCCTCCCAAGCGCTGGGATTACAAGCGTGCGCCACCACACCCAGCCGTAATTTTGAATATTTTTATTCTTATTTTTTATTTTATTTTATTTGAACAAGTTGCTGAGGCTGACCTCCAGCCTGCGATCCTTCTGTCGCAGCCTCCCAAGGACTGGGCTAAAGGTGTTTGCCAATTGAGAGACCACACCACATCTATTAGGATGATCATGTTTTTAAAAAACAACAGAACATAAAGAGTGCTGTTCAGGCAGTGGAGACACTGAAAGCCTTGTATATTGCTGGTGGGAATGTGAAATGGTGTAGCAGCTATGGTGTTATGGTTTGGATAAGAAATTTTCCCCAGAAAAGCAATGTGTTGGCAATGCAGAAATGCTCAAAGGTAAACTAACTAAAACAAGGCTCTTACTTCATCAGTGGATAGACCCACTGATGGATGAATAATTTGAATGGAAGCCGGGCGTGGTGGCGCACGCTTGTAATCCCAGCATCTGGGAGGCTGAGACAGAAGGATCATAGTTTGAGGACAGCCTCAGCTACTGAAAGGCTCCATTTAGAAAAAAAAAAAAAATCATAAGCCCCTAGCAGCTAGCTAATAGTTAAAACAGCCAGCTAATAGTTAAAAAGAAAAAGTATATTTTACTGCAGCTCACAGCTTAGGAATGTAAAATATGCGATAAGCCCACCCCATCTTATCTATACTGTCTGGGTCAGAGCGCCTTGACCCGGGAGCTTACTGACTGCACCTGGTATTTTATCTTACACTTGACTACAGAATGTACTTTTCAAATGATTCTGTAATTTTCTGTAAACGCATGCAATTTAGCCCAAAACCCCCTAACTAATGGTCTTTTCCCTATAAATACCCTCAGTTTCAGTGGCTCGTGGCCGAACTCCTATACGAGTCGGCCCCAGTGCACTGGCTCCTTAATAAATCTTTTGCTCATTGCATCAAGGTACGTCTCTCATGGTTCTTGACGTCGCTTATCCCGAGGTTGATTGAGGGTCCCCCCTCAGCGGGGTCTTACACTACTTAGTGAGGCCCTTTGTACTCAGTGAGACCCTGTTTCAAAATAAAGAATAAAAAATAGGGCTGAGGGTGTAGCTCGGAGGTAGAGTGCCCCTGGGTTCCATCTCCCAGCACCAAAAAAATAAAATGAAAAAAATAATAATTTGAATGGAGGTAGAGTGTGGCTGGCAGAGATAGGTCACTGCGGTGTAGCCTAAGAGACTCCATCTATGCCTAATATTCCCTCTTTCTCTCTCTCTCTCTCCCTCCCTCCCTCCTCTCTGTCCTTCTCTCCTCCCTGGGTTCCATGAATAGCTGATTTCTGTTATGCCTGCCTACCATAGAACAAAACCCTGAAACTGTCATGAGTCATCACAATAATTTCTGTGGGTTCTTGGCTTCCGTGGTGAGAACAATTTCAACATGAGCTAGCCAGAGACAAAGGCACGTGGGGAGGGGGAGGGGAAACCTGCGACTTTGGTGGTGAGGATATCGTCATCATTGGTACCGGGAATGAATCCAGCAGGCATTCTACCTCTCCGAGCTACACCCCCAGCCCTACTTTATTTTTTATTTTGGAACAGGGTCTTGCTAAGTTGCTGAGGCTGGCCTTGAACCTATCTCAGCCTCTCAAATACCAGGCTAGGAGATCTTCCTCTCAAACTCTGGAAGAAAAGCTGTGCACCAGTGTGAGAAGAACAGAAGTTACAGGAGAGAAAATATGGCTTCTCAAAGTACACAGTCCACCCCTTTACCCCACCCCACCCAGACCCGGCTCTTACAAGTTTCCCTTTGCCTCTGCCTGCTCTCTCTCTCTCTCTCCTCTCTCTCTCTCTCTCTCCCTCTCTCTCTCTCTCCATCTCTCTCTCTCTCTCTCCATCTCTCTCTCTCCATCTCTCTCTCTCTCCATCTCTCTCTCTCCATCTCTCTCTCTCTCTCTCTCTCTCTCTCTCTCTCTCTCTCTCTCCCCCTCCCTCCCTCCCTCCCTCCCTCCCCTGCTCTCTCTATCTGAAGGATCAGCTTCACACTAAGGCTGATCTCTCTAGGTTAACTGCAGGCTGAAGTTCACAGGAAAGCACGACCCGCCCTTCCAAAGCTCTCCCTAGCCCAGCTTACTGGAGGTCTCACCGGGCATGCACTGGCCACACAGAAGGCAGACAGAAGTCACACCCATCACACAGAAACCTTAGCTGTTTGTCTTCTTTAGACCTGCGGGACAGCAACTCTTGCCCAGCTATGAGAGCAAGGTAACATGTTCACAGCCACACTCCAGAATCCAAGAGGGGCACGTGCACGCACGTGTGTGTGCCGCGCCAGGATTCAAGCCCTGGGCATTCTACCACTGAACTATCCCTCCAGCTTTTTTTTTATTACATTTTGAAATGGGATCTTGCTAGGTTGCCACATGCTGGCCTCAAGCCTGTGGCCTCAAGCCTGTGATCCTCCTACGTTAACCTCCCAAATTCTGGCGTTATTAGTGTGGGAAACTGCACATCACTCAGGAGAGGCTGCTTTTGAAACGCTGGGTAGCTCCGGTGCGCACCTGTCACAGGTACCTTCCTGTGAAATGTCATACGATTCTCCTTAGCCAGGAGCAGTGACTCGCACCTATAATCACAGTATCTGAGAGGCTGAGATGGGGGGAGAATCCCAGGTTCAAGACTAGCCTCAGCAACTTAATAAGCCCAACAACTGACTCTGTTTCCAATAAAAAATAAGAGATGGCTGGGCGTGATGGCACAGGCTTGTAATCCCAGCAAAATAAAACCAAGAGTGTGGTGCTGCCATACCTATAGACTTACAGATGACAGAAGATGTGAGAGTCCAGAAATAAACCCAAACATCTACTGCCGGTTGTTTCCAACACGATGCAATGCCACTCGCTGGGGAAAACACCGGCCTTTCCAACAAACAGCGCTGAGACCACCGGGCATCCACCGCAGGAGGAAGGGCCCTGGACGGACACGCCGGCCAGCCCAGCCTCGGGATCGCGGCCCTCCTGCCCGGAGCTCCTCAGCACAGCCCTGGGGGAGACTCCAGCGGGGCCCAGCAGCCCCTCAGCTGAGGGAGTGTTGGGAAGCCGGGGGCTCGGGGCTTGTTTTACGGAGCACTTATCAGGGAAGAGAGCTCCCCCAGAATGGGGGTAGGGGCGCTCTGCAGGTGTCTCAGGCCTTCAGCTGAGCACTGATCACTCCAATGGTGGAAAAAGTGCTGGAGTCCAGGGAAGGAGCCACCCGAGAGGAGAGACAGCCCTGAGCTTCCACAGGGCTGAGGAAGCCCCCACCCGCCAGCACACCATTGAAGATCACCAGAAAAAAGGGCTTCTCTGACTTGGCGTCAGATTGGCCTAGGAACTGCTGTTCCGGCCAGGAAGGCCAAAGGGCAAAATCCTTAAGAGAATCAAACTGAGCCTGGCATGGTGGCAATCTCAGCGCTTGGGAGGCTGAGACAGGAGGAACACAGGTTCCCAGCCAGCCTCAGCAATTTAGGGAGGCCCTCTGCAACTCAGTGAGACCTGGGAGTGTAGCTTAGAGGTAGAATACCCCTGGGTTCAATGGTTCAATCCCCAGTAACACAAAAAATAAAAATTAAAAATTAAAAGCTGGAGCCGGGCGTGGTGGCGCACACCTGTAATCCCAGTATTCAGGAGGCTGAGACTGGAGGATCGCGGTTTGCAGACAGCCTCAGCTACTTAGGCCCTCTGCAACTCAGTGAGACCCTGTTTCAAAATAAAGAATAAAATATAGGGCAAGGGGTGGGGGGTAGCTGGGAGGTCAAATACCCCTGGGTTCCATTCCCAAACCCGCAAAAAAAAAAAAAAAAAAATTAAAAGAGGGGCATGGTGGTGCACGCTTGTAATCCCAGAACTTGGGAGGCTGAGACAGGAAGATCACACAGGTTCAAAGCCAGCCTCAGCTACTTAATGAGGCTCTCGGCAACTTAGTGAGACCCTGTTTCCAAATAAATTCAAGAATAGGGCTGGGCGTGTAGCCCAGAGGTAGACAGCCTCTGGGTTCCACCCCCAGCACCACTAAATAAATAAATAAATAAATAAATAAATAAATAAGGCTGGGTGTAGCTTAGAGGTAGAATGCCCCTGGGTTCAATTCCCAGTACTATAAATAACTAAATAAATAAATAAGCCGGGCGTAGTACTGAACGCTTATAATGCCAGTACTTGGGAGGCTGAGGTAGGAGGATCACAGGTTCTCGGCCAGACTCAGCTACTTAGTGAGGCCCTCTGAAACTTAACGAGACCCTGTTTAAAAGATAAAGAATAGCCAGGTGTGATGGAGCACGCTTGTCATCCCAGCATTCAAGAGGCTAAGGCAGGAGGACTGCGGTTCGCAGACAGCCTCAGCTACTTAGGCCCTTTGCAACTCAGTGAGACCTTGTTTCAAAATAAAAAGAATAAAAAATAGGGATGGGGTATAGCTTGGAGGAAGAAAGCCCCTGTGTTCCATCCCCAGTACCGCAAAAAAAAAAAAAAAAAAGAATAAAATATGGCTGGAGTGTAGCTCAGAGGTAGAATACCCCTGGGTTCAATCCCCTGTGTCACAAAAATTAAAAAAATAAGTAAATAATTAACTCATTAAGAGATCCCACGGTGCTGAGCTGGAGAAAGGTCCCACCCTGCTTTCTCCAAACACAAAGGCCAACAGTACTGAGGCGCCCCCTGCCGTGCTTGCGAGGCAGTGCAAGGAACCTCTCCACCCTGCATTACAAGTTCCCAGTCCCGGGGTCTGGAGGGAGGAGCAGCCGCTGCGAAGCTCACTGGAACCCACCTGCAGGAGCCCCTTGCAGATGCTTTAGGAGGAAATTGGCTGCAGTGGCAGGAAGTGGTGGGAGCCTTGGGTGGCGGGGCAGCTGGCCCCCTCCACCCCTCCGTGGGGGACCCACCTCTCCTTGGCGGGGCCTCTGCCACCCACAGGGCTCTAGGGCAGGGGCGGCACTCAGCGAGACCCCGTGCCTCCACCTGGCCGGCCGCTACCAGCACTGCTCTAATAACAGAAATTCTCTTTTTTTTGGTGTGTGTGGTACTGGGGATGGGACCCAGGGGCTTTCTACCTCTGGGCTACACCCCAGCCCTACTGAATAATTGACTTAGAGTCTAAGTTGCTGAGAGCCACAGAGTAGCTGAGGCTGGCTTTGAACCTGTGCGAGCCTCCTGTCTCAGCCTCCCAAGCGCGGGGATTACAAGCGTGCGCCACCACATCTGACTACAGAAAAACTTTGGAAGGAAGTTTAAATTAATAAAGGGATCTCGTTTGTTTGTGGTACTGGGGATGAACCCAGGGGCATCCTACCTCTGAGCTACACACCCAGCCTTGTTTTTTATTTTGAAATAGGGTCTTGTTAAGTTGCCAAGAATCTTGCTAAATTTAGTTTAACTTAATGAGACCCTGTCTCAAAATATAAAATAAAAAGGGCTGGGGTATGCTTCAGAGATACACTGGGTCCAATCCCGAGTTACACATGCACACATGCACTTGTACCCACACAGACACGATTTTAAAAGATAACTGACAGCTGGGCATGTTGGTGCATGCTTATAATCCTAGTACTTGGGGGGCTGAGACAGGATCACAGACCTCAGCAAGCAGTGAGACTCTCATCAACCTCGTGAGACCCTGTTTCAAGATAAAAACGAAAATTAGGGCTGAGAGGGTAGCTCAGAGGTAGAGCCCGAGTTCAACCCCCAGTGCCAATAAATAAATAAATAAATAAATAAATAAATAAGCCAGCCAGCCAGCCAGGCAGGGTGAAAAAATACTTGCAACCCTAGCATTTGGGAGGCTGAGACAGGAGAGCCGCGGTTCGAGGACAGCCTCGGCTACTTAGTGGGGCCCTTTGCAACTCAGTGAGACCCTGTTTCAAAATAAAAAATAGAGCTGGGGGTATAGCTTAGAGGTAGAAAGCCCCTGGGTTCCATCCCAGTACCACAAAAAAAAAAAAAAAAAAAAAGGCTGGGGTGTAGCCTAAGCCAGGCATGAAGGCACACACCTGTAATGCCTATACTTGGGAGGCTGAGATAGGAGGCTCACAGGTTCAAAGCCAGCCTCAGCAACTTAGCAAGACCCTACTTCCAAAGAATGAAAAAATGAATTAGGGCTGGTGATGTAGCTCAGAGGTAGAATGCCTCTGGGGTTAGTCTCCAGCAGTGCACACATGTGTACATACACACTCACACATACACAAATACACACACACACAAAGATAACTGCCTAAAGCAAAAAATATTAAATGGTGTGTAACACAGGAGAAAGGAGCCTGTGTGACCACTGTGACAAGGGCCAGGAAGGGCACGCGCAATGGAAGGGTTTCCACCGTGAGACTGAGCAGTGCCGCTGAAGGCAGGCATGGGGGTGCACACCCGGAATCCCAGGGCTTGGGAGGCGGAGACAGGAGGATCACAAGTTCAAAGCCAGCATCAGCAACTTAGCAAGGCCCAACACGACTTAGTGAGACCCTGTTTCAAAATAAAGACATAAAATAGGGTTAGTGGTGTATCTCAGGGGTAGAATCCCCCTGGGTTAAATTTTCAGTAGCATAAAAATAAAAGGGCTAGGGGTGCAGCTCAGAGGTAGAATGGTCCTGGGTTCAATCCCCAATATCACAAAAAAGAAGAGAGAAGAGATAAGACAGTGAAATGGATGTACTAGGAGCGGTAAAAACCAGCCAGGCGCCGTGGGCGCGCTTGTCATCCCAGTACTTGGGAGGCTGAGACAGGAGGATCGCGGTTCACGGCCAGCCTCAGCTACTTAGGCCCTCTGCAACTCAGTGAGACTGTTTCAAATAAAGAATTAAAAAATAGGGCTGAGAGTGTAGTTTGGAGGTAGAATGCCCCTGGGTTCCATCCCCAGTACCAAAACAAAAACAACAAAAAAAACCTCAACCCAGTAGGGCATGGTGGTGCACACCTGTTATGTCAGTACTCAGGCGGCTGAGACAGGAGGGTCACAGGTTGGAAGCCAGCCTCAGCAACCTAGTGAGAACTCAGCAACTTAGCAAGGCCTTGTTCCAAAACAAACAAAAAATTGTATAGGGCTGGGGGTGTAGCTCAAAAATAGACTTCCCCTGGGTTCAATCCCCAGCACCACACACAAAGTACAAATAACCTCAACCCCAAAGAAGGGATTAAAAAAATAGAAGAAAAAAATAAACAGCAGATGGAACCAACAGAAAACAAACATCAGGACACAGGAACCTGTATTGTCCACTTTCCGCTGTAGCGCAATACCCGAGGCAGGGCGTTTTATAAAGAAGAGAGGCTCAAAGTCCAAGTTCAGGCAGCCCCCTGGTCAGGCACTCAGGGCAGATGGTATCACGGTGGGCACTGAGCGTCACGGGCTCTGTCCCCAGGCTGCTTCCTCTGTCTCTCCTGCCAGCAGTGCTGCAGACGCGGGCTCATCTCCCTGCCCTCCTGGGCAGAGGAGCGGCCCCTGGACCTTCCTCGGGACCCTGCCGTGTTCCCACCGCTGCCTGCACCTCGCTGCCCCACGTGGGCTCAGGCGCGGGTCTCCTGTGTGACCACACATCCCGGTCAGGCCCTCCCCAAAGATAAAGGCTCTGCACTTTCGCCGCTGACTATGAACCTCCCTCCACATCCAGGGAGGCATGTCCTTCCTCTCCTGAACGCCCTCCTCTGCCATCCTGGTGTTCATCATTCTCAGCCAAGAGCAAGTTGACCTCCCCCAGAAAGCCCCCCCCCCCCGTTCTCATCACAAATAACACAAAGATGCTGAAAGATGAAACTAACTCGAGGGTGGGGGAAGGGGTTCTGCAGACTACACCAGGGGTGTTCTGAGCTACGCCCCAGGGGAAGGGGTTCTGCAGACTACACCAGGGGTGTTCTGAGCTACGCCCCAGGAGAAGGGGTTCTGCAGACTAAATGCAGGGGTGTTCTGAGCTACGCTACGCCCCAGGGGAAGGGGTTCTGCAGACTAAACGGGGGGGGGGGTGTTCTGAGCTACGCCTCAGGGAAAGGGGTTCTGCAGACTAAATGCAGGGGTGTTCTGAGCTGCGCCCCCAGCCGTATTTTTTGAGATAGTATCTCACCAAGTTGCAACCCTCATGTCTCGGCCTCCCAAGTTCTGACACTGCAGTCGTGCACACGCATGCCTGACTTGGAACTGTCTTTATGAAGCCACACTGCTCTGTCGCTGCTGGTAGATCCAAGGCGTGGGATTCAAGAGTGCGGCCTTAGTCCCGAGTGTATGGAAGCAGGGAGGGCCTCACTGGGTTGCCAGAGGCTGGCCTTGAACCTGCGACCCTCCTGTCTCAGCCTACCAGCACTGGGATCACCACACCTGGCGCATTTTCCACCTTTGATGCTTTGAGTCCTGGGCCTTGCTGACTCAGGAAGAACTGTCCTCCCAGGGCCACTGGAGATGGTAAAGCGGCCCACGTACTTTCCACATGCAACTCGAGAGACCCAAGGCCGCACCCCAATACCTCTTTTTTGAGGCTCTTGCATCCCAGCTCACTCTCCCTGAGCTATTCACCGGGACCAGGCCCGTGACTGGGAGAACCCCATAGCATAGGGAGTCCTTCTGCGCCTGCGTGGGCTGCCTCACCCACTCCACCAGTGGAGGCTCCAGTAGACCCCCTTGCCCATGCTGCCCCTCTCCTCAGCCTCCTGACCCCAGTGCTCCCCGAGTGGCCTGTGTAGCTGCGCACCTCCTCTTGGATACTGTAAACAAGTCTTTTCTTTTTGTATTGGGGACTGAAACTGGGGGCATCCGACCCCCACGCTACACCCCCAGCCCTATTCTGAAATAGGGTCTTGGTAAGTTGCCACCATGCCTGAGGCTGGCCTTGAACCTGTAATCCTCCTGTCTCAGCCTCTCAAGTCCTGGGATAGCAGTTGTGCACCACACCCTGCTGCTAAACTTTGTCAGTGTCAACTGTCTTCTGATCAGTTGCTCAGCAGTGTCGGGATGCCTGGGTGTGGGAAGCCATGCAGACACCTCACCATTGTAGGTTGTGCTGGGAAAACGGAGGAAGGAGTGCCGGGAGGAGATAGGGGCAGAGCTGGAGGACTGAGGAAGACTGTGGAGTCCTGCTTCCAGGGAAGAGGCCACCAGAACACCAGTGGTGGCCATGGGGATGCTCGGGGCAGGTGGCCACGCTCCTGACCCAGGCGAGCCCAGGCCACAGAAGCCTTCTGAAGGAACTCGGGCGAGTTCCTCTGCCTGCTGCACCCTCCTCGCCTGGCCCAAACACGCGGGCCAGCAGAGAACCACGTGGATCTAAGAGGGTACTTCTCAGTACCTGGGAGGCTGAGAGAGAGGATGCAGGTTCAAGGACAGCCTCAAACAAGTAACAAGATCTTCAGCAACCTCGTGGGGTTGTTTCAAGACAAATATTAAGCCAGGCACAGTGGCAGCACTTGGGAGGCCGATACAGGAGGGTTACAGGTTCAAGGACAGCCTCAGCAAGTAGTGAGACTCTCAACAACCTAACAAGACCATTTCAAACTAAAAATAAAATTGGAGCCAGGCATGATGGCACACACTTGTAATCCCAGTACTTGGGAACCTGAGACAGGATCGCAGGTTTGGGGCCAGATTCAGCTACTTAGTGAGGTCCTCTACAACTTAGTGAGACCTTGTTTCAAAAAAATTAAATAAAGCCGGGCATGGTGACACATGCTTGTCATCTCAGTACTTGAGAGGCTGAGACAGGAGGATCACACGGGTTCGAAGCCAGCCTTAGATACTTAGTGAGGTTCTCAGCAACTTACTGAGACTGTTTCCAGATAAAGTATAAAATAGGTCTGAGAAGCTGGGCGTGGTGGCGCATGCTTGTAATCCCCGTGCTTGGGAAGCTGAGACAGGAGGATCGCACAGGTTTGAAGCCAGCTCAGCTACTTAGTGAGACCCTGTTTCCAAATAAAATAAAAAAATAGGTCTGGGAGTATAGCCCGGAGGTAGAAAGACCCTGGGTTCCACCCCAGTAACACCAAAATAAATAAATAAATAAAATAGGTCTGAGAGTATAGCCTGGAGGAAGAAAAGCCCGTGGGTTCAATTCCTTAAGCAGGTGCCCTGGCTCCAGGCTAAAAGAACATGCAGAGCTGGGTATGGTGGTGTACACCTGCAATACCAGTATTGGGAAGCTTGAGACAGGAGAATCACAAACCAGCCTCAGCCACTAAACAAGACCCTCGATAATTTAGCAAGACTGTTTCAAAATAAAAAGGGCTAGGGGTGTAGCATGTCCTTGGGTTCAATCCCAGTATCAAAAGTAAAACGAAAAACAAAAACAAGTAAAAAAGGACATGGAGTCCCAAAAGGAATAAACTCAGAATTGCTGAAGGGAGTTTTAGGACAGATTTGCAAGAGAAAAAGTAGCCATCTTATCTCCTGTGCCGCCGCTGAACATCAGCCTGCATCTTCCTCCTGGCTGAGGGCTCTGAGCTGTAAGCTGTTCTGCTGTAACAGCACAGGCAACCAAGTGTGTGTTCTGTTCCCGTCCTACTTGGAATTAGTCGGAGGCTGAGAGACTGTCATCCCTCTAAGAAACAAACATGGAGACGGAGGTGGAAACGCACGAGGTTCACCAGAGGCATCACCTGTGGAAGATGCAGGGCAGGAAGCAGGAGAGTGAGACCAGGCCACCAGCGCCAATGCCCGGACCGCAGTAGACACTGCGCCGCCTGGGGCAGGGACGTGCAGGCCTGGCACTGTAGGGGCTCGGCCAGCCTGCACGGCGACACACGGAGGTTGCAGCGGGCAGAAGTCCATTCTCATGGCAGGTGTGAGGGGCTGCCCTGCAGGTGCCACAGGCCTCTGGGACCTCAGACTCCCCAGTCTCCTGCCTCCCACCTAACCACGCCATGAAGACTGGACAAGCCTCACAGCTCAGCCACGCCGCGAGGCTGGCGGACAGTCCAGTCCCAGTGCAGCTGCTGACTCGAGCCTTTTCAATTGTGCGTGGGGCACCTTGCCCATTTTATTAAACACTCTGGGGAAAAGCAGCTCATTTCTGAACAGCTGTTCAGGAAGTATGAGTTTCTCTTCTAAGATACTTAAGAAAAGGCCAGGCCCAACTTGACCACCCAAGCTCTGACCTGGGAGGGCGGCTCTGCACACCCTCTCTCTCCCCATCCCCAGCCCCCAGGATGCTAACAGCAGGCCTCCTTTGCCCCCAATCCCTGCTGGGGAACCCAGACTCCAGAGTATGCCCAGGCATGCCAGCCACTGCACCCAGCAACTGGCCCCAAGACCCAGTCATGCCCATGGGCCTGGGAAGGCACAGCTCCCTCCCTCTTTGGGTTTCAGGCCAGGAGGGGACAGCCTGGCCTCCCACATCCAGAGCCAACCAGCCTCCTACAGGCTCTCCCCCTCTGAGTTCTAGACAAGGCAGATGAACAAGGCAGGACCCCGAGGAGCAGAGCGGAGGTGGGATGTGGCTGGCAGAGCGCTCACCACCCCCACCTGCTCCTTCTTCCAAGTCTGCAAATCCCAGGGGGCTCCCCACCACCGAGGACACAGGGACACAGGCCGGTTTCGCCTCCCAGGCTGAGGGATGCGCCGTTTCTAGGAAAAGCTGAAAGTGTGCGGCGGCCCTCAGCAGCTGCGGGAGGTGACGGCTGAGATCCGCACCAGAAGGGCCCGGCCAGCACCACACGTCCGCCCGGCACACTGGGAAGGGGCCTGGGGCCAGGGCGCGCTCAGGCGAGGCCGGCCCGCTCCAGGTCCTGCGGCAGCACGCGGCCCTTCTTGCGTGCCCTCTGCAGGCGCCGCTCAGCCCTGGCCGCCTTCTTCTTGCGCAGGTTCAGGCGCCGCCTGTCCTGCCGCTGCTGCATCTTCTCCACCACGTGGGCCGAGCGCCTCTCCCACTGCCGCTGGCGCTGCGCCCGGCGCTTCTCCTTGCGCTTCAGGGCCTCCTGCAGCAGGGGCTCGCTGTCGCGGATCTTCACGCCCTCCGCCTTGTACAGCAGGTTGGTCCACTTCATCTTGGCCTCCAGCTCCTGCGCCTTGCCCGCGTCCTGCTCCCGCAGCTCCTCCAGCCGGGCCTGCCGCGCACGCACGCGCTCCAGCAGCTGCCGGTAGTTCTTGCCGGTCAGCGGGGTCAGGTTCCCCTTCACCTTCTGCCGCCTCTCCTTCCTCCGCTGGGCCTTGCTGGACGGCTCCTCCTCATCTACCTCCACCTGCGACAGGCGCGAGCCGGTGAGCGACGGCACCCACCCGGCACCCCAACCTCGCCAGCACCTGCTGTCACCCGAAGGGAGCCGCCAGCCAGCCCTCCGGCTCTGCTCACCTTACTGAAGATCAAGGCGGGCTCCTGCGGCTCCACCTGGGCCACCCCGGGTGCCGCCTCGGTCCCGGCCCCAGCCCCAGCCTCGGCCTCCACCGCCTGGGCCTTCGCGGCCTTCTCCTTGGCTCGCAGCTCCTTCCGCTTCCTCTTCTTCCGGTCCCGTTCCTGCTTTCTCCGCTGCCTCTTCTCCAGGACAGCCGCAGAGAGCTCCTTGGAGCCACCCTGGGGAAAGGAGGGCTCGCTCAACACCTTCTCCCCACCTTGGGCACGTCAGGCACGAGGAAACCGTCATGCAGGACACAGACACAGGTCAAGTGTTCCAAAGGTCGTGACCCACCACCCAGAATAAAAGTGTCTCCGGAAGGGGCAAGGGCCCTCAAACAAGGACCGTGGCTTCTGGTTCCGGCTTCTGGTTCCGGGCCTGTGGGGAGCCGTTAAGGTTTTTACCTTATCTTGTCTCACCCTTACTCAAAAGTACACTTCTGACTGTCCTTTGCCCAGAGTCAACAAGGTTTGGAGTCATGGAGTCTAAGTAAATAAGACCCTCTCAGAATGATTGATGCTAATTGTTCTACTAGTTAAGATTAGGTTTATAGCCGGGCGTGGTGAAGCACGCTTGTATTCCCCGTGCTGGCTTAGGAGACCCTGTTTCTAAATAAAAATATAAAATAGGTCTGGGAGTGTAGCCCGGAGGTAGAAGGGCTTCCAGGAACCCCGGTACCACAAAAAAAAAAAAGAAAAAAAAAAAAAAAAGATTAGGTTTATGTTGTACCAGGGTATTGTTTGACCTACCCATGATATATGTACTTTTTTTTTTCTTTCATTCCTGTAAAACCCAAAACTAGAAACTGTATAAATAACCGCAGGAGAATAAACTGGTGGTCGGCCCAATAGAGACTGGCAATCCTCCCATGCTTGAATTTAATTCTTTTATCCTTATTCCTCTCTTCGGAACCTGTACTTTAGCTGGCTGGCTCTGGCACGGGCCCACTTCTGTACTGCTGCCCTTCCTTCTCGAGCTCAGGGTCCAGATGGAGCCTGCGTGACAAGGCCATCCTGACCCCTGCACATTATTATTTTTTTTTGGTACCAGGAATTGAATCCAGGGGCATTCTACCTCTGGGCTACACCCCTAACCACCATTCCTCCCCGCCTTTTCATAGTATTGGGGATTGAGCCCAGGAGTGTTCTTAGATCTACACCCCCAGCCCAATTTTTCTTTGTGGTACTGCGGATTGAATACAGGGGCATTCTACATCTTAAGATACATCCCCCAGCCTTTTTTAAAAAAAATTTTATCTAGGGTGTATTCATTTTGAGTCACTCCCCCATGCCATTTTGGCATGGGGCTGTTATTTCTATTTTCTGTATTTCTATCTTTCTAATAAACTTCTTTAAATCTTCAAAAAAAAATTTTTAAATTTATTCTGAAACAGAGTCTCACTATCTTGCCAAGAGTCTCACTAATTGCTGAGGCTGGTCTTGAACCTGTGAACTTCCTCCTGTCTCAGCCTCCCGAGTGCTGACACCTAGCTCTATTTCTTATTTTGAAACAGGGTCTCACTAAGTTACTGAGGGCCGCACTAAATTTCTGAGGCTGGCCTTGAACCTGCAATCCTGTTTCAGCCTCTCAGACACTGGAATTACAAGTCTGGTCAACTACAGAGTCCTCTGCCCTTTTAACTTTTCTTTCTTTCTTTCTTTTTTTTTTTTTTGCAGTACAGGGGATGGAACCCAGAGGCATCCTACCTTCGAGCTACACCCCCAGCCCTTCTTTTACTCTTTATTTTGAAACAAGATCTAAGTTGCAGAGAGTCTCACTAAGTGCTGAGGCTGGCTACAAACCTGGATCTTCCAGTCTCAGCCTCCCAAGTACTGGCATTACAAGTGTGTGCCACCACACCCGGCTTTTTATTTTGAAACAGGGTCTCACCAAGTTGCTGAGAGCCTCCCCATGTTGCTGAGATCTTCCTAGCTAAGCCTCAAGAGTACTGGGATTATAGGCAAGTGCCACCACGCCCAGCTGACCCTGCACAGCCTGCTCATGAGGCATGGGGGCTGCCCTGCCGCTGCCTGCCTCACACCCCAGGGCTCTGCACTGGGCCACCCAGAGTTGTGCTTCAAGAAATGGGGCCCACCAGGCGTGGTGATGCCCACTTGCAATCCCAGCACTCGGGAGGCTGAGACAGGAGGATCTCAGTTCATGGACAGCCTCAGTCACCTAGTGAGATCCTTTGCAACTCGGTGAGACCCCACTTCAAAATAAAGAATAAGAAATAGGGATGGGTGTGGAGCTCCGAGGTAGAATGCCCCTGGGTTCCATCCCCATCACTGCAAAAAAAAAAAAAAAATGAGACCCAGAGCCTCCACTGCTTGTAAATAACCAGAGGACGGCCAGCAGGCTGTCCCTCCCAAGAGGTAAAAACAGAAGTGGGTGCTGCCCATACACAGCAGAGGTCCTAGGGAAGGCTCCAGGCAAGGGCGTGGGCTAGGTCAGGGGGAGACCACCTAAAGACTAGGCTGGCCAGCCCACAGTGCTCGCAGGTCACCTCATTTCATAATGAATGACCTTCAGTCGTTGCAATGTCAGCAAAGGCAGAACTCAGAAGAAGGCGGGGCATCGCTGAGACTGCAGAAGAGAGGAGTCAGGGAAAGGCCAGTGACTGGTGGGAGACCAAGTTCTCCCAGGAAAGAAGAGCCACGGCTCTCTCGGCACAGAGAGCAGAGCCAGGGCAGAGAAAGCGGCCCACAGATGCCTGCTGGTGCCCCTCCAGGGCTCCACGCCTACCTGACCCCGGGCCTGCTGGATCTTCTCGTGCAGCCGCTGTCTCAGGACGTCCAGGGCAAAGACAGAGTCAGCCCCCGTGGCCCAGCCATCTGTGGGGAAGGAGACAGGATGCAAATGAGGCCTCCCATGACAGCTCCTTTCCTCCCCATCCCTTCCCTTCCCGCTAAGCTTCAACCTCGCTCACTGTCCTCCCTGACCCCAGGGGCCAGTCCAGTAAACTCCACTCCACCCACCTCAGCCCGGTCACCCCACATCCTCCTAGATCACTGTGGGGTCAGGACACTTCCCACCGGCCCAGCCGCTCCAGACCCTCAGAGGGCCATTCTGGGCTCCGTGCGGCCTAAAACCACTATGCACCCCACGCCCCACAGGCATCCTGTGATCTCCACTCTGCGGGAAGTGTAATATTCTCTCCCGTCTGAGGTGCCCTTTCTTATTAGCAAAGGGGACCACGTTCGCATGTGAGCCCCACAGGCCCTGCCCTGGCACCTCTCACCTGCAGCGGCTCCTGCAGAGCTAGAGGTCTCTTCCTCTCTGGCTACAACTGGCTTCTTGCCCCCAGAAGCCACCGGAGTCCTCTCTCCAACGGACTTGGCCTTGTGCTTCACAGCCTTCTGTTCCTGTTCTCGCAGCTTCTTCTGGGCTTTCTTCCTTTTCTTCTTTGGGGGCCCAGAAGTTTCCAAGCCTTGAGTTTTGCCCTCTGAAAGAAAAAAAATGACAAAGAGTTGCCATTCCAATTCCTGAGACCCACTCAGGAGAAAGGAAGGGCTTTTAAAGGCTGGGACCCAGCCAGTGCACACTTGTAATTCCAGCATTCAGGAGGCGGAGACCAGAGGATCAAGGTTCACAGACTTGTCTCAGCTACTTAGTGGACAGCCTCAGCTACTTAGCAAGGCCCTTTGCAAGTCAGCGAGACCCTGTTTCAAAAATAAAAAAGACTACCTGGGCGTGGTGGTGCACGCTTGTAATCCTAGCATTTGGGAGGTTGAGACTGGAGGATCACGGTCTGTGGCCAGCCTCAGCTACTTAGTGACATCCTCTGCAACTCAGTGAGACCCTGTTTCAAGATAAAGAATTAAAAAAAAGAATGGGACTGGGGGTGTAGCTCGGAGGTAGAATGCCCCTGGGTTCAATCCCCAATACTGCAAAAAATAAATAAGCTGGGCTTGGCGGCGCATGCTTGCAATCCCAGTACTTGGGAGGCTGAGACAGGAGGATTGCACAGGTTCGAAGCCGGCCTCAGCTGCTTAGTAAGGCTCTCAAGCAATTTGTTGAGACCATGTTTCCAAATACAAAATAGGTCTATTTTCTAAAATAGAAAATAGCCCGAAGATGGAAAGCCTCTGGGTTCCATCCCCAGCACCATAAATAAATAAATAAATAAATAAATAAATAAATAAATAGGGCTGGGGGTGTAGCTCGGAGGTAAAATGCCCTGGGTTCCATCACATACAAAAAAAAAAAAAAAAAAAAAAAGCTGGGACCCCACAAGGGCGCGAAGAGAATGAAGCGGAGGAGCCCGTGGCACTTATCCACAGAGCGCGGAACGCAAGCTTTCTCGGAGGCCAACCGGCAACACCCGCCTGGCCCGGCGATCCCGTTGGAATTAACACGCAGACCTGGCAGCCGAGGGGAACGCTAACACCCCGCTCCCGCCGCCAACCAGGGCCCCGCCGGCGGAGGGGCGCGCCGGTGCCGCTCGCCGCTCACCCCGCTGGCGCCGCGGCGGCTCGGGGCCGGGCTGGGCGCAGATCTTCCGGGCCAGGTCCTGCAGGTAGGCGTCCTTGGCGAGCAGGGACGCCATGGCCGCGACCCCGGCGGGCGGGTCCTCGAGGCCGGGACCGCCGAGCACGCGCGTGGGCAGGCGCCGCAGCCGAGCGCCGAGCTCCCGGAGCGCTCAATTGGCCCGGCCTGTCGGCGCCGGAAGAGGCGGGGCGTCGAGGGGGAAGTGACGTCGAAGCACCGGAAGCCCGTGCTGCTGGGGCTGGCGCCACGCCCCGGCATCCCGAGCGCGCACCCCACGTGTTGCGGCGCGCACTTGCAACCAAGGATTTGGGAGGAGGGAACAGGAGGGTCCCTGGCGAGGCCACCCTCGGTAATTTAGTGAGGCCCTCGCCGTTTCGGAACAAAGAGGGCTGGGGGTGTAGCTCAGAGGCAGAACACCTCTGGGTTCAATCTCCAGTACCCTCCACACTCAAAATAAAAATTAAGAAAATTAAACTTATGGCCCGGCGTAGCAGCACATGCCTGTAATTCCAGTTCTTCGAAAGCTGAGATTGAAGGTCAGGATCAGCCTCGGCTCTTTAGCAAAACGACAACCTAGCCAGTCTAAAAAGGGCTGGGGTAGTGTAGTTCTGAGGTAGAATGTCCCTAGGCCGAACTCCCAGGTCCAGAAAGAAAAGCAAGTATTTTCATGGTACAAGATTTTATTATTTGGGCTTTTCAAAACCCTCATGGGCTGGGCATAGCGGTACACGCTTTTAATCCCAGTGCTTGGGAAGCTGAGACAGGAGTATCACAGGTTTACCGCCAGCCTCAGCTACTTAGTGAGGCCCTCTGCAACTTAGTGAGTCCCTGCCCCAAAATAAAGAATAGTCACTACGTTGCTGAGGCTGGCCAAAAAGGGCTAGGGTTGGGTACAGCAAAACAAAAAAACTCTCGTGGTCTATGCCTTCCAAGCACCACCCCCCAATCCACCACGGTTCCATGTGATTATAAACTTTTCTTCCTCAGTGGCTAAATAGCTTTCTGCAATCAAAATACTGCAGGATCCATCACCCCACCCCACCCCCACCCGATGGTGCTAGGGATTGAACCCAGGGGCATTCTACCTCTGAGGTGCACCCGCAGCCCTATTTTATTTTGTTTGTTTTTTTTTTTTTTTTTTTTTTTTGTTGGTACTGGGGATGGAACCCTTCTATCTCTGGGCTACACTCCCAGACCTATTTTATATTTTATTTGGAGACAGTGTCTCTTAAGCCAGCTGAGGCTGGCTTCGAACCTGCACGATCCTCCTGTCTCAGCCTCCCAAGTGAGGGGATTACAAGCTTGCGCCACCACGCCCGGCTCCCAGTCCTATTTTATTTTGAAACAGGGTCTTAAGTTGTAGAGAGCCTTGCTACGGTGCTGAGGCTGGCCACAAACCTGCCATCCTCCTGCCCCAGCCTCCAAGTACTAGGGTGTGCCAGCATTCCCAGCTCTATCACAAGTCTTACCAATGGGAAACTCATGGAAAGTGACTTCCCTGGCCACCCCAGAAACCAGAACCAGCCAGTCCTGGTTCTAGGTCCCCTCTCCCTGTGGGGATCTTGCTCCCTAGACACAGGCCACCTTGCATTTCTCTCTGACCCCAAGGCTGGATCCTGGGCAGCTATCAGGGACAGATCTCTCTCCCGGCATAATGAAGCCGTGGCTGGCAGTTGGGGCAGGGCTGAAGGTCTAGCTCTTCAGTTTAAACACTGGTTTCTGCATGTCTAAGGTGGGCCTGGCTCCCCGGCTCAACTCCTTTTGACTACTCCACTTCCTGGCTCTGTGGCCTGGGCACCTCTCCCCTCCCACGCCCATGTCTCCCCACTCTGAACAGCAAGTACAGGCACATCAGCACTGACTTGGGGCGGCAGTGAGTAGAGGGCGCCGCGGCACAGGTGTGTGAGCTGGGTGCCCCGCGGTAACGGCAGCCTTCCCCCTCATTCACCAAACACCAAGGGCCTTCTGGGTGCTAGTGGGAGGGGCCTGTCCTGGACCCCAAGGCTGTCCAGGCAGCGCGGGAAGCTGTTGCTCAGAGGCCACTGGGAGTTCAAGAGCTGACTGGGGACGAAGAAAGAGGAGGCAATACAAAAAGGCGGTCGTTTTACTTAACAGTCTCATTACAAAAATAGCAGAACGGACATGGCAGTGGGGCTGGGAGGCAGCCCTGGCTGGCTTCTGTGAGCAGGACGCCCTCTCCACTCGCCTGCAGGGCAGCCCATCCATGCCATGCATTCTGGGCTCAGGGAAGGGGCAGTGGGCAGCCCTGGCCCAACGTTTGACCAACACCGTCCACTCTGCGCCCCTCCCACTTTGGCACAAGCTCAGGTTGTCTTTGTTATCAGCCATCTTCCCTGTCCCACAGTGGAGTCAGCAGGACAAACTTCCTTCTACCTGGCTGGCAGGTTGAGGATGGGCCACCCTGGAATGACTGGAACGACTTTCCAGGAGTGATGCTGCCTAGCCGGCTCCCCAGGACCCAGTGGTCCTAGGTCCCAGAGAACCCAAGCAGAACCACGGCTGAAAGTAGCATCTGGCAGGAGCCCTGGACTGTTCCTGATAAACCAGAGGCCTGGGGGGAGCAGCCCTGGAGGCTCAGGCGTGCTCTGTGGGGCCTGGGCCACCAGTGTGTGAGTGGACAGGGGCTGCAGCCTGCAGGGGGCCAGTGCCGGGCTCCGGGGACGCCAGCAGAGGGGCTGGGAGGCCATCAGCAGGGTCTGTGTCGAGGTCCGGCCTCCAGTAAGCTTCGCACAGAGGAAGGTCATTAGCTTCACAAAGACTCGAGCTTTTCCACCACCAGAAAACCAAGGGAGAGACAGGAGCAGGCGGAGAAAAGCCAAGGAAGGGGAGCAAGACAGAAGCAGAGTTAAGAAAGCACAACCTCCCGACCTGCCTTCCCTCCTCTACTCTGCAGCCCCTGCCCAGCAGCCGGCCACGAGAGGGCACTGAGCGAGCCACCCCGCAGTCGGAGAGAAGCCACCACAGGCTTGTGCAGCTCAGCAGCCCTCCAACCTGCTGAGCAGGGTGTTCCCTTCTCGCTCTTGCTGGGCCGGCCCTCAGTGGCTGGAGAGGTCATGAGACCTGGCGAGGGGCCCCAAACAGTGGAGGCGCTGCTTTATTTGGGGGCAGGTCCCTGCACGGGACTCGGCCTAAGCGGGTGACAGTCGGAAACACCTGCCTGGCACTGCCCTGGACTGCTGCCTTACATGGCCTGGGCTCGTGCCCTGGGTTTCCCATCTCCCACGGGGAAGGCTCAGGACAGGTGCAGGCAGGAGCGTGGCCCGTGGGCAGGGCAGCGTGGCTCCAGAAGGGCCATTCCCATGCTGTCTAACGGGCACAGGGTGGCGCCAGCCTGCTCCCGCGCCTGCCCCAGTAGGCAGTCCCGCAGGGCGCAGGGTGGCATCCCCAGGAGAGCGGAGGGGAGGCAGAGCCAGAGAAAGCAAGTAGTGAGCAGACAGTGCAGGCGGAGGTCCCGCGTGGCGGGCAGGCAGGCGTGCGTGCGTGCGTGCGCAGTACAAAGCGGGCAAAGACCGAGCCCACTGGCCCAGTGCTGCAGAGTCCTCACCGCTGCTTCCATGGGGGCGGGGAAGTGGCTGGAGGACGAAGCCTGCTAAGGGGCGGGCTGACCGGAATCCCTTCTGGTGCGGCAGAGGGACAGACTGCAGGATGCAGGGAGCCTGGTGTGCGGGGCTCCCGGGTTCTCGTCACTGCTCTGCTCCGTGAGCCTGGCCAGTCCCCTGCTCCCTTGGCCCTCAGCCCCCGGGAGGGCTGTCCAGGGACACTCAGGGCAAGAGCTGCCTCAAGGGCAGTACCAACGTGAAGGGACTCGCCCCAGCAGGATCCGAGACACCCAGCTCCTCGGCCTCCCTGAAGCTGCCGCTCCATGTCTCCTAAGCCAGTATCAGGCACCAAGACAGCCCCCAGAACCTTCTGGAAAACACTAGGACTGTTCCCGGGAGGCAGTGACACTGGGTCCAGTGCAGGAAAACAAACCCAAAACCACGGAGTGTGCTGGTTCTGGACATCTGCGGCTCCCCAGCATGGCTGAGAGGACCTTTAAACCTACCCTACGAAAGCCGGGCGTGGTGGCGCACGCTTGTAATCCCCGCGCTTGGGAGGCTGAGACAGGAGGATCGCACAGGTTCAAAGCCAGCCTCGGCTACTTAGTGAGGCTCTCAGCAACTTAGTGAGACCCTGTTTCCAAATAAAATATGAAATAGGTTTGGGAGTATAGCCCGGAGGTAGAAAGCCTCTGAGTTCCACCCCCAGTACCACCAAAAAAAAAAAAAAATTTAAAATATAAAAAATAAAAAAATAAACCTACCCTATGAAAGAGGAGGCCTGTCCAGGAGAGAGCACCGGGGAGCGTGGCCTTTGTGACCGCTGAACTGACCCTGACCCGGCAAGGTAACGGGCAGAGCGAGGCCGCCAGGCCCTGTCCCCTCTGCATACATCATTAACCACCTTGGACTCATTTCCTGCGGCCCTCCAGCACAGTCTCGGGTCTCGGAATTCTAAGTAGCCCTCTTGAGCCTGCGAGGCTGAGGATGTGGCCTGCCCGCTTCTGTGAGCCTGGAAGGCAGGCAGCCCCAGTTCTGTGAATAAGGCCGAGCAGGCAGGAAACGTGACCCCTGCTCACCCTGGCTGGGCTGTCGGGCATTCTGCTCCCACCTCGTCCCTCCCAGGACTGCGCCCCACATGCTGGGGCATTCGGTGACATCCAGTGGAATCGCATCCTGGGTCAAGCAGTGCCATCCCCGACATGGGTGTGGGCCTAGGGACCAGCCACATCTTGTCTGAAACGTCTAAACAGGGATTCCAGGGCCCAGAGAGGCGAGGCCCAGACAGCACTGCTCAGCACTGCACGGCCCCTGGGGGCCCTGTCCAGACTCGGCCTCCCACACCAGGCGTCCTGCGGTTTCCATCCCTCTGCACTGGGGTTAAGGCCGGGCCCGGCAGGCGCCTGTGAACCGTGCGTTGACCAAGCGCTCTGGCCAGGGCTTCTGTTCTGGAACCCAGGCACTGGCTCTGCTGCTGTGACCAGGAAGGTTTGGAAAATGAGAAGGACCTTCCAGGCCAGGCCCGGGTGGACAGGCTCCAGCCTGACAGGAGTCCAGCTCTATTTGTACCTGGATGAGTAATACTCCTCCTCCAGCTCGTACAGGTCGATGGAGACCTCGTCCCGCAGGGCGATGAGCTTGCGGTCACACTCCTCCTGCAGGGCACGCAGCTGCTGGTTCCGCTGGTCGATGCCCTCGTTCACCGAGGGGAAGTCGTTGAGGATCAGAAACTGCTTGAGGTCCGACACCAGCTTCATCAGGGACTCACCAGCTCGGACCTGCAGCCGGCAGAAGCAGGGTGGGCGCAGGGCAGGGGTGGACGGCGGCGGGCCAGCAGTGACCCCAGAGCCGCAACCTCCTCCCTTGTGAAGATGAAGGGAGAAGGCGAGGGAGCCCCTCAGGGGAGGCAGGACCTCCACTCCCACAGGCTCAGCTCCATCAGAACGGATAAACTCTGGCCCTCAGAGAAGACCGCTGCCCACTCCACCTCCTGCCCCTCACTCCCCGGGGTGGCGCGGCTGCCAGTTGGGGCCCTTTCCCCTGCACGTCATTGGCACGGCACACTGGCTGTCTCCCGGGACGTCGGGGAGGACCACACTACAACGTGGCTGGTTTGTTTGGCAATCGTTCATGCCAGCAGGGTTTCCCTCTTCCAGACCCCATTGTTCAGCTATGGGATGGACCGAGCTGGCAATCTGCCCGGCCTTCCCTACAGGGTCCTTCCTGGGGACGATCTCCTAGGAAGTGATTTGTGCACCCCCCCCCCCGCCCTTCTCAAAAGCTGCCACAGATAGAATCAAAGCAGCCGCCTGTTCCTTCTGCTGGAGGGAGGACGACAGGAGACCCTGATGCACCAGGAAACCCAGCGGGGCCCTCCTGGGGTCCCAGCCACTCGCACCCAGGGACTCACGATGTTCGCAGCTCGCACGTGCATCTCGTAATTATCCTGCTCACCCTGGGTAGCCCGAGACACCTGTGTCTCATCTTCAATCTGAGGGCAAGAAAGCCTATTATCAGCCCAGCTGACCAGACAGTCCTGACCACCGGCCCAGCCCAACCCAACCCAGCCCAGCCCAGTGCACCCACACTGTGCAGCCCGTCTATCCTGCCTTCCAGGAAGCAGGCCCTCTTGTTCTGTTCTACAGAAGACATCAGGCACCCTCAAGGCAAAGGAATGCCTGCCTGTGCTGGCCGCGGTGCTAGGTGCAGGGTCTTAACTAACTTGACCAAATCTTTTTGCCCAGTACTGGCAGTGCTTTACCTCTATGCTACACTCCCCCGCCCTTTTACTTCATATTTTGAGAGTGTCTCACTGAGGTGCCCAGGTGGGCCTCAAACTTTCAGTCCTCCTGCCTCAGCCTTCTGAGTAGTTGGGATGAAAGGCCTATGTCTCCACGCCCAGCCTTGACCTAGTCTTTTTGAAGTGTGGAACCCTGTGTTATCAGGAAGTGATAAGCATTTGCCCGTGCACTAGGTGCGTTTTTGAGTGACAGAATAAAAGGGCTACTTTTTATTTTTAAATGATCATTTCCTGGGTCCGGATACCACACTAAGCACCGCTGGCTAACCAGCATTCTCTCAGGAAATCCTCGCAGGAGCCTGGGCGACTTGAGGCTAGGACTGAGCTTAGTGGGCTTGGGGCGTCTCAGAAATACACAGGAGAGAAGCCGGGCGTGGTGGTGCACGCTTGTAATCCCAGCATTTGGGAGGCTGAGACAGGAAGATCGGGGTTCGTGGACAGCCTCAGCTACTCAGTGAAACCCTTTGCAACTCAGTGAGCCCTTGTTTCAAAATAAAGAATTAAAAAAGTAGAGCTGGGGTGTACCTCAGAGGTAGAATGCCCCTGGGTTCCACCCCCAGTACTGCAAAAAAAAAAAACAAAAACAAAAAACACAGGAGCTGGGAGGCCAGATCTGAGGTCCTGGCTCTCCAATGGACAGTTTCCAGCAAGAGCCTTGGGAGGAAACGGGCAGAGGGGGGGGCTTAGAGTACCCCCAGTGGTAAGAGCCAGGCTTCCTGGGCTCAAATTCTGACTTAGTCATGTGACTCTGGGCCTGTTTCATGGGGAGAGAACGGTACCTGCCTCATAGGGTTCTTGCAGGTTAGATGGGCCAGAGAATCACAGAGGGATAAATGCTAGCTGCCGTCCTTACTGCCTGGCCAGCCGAGCAGGCCAAGATCTGTAGAAGCCAGGAGAGACCTGGCCCATCTGGCACAGCCGCAGCGTCAAGGCTTGCCGCCCACCGGTTCACCTGCCACTGCAGCCCAGCTTCTGGCCTGCCTGTCTCCCTCCTGTTCACCAGTCACTCGCTGTGCAAGTCTTATGGAACTGTAAACGCTGGCCTTGAACACACAGTATTGGGCCAGAGCCCTGCACTACTCTACCTGGGCCTGTACTGACCGGCTCGTTTGTTGCCTGTTGACCTGTCTGCTACCGCACCCTGCCACCTCATCCCCAAATGTTTTTTCCGGGGGCACAAGGACCTTGTCTGTCCTCCTCTCTGCTGCATCCCCACCCCCGGCAGAGTGCAGGCCGCATGTACTGCAAGTGCTGCTCAAACACCCTACGCCAGAGCCGCCGGCCATCCCCAGGATCTCCCCGGGCCTCTCGGGGGCCAGGAGCAGCACCCCCACCTTGGCGGTCTTGATGATCTCGGCGAAGTTGTCCATGATGGACTTGATGTCGTCCTTGAGCCGCTTGTTGTAAGACTGCAGCAGCGTCTCCTTGCTCTGGGGCAGGGCCCTTTGCTGGGCCATGGCGGGCCTCGGGCAGACCAGGGCGGAGCGCAGGGCAGAGCTGGAGGTGGGCGCGCCGCGCTCGGCCACCCTCGGCCCCCTGGGCGGCGCGTGCACGACCCTGGGGGCTCCCTTTCTGCAGTCTACCTTTCAAAGGCAGCGAGCTCACCCGTCGGCAGGCCCACCGCGCCCCCCACCTGCCTGGGACCCCCAAGCCACGCCTCCCAGCGCTCTGGGCCCGGCGGGCTCGGGGCCGCCCTCGCCCTGGCGGGCCTAGGCCGGGCTCGGGCCCGCACGTCCGGACCCGGCGCAGTCGCGGCTCGGCCGGAGCCCGCGGAGAAGAGCGCGTCTCCTGCCCGCCCGCCCCCGGGCCGCGCTCCCCGCGCGGGCGGCAACCTCGGGCCCCGACCGGTCCAGGCGCCGCCCCCGGGCGGGCCTTCCCGAGTCCTGGCGCTTTAAACCGGAAATCCCGCGCACGCCCAGGTCTCGCGATCTCCGAGGCCGCTTTCTTATTACCCACAATTCCCTTCCCTTTCTCTCTGCTCCAGCCGCCCAAGATGGTGAGTTGTCCTGCCTCCTGTCTGCCGGGCCGGGAGCATCCGCAGCCATCCGCCCCCGGGCGCGGCCGCGGGGACCCACGGCTCCGCCGGGCGCCAGCGGGGCCTCCCGGCGTGGCGGGCAGCCGCGGGGCCGGGGCCGGGGCGCGGCGGCAGCGGCGGGCTGGGGACGGGCCGGCCGCCTTCCCCGGCGCGGCTGTCAGCGCGAGAGAGCGTGCGGGGACGCGCACGACCGCCGCCCGAGGGCTGGCGGGGACCCCAGCGCCCAGGGCCGGAGCGGGGGGCGGCCTAACGGGGTCTCCTCCCTGCGCAGCCGAAAGGAAAGAAGGCCAAGGGGAAGAAGGTGGCCCCGGCCCCTGCGGTCGTGAAGAAGCAGGAGGCCAAGAAGGTGGTGAACCCGCTGTTCGAGAAAAGGCCCAAGAACTTCGGCATTGGTGAGCCGGGCGGGAGGCCGGCCGAAGCGTGTGTCCGGGGACACCGGGTCTCCGTGCGCGGCGGGTCCCGGTGGGCTCTAGGCGGCCGGCGGGCAGATCTGCAGGGAGTGGGGCTCGGCTGCTCTCCAGAAAGCGGCCCCGGTTCTAACGTCGCCCCTGGCGAGGTGGACCTCGGTGGTTCTCGGCCAGGCCGGGGCGTGGCTCGGCGTTGCGGTTCAGCCAGTGGCTCTGGGCACAGGGTCTCCGTGTTGGTGCAGATGATGTAAAAGAATATTTGCTATCTGAAAGATGGTGATGACACTTGAAACCACCAAGATCTCTGATGCACCAACTCCCTTATGAGGGGCCCCAAACGTGAGTCGTAACTGGGTTTCAACCTCGCACAACGCCATTACCCTTCCCAGGACAGGACATCCAGCCCAAGAGGGACCTCACCCGCTTTGTCAAATGGCCCCGCTACATCCGGCTGCAGCGACAGAGGGCTATACTCTACAAGCGGCTCAAGGTGCCTCCGGCAATCAACCAGTTCACCCAGGCCTTGGACCGCCAAACAGGTGGGGTTCTGGGGCTCTGAGCCCGCTGGCTGCAGCACGCAGAGTGGCCCCACCTGAAATGATAGTCCTGCTGCGTCGGGCTCCTGGAACCGCCGCTGTCAGCTTTATGGGGCCCCACTGCCATGCTAAAGCTGGGTGGGGGTCTGGTGCATGATAAGGCCCTAGTAACGCGAGCCTGCGGTCCTAGTACTTGAGAGGCTGAGACAGGATCACGCATTTGAAGCCAGCCTCAGCAGCTCAGCCAGATCCCCTTTCAAAATGAAGGGATTGGGGGTGTGACTCGAGGGTTCCTGGTTCTGACCCACAGTACCAACAAATTAGGTTGGAACTTAAACTCTGGGCCTAACTGAGGGATGCTTTCCCAGCTACCCAGCTGCTCAAGCTTGCCCACAAGTACAGACCCGAGACAAAGCAGGAGAAGAAGCAGCGGCTGTTGGCCCGGGCTGAGAAGAAAGCTGCCGGCAAAGGGGACGTCCCCACCAAGAGGCCACCAGTCCTCCGAGCAGGTGAGCGGCCCCTCTGCAGAGGCGGCAGCTGCAGGGCCGGCTGTGCAGTGATGAGCTTCTTGACCTGAAATCACTGTGAGGGGTGAAATCTGAGCTTTTTAACACTGAGGCACGGCTGGGCGCGGCTGCGTTTGATGACCAGAGCTGCCTGTGAAGCTCATCAGGGGTTGTGTTCCAGGCGTCAACACTGTCACCACCTTGGTGGAGAACAAGAAGGCGCAGCTGGTGGTGATCGCACATGACGTGGACCCCATCGAGGTAGGCCTGGTTTAGGGATTTTCTGCTGAAGCTGGAGTCCTGTGTGCTGGGAAGGTGGGGTGGGCTTCATCCTAAGCCGGGCACCAAGTCCAAAGTGCGTGGTGGCCAGAAGAGGCGCTTGTTCTGAAGCCAGCGTTGGCTGGATCCAGTGTGCTCATGGCTTTTGCAATGATGTGGATTTTCTAGCCTGAATTACTTTGAAGTGCGAGTACACGAGCTTTTTAACCCTGAGCAATTGCCGCCAAGCCCGTTCTTGGTGGCGGCTTTTGGTCAAAACGTGCTCTCAGCTGCTGCTTTCTTCCCAAGCTGGTTGTCTTCCTGCCTGCCCTGTGCCGCAAGATGGGGGTCCCCTACTGCATCATCAAGGGGAAGGCGAGGCTGGGGCGCCTGGTCCACAGGAAGACGTGCACCACGGTTGCCTTCACACAGGTTAACTCGTAAGTGAGCAGCCCTGGTCCCCATCCACTTAGCCCTTCCCAGGACTTGTAAGACCAATGTTGTAGTTTAAGTAATTTTTTTGAACCTTTGCCGATGATGGTTAAGAATTTCTTCACCTGAATAAATCATGTGGTCACACTATATCTGAGGCAAAAAAAAGTTTGTGTTTAGGGCAAAAATTTGAAGGCATTCCTCCTAAAAGGCTAAGAGCCCTTTCTTCCTTCCCTACCAGGGAAGATAAAGGAGCCCTGGCCAAGCTGGTGGAAGCTATCAGGACCAACTATAACGACAGATACGATGAGGTGAGCAGCGGCCTGACCAGAGCCTGCCTTGGGCGAGGGAGGTTTTCCAGAGACTGGTAGGGTCGTTAGCTGAGCAGCTGTGGGGTGGTCCCGTGACAGCTGCGTGCCTAGAGCAGCCAGGCTGAGTGTCTTTCTGTCATTTCAGATCCGCCGTCACTGGGGAGGCAACGTCCTGGGTCCGAAATCTGTGGCTCGCATTGCCAAGCTGGAAAAGGCAAAGGCTAAAGAGCTTGCCACCAAACTGGGCTAAATGTACACTATCGTTTTCTGTACATAAAAGTAATAAAAAAAAAACATTGTACTTCACCTGGTGTGTTACTGTGCTTTCTGGGGTGAAAGCACACTAGGGTGGTAACATGTTCAAAGGCCGTCTCCATCGGTAGAGTCGGACTGGTGTGCCGCAGTCCTGCGAGGCCAAGCCCAGGCCTGTGCTTGGCTACTCGATGACTATGAGTCAGACAAATGCGCAGAGGCCTAGGATTTTTATTTATACCAAAGTACATGATGCAGTAAAATAGGTTTCTAGGAAGAATGTTGTTGAGGAACGCTCTTGGCGAGAGGTTGCATTTGTCAGGCGACAGGGGCCCGGCGGAGGAACTTCTTGAACCACAGGTACGACGTGGCTGCACACAGCCCGTACCTGGGGTGGAGAGGGCGGTTAGCTGGGCTCTGCGCGTGCCAGAGGAGGGGCCGGGGTGGGACTAACCAGGTGATGATGTACTGCATGTGTTCGTTCCTCAGAGTGACTCTGGTTTGGCCTCCGATGGGTCCTCCAGGAACGGTGCTCTCTGCAAGAAAGTGGGGCGCTCTTGCCCAGCTGTGCCACTTCCCCCTGGGTTCTTTTTTCAGATTCCCTCACTGTCACCACATGCTAACGTCGGTCGGGCAACACAGGTTTGGGGCAGCTGCATGCTCCTCTGGGGGGCGGGGGGGCTGGCCACATACGGAAGTTGGCATCGATGAAGACGGGGATCGCGCCTGTGACCTTGGCCATGGCTTCCAGGTCTCGGTAATGCCAGTGGTTCCTTTCTGGGTTGTTCTCGGGGACAAAGGGCTTTCTGGTTTCTGTCAGCCTCACCGTCCCAACTAGGTCCACTTCTCCCTCAATCTACAAAGGAGAGGTGAGAGTGATCTTCACAGGAGCCCTGTGGAGGCCAGCGGTTGAGCTGCCGACCCCTTTACCTGGCCTTTCTGGCGAGTCTCCGGGTTCACTTTCTTCCTGGGAACAAACCCTCTGTTTACCAGGATGGTGACTCTAGAATAGTGAAGGTTGGGAAGGGTTTCTGTGTAAGGACCTCCACCACTGGTTGCTGAGCCACCTAGAGTTTGCACCAGTGAGAGGGTCTGTAGTTGTAGTGCTAGTAGTCCAACAGGCCACACAGGCTAGGCAAGAACTTAATATCCCTCTAGCCTGCGGACTCCAAACAGAGGCCACTTGTGACAGGGGAAGTCCTCCTCACTTGTGCTCTCCTGGTGGGCGTGTATCCCCACCCACCACCTCCCCTCCACCGGGCTTCCAGGTGGCCCCTGTGCCACTTCTGTTCCTTTTCAGCTGCTGTGCCCCACCCACAGCAGCACACAACCCGACCAGTGACCACCAGGGCACCTACCATGCCCCTGAACTACTGTAGCTGCCTTACTCCTGTCCTGATGGGTAAGAGCAGCCCAGGCGCACAGCCTGCTGGGTGTGCGCCCCTGTTGTGCCAGGCCAGGAGCCTGGGCCTTGCACACTCCTTTGCCAGGAGCCCGGGCCTTGCACACTCCTCCTTTGCCAGGAGCCTGGGCCTTGCCCTTGCACACTGCTTGCCAGGAGCATTCTTGCGGCTTGCTACCCCAGAACCCCA
The DNA here is from genome assembly GCF_963383645.1 of Muscardinus avellanarius. NCBI lineage: Eukaryota > Metazoa > Chordata > Mammalia > Rodentia > Gliridae > Muscardinus > Muscardinus avellanarius. The sequence continues at coordinate 2,260,061 of NC_137799.1, forward strand.
GGGGCGCTTCCCTGCCTCATCTCCCTCAGGCTGCTGGGGTTTTCCTGACTTCCTCTCGACAGTTCAGCAGGGTCCCCATGCCAAGCTGCCCTCCCCTGGGCACTTCTCCAGGGCCAGCCTGTCTCTGAACCTCTCCTCCAGAGCTCTACAGAACCTACTCATCAGTACATGAGCTGGCTGAGAAGTCCGCTTAGTCAACACAGGCTCTTACCCAGGCTGTGGGCTGGAGAGGAGACGGCGGTGAAAATGGGCCAGCGCCACAGGCCTACTCACCCCAGCTCATGGCAGTGGAAGGGGGTGACAACGTAGGCCCCACTCTCCGTCGAAGAGGAGATCCGACCAGCCTCCCGGGCCTCCCGGGCAGGGTCCACCATGGTCCGGGGCATCATGTACAGCTCTTTAGAGTGGTCAAAGCGCCCCCTGACCTTCACTGGCCTATACTCCAGGTTTTTCAGTTCCATTGGGCTACAGGAGAGGGGAGAGGATTTGTGGCCAAGCAAAGTTTGACAGAACAAATCTGAGGGGGAGGAGGGGGAGTTGCAAACTACTAAGCCCACCAGCCAGACAAGCAACAGGCCAAGGGCAGGCCCTTGGGGTCCGCTGGGTCATGGGAGCTGCCCTCTAAAGGGGCTGGTCCTCCCATGGTTCCAGCCCTTTGATGTCACATGGGAATGCCTATGTCAGAGTCCAGTTCTTCATGAGAGCTAAAAATGGATTCCTATATGAATATTTTACCTAAAATTAATAAAATATGGAGGCCCCCAAAAACCCCATCTGCACTGGGCATGGTGGTACACCTTTGTAATCCCAGTTCTTTTGAGGCTGAGACTGGAAGATCATAGGTTCAAAGTCAGCCTCAGCAACTTAGGTTCTCAGCAACTTAGTGAAATTGTTTCCAAATAAAAAATAAAATGGAGGCCGGGCATGGTGGCACATGCTTGTAATTTCAGCATTCGAGAGACTGAAACAGGAGGATCATGGTTCGTGTACAGCCTTAGCTGTACTTAGTGAAGCCCTCTACAACTCACTGAGACCCTGTTTCAAAATAAAGAATAAAAAATAGAACTAGGGGTATAGCCCGAAGGTAGAATGCCCCTAAATTCCATCCCCAGTACCAAAAAAGGGTGTAGCTTGAAAAATACTGCCAGCCAAATACGGCACATTTTTTTGTGAAGTACCAAGGACTGAACCCAGGGGTGATCTACCTCTGAGATATACTCCCAGCTCTATTTTAACTTTTTTATTTTGAAATAATCTGCAAAGGGCCTTGCTAAGTTGCTAAGGCTGACCTCAAACCTGCGCTCTTCGGTCTCAGCTCTCAAGAGTCTACTGGGATTACAGGCATGTGCCACCACGCCGCCTCAGCAGTCTGCTACCTTGAACTCAACTTTGTCAGGGGACCTGTCTTTTGAGAATGGTGCTTTCTTTTTCGCTGTTTTATTTAAAGGGTGCTGCTAGCCGGGTGTGGTGGTGAATGCCTGTAATCACAGCATTTGGGAGGCTGAAACGGGATCGCAGTTTGCCATCAGTCACTACTCAGTTACTACTTAGTGAGGCTCCTTGCACCTCAGTGAGACCCAGGCCCTGTATCAAAAATAAAGAAAGAAAAAAAACAAAACAAAAAAAACAGGGCTGGGGGTGCAGCTCAGAGGTAGAGTGCCCCTGGGTTCCATCCCCAGGGCTGGGAGTGCCTGGTGGCCTCGGGCAGCTTCACAGGGCGGTGGTTGTCAACAGCGAGCTCAGGACCACCAACCCTGAGGTCAGAGTGAAGCCAGGGTCCCTGCCGCTGGCAGCAAGATCACCCCGCTGGGCAGGCACACTCACTCTGCTGGCAGAGGGATGGGCTCGGCCATAACTCTGGACTCTAATTCTGCAATCAGTTCCAGCTTCCATTTCCGCCGCTGGACCTGTAGAAAGAGCATGAGGGCAGACGGCAGGCATCGGGGCCAAGGGCTCGGGGCCACGCAGACGGCATGCCCGTCTCTACCTGCCAAGTGCCCAGGCCGAAGGCAGCCGCAGGGATGAGGAGCAGGAACCACTGCAGGAAGGAGTCCTCTTCCGCTTTGGAGGAAGGGGCTTCGGCCAGAGAACTGCCACACCTGCTCGGCCTCCACGCCGCCCCTGGAGGTTTTACAACACTGACATGGAGTCAGAAGCCCTAAAACAAACAGGACTGGTGCCTTCACCTCCTCAAGAAGACTCCCAACGCAGAGGGAGTGCGATACAGGTGTAAACAAACAAAAATCTGCTGGCAGGAGCCAACTAGTAGCACCTGTGTCCAGCCCAGCTCCAGACCCAGCGTCTAGCACACTGCGCACACAGGGCAGAAGCTGGCTGACTGGGTACATGAGGAGATCTAGGGTTCAGTGCTAGCTCTGCGCCAACTTCACCATGTAACCGCCTCTTGCTAGAATCCCCAAGGATGACTAGCTTTGTGCTACAGAGAAAAAGGCATACATAAACTTAGGGCAGTGGTTTCCAGAGCTTTCCCAACACCTTTCGCTGCCCATCTTAAATTCAAAGATGGGACAATCGGATACAGAAAGTAGTTTATTCTTTTCTTCCGTACTGGGGATGGAACCCAGGGGCACTCTACCTCCGAGCTACACCCCCAGCCCAATTTTTTATTCTTTATTTTGAAACAGGGTCTCACTGAGTTGCAAAGGGCCGCTCACTAAGTAGCTGAGGCTGTCCCCGAACCTGGGATCCTCCTGTCTCTGACTCCCGAATTACAAGCGAGCGCAACCACACCCGGCTGTACTTTATGCTTTCGAGGAGTGAGGCTCGTCCGCTGAAGACACCGGGGCAGGCGTTGTGTACAGCAGCCTTAGGGTCTCCTCTATTGGTGCACAGTTGAGACGCAGCGGGAACTATGGGACCTGGGCGCCTTCCTTCAGCATCTCAGCACCCGGAGTCGGCAGTGGCCCTCCTAAGCCTCCCCGCGCCTTCGCGGGACCCGCTATGCCAGCATGCAGCCACGGCGGGGCGGCCAGCTCGGGGTGCTGGCTGGGAGCTGCCCCTGCAAACCCGTCTTCTAGCCCCGCAGGCCCGGGGCGCGGTGCAACTCGCCCTTCGGCACATCAACGAGCCCCAGAGCACGGGCTCAGGCACACGCGAGGCCGGGGGTCAAAGAGACTCAGTGGAGAGGCGAGTGACCAGGGGGCGCCCAGAGGCTGCGGCCCGGCCCCGGGGTGCCCGCCCGCCTCCCCGGACACAGCGCGCCTGGGGAGGGGGAGTGGCGCCTCCTCCATCCTGGGGTCCTCGGCCCGGGCACCTGCCCCGGCGTGGCTCCGCGGAGCGGCGGGCGTTGCAGGCGTGGCCGGGCAGCGCGGTCCTCACCTGCGCGCAGGGCGCCCTCGAGGGCGCGCCTCCCGGCGGCGCGGCCCGGCCCCGCGCTCACCCGCCGGGCGCACAGCAGCCCCAGCCGCCGCGCCGCCGCCGCCGCCATCGCGCCGCCGCCCGCACTTCCGGGCGAGCCTTCTGCTTCCGGGGCGACCCCGCCCCGCCCACGTGGTGCGAGCGGCGCCCGGGGAGCTCCGGCCATGGGCGAGCCGCCCGCCGACGTGCAGGCCTTCCTGCTGCAGCACCCGAGCCTGCGCCTGCTGCCCGGCGCCACCAAGGTCCGCGGGGAGAGGGGAGGACGGGGCGGAGGAGCGGGGTGGGCGGGGAGGAGGGGGAGCAGGACGGAGGAGCGGGGAGGAGGGGGAGCGGGACGGAGGAGCGGGGAGGAGGGAGAGCGGGACGGAGGAGCGGGGTCGGCGGGGAGGAGGGGCACAGGGAGGGAGGAGCGGGGAGGAGGAGGGAGACCGGACGGAGGAGCGGGGAGGAGGGGGAGCGGGACGGAGGAGCGGGGTCGGCGGGGAGGAGGGGGAAAGCAGAGTCGCTGCCTGCGCCCTCAGCCCGGATCCGCGCGCCGTCCACAGGTGCGCTGCGCCCTTACAGGCCACGAGCTGCCCTGCCGCCTGCCCGAGCTGCAGGTCTACACCCGCGGCAAGAAGTACCAGCGGCTGTCCCGCGCTCCCTCCACCTTCGACTACGCCGAGTTCGAGCCGCATATCGTGCCCAGCAGCAAGAACCCGTAGGTGGCTTGCCAGTGGCCTAGTGCAGCCCGCGCCCGCCCCAGGCGGATGGCCCCTCCCCAGTGGGTGCCAGACCTCCCGAGGCTGACCTGCCAAGCCATGGCTGGCGTGCCCCCCCTTCCCAGCGAACACCCTGCCAGGCTGAGTCTCCGTGTACACTCACCCTGCTAGGGCTGTCTCTGGTGACAGCAAGAGTCACTGGGTCAGCAGTTCTCCCTGTGGCTCAGTGGACTGGGCCGGAGCTTTCAGGCTACATCCTAGACCACACTCAGCCACGGTGGGGCGCTGTGGGGCTGAGTCCACGCTGACCCGCCCCTGCAAACCTGTCTTCTTGCCCCACAGGCACCAGCTGTTCTGCAAACTCACCCTGCGGCACATCAACAAGGTCCCGGAGCATGTCCTGAGGCACACCCAAGGCCAGCGGTACCGGAGAGCTCTGCAGAGATGTAAGTCACCAGGGCCACTCGGAGGCGCTGGCCTGTGGGTGCCTGCCTGGTCCTGGCTCGGCGAGGAGAGGGACGATGGCCCCTGGCCTCAGGGAGTTCCCAGAGTGGGCAGGAGCAAAGCAGAAGCAGGTTGGGAAGGACCACAGGATGTGATGTGAGTGTGGGGGAAAAGGAGCGGAGGCTGCCTTAGACGGAGGCCGGAGGGCCCTCTTGGCTGAGGCTGAGCTGTGCTCTGGGTGGAGGTTGTCTGAGACAACAGGAGCTCTGGCAGCCGCGGGCCAGCGTGCGAGGCTGGGGTGGACCAGGCCGTGGGGTCACGGAGGCGGTTGTGGTGGCTGCTGGCACACAGGTTAAGAGGACGGTGGCTTGGGAGGAGAGCGGGAGAGTGTCCACAGGGCTCAGCGGTTTGGTGGCCAGAGCCAGGTCGGGGGGTAAGAGGCAGAGGAAGGAGTCGGCTGCCAATCCTTGGACCGAGAGGGAGTCTGCGGGGGATTTGGGGAGCTTCTTTACAGGTTTTAAATTCAGGGTGGCTAGCCAGGCGTAGTGGCAGCAGCTCAAGGGGGCATTGGGCACGGGCTCCTATGACCTGGAGGGAGCGGTGCAGGACCAAAGCCCGAGCTCCAGTAGGGCCTCCAAGAAGCCTCATCCCATGCCACTGTCCACATGCTGCTGAGGGAGGACTTAGGTCCACTGTGCCAGCCTTAACTGCCCAGCTTCTTGTGACCTGGCTGACACGGGTGAGGGCGAGGCCTGCTAGGTAGGCCTACACACACCACTTCTAGCCTCTGGGCCACTGCCCCTGCTGTGGGGTTGGGTGCAGGCCCGGCAGGGGCACTAGGGGCGTGGAGGGTTCTGGGCACGAGCTGGTTTGTCTCCCAGATGAGGACTGTCAGAAGCAGGGTGTGGAATACGTCCCTGCCTGCCTGCTGCAGAGGAAGAGGAGGAGAAGGAAGGAAGACCAGAGGGATGGGGACGGGCCGCTGGGCCCAAGAGAAGCCTTCTGGGAGCCAGCCTCCAGTGATGAGGGCGGGGGTCTGAGCGACGACAGCATGTCAGACCTGTACCCAGGTAGGTGGCACGGCCCTCCCCACCCTGCGGCTTCCCGCAGTCCTGGCAGCCTCTCACCCTCACCCGTGAGCTTAGCCGGATGCCTGTTTTTCCCAGCGGAGCTCTTTACCAAAAAGGATCCAGGAGTGCCTGAGAGCAGGGACAGTTCTGATGACTTCCTGATAGACCGAGAGGATGAGAAGCCACGGCCTCCAGGGGAGAAGGGCGCTGGCAACGCAGTGGAGGCAGAAGTGGACTTGAAGCAGGTGCGTAAGCGTGGGAAGGTGAGCCCTTCGCTGTGGCTGCTGGCCTGGCACAGGCACAGGGTCCCCTACCAATGGTTTCCAGTTTGTTTAAAAACAAAACAAGCCAGGCTCAGGGGCATACTTATAATCCCAGCACTTGGGAGGCTGAGACAGGAGGATCGCAGCTTTGCAGGCAGCCTCAGCTACTTAGTGAGGCCTCCACAACTGAGCAAGACCATTTCAAAATAAAGAATTAAAAAAAAAGACAACAGATGTGGTAGCACATGCTTGTAATCCCAGTACCCAGGAGTCTGAGACAGGAGGACCACAGGTTTGTGGCCAGCCTCAGTTACTTTGTGAGGCCCTCAGTAACTTAGACCATTTCAAAACAAAAAATAAAATAGGGCTTGAGGGGGTATAGCGTGGAATAAACACCCCGGGTTAAATCCCAAGTACCAAAACAAAAAAGCCTCTTTCACAAGTGCAATCCCAAGCTAACATCACAGAAATAAATGGAAGCCTGGGCCACTCTGGGGCAGAAGGGTCTCCTGGAACAGCCACAGGATGGCCAGTCAAGCCCTGGTGGCTCTGGCCATTTCCTGCGCGCAGGAACCTGGAGGGAGCGGTGTAGCTGCTAGGTACCACCTTTCCAGGTCTTGGGGCGGCAAGGTGTTTTGGACCTGGGAGAAGACTCGGTCTGGACAGGGAGTGGAGCCACACGCACAGCCCTTTCCCTGCCTCCCTGCCGCAGCGCAGGGAAGCAGGCCGAGGGCCCACTCCTCAGCAGGCTGCAGGCACCATGGTGTGTAGAGCCCCCACCCCAGGGGACCACAGAGGCCTCTAACATGCTTTCTGCCACAGAAACACCTGGGCTCACGAACCAAGAAGCTCAAGAGCCGCCACCGCAAGCCCAAGAGCTTTGGCTCCTTTAAGCAGCCGGGCTGACAGAGACCTCGGAGATCGTCGAAGGCCCCAGCGTCTTCTCCAGCCACTGGTCCTTGGCTGGCGTTCCCCACCCCCTGAAGCAGGGCCGCCCAGAAGGCAGCAGGGCTGGGGACTGCCCTGGACGCGGTTCTCGGTGGTCAAACCCTAGACTCCACCTGCTCACCGCAGCGCCCCATGAGTCCTGGCCACCACCATAGGAGCACACTCATACCACAAATGCAATTGTTTATTTTGATGTTTCCAAAATCAAAACGTTTTCAAACACAACTAAGTTATAAAATACAGCATAAAAATGAGATTTATACCTATTCCCACATAAAGCAAAAGCGTCTTCAGGAATTGTTTTGCTAGAACCAACAGGCCAGTCGTGCTCTGCTCTTCTCTCATGCCGGCAGCTTACTTGGGGCTGGTAGACGGGTGCCCTGGGGTGGAGGCCACAGCTGCGTGGCCAGAGCTGCCCGAGCCCCTGGCCTCCTGGGTCCACCCACTCGCGATCCACCCGTGGCCCCAGAGGACCTGGGATGGCCAAGTGTCACCGAGGGGCTGTCTGTGGCGAGGCGTGCACCAAGGCAGCCGGCCCTGCTGTGGCTGGGACCTGAGCTGCTAGTGCTCTGCCCAGGCTCAGGGAGGGCAGGGAGGGAGCCTGTGATGGGAAGCGTTTGCTGTATCCTAACAGCCCCTGCCTGTGGGCGGGGCATGCAGTGGGGCATTGGGAAGGTGCAACACCTCCCTTTTGGGGGTGGATTCAGCCTGCAGCCCCAGGGACGAGCCAGGACTGGCTCCCAGGAGCCTGCACCCAGCATGGGATGGGCGGCCAACCTTCCCTTGTGGGTTGTGCACCTCAGTTGCTCTGTCCCCCCAAAAGGATCTGAAGGGACCCAGATGTGGCGACTACCCCATGGTACTACCATGCAGAGTGGGGAACCACAGCATCAGACCCCCCCAATAAGAGGAACACGGTGTAAGGCAGTGTTAGAAAACTTTAAATACAGGATCAAGATCAAATTGGTAAGGCATCACATTGTAGAAAGTAATCTTGGCTGCATTAGCATAGCAAGTTGACAAAACTGAGCGAGTGAGGGCCTTCAGGAGCCGGTGACTCGGGCTGCCTGGGGCAGGTGCAGTCTGGAGCGGGGTCCTGCCGGTGGGAGCGCAGCCCATGGGCTCCAGGCCTGGCTCCGAGGAGGTCAAGTGTGAGGTAACTGAGCCTGCGGGTCTCAAGTGCTGGGGCCTGGGCCTGTCGCTGCGCCATCCTACTGGCTCCTCCCAGGCTGGCTGCATAGGGGGGTCGGCCACCTTGTGCCACTTCCCAGCAGTACCCCCCCAGCACCAGGCTTGGGGAACCACAGCTTCCCGAGGATTTACACCCCCTCAGCCTGGCCTTGAGCCACGGAAGAGCCTAGGACTCCTCCCTCCCAGTCCGTAGCAATGCCGTTGACGGCCACCACGGCCAGCAGCCTCAGTCCCCGATACGGCGTGGTTCTCTGGTCGGGTTTCTCTGCATGTCTTCGCTGATCCTGTAAATATCAGAATGCTGGCCAGAAACAATGAAGCCACTGGTGGGATTTCAGACCAGGGAGTTTAACAGTATGTTTGATGTTTGGCCAAACCATCTAAAATCATTTAGAAGTTTGAGCTAAGAATGTAAACTTAAAAAAAAAAAAAAGGAGACCACTCCAAATGATAACCAGGTCTGCTCACAGTATAGCATGAAGCCCCTCATCCTAAAAAAGGCTCAGGCTGAGGCCACAACCCACTGAGCAGCTCACTCCAAACCTCAGTGTGGGGACTGACCATGTGGCTGGCCAGCACTCAGCAGATACCAGACTGCGATTCCAGAGCAGATTTTGCCCTCAATTTTCAGGTGTCTGCAAATAAAGTTCTCAAAACATCGGTGCCTTTACCAAGGGAAGGGAGGGAAGAGGACACAGAAATGCTGGCAGTTTGTTGGCTCCACCCTGAACCAGTCGGCGACGCTGCACGGGTCCTGGCCAGGCAGGGCAGGGGTCTGTCTGTTACCACTCTTTCTTCTTCTCGTCCATGGAGACACCCCCAGGGCCCAGCGCCACCACCAGCAGCAAGCCTCCAATCACGGACATGGTCTGGAAGAAGTCGTACTTGAGGAAGTCGTGCATGGGCTTATAGACTGGGATGGTCCAGAAGGCGTTGAAATACACGTTGATGGCAAACAGCCAGACGACAAGAGTCAGAGCCGCCAGCTTGGTTTTAAAACCAATGGCCACTAAGATCATCAGAGCTGTGCCCACGATGTTCTGCACGATCTGCACAGAACCAAAGGTCAGACACTCAGAGTCAACATCAGGAAGCGAGCTACGTTTATAAACAAGCCTTCCAGTGTTGTCAAAGCACCTGGGCCAGGCTGATGCAACTCCTGCTCCACAAAGGGGGAGAGCTGGGAATTAAGTGGGGAAATACAAGTGATGGGAACTTAAAAAGCAATGTCTTTAATGCGAAACGTTTGCGGAAGAATAAAAGGCTCCAAGTATTAGCACGCTGTGATTCACCAAGATACTCCAGTGCTGGCCTGGCGGGTCTACACCATAACCTAAGATGCCCACCAAGACTAGAGCCATCTTCTCCCAGAGTGGGCACCCACCTGGGCAAAGTGCACCAGCTGCTGTGAACAGTGAGGAAGGAGAGAAGGTGGAGAGCGCCAGGCCCCCCGGCACCATCAGGCCAAGTTGGGCTCAGAGGCCGCTCCCTGGCACATGAGAGATGGATGCGTTTGTTCACTTAGACGGGCTCAAAGGCTCGCCTCCTGTGTCCCCGGCTGTGCTCAGACATGACCTGGGCAGGGGCACGAGAAGCCAGGGCCCTTGGAGCAAGCAGGTGGGAATACTCACAGAAAAGAAGCTGGCGTCAAAGTGAAGGAGGGTCATGAACATCAAGACCAGCAGGACCCTGCCCCCGAGCTGCATGTACTGCTTGGGGGAGCTCTCGCGCATGGTGGGGACGCCCGCAAACATGCTCTTCCCTTCCGAACGGGACTCTGCCAGGAGCAGCAGCAGGCCTCCGCCCAGGGCCAGGTTCCTGCAGAGGAGAAGCGCTGGCTAGAAGCTACAGCTCAGGACATCTAGTCTGCCCCCAGACCAAGGGAAATTTCAGCGTGAGCACAGCAAGGCCCTTATTTCCTTTTCTCCAAACCACTCAACCCCTCGGCAGGGCAGGCCCATGTCTGGAGCTGAACCGAGGAGGGGGGCTTCCTGCACGTGCCAGGAGCCGAGCCTGGTCCCCGCATCCCACAAGGCGGCCTTGGGCCCTCAGTTTGCACACCGGCGCCACCTGGGGTGGGGGAAGAGGGCCTGATTCTCACCTCTGGGCTGGGGGAGGCTCTGCTTCTCAGAGCACAGTGCACACCCAGAGCGGCTCACACCAGCCAATGGCAAAATCAGACAGAACACCAGGCTCACCACCCCAACGTGCACCTACCTCATCAGAAACTTCAAGTCCCACAGAATGCTGTAGGCAATCGTCTGTGGGGACAGAGAAACCCAAGTCAGCATTTTTTAAAGGGATTTCTCTGTGTGTGTGTGTGTGTGTGTGTGTGTGTGTGTGTGTGTGTGTGCACGTGTGCGCGTGCTAGGGTTAAACCCTGAGGCATTCTGCCTCTAGCTGCACCCCAAGCTGTTTACTTTTGCTTTGAAACAGGCTGTAAATTGCGAGTCTCACTTGCGGAGGCTGTCCTCAAGCCTGTGATCTTCCTGTTCCAGCCTCCCAAGCTTCAGGATCTCAGGCCTGTGCCACCAAGCTCAGCTGAATTTCTACAAATTTAATAAATGCACTAGGCAACTTATCCAATAGAGGATATAAAACACACAAAAGCACCACAGGAACCACGGCAGATCCAAGTCCAGTGGCCTGGCTTCGCACTTCTCAGAGCACGGCGAGGCGCTAGGCTGCTTAACCATCAGCTGTGCAGAGGCTGTCCTGAGAAGGAGGGCTTCGGAGGCACTGTCTGGCCTGACATGCCTTGCCTTACGTATTTCACCTGCATAGCCAGGCTCTCCTGCTCCCCAAGTCATCACCAGTCAGCATCCTGGCTCCTGCCAGCCTGTGCCCTGTGCCCATCACAGGAAATGGCAAAGTGGCGAAAGATGGCCCAGTGCCTGGGCCCAGGAGTTCCTGAGGCTGCCAGGAGGAAATGTCAGCCACTTCCCTGAGGAGAAAAATAGTTGCAGTGGCTAGACACATGGAGGGCTGCAGGGGAGGGATGCTGGATCTGACAGCTCCACCATAGCAAAGAAACATGAAACCCCCATGCACCCCATGTATGCACAGCGCTGATTCTAAAGTGAGACCCCAGCCGGGCGTGGTGGCGCACGCTTATAATCCCAGCATTCGGGAGGCTGACACAGGAGGATTGCGGTTCGGCGTCAGCTACTTAGCGAGGCCTTTCGCAACTCAGTGAGACCCTGTTTAAAAAATAAAAAAGACAGCTGGTTGTCGTGGTGCACGCTTGTAATCCCAATACTTGGGAGGATGAGACAGGAGGATCACACAAGTTCGAAGCCAACCTCAGCTACTTACTTAGTGAGGCTCTCAGCAACTTAATGAGACCCTGTTACCAAATAAAAAAAAATATAAAAATAGGCCTGGGAGTGTAGCCCAGAGATAACGAGCCCCTGGGTTCCATCCCCAGTACAAAAAATAGGTAAAAATAAATAAATAAATAAAAAAGACTAAAAAATGGGGCTGGGGGTATATCTCCGAGATACAATGCCCCTCCCTGGGTTCCATACCCAGTACAAAAAAAAAATAAAAAAATAGAAATAAAGTGAGAACCCCAGGCACACACAGTGCTGATTGTAAAGTGAGACCCCCACAGAGACACAGCTGATTCCAAAGTGAGACCCCCCACACGCCATGTACCTGTAGTGCTATGATTCCAAACAGCCCAAAGCAGGCATACTGCACGGAGTTCCTGCTCAACACCAGGACGCAGCCAGCTGGGGAGAGAACAGCCAGAGTCAGGGGCGCAGGCGGGTCCTGGGAGAGGAGGCGCCGTCCACTACACTGCTCCCTCGCTTGGCCCTCTGGGCCAGCTGCGGCTGAATGACCTCCCAAGCCCAAAGCAACTGCCAGGAGACTGAATGGCAAGGCCACACTCAGCCTTAACTGGACTTACCAAGAGCGGGTCTAGGATGTGCCTCCCTGGCTGGCCAGAGAAACAAGCCATTTTCCAGTGTGAAAAGCTCACAGAGACAAGTCTGTTTTTATTGTACTGAGGAACAAACCTAGAATCTTACACATGCTAGGAAAGTGATCTACCACTAAGAACAGTAACAGAGTATTTAAAGTACACACACACATATACAATACATATAGTATGTATACATAGTATACACATATAGTGTAGATGTAGAGTATATACATATGTATGCATATGTATATGTATACATGTAGTGTAGATATATAGTATATACATACATAATGTCAAATATATATGTGTACATAAATACACATATATTTTTGACATTAGGGATTAAATCCAGGGTCATTCTACCTTTGAGCTACACCCCCATGCCCATTTACCTTTTATTTTGAAAGAGGGTCTAAGTTGCTGAGGCTAGTCTCGAATTTGCCATCTTCCTATTTCAGCCTCCCAAATACTAGGATTACAGGCATGCATCACCATGCCTAGCCCCCTTTTATTTTGAGACAGGGTCTTGCTAAACCACCCAGACTGGCCTCAAACTTGTGATCCTCCTGCCTTAGCCTCCCCCAAACAGCTGGGATTACAGGTGTGTGCCACCACACCTGGCAGAAACAGGTCTTTGACTTCTCTGCTAGGAAAAGCTTTGCACAGTAGAAAGCTCGAGTCCCTTTATCACCCCGTAACGTGCAAAGGAGGGTCTGTCAGAGCAGAAGAGAGACGTAGTAGGCCCTGCTGCCCTCCACGTGACCTAAATCCTCTTATCCACTCTAGATGCCTCCTGCTTGTGTACTTAAAAACAGGGGCCGCGTGGATTTCTTTAGCAGAGCCCCAAGCAGAGCACCCACCCAATGCTTGCAGAACCCACCCGGCCGGTACGCCTGTGCCAGAGACCCTCCAGTTCACACACTACATCCCTGTGGCAACGACCACGGGCTCTGGGGAGCCCGACAGATCCTAAGGAGGCTTCGGTGCCACTCACTCAGCTGCCCGAGCAGGTTGAGGAACACGAAGGATGAGGCCAGCAGGTAGCCGCAGCTCCAGGTGGTGTCGATGTAGTCGCGCTGCTCGCTCCACTGGAACCACATGCGGATGCCGTCCTCCAGGAAGGTGCTGATCAGGCAGAGGCGCGCCACGTGAGGGAGGTACTGCTTGGTGACTCGCAGGAACTAGGGCCAGAGACCGTGGTGAGGCGGCGGGGCAGCAGGCGCTGCCGCAGGCAGGGGCCCAGCGGGCGGAGCCCCATCCTCCCCCCAGACCTGGGCACGTCTGGTGATGAAGTCCCCGCCCCAGGTGAGCCTGCACAGACCCACGGGCCGAGGTCCCCATCACCTCCACAGCCACGGGCAGGTGGCAGCGCTCTCTGTCACAAAGGCAGAGCTGCCCCAGACACACAGCCGCCATGCTTAACTAGGAGCATTAAAAAGTGAGACCAACATTTGCGAGGCCCGTAGGGACCAGCGTCCAGGGCTCCTCTACCCTGGCGCTTTCGCCTTCGGGGATGTGCAGGGCACTTGGGGTACAGAGCAGTGGAGCTCCCCAGGCGTCACAACTGTGGCACGAAGCTGCTCCCTTCGCCACGGGTGTTCAGCTCTCAGGTCAAAGGGCCCCCGGGGCTGTGCTGCCTCACAGCCCGAGGCGGGCACAGGCGACGCTCATCTTGTGTGCCAGGGCCAGACCTGACGCCACTCCAGACAGAACCAGCGCTTACTGAGGTGAGGGCCAGCGGCCCAGGCCCGGAGGCCACTCAGTCAACTGGACCGTGGTCACCCATGTTTACAGTTACTCTCGAATGTCCAGAGTAGGGAGAGGAAGAGAGCTCTGTACAAGGTTCCAGGCAGAGGCTGGCCTTCACCCAACCACATCCCCAGGAAGCTCAGGGCTGAGAGGGTGACTGCATGTGCAACCCGTGAGCAGCCCAGGAACTGCTATGGCCAAGGCCCAGAAAGCACTGGGTTGGTTTGGTTTTTGCAGTATTGGGGATGGAAGCCAGAGGCATTCTAGCTCCGAGCTACACCCCCTGCCCTATTGTTTATTCTTTTATTTTGAAATGGTCTGAGTTACAGAGGGCCTCACTAAGTAGCTGAGGCTGTCCGCAAACCACATCTTCCTGTCTCAGCCTCCCACTGGGGTTTTTTAAAAACACAAGTAGCCAGGCGTGGTGGCACACACTTGTTATCCCAGCATTTGGAAGGCTGAGACAGGAGGATCGTAGTTCAACCTCAGCTATTTAGTGAGGCCCTTTGCAACTCAGTGAAACCCTGTTTCAAAATAAAGAATGAAAAATAGGGCTGGGGGTGTAGCTTGGAGATAGAATGCCCCTGGCTTCCGCCCCCCCCCCCCCCCGCCAAAAAAAAACCATAAACCCAGAGCAAACTGAAAACTGCCTATCCAGTAAGATAGACAACTGTTTCAACTGCAATGAAAAGCAAGTGTGTAGCCGGGCGTGGAGGTGCACGCTTGTAATCCCCCTGCGCTTGGGAGGCTGAGACAGGAGGATCACGCAGGTTCGAAGCCAGCCTCTGCTGGCTCAAGAGACCCTGTTTCCAAATATAAAAGTAGGTCTGGGCGTGAAGCCCGGAGGTAGAAGGCCCCTGGTTTCCATCCCCAGTGCCACCAAAAAAAAAAAAAAAAAGCAAGCATGTAAAATCAATGACAAATGTCAGAAGGAAACCCGCACTCTGCTTCCTTCTGTCCCTGTATGCTCTGCATTTGAGACAGCTTGACTAGCCAGCGCGCCCGTTGCAGCCACGTGCAGGCGTGACGCAGGGGTGCCCCATGCGTTTGCCCTAGCTGCCCTTCAAAGCTGAGCCACCGGAGGAAGAAGTCCAGTGACAACATGCAGGTCTTCAGAAGGACCAGGCCAGCCACAGGAGTGACGTGTAGGGAAGGGTCTAAAGGGCAGATCCCGGCTCCTCCCTGTGGCCGAGGGCTGACTAAGCCTACTGCTGGAGTAAATGAGATATATGAGTGTTTCTTCATTTTCAACATTTAAAAAAATTGCCTCACAAGCCGGGCATGGTGGCACTCACTGGTAATCCCAGGAGTAGGAGGCTGAGACAGGAGGATGGCAGGTTCGCAGCCCTCCACAACTTAGTGAGATCTTGTCAAAAAAATAAAATAAAAAATAGGGCTGAGAGTGTAGCTCAGAGGTAGAATGCCCCTGGGTTCAATCCCCAGTATTGCAAAATAAATAGATAGATAGATAGATAGATAGATAGATAGTCGCTTCAGTCAGGCATGGTGGCATGCACCTGTAATCCCAGTACTTGGGAGGTTGAGACAGGAAGATCACACAGGTTCAAGGACCATTTCAACAAGTAGTGACATGCTCATCAACCTAGCGAGACCTTATTTCAAAATTAAAAATAGGACTGAGCGTGTATCTAGGAGGTAAAGTGCCCCCTGCATTCAATCCCTAGTACCACAAAAAAAAAAAAAAAAAAAAAAGAAGTTGCTTCAAAGCCTGAAACATGCTAAGGCTGCCATCTTGGCTGATAAACACGTTTTTTGTTGTTGTTGTTTTTGCGGGTCTGGGGATGGAACCCAGGGGCATTTGGCCTCCGAGTTACTCCCATGCCCTGTTTTTTATTCTTTATTTTGAATCAGGGTCTCACTAAGTTACAGAGGGCCTCACTTAGTAGCTGAGGCTGTCCACGAACTGCGATCCTTCGGTCTCAACCTCCCAAATGCTGGGATTACAACCGTGCGCCACCACGCCCGGCTCATACACGTTTAGATCAACCTTCAGCCCAGGAGAGGGCAGAAAGATTCAAAAACTTAGCCAGTGCTAAACAGGGAGCTACAATGATGTTCTTTCTATATCTCGTCCACAGAATGTGGGTGATTACATCGTCCTAGGTATTTGGAGAGGCAGAGATTGGGAGGTTGTGTGGCGTTCACTGTCCTTGCACCTCCTTATAGGACTTAACCAGGCGTGGTGGCGCATGCTTATAATCCTAGTACTTGGGAGGCTGAGACAGGAGGATCGCAGGTTTGCGGCCAGCCTCAGCTGCTTAGTGAGGCCCTCTGCAACTTAGTGAGATCCTGTTCCAAAATAAATAATAAAAATAGGCTGGGGGTGTGGCTCAGAAGTGCCCCTGTGTTGAATCTCAGGTAATGAAAAAAAAAAAAAAAAAAAACCTGCCTACTTAAAAGCCAGGCATAAACCAAGTGTGGTGGCACACATTTGTAATCTCAGTACAGGAAAGGCTGACACCGGAGGATGGCAAGTTCAAGACCAGCCTATGCAACTTAGCAAGACCCTGTTTCCAAATAAAAATTAAAATTGGGAGCTGGGCATGGTGGCACACGCTTGTAATCACAGCATTTGAGAGGCTGAGATAGGAAGGTCCAGGTTCCAGGACAGCCTCAGCTACTGCTTAGTCAGACCCTCTGCAACTCAGTAAGACACTGTTTTAAAATAAAGAATACAAAAAATCGGGCTGGGGTGTAGCTTGGAAATAGAATGCCCCTGGGTTCCATCCTCAGTACCACAAAATAAATAAGTAAATAAATAAAATAAAATCGGGCTGAGGTGTATAGCTTAGAGGTAGACCACCCGAGTTCAATCCCCAGTACCACACAAACACACACACAAAAACAAGTAAATAAATACATAAATAAATAAAAGGCAGGCACAGTGGCGTGAGCCTGCAGTCCCGGCAACTGTAGAGGCTGAGGCAGGAGAGCTGCTTGAGCCCAGGAGGATGAGACCTGCCAAGGCAGTGACTCGCAAAGGAAGAAAGGGAGGCTCCAAGTGCGCCCGTCCCGTAAGGAGGCACGGGGACAGCGGGCGCACACGCCTCCCCGCTCTCTGCCTCTCCAACACCTAGGACGACGCACAGACCACTGGCTCCGCTTAGCGCTGCTGAGGAACGCCCTTCCCATGGTGGCGTCACCCAGGTGACCGCGGCCTCCACCTGGTCTACAGGTGGGGAGAAGGGAGAGCAGCTGCAGGACGAGCGTGCGCAACAGTCTAGACGGGCAGGGAGCGGGGCAGCCAGGGCAGTGCGTGGAGGTGTCCTGACTCGCCTCCAAGCCGGAGCGGTGCACCGCCGTGGTGATTACGCGGGCTGCGCCCTCCGGAGCGAGCAGAGCAGCCTGGGCCGCGGCGCCTCACAGGGTGCTCGTTCATTGCCAGCCCCGGAGGAGTCTGCTCCTCTTAATTGGAGTGTCTGGGTCAAGAGGATTAAAGAGCAGGAGCGATGGCGGAGGCAGGGGCAGGCCACACCTCCCCTCGCGCCAATCTACAGGCAGCACGTGCTGAGCTAAGCATGTCTGCTGCCTGGCGGCTGTTTCAAAGCAAGTGTGGCCTGGCTTCTGCAGTCGGGTGGGCACAGGGCTCTCTGAAGCGCGACTGTTTGTACATGGAAGGAGAGCCAGTCCACTGACAGGGCCAGACCCACCTGACACACTCGTCAGTCACAACCATTCAGCTAAGGCCCCTGGATCCGCACCACGCGCTCACACGACAGGGAAGAGCCCGACTGGAGCCGGACAGAGCAACAGGCCAGAGCGCTCGGGCACCGAAGCCACGGCCGCGTCAGGGCTAGGCCGGGACGCCAGCAGTGGACACGGGGCAGCGGCTTGTAGAGGAGCGAGGACAGCCAGCCCACCACGACAGGCGGGTTCTCGTGAGAGCTCTCCATCCAGCAGGCACGGCTCACAGGCAGCAGCATGCGAGGAGCTTGAGAAATGAGGAAGCCGTGCTGATGTGGGGCACACGCCTGTAGTCTCAGCACTTGGAGAATGAGACAAGAGGATCCCAGGTTCGAAGCCAACCCCAGCAACTTAGCAAGACCCTGTTTCAAAATAAAATGGGGCTGGGATGTGGCTCAGAGGTAGAACGGCCCTGGGTTCAATCCCCAGCACCCACACCCACACCCACACAAAGGAGCCAAGATCTGTCTAAAAGGGGTATCATCTGAGAGGACAGAGGAGACTCAGGAAGGTAATCACCCAAACCTAAGACAGGACTTGGGAAACAGAGATCTGGACAGCACAGCTACCTGTAGCCCCACCTAGAACAGAAACACCAGCCTTGCCGGGCGTGGTGGCGCACGCTTGTAATCCCCGTGCTTGGGAGGCTGAGACAGGAGGATCACATGGGTTTGAAGCAGGCCTCAGCTACTGAGTGAGGCTCTCAGCAACTTAGTGAGACCTTGTTTCCATATAAAATATAAAAAAGGTCTGGGAGTATAGCCCGCAGATAGAAAGCCTCTGGGTTCCACCCCCAGTACATCAAAAGAAAAAAAGAAAAAAAGAAACACCAGCCTTCTCTTCATGTTCAAGACAAAAAGGGACCGAGGACTGTTTCTGAGAACTGAGAAGGCTGGTTGAATTTCCTTGCTTACCTGGCACTGAAACTGCCCCATCCAAGGACTCACAACCCCTTGGTGAAGAGAACCCAAGGCTGAGTGACTATCCCTGCATCAGGCTGAGTCAGATCCAGCTCGCAAGTCAGCTACAACCTCAGAAAGCCCGGCAAGTATCCTTCCAAGCGTTGCTCTGTACATTCCTACTATATCCCAGGGTGCAGGAGACAGTGCCAAGGTCCCTACCCACAGGACTGCCCGCCCATGTAGGAGAAAGGGCCACATCTCACCTTCACAAGGAGCCACCACCAGTGCCCCCATGCTCCACCCTACTCCCCAGAGGGGGCACGATTTTACCCTCCTGTGACAATCGGCAAGCAGCGGTGGCTCCCCAGCCCTTTACGGTGCAGTGCAGGAAGTTTCTTTGCGGGGACAAGACAGCACAGGGATGGAAACAGAGATACCCGGTCACCAGGCCCGACTCACAGCAGATTACCACACACACCACCGACCGCGTCTACCAAAGCTGTGTATGGGGCGCCAGCGACAATGTCAGGAACTCCCTGGTGCCCCCTAGGGTCAACAGAGTCCTGGAGCTAGCTGTGCCACCCTTAAGGGGCACCAAGGCCAAACTGGAAAGCAGGGCCTCTGCAACTTTCCTGTCACCCTGGTGACAGCCATCAGGCAGAACCCATTAAGGGCTAATGTCCCTGATTACTGGCGCACTCAGAAGCTACATTCTGTGCAGCCATAGGACATGGACATTATTTCGGATTGCTGAGTTCATGAGCTTCTGGCCCCTTCCCACCTGTCTCCAATACCCAGCTCCCTCCAAGAGCACATCTCAGCACTTTCTCCAGAGCCTGGCTTCCTGGGAGCAAGAGGACACTGTCCCTGGCTGCCAAGGACAAGAAGCCTGATGGCAGGGCCAGAGCAGCACCTCAGAGGCGCCTGCCAGCAGAAGTCAAGCCGTGCATTTGTCCATGGACTGGCCTCCACAGGCCGGATGGAAAGGTGGCCCTTCCGAGCTAGGAGGATGCCGGCCCCTGGGGTAACAGGAGGAGCAAGCACAGAACCCAGCAATCTCCCTCTGTGGTCAGGGAGGATGGAGCCGTGATGGCTGCCTCACAGCCAGGAGGGTAGCACACTAAGATCAGTAAAGGTCCAGCGCCATCTTCTCACGATGGGAGACAACCTCTCAGGTCTAACGCAGCAGCCCAGGCTTTCTGGGCACTACCCGACAATAACGTGAGTCCCGCCGCCTGCAGATGAGACCTTCTCACTTGGACTCACCACCTCCCTATCGGTGGCTTTGTTTTAAATATTGAGGATGAGCGGGCTTGGTGGTGCACACCTGTAATCCCGGTACTTGAGAGGTTGAGACAAGAGGACGCCAGATTTGCAGCCAGCCTCAGCAACTTAAGAACATTTCCAAAGAAAAACTAAAGTAGGGCTGGGGGTGTAGTTCAGAGGTAGAATGCCCCCGGGTTCAATCTCCAGTACACAAAACAAATAAATGTGCATATCTGTATATATAGAAGATGAATACTAAAAGCACATTCCCACTGGGCGAGATCTCGGCCATAAGAAGCTATCATTGTGCCCTCTTCTCTGCCTGGGGTGCAGAGGGCCCCGACGAACCCTGGTTCCTAAGGGCAGGAGTGTGGGCCTGCTCAGGCTTACTGGGCCTTACTCTCAGCAACTCGGTGGAAGTAAGTCCTGCGTACCCTAAAGGGCCTTGCCAGCCCAAGACCGCTTCTTTTCACTTAAAGCAAAAGAGAACGCAGGAAGAAACGAGAAAGGGTTATGTAAAGAGTCTGAACTTCTCTCTGGTACGAAGTCTATCACTCGAGAGTTGGCAGCAGCCTGACTTGCAGACACGTTATCTGGGTCTGGTTATGAAATTCATTTGCAAAACCCAGGCTTTCCCAGGCCGAAGAGTGAGTTCCTGTAGCTCTCACGCTTCCTGGGCTCAAGGAGCCATCTTCTTAGAGACTTGTTACTCGGGGAAACAAAACTGGGTCACCAGAAAGCATGTCAACGAAAGGCGACAGCGAAAACGGCCTACCTCATCGCTGGGAACTTTGGCCATGAATTACCTTAGGAAGGAATACAACTTTTAAATTGCGTCTTTAAAGACGAAACCACGACCTTACGGAAACACAGTGTTTCAAGTCCCCGGCTAGCTTCGCGGAGTCCCAGCTCGGGGGGTCGTGGCCTGGCGCCCAGGGGCGGCACGGGGGTGCCCCCGGCCGGGGAGGAGTGGCGAAGTCCGCCCCGCGCTCGGCCCGCTCCCGCGCCGCCGGGGGCCTGGAGCCCGCGGCAGGAGGCTCCGCAGTGCCGGGCGCTCGGGAGCAGGGCCCGCGCCCGAGCCGGCCTCCCCGGGCGCCCCCGCCGCCGGACACCCGGGCACCGGGCCGGACACCGGGCGGAGGGCGGCCCCGGACCCAGGCCCGGCCGCGCCCGGGGAGGCCGGCGGGAGGGAGAGGGCGGCGCGGGGCCCGGGCCGGGCCGCACCTGGTCGGCGAAGTCCTCGGCCGTGCCCATCAGGTCGTTCTGGCCCATGGCGGCGGCGGGTTCGGCTGCTGCTCGGCGCTCGCGCTCGGCCCGCTGCGGCCTCCACAGGAAGTGCCCGGCCGCCGGCCTCGCTCCGCGCCGCGGCTCCAGCGGCTGCCACGTAGGCCAAGCCTTAAAGGGACCGCGCGCGCGCCGCCCCGCCTCCCGGCGCCGCCCGCCGCCCGGCGCGTCCCCACGCCGGCCCCGCCCACCGCGCCCCGCGCCGGCCCCGCCCACCGCGCGCCTCGCGCCCGGCCCCGCCCATTGCGCTCGAGTCCGCGGACCCAGGGCCTCACACTCCGGCCCCGCCCACCGGGCGCTTTCCTGCGCTGGCCCCGCCCACCCGCCGCGCGCCCTCACGTTCCGACCACCCCTCAGGCCCAGGCCCCGCCCCGCGCCCTCAGGCCCCGCCTCGCGCGCGCCCGTTCGCTCCGCCCCTTCCCCGCGCGCTCCGCCGGTCGGCTGTGCGCTCGCACGCTCGGACGCCCGCCCGGTGCCGCCGCAGGGCCCTCGGCGCCGGGCTCCCCGCCAGTCGCGGGCCGGCGTGCGGCACACTCCGAGGACCCGCCCTCGCGCCGTCCTTCCCGCCAGGCCCCGCCCACCGCCGGCCGCCCCGGCCGCGGTCCTCGGGGGTCCGCAGCCCTCCGCGCCCGCCCGCCTGGAGCGCCGCGCCGGCCCTTGAGCCCCGGGCGCCTGAGCGGCCCCGCGAGGGTCGGCGGCCAGGGCGCGGCCAGGGCGGTGGGCACCGGAGAGCCGCCGCCGAGCGCGCTCAGCGAGGGTGGGGCGCCGGCGCGGGCCCGGGGCGCTGCTCCGGACGGCCAACGGAGGGACGGCGAGGCCGAGGCCCGCTGGCGGCCATGGAGAAGTACCAGGTGCCGACGTGTGCCCCGCGGTCGCGCTCGCTCCCCCGAGCCAGCCGGGCCCCCGGGAGGACTCGGGTGACCGCCTCCTCCACCTCCCTGGACCTCAGCGTCCCCTCCAACCTGACGGGCTTCAAGGGCTCGCAGCCAGACCGCTGGAGGCTGGGGACGGCTCTCCCGGCCTAGCCACGGGGCCCCGAGTGGGGGTCTAGAAGCAGAAAGAGCCCGGGACAGGAGCCCCAGTCAGCAACACCCTGGGTCAGCACCCTGGGTCAGCAGGACGCGGTGGGGCAGCCTGGGAGGCTGCGACAAGAGGATCGCAGGTTCCAGGACAACCTCTCAGCAACAGTGGGACCCCGTCTCAAAATAAAAATAAGCCGGGCGCGATCGCGCACACTTGTAAGGAAGCTGAGACAGGAGGATTGCAGGTGCGCAGCCACCCCAGCTACTTAGTGAGGCCCTCCGCAACGCAGACCCTATTTCAAAATAAAGAATAAAAAACAAGGCTGGGAGCCGGGTGCGATGGTGCTCGCTTGTAATCCCAGCATCTGGGAGGCTGAGACGGGAGGATCGCAGTTCCCAGACAGCCTCAGCTACTACTTAGTAAAGCCCCTTGCGACTCAGTGAGACCCTGTTTCAAAAAAAAGAAAAGAAAAAAAGGCTGGGGACGGAGCTCGGAGGTAGAATGCCCCTGGGTTCAATCCCCAGTACCGAAAAATAAATAAAAATAAAGATCTTGGCGTGATAGCACATGCCAATAATCCCAGTATTTGGGAGGCTGAGACAGGAGCACCGCAGGTTTGAGTACAGTCTCAGCAAATAGACTCTCATCAACCTAGTGAGACCCTGTTTCCAAAAAAGAAAATCGGCTGGGTGTGGCTCAAAAAGTAGAGTTCCTCTAGGTTCAGTCCCCTGTACCACAAAAAATAAAAATAGGGCTGGGTCCTAGCTCAGAGCTAGAATGCCCTGAGTTCAATCCATAGTACCACACACAAAGAAAGCACTCCTGGGTCAGCATCCCAGACCTCAGTAATTAAACACAAAGGAAAACTGCTTACGTGAAAGCAGATGGGCATTTGTTTAACCACGTCTACACCTAATACATTAGCTTCATGAAGTGTTAGGTTCAGCCTGGCATGGTGATGTGCAACTATAGTCCCAGTACTTGGGAGGCTGAGACAGGAGAATAGTAAGTAGGTTTGAGACCAGCCTCAGCAACTTAGTGAGACTTTCAACACCAGCCCTGCCCTCTGGCCCTTGTGGCTGAAGCTCTTCTGGACATGATTTCCTGAGCCACTCCCAGGGGCCAGGTTACAGAGTCCTAAGATTTTTCTGGACTCAAAGTATTCCCGATTCAGGGCTCCATCCCATATCACCTCCTCTGAGTACCGTCCCCGCCCCCATGCGCTGATAACTGTCTGGGCACCCAGCAATCCCATGATCCCGTGGCCTGCGCCCTGCCCCACAGCCCTGCCTCTGCAGAGTTTCTCTTAGGGTTTGGCTGAGGTCACAGCTTTGGACTCAGACCCGAGAGTGCTAATCCAATCAGGGCGGCCCTGTGTATTAATGCTGTAGACCCGGGCAAGGGTCTTCCCCGTTCCTGGTGTTGCTGAGAAGCACTCGGCACGGTGCTGCCACTGGATGGCTGGGACAGTGACGGGCTTGTTTGGATGCTCAGTTTGGGGGTGGGTGCTGGAAGTTGGGCTCTCAGAGGTCCAGAGAGAGTCAGTAACACCCTCCGCCCCAGGGCAGGGCTCACTCTTGAATGCCCAGCAGTCCACCCTGTGGGTTGGAGAAAGACCTCTGAAAGGGCCTTAGAGAGAGAGGATGGGCTCCACCTTGGAGGGCTTCTGCGGCCGTCCCCCACTGCATGGGAGGAGATGCTCTGCCCCACTGAGGGAGTAAGGAGGACCAGCCAGAAACGCGGGAGTTGACTGCACGCTGGAAACTGCAAAGTGGCATTCGTGATCTGAAAGCTTCTCTTCCTTCCTGGCAGATTCTGTCCCAGCTGAGCCCTGGGGCCTTGGGGGTGAACCTCGTGGTGGAAGAAACAAAAACCAAAGTCAAGTATGTAATAAAACAGGTAAGAGCCAGGCGTGATGGCGCACGCTTGTAATCCCAGCATTTGGGAGATTGTGACCGGAGAACCGTGGTTTACGGACAGCCTCAGATACTTAGTGAGGCCATCCGCAACTTAGTGAGACCATGTTTCAAAATAAAGAATAAAAAAAAAAAATAGGGCTGGGGGTGTAGCTTGGAGGTTGAATGCCCCAGGGTTCCATCCCCAGACCCGCCAAAAAAAAAAAAAAAAGCAGGTAAGAGGCAGAGCCCTGTGACCCAGGCAGGGGTGGTTCTGTGATAGTGGTTTTCCTGAAGCAAGCTCGCCATCCTCAGTTTAGAGAAAGGCTTCCTGGAGTCCTCTGGGCCTTCAGGGAGGAGACAGACCCGGTTGGGGTAGACCAGGCATGGCATGAGACTCCGCAGGCCTCCTGCCCTGACCTGCTCACCTTGATGGGGAAGGAATGCCGATTTTCACTCTACCATCCACAACATCTACCATTCATGCTCGCCACGGACCCAGCAACTCTGCCAAACAGGAATGAGGGCCCCGGTTTGCAGTGAGGCTTAGGGCAGCACATACTAGCCAAGGCACACTTTCCAAAAGGATTTCGTTTCTGAGCAGCAAGGCGCTACAATACAGGGCCACCAGTTTTACTAAAAGGCAGCCCGGCCCAGAGAGGGAGGGTCTGGCCAGGAACACGCAGAGCTAAGCGCAGAGCACACCTGACCGAGGGTCCAGAGCTAGCCAGAGTGCCCAGGTTCAATCCATAGTACCCCCCCCCACACACACACACTATTTGGGGCGGTGGAGGTGTCTCAGGAGCCTCTGCCTGCCGGGCCTGTCTGGGGCTCAGCAGCCTCACCCCAGGCAGCTGGGCTGAGAGTCCTTGCTCACCTCCATTGTGTGGCTGGCTGGCAGTGGGGTCAGCCCCCTGTCTATGGGCAGGGAGTGGTGGCTGCCTGCCTTCTGGGCGATTAGGGAGTTGTTTTTTTTTTTTTTTAAGCCAGTTCTGCTGGGCGTGATGGCGCACGCTTGTAATCCCAGCATTTGGGAGGCCAAGACAGGAAGATCGCAATTTACGGACAGCCTCAGCTGCTTAGTGAGGCCCTTTGCAACTCAGTGAGACCCTGTTTCAAAATAAAGAACAAAAAATGGGGCTGGTGGTGTAGCTCAGAGGTAGAGTGCCCCTGGGTTCCATCCCAGTACTGCAAAGAAAAAGCCAGGTCTTTCTGAATCAAGATTGTAAGAGGGAAGCACAGGTGAGCTTTTGTGTCCCTCCCATCTTTGTCCCAAGGATGCCTAAACTTTCTTGTTTCTGTAGAGCAGTAATGTTAAGTTGGCAGCTGCCTTTTCCCACCTAATAAATGACAGACTGTCTCATGTCATTACCACAGTTTCCTCCGCTCCTGCTCTGGTGGCTCCCATCTTGCTTGATGTGGTGTATGTGGTTGTTTCAACCATTCCCTCATATGGGAAGAGGGTTTAGCTCATCAAGGGGTGGGTGGAGGTGGTGACAGTGGTGATGCCGGTGGTAGTGGTGGTGGTGGTGGTAATGATGTGGTGGTGAGGCTGGTGGTGGTGGTGGTGGTGATGATGATGGTAGTGTTGGGAATGTGATGGTGGTGGTGGTGGTGGTGATAGTGATAGTAATGGAGATAGTAGCTGGTAGTGGCGATGGTGGTGGTGGCATTGGTGACATGATGGCAGTGATGGTGATGGCAATGGTGATGGCGGTAGCGATGATGATAGTGGTGATGATGGTGGTGGTGGTGGTGATGATGAGATGGTGGTGATGGTGGTGTAGCAGTGATGGTGTTGGTGGAGGTAGTAGTGGTGATGATGATGGTGGTGGTTCAAGATGTTTACCAAAAGCTGGATGTCATGGCTCACGCCTATAATCCCAGTATTTAGGAGGCTGAAATAGGAGAATCATAGGTTCAAGGCCAGCCTCAGAAACTTAGCGAGACTATTTCAGAATAAAAAATAGAAAAGGCTGGGGGTATAGCTTGGAGGTCAAATGGCCTTGGGTTCAGTCCTCAGTATAACACAATGTTCACTGAGCCAGTGCTTCTGTGTCCTGCAGGTGGAGTGCATCGATGAGCATCAGGCCAGCGAGGCCCTGGAGGAGGTGACCCCTGAACGTTTCCTTTTCTAGACAGCGCAGCACACATGGGGACTGTGCTCTGTGCCTGTGGTTGAGGAGCAGAGCCAGGGAGGCCTGGCATGAGGGTCCTAAGTAGTTCTTGCCCAGGCTGCAAAGGGAGTGTCTATATCCCCAGCCATGTTTTTATTGTTTTGTTTTGAAACAGGGTGTTGCTAAGTTGCTGAGGCTGGTCTTGAACCTGCAATCCTCCTGCCTCAGCCTCCCAAGTACTGGAATTACAAGCGTGCACCACTATACCTGGCAAAAACACCCATTTCTTTTTGTTGTTGTTGTTTTTTGATGGTGGTACTGGGGGTGGAACCCAGAAGCTTTCTACTTCCGGGCTATACTCCCAGATCTTTTTTATATTTTATTTGGAAACAGGATCTCACTAAGTTGCTGAAAGCCTCACTAAGTAGCTGAGGCTGGCTTCGAACCCATGCGATCCTCCTGTCTCAGCCTCCCAAGCGTGGGGATTACAAGCGTGCGCCACCACGCCCGGCCTAAAAACACCCATTTCTAAAAGCAGGTGTTGATAACTAGGAATACAGATTCCTAGAGGAGATGGCGCTTCACTGTTGGCTCAGCCTTTAGACTAATCTACCAACAGCCATCTTTCAAAATATTCTTTTTAAGCTAGGTGTGGTGGCGCACACTTGTAATCCCAGCATTTGGGAGGCTGAGACCGGAGGATTGTGGTTTGTGGACAGCCTCGCTACTTAGTGAGGCCCTTTGCAAGTCAGTGAGATCCTGTTTCAAAATAAAGAATAAAAAAAAAGGACTGGGAGTGTAGCTCGGAGGCAGAATGTCCCTGGGTTCCATCCCTACTACAGCAAAAAAAAAAAAAAAAGTAAAATAAAAAAAGATTATTTTTAGCAAGGTATGGTGTTGCACGCCTATAATCCCAGTACTTGGGAGGATAGGATGGAGGCCCTCAGCAGCTTAGCCAGACCCTGTTTTCAAATAAAATGTGGCTGAGGGTGTAGAATGCCGGCCGCGCCAGCACCCCAGCGCTTTCCTTCGCTCTCGTCCGCAGCTGATGCCCCTACTGAAGCTTCAGCATGCCCACATCTCCCTGTACCAGGAGCTCTTCATCATATGGAACAGTGAGGTGTGTCACACTGGTGCCCACGGCTCGGTGGCCATCTCCTGGGCTGCAGGGTGGGCGCCTGTCAGCTGGGGCTTCCTGTGGGTAATCCCAAGCCAGCCCCTCCGGGGCCTCATGGCAGGCAGGCTGCCCACCCCCCCGCAGAGGAAACAAGGCTGTGAGCACCAGGTCCCCACAGGCTTCCCAGCCAGTATGTGGCCAAGGCAGGAGGCCAGGCTGGGTGGGCCCGGCTCCGGTGCAGCTCCGGGTGAACAAGTCTGTGCCACTGGCCTGGGGTTTGGGCTTCTGCAGAAGGGGCTGGCCCTAGGAAGCTGCTCCCTGCTCCTATGTCACTGGACCCCTTACTCCCAAAGCCTTTGCGTACTTACTACTAAGAATACTACTGGCCTGCCGGGCGTGGTGGCGCACGCTTGTAATCCCCGCACTTGGGAGGCGGAGACAGGAGGAACGCACAGTTCGAAGCCAGCCTCACTGGCTTAAGAGACCCTGTTTCCAAATAAAAATGTAAAATAGGTCTGGGAGTGTAGCCCGGAGGTAGAAGGTTTTCCAGGAACCCCAGTACCACAAAAAACAAAAACAAAAACTACTGGCTTCTGGCCCGTCTCACATCCTAGAAGGCCCTAGGAATAAGCTAGAAGTCCTCATTTCTCCGAGGGAGCCTGGGGCTCAGAGAAGCCAAGGAGCCCCAGGGCCACACAGCTAAGTGAGGATCCATACCCAGTGCCCAAGCCCTGTGTCCCAGGGGCAGTATGGCTTCTTATATTGGCCAGGAGCTGGAGCTCTCCCACTCCTTCACGTGTGGCTGAGGCCGAGGGAGGGAGGTGGAGTGGGGACTGGAAGCTGGAGCCCATGAAGGCTGTGAGGCCTGTGAGGTGCCCGGCCTTTGTTACATCCCCCTGGAGCTGACGCCTCAGGGGCTGGACAGGGACAGAGGCCCCTCCCCACCAGCCGGGACCTCACTGCATGCACCCGCAGATATTTCCTGAGCACGCCCTGCCACTCATTCGGAGGGGACAGAAAAGTCAAAAGGCCACGCCAGGATGGAGGGAGAAAATGTAGAACTGGCTTGGACCAGCCTGGGCCAGGCAGGCTGGGGGGGTGTTGGGGAGGGGGGCCGTGGGAAGCTGCAGGGCAGTGCAGAATGGCCCGCAGAGGGGGAGAGGGTGGCGGCCCCGCAGGGCCCCAGGCAGCTGGCCCGTGGAGCACAGCGGCCTGGCCTCGCCCCCTGCAGATCTCCTCTCTGTTCCTCTGTCTGGTGATGGAGCACAGCAAGAGCAGCCTCCAGGAGGTCATTGAGAGCAAGAGGAAGGAGAAGGCCATCATGGACCCCGAGGTAAGCCGGCCCGCCACCAGGCCTGGGCCCACAGGGGGAGAGCGCGTGTGGTCTCCATGAGAGTGGCGTGTGCACATGTGCACGAAGCCCCGGCACACTGCACGCCCATCCACCAGGCTCCTCCGCAGCCATGCTTGTAGCATGGCACGGGAGCAGCCCGGTCCCTTCACCCCCACAGCGAGCTCATGGGTGCCCAGGCAGCGCTGTCCCTGGGCCGTCTGCTCGCCTCTCCCAGCTGACGAGCAAGCAGCTGGCTGTTCCCAGCCGGAAGTCCACCTGGGAGTGAGTCAGGGGTGGCAGAGCCGGGAGGGTGGCTCCAGAAGGTGGGAGTTCCAGGCGGTTTTCCAAGGCCGTCCAGGTAACCACTGTGCTCCCACCACCAGCCGCGGGCCAGCACCCAAGGGTGCACAATACCTTCTTATGGTACTGAAGGCTGAACCCAGAGGATTCTACCTCCCAACTACACCTCCATCATTTTTTATTTTTCATTTTGAAATAGGGTCTCGCTAAGTTACTGAATCTGATCTTAAACCTGTGATCCTCCTGTCTCAGCCTCCCAAGTATGAAAATTATAAGCCTGCACTCCCACACCAGACTTGTGTTAGTCTTTTTTATTTTTTGGTACTGGGGGTTGAGTCTGGGGGCATTCTACCTCTGAGTTATACCCTCAGCCCCATTTTATTTCTTATTTGGACACAGGGCCTCATTAGGTTGAGAGTCTCACTACTTGCTGAGACTCAAACCTGTGATCCTCCAGTCTCAGCCGTTCAAGTACTGGATTATAAGCATATGCCACCACACCCAGCTGGTATTTTTTATTTTGAAACAGGGTCTCCCTAAGTTGCTAAGGGCCCTGGTAGGTTGCAGAGGCCGGACTCAAACCTTCAGTCCTCCCATCTTAGCCTCTCAAGGACTGAGATTGTAGGCCTGAGCCACCCCACCCAGCTGTGTCCGTCTTTTTAATGTTATTTAGGCTGCAGAGTTGTTCGTGTGTGTGTGTGTGTGTGTGTGTGTGTGTGTGTGTGTGTGTGTAGTACTGGGGAGTGAACCTGGGGCATTCTACTCCAGTTATACCCCCGCCCCTATTTTATTTTTATTTTGAAACAGGGTCTTGCTAGGTTGATGAGAGTCTCACTACTTGCTGAGGCTGTCCTCAAACCTGTGATCCTCCTGTCTCAGCCTCCCAAGTACTGACATGACAGGTTTGTACCATGGTGTCTGGTCATCTTTCAGGCCCTGACCTCCCGGTCTTGTCAGTAGGTAGCCATTTTGTTTAAATGGTTCAAGGACAGCCAAGGGCTTCTGAGAGGCACCCAAGGAGATGCCTCTTGTGTGACCACTGTTGGCTGATAAACAGAAACCTCCCTAAGGATGGCCCACAGTGCTCAGGCCGTAGAGCCGCTGGCAGTGCTCAGGGCCGCGCGTATTTTCCTCAGGGCTCTGGCTGCTGCTCCGGTTCCTGTTGTACTCTCCTGGTCCCCTCAGCTCTCCTTTCCACCTCCTTTATGTCTTCTGTCCTAACATGTCTCTTGTTTGTTTGCGAGTTTTTCCTAGCCCTTTTTTATTTTTTATTTTGAAACAGAGTCTCAGCCAGGTTTGGTGGTGCATCTTGTAATCCCAGCATGCGGGAGGCTGAGACAGGAGGATCACGGTTCACAGAGAGCCTCAGCTACTTAGGCCTTCCACGATTTAGTCAGACCCTGTTTCAAAATAAAGAATAAAAAATAGGCTGGGGCTATAGCTCAGAGGTAGAATGCCCGTGGGTTCCATCCCCAGTACCACAGGGAAAAATAAAAAAGAAACAGGGTCTCACTGAATTGCTGAGGGCCTCGCCAAGTTGCTCAGGCTGGCCTTGAACCTACAATCTTCCTGTCTCATCCTCCCAAGTACTGGGACTGCAGGTGTGTCTCCTCATGGATTGCAGCAGTTCTTTGTATACTCTAGACATAGGTATCCAGATGTGATCCCACAGGCTGCGGCTTGCCAATGAAGTCTCCCCCTCCCTCCCTCCCTCCCTCCCTCCCTCCTTTCCCTTTCTTTCTGGGGATTGGTCCTGGGGGCACTCTGTCTCTGAGCGACACCCCCAGCCCTTGTTGCTTTTTTGGAACAGGGTCTTGCTCAGTTGCTGAGGGTGTATTAAAGGGTGATAATCTCATCTAGAAATAGACATTATAGTTTGGTGGTCTCTTGTCCTCAATTCTTGCTTCCTGAGAGAGAGATTTCAAAAAAAGAATGGAGGTGTAGGAGGTTGCCTTAGAGAAGTGGAGGCACAGCTTAGCAGAAGGCTCTGATCAGGGGTACATTCCAAAGAAAGGGTCTGGCCAGCCTCTTTCCGGATATGGCAACGTGAGCGAGCGCCCCCGTGGGCGTGGCAGGGTGTGTTTACTCTGCACCCACTCCCCACCCTCCCCATTTGTCCCCAGTGGATGCAGGACACACTGGGCCAGGTGCTGGATGCGCTGGAGTACCTGCATCAGCTGGACATCGTCCACAGGTGACTGTCTTCCCAGGACTGGCCAGCGCTCGGGTGCCACTCAGCTGGGTGGGCTGACTCCCTCCCTGGCCCTGCCACACTGGGGGAGCCTCCCCAGGCAGCCTGGATGACTCAGCCCAGGGCACACAGCTGCCTGACGTGCACCTGGCGGGCGGGGTGGTTCCAAAGTGCTAGGGGAAGTACAGATAAGCCCCGGGGAAGAGCTGGCACGGGCCTCTGGACCAGCCTTCGACCCTCAGTAGCACAGCTTCCGGCTCCACAGTGGGAAGGCCCGGGAGTGGCTTCAACTCCAAACACACGGGCCTTATGTGTGTGTGTGTGTGTGTGTGTGTGTGTGTGTGTGTGTGTGTGTGTGTTGGGGGGGTACTGGGGATTGAGGAGAGAAACCAGGCATGGTGGCGCATGCCTATAATCCCAGTACCTGGGAGGCTGAGACAGGATTGCTTGTTCAAGGCCAGCCTTAGTAACTTAGTGAGGCCCTCAGCAACTTAGTGAGACCCTGTTTCAAAATAAAACAATAAAATAGGTCTGGGGGTATAGCTCAGAGGTAGGATGACACTGGGTTCAATCCCCAGTACTGCAAAAAAAAAAAAAATAGAGAAAATCTATATGGGCCCCGTGTACAAAAGGATTTCTCGTTGTCCCATGTTAATATCACTGGACCTTAGACAATGGTGGGAAATCAGCCCCAGGCCAGTGTGTAGCTGAGGCCTACAGCTCGAGGCCACCGGGCTGACCTGGGATGTCAGCCGCTGGCTGTGGTCTTGCTCCTGCGCAGGCTGAGAAGGGGCATTTGTGTGTGTGATGGAATCCAGGAGCATCTACCTCCAAGCTACACCCCCTGCCCTATTTTTTATTCTTTATATTGAAACAGGGTCTCACTGAGTTGCATAGGGCCTCACTAAGTAGTAGCTGAGGCTGTCCGCGAACTGCGATCCTCCTGTCTCAGCCTCCCAAATGCTGGGATTATAAGTGTATGCCATGCCTGGCAAGAAGGGGCATTTTCTGGAGGAGACAGAAGGGTGGGGCCCAGGCTCAGAACCAGAAGGGCCCCGGGGAGTAGGGCTGCAGCCTGCTGGCCTGGCCCACAGCGAGCTCACCAGGGCAGCTGCGGGCCCAGGAGTCGCGTCTCTTGGTGCAGGAACCTCAAGCCCTCGAACATCAGCCTTATCAGCAATGACCACTGCAAGCTGCAGGACCTGAGCTCCAA
Source organism: Muscardinus avellanarius (assembly GCF_963383645.1). Taxonomy (NCBI): domain Eukaryota; kingdom Metazoa; phylum Chordata; class Mammalia; order Rodentia; family Gliridae; genus Muscardinus; species Muscardinus avellanarius. Next base: position 2,292,079 of record NC_137799.1, read on the forward strand.
CGTGCTCATGACCGACAGGGCCAAGTGGAATGTCCGTGCTGAGGAAGGTGGCTGCGTCCTCCTGGGGGGGAGGGAGGCCGTGGCCACTCTGGGTGCTGAGCTCTTTGCTCACAGGTCCCCAAAGCCCCCACCTTCCCCCTTGCCGGGGCTGCAGCTGGGGACCAGCTGAGAGCGCATGCAGGGTCCATGTGACGCCAGCATCGGAGAGAAAGAGCCCTGCAGGACAAAGCTGTGGCCTTGTGCCCTGAAGATGTCACTTTCATGGGGAGAGGACTAAGATGTGGGGCGGAGGGCGCTGTTCTGGGTCCTGGAGTGACTCTGGGCGGAGGGGGGGGTGAGCTCTCCTCCTTCAGAAGGAGGGCAGGGCAGAGGGGCTGGGCTTCAAGCCTGTGGCAGTCTCCCAGTGGAGAGAGCGACTACAGTGCAGAACTTGAGTCCTAGGGCGCCAGTAGCTGGTGGCACTCTGGCCTAGGGGCACACAGGATAGGTGGGCAGATGGACAGTAGGTATGTCTATGGCCAGGGGGATAGACGGTAGGGTAGGTCTGTGGATGGGGGCGTGGATGGTAGGGTAGGTTTCTGGATGGGGGTAGGTTTCTGGGTGGTAGGGTAGGTCTTTGGGTAGGGGGTGGGTGGATGGTAGAGCAGGTCTGTGGATGGATGGTGAGGTGGATGGATAGACAGATAATAGAGAATGGAAAATGGATAGAGGGATGGGTAGGTGGGCTGATTGGAGGTATAGATGGCATGTGTCCTCAGAGTCCATCCTTTGCCATTTGGCTGGGAAATGGAGCTCCAGAGAGGTAGGGGCTGCCTGAGGCAGGCCGGCCGGACTGACTCCCCACCACCAGTTTAGAAGCTAGGGCAGGGGACTGGAACCTTGTTCCATGGTCCTGAAAGAGGTGCACGTGTTGGCCAGCGGCCTGTGCCCCTCCCAGCCCCTGCAGCCATCACTAACACAGACACGTCTGCACACGGCCAGCCTGGCAGACACCTGGCAAGAATGAACGGCAGTGCTGGGACGGACCCTACTGCCACGGCCAGCATGCGGTGGCCCAAGGGCTTGCGTTCCCAGCTGCTCCCAAGGGGGTGCCGAAAAGGACCGCTGGGGTGGGGTCGCTCTGCCCTCCTCCTGCCCCTGGCACTCAGGACTCAAGGGGTCCTCCTTGCCCTGCCCACAGACCCCCGTCAGAAATCCTGGATGGCCCCCGAGGCCCTCGACTTCTCCTTCAGCCAGAAGTCTGACATCTGGTCCCTGGGCTGCATCATCCTCGACATGGCCAGCTGCTCCTTCCTGGACGTGAGTGCCCAGTCCACTGTGCCCAGGCAGGGCTCACTCTCTGTGGCCCCCAGCCCTGCCCTGCGGCAAGGAAATGCAGCGCCCAGGGCCTGAGGCTACCCTGACTGGAGGGAGGCTGGGCTGCCCGCTGGCTGTGTCACATCCTCAACTCAGAACAGGGGGGTGGCACACATGTACTCAGGAGGCTGAGACTGGAGGGTCACAGGTTAGAGGCCAGCCTCAGCAAATTAATGAGGTCTTGTTTAAAAATAAAAAGGGCGCCGGGCATGGTAGTGCACACTTGTAATCCAGCATTTGGGAGGCAGAGACAGGAGGATCATGGTTCGCGGACCGCCTCAGCTACTTAGTGAGGCCCTTCACAACTCAGCAAGATCCTGTTTCAGACATAAAAAGGACTAAAAATGAGCTGGCGTGGTGGTGCACACTGTAATCCCAGCATTTGGGAGGCTGAGACCAGAGGATCACGGTTCGCGGACAGCCTCAGCTACTTAGTGAGGCTCTCCATAACTTAGTGAGACCCTGTTTCCAAAAATAAAGAAAAAAATAGGGCGGGGGGTGTAGTTCGGAGGTCAAATGCCCCTGGGTTCCATTCCCAGACCCACAAAGAAAAAAAGAAAAGAAAAGAAAAAATAGAGCTAGAGGTATAGCTCAGAGGTAGATTGCCCCTGGGTTCTATCCCCAGTACCCGAAGAAAAATGAAATAAAATAAAAAGGGCTAGGGATGGAGCTCAGAGAGAGAATGTCCTTGGGTTCAATCCTCAATACCACAAAATAATTAATTAATTAGTAAAATATAAATAAAATTGGACTGAGAGGGTGTGGTTTGGAGGAAGAATGCCCTGGGTTCAATCCCTAGCACCACAAAAAATAAAAAAAATAAGAATACTACTAATTGAAGTGAAAAGCTTAAGAAATGAATTTAAACAGATGAAACAATTTCATCCCAGTTTTATTTATTTATTTATTTATTTATTCATGTATTTATTTTGTGTGGGTCTGGGGAAGGAACCCAGGAGCATTCTACCTCCAAGCTACACCCCCAGCCCTATTTTTTATCCTTTATTTTGAAACTGGGTCTCACTGAGTTGCAGAAACCTCACTAAGTAGCTGAGGCTGTCCGCGAACCGTGATCCTCCTGTCTCAGCCTCCCGAATGCTGGGATTACAAGCCTGCGCCACCAGGCCCGGCTAATTTCATCCCAATTTTAAAAAGACTTAGTGAATTGAAAGGAAGAGAGTAAGAAATTATTATTCAGAGGCTGAGACAGGAGGGTTGCAGGTTTGCAGCCAGCCTCAACAACTGAGCAAGGCCTTCCACAACTTAATGAGTTTCAAAATGAAACATAAAGTAGCGCCCGAGCTAGAGCTCAGAGGTAGAAGGCCCCTGGGTTCCATCGCCTCTAAATGGCAGGGCCCAGATCAGGGGACTTCTTGGCAGCATTGGGCAAGACGAGCTGCCCCCGCCCTCCCCACAGTGAGGTGGCCTGCTTGCTTCTGGGACCTGTTTCTTCTTCACAGAGGAGCTCCTGCCTCGCCTCTGGTCCCCAGCACATCCTCCTCCCCTGGGCAGGGCCTGGCCTTCACTTGTCACAGGCGTGCGCAAAGCGGGTCTCCTCCCCTCTGGTAGGAAACAGAGGCCATGCAGCTGCGGAAGTCCCTCCGCCAGCACCCAGGCGGCCTCACGCGGGCCCTGAAGACCATGGAGGAGAGAAAGGTCCCCAACGCGGAGACCTTCTCTTCGCTTCTGCCCTCCATGTTGCAGATCAACTCCGCGGATCGGGCAACGATCAAGTGAGCTGGGATTGGGGTTTTATTTTCACCTGTCAGTGTAACTTTCCGCATCTTTCCACTCAATGCAAACACGACTGAGGGCTCTGTAGATCCCAGGAGCTCCCTTGATTGCCCAGCACAGTTGGGCTCTCCCAGCTCTGCCACCCCGCACCGCGTGGCCACGTGACCTTGAGAGCTTGTTCTGAACACTCGTACAAGCTGCCCCTTGGTCAGGCATGAGAGGACCTGAGGACCACGGCACTTTTCAGGGTCTGGGACAAGAAATCCATCACTCTAATGTAAAATCAGAAGAAAAAGGAAAATGAAGGCCGGGCGTGGTGGCGCACGCTTGAATCCCCGCGCTTGGGAGGCAGAGACAGGAGGATCGTGCAGGTTCAAAGCCAGCCATGCTGGCTTCAGAGATCCTGTTTCCAAATAAAAAAGTATAAAAATAGGTCTAGGAGTGTAGCCCGGAGGTAGAAGGGTTTCCAGGAACTCCAGTACCACCAAAAAACAAAAGAAAATGAATCCAGAATGGATTAGGTATGGCTTTTATGCCAACACAGTTATAAAGTCTGGTGGTTTATGTCTCTGTGGAGGAAGAGGCCAGGAAGGCAAGTACCCGGGCCCAGGACTGTCCTGAGAGCAAGCGCTATGCCCACACAGGGCAAGTCCTGGAAGCGGGTGCCAGGCCGCCGGCTGGGCACCTGTAGAAAATTGTGAGATCTGGCCAGGAGAGTCCAAACTGGAAGGCCAGTGCGCAGTGCATGCCCGTGGTCAGGCGCCCTGAGCCTGCAGCAGAGGTGCCACATGGGGAACTCAGCCCGGGGCACCTGGGGCAGCCCATCTTCTCTGCCTCCGCCAGGGACGTAATCCAGATCACCTTCGTGAACAGCGCGTTCAAGACCTCGGCCATGGTTCTGAGCATGCACCAGCAAGTGATGCCTGCGGCCATCACCGACCTGCTGCTGGAGGGCAACATGGCCAGCATCCTAGGTGACGGACACGGAGCTGCTGTGGCCTCCGCATCTCACTGTGCAGCTCCAGAGGCCAGCGCCTCCCCACAGCCCGTCCCGATGGACCCCTCACACAGTGGACAGGACCAGCTCCCTGGCTCTGTGCCTCCACCTCGCCCAGCACTCAGGATCTTGTCCTCAAGCCCCCCATTGCCTGTGACACAAGGCTCCTCTCCACAGCTGCGCCTGTTTCCCCTGCGTTCCTGCCACACAAATCCTGTTTAGTTGTGAGACCCATTTGCTGCCCTCGTGCCTCCAGAACCCCTGGCCCTTTTGCTTTGGTACCCCGGCACAGCATGGTCTGACACACGGTGGTCCCTGGGTGACCTCCCTACTCCACCTCTGCCTCTTGCATGCCAGGGTGAGCAGCAGCCTCCACTGAGGATCAGGCAGTTTGATTGGGGACAAGAGCATCTCCTTATGGCCTGATGGTGGCCCCACACCCCCAGCCCAATAGTGTGGCCAGGGACAGCGCCCTGGTGGCCTGGCCCTCAGCTTGGTTTCCCCCATGCCCTCCTGTCCTCTGCAGAACTCATGGAGAACTTCTCCAGCAACCCCGAAGTCCAGCTCAAGGCCATGCAGAGGCTCCTCACGATGCCGGAGGAAAAGCTAGGTAAAAAGCCTTTACCATCTGCCTGCTTTGACGGTAGGCAGCCTGGAATTCTTCCAGGTGCCACTCCTACAGGGCAGAGAAGACTAGGGATGGGCTAGCTTTTCGCAAGTTTTTAAGGGCTCCCTGATAAGACATCCATCTTCCCACTTTCCCTGTTTCTTAGCTCCCATGGTGGACACTGGCATACGGGCATGTGCATGTCTGCGCTACTGCAGGGGACTGCTGGGGTCAGGACACTACGGTGCCATCCCAGCAGGCCCCTTGATGAGTATTGACGAACTGCCCAGTGATTGTGTGTGTGAGGATACTGGGGCGTGAACCCTGGGCTGTCTTACTTCTGAGTCACAACCCCAGCCCTATTTTATTTTTTATTTTTTATTTTTTTGTGGTACTAGGGGTGGAACCCAGAGGCTTTCTACCTCCGGGCTATACTCCCAGACCTTTTTTATATTTTATTTGGAAACAGGGTCTCGCTAAGTTGCTGAAAGCCTCACTAAGTAGCCGAGGCTGGCTTCGAACCCCTGCGATCCTCCTGTCTCAGCCTCCCAAGCGTGGGGATTACAAGTGTGCGCCGCCACGCCCAGCCTTTTATTTTTTATTTTGAATCAGGATCTCACTAAGTTGCTGAAGCTGTCCTCAAACTTGTGATCCTCCTGTCTCAGCCTCCCATGTACTGGGATTGTAAGTGTGCGCCGCCACGCCCGGCTTCTCCGTGATTTTTTAATGTCTTTGTAGAACATGCTTTCATAAAATCTCCCCATTGAATCTGTCTCATCTGTTCCAATATCACATTCAGGTGCCCACCCATCCCCTTCCACGCAGCCATTCATCTGTCTATCCATCCATTCGTTTTCCTTCTCGATTCCCATTCTCATCCATCTGTCCATCCGTCTGTCCGTCCATCCATCCATCTGTCCGTCCATGTATAAAACCTGCACTAGGAACCCGCTGAGTTCTGTCCCAGTGACTTCAGAGCCTGTGGGGCCCAGTCATGTCCCCTGCAGGGCAGCAGACAGCTCACACTGCCCACCGTCCCCACTCCTTGGCCCCTTCCGAGCTGAGCTCTGACCCGGATAAGGTGCAGGAGGAGGCAGATTTTGCCTCCCGGCTGCCCCAGAGCCACACCTGCCTCAGACAGCTTCTTTTGGGGAGGGTACCTGTGCCCCAGGGAGCGCTTCTGCCCTCCCCAGCCTCACTACGTGCTGTCCACGCTCTCCTGATGAGGAAGCAGCGGTGAGGAAGGGTCCTGGCAGGCCCCCCACCCACCCAGGCACGCAGGTGTCCACAGTCACGGCAGTTACAGCCACGGGCTCTGGGACCCAGCAGTTTGGGCCCGAGTCGCTGCTCAAGCATGGGCCTCCATATGAGGGCTGGGAGAGGAAGCACTGCCTCATGGAGCCGCAGGACGCATATGCCTGGGCAGAGCTGGTGCAATGCTGCACCTGCCGCCCAGTGCTTGGGAGGCTGAGCAAAAAGAAAGATCAAAGCACGGGCGGCAGCTCAGTGGGAGTGCCTGCTGGGGTGCACAAGGCCCAGCACCAAAGTCAAAGCAGAGGTGGGGCCTCAGGGGGTGCATGGCAGACCGCAGGCGGCGTTCCGTGGACGTGTGAATGGCCCTCCTCTGCCTCCCTGTCCTCCCCCTCCTCCTCCGGGCCCGCCCGCTCTGCAGGGCTGCCGTGGCCTGTGGAGCTGGTGGAGCTGGTGGTCACCGTTCAGAAGCAGCACGAGAGGATCTTCGACCTGCAGCTGTGCGCCTGCTCCCTGCTGCTGCGCGTCCTGGGCCAAGGTGGGCGATGTTCCCGGTGCCGTCCCCACCCACCGTCCCGTGCCTGCCCTCCTGGCAGTGCACATCCTGCTGTGTCCACCTGAGCCGTCCAGGGACGGTAGGCCACAGCCCAGGAGTCTGGAGTCGTGGGGCCCACTGCGGCCCAGCAGTGTGTGTGTGTGTGTGTGTGTGTGTGTGTGTGTGTGTGTGTGTGTGCGCGCGCGCGCGCGCGCGCTACTGGGGACTGAACCCAGACACATTCTACTCCAAGATGCATCCTAGCCTTATTTTATTTATTTTGTGTGTGTGTGGTACTAGGGATGGAACTCAGGGGCATTCTACCTCCAGGCTCTACTCCCAGACCTATTTTATATTTTATTTAGAAACAGGGTCTCACTAAGTTGCTGAGAGTCTCACTCAGTAGCTGAGGCTGGCTTCGAACCCGTGTGATCCTCCTGTCTCAGCTTCCCAAGCGCAGGGATTACAAGCGTGCGCCACCATGCCCGGTCTGGCTTATTTTTTTTTAATCTGAAACAGTCTCACCAAGTTACTAAGGGTCCTGCTAAGTTGCTGAGGCTGGTCTTAAACCTGTGATCCTCCCGTTTTAGCCTCTCAAGTGCTAAGATTACAGGGGTATGCCACTGAGTAGTCTGGCATGACTTTGATTCTTAAACATATAGTCAAGTTGGGCATGGTGGCACATGTCTTTCATCTGAGTACTTGGGAGCCTGAGCCAGGAGGATCTCAGGTTCAAAGCCGTCTCAGCAACTTAGCAAGACCCTGGTTTTTTTTTTTGTTTTTTTTTTCGGTACTGGGGATGGAACCCATGGGTATTTTACCTCTGAGCTACACCCCTAGCCCTACTTTTATTCTTTATTTGGAAACTAGGTCTCACTGAGTTGCAAAGGGCCTCACTAAGTAGCTGGGGCTGTCTGTGAACTGTGATGCTCCTGTCTCAGCTTCTGGGATCATAAGCGTGCACCACCATACCCAGCTTGCAAGACCATTTTTTTTTTTTTGGTGGTTCTGGGGATAGAACCCTTCTACCTCTGGACTACACTCCCAGACTCCCAGACCTATTTTATATTTTTTTTAAATTTGGAAACAGGGTCTCCTAAGCCAGCGTACGCGGCTGGCTTTGAACCTGCGCGATACTTCCTGTCTCTGCCTCCCAAGCGCGGGGATTACAATCGTGCGCCACCATGCCTGGCGTTTGCAAGACCATTTTAAAATAAAAAAGGACTGTAGGTGTAACTTGGAGGTCGAATGTCCTGGGTTCAATCTCTAGTGCCCTCCCCCAGAAAAGTTAGTTACCTTCCTAATGTTAGTTTTAAGGGTTTGCTTTCCCTGTACCACTTAGATTGTGTCTTATCTTTTTCCCTCTTGCCCTGGAGGTGAAACCCAGTCCCTTGTGCATGCCTGGCAAACTTCATTTTCCTTAATACAAGATGGAGGTGCTGCCCCCGGCCAGGGAGGAAAGACCCTGTGCGCCTTGATTCCCCTGCACCCCAGCTCTGGCGTTAATCCTGTGCTTTCTCTGCTGGAGCAGGGCTGGCACGGGACGCAGAAGCCCAGGTGCCACTGGGCTCTGTCATCTCCACCTTGCTGAGCACCCTGCGCAGCCACTCCGCCTCGCAGCAGCTGGTCGTCACGGGCTACAGTCTGCTCACCATCTTCTCCAGCCAGGGTGCGCCGGCCCTCCTGCCTCCTCCCGTGCGGCGGTCTGTCCTGCCATGGCGGCCTGCCCGGCATGGTCCAGGGGCTTTACTCACTCTTCCTTTGCTCTGGATCACAGTTCCCCACTTTTATAGCCACGGGCTTACTCATGCTGCCTGGTTCACATTCACACACCTTTGTGTGTGTGTGCATGCAGTGTTGGGGATGGAACCCAGGGGTGTCCTATCTCTGAGCTATACCCCCAGCCCTATTTTACTTTTTATTTATTTATTTATTTCTATTTTTTGTGGTACTGGAGATAGAACCCAGGGGCATTCTACCTCCAAGCTATACCCCTAGCCCTATTTTTTATTCTTTACTTTGAAACAGGGTCTCACTGATTTGCAAAGGGCCTAAGTACCTGAGGCTGGCTGGGAACTGCAATCCTCCTGTCTCAGCCTCCCAAATGCTGGGATTACAAGCGTGCGCCACCACACCTGGCTACTTTTTATTGTAAAAGAGGGTCTCACTAAGTAGTTGAGACTGACTGCGAACCTGCGATCCTCATGTCTCAGCCTCCCAAGTACTGGGATTACAGGCATGTGCCTGGCCTGTACATACATTTTCTACCCCTGCTGGGTTCCGAGGCTGCTGGCCAGGCAGGCAGCAGGCCACCAGGGCCCCTGCCCTCCTGGCCCCGGGCCGGTGGGCCTAATTCTCCCCAGCAGGCAGCCGCAGCTCCCCAGGGAGGGTCAGGCCCGGCCCAGTGGCCTCTCTCCACAGCTTGTCTTCTTCCCTTGCTGACCCCGCTTTGGGTGGAGAAAGGAAGCCCTAGGACTAGGGATAGACTAGAATGGCCAGGCCAGGTGGACTGGCTCATCCAATGTCCACTTGTGCTAGGCAGGCAGGCTGGGCCCTCAGCTTGGTCATGAATGGATGGGAGATGGTTAGGCCCTCCAGGGCCAGGCCCTGGGTCCCATCTCTGGCGCCCAGGAACTCGGGGCAGAAGGGCCCAGGTGTCCAAAGCTGATGGAGGAGGGGCGGCCCCCAAGCTTCCTGGAGGGGCTCCCTTCCAGCCCCTCCCTCGGTCGCCCACAGAGTTGGCCTCAGAGGAACTACAGAAGGCTGGGCTGTTCCAGCTCATCCTGGAGCACCTGGGGACATTCCTTGAAGACAGAGATGTCTGCCTCAGTGCCCTGGGCCTGCTCTGGTCCCTCCTGGTGGATGGTGAGGCCCTTCCTCCTTAGCTCCTCTGCCCGGGACTCGTGAGGGCCTCCACATCCTGCCCCTAAATCTGAGGGTGGCCATGGCCCTTGCAGGGAGACACAGAAGGGAGGAACCCAGGATGTCCTGTCTAGTAGGCCACCCCTGGCGCCAGAGGCCAGCGGAGAGCTGGATCTTTTGATTTGGAACAGGGCCACCAGGCCTGCACTGCCCCTTCGCCTAAGCCCCATCTTGGCAGTGCGGCACCTGGAGCCATCTCACCCCCCAAAACAGGGCTTCAAGCCTGGCTGGCCCGAGACCTGTCACCCCCTGTGCAAGAATCCCCAGGCCTGTCCCGGGCAGCCCCTCTGCACCCAGGCTTGGTGGCCGGGGACGCCCTCCACCTTCCATCTCTGACAGTCTGTGCTGTTTCTGCCCTGCGCGCCTGGCGGGAGGGGCAGTGGGTGGCGCCGCTGGCATGACCCAAGGCCTGGCTTTCCCCACCCTTGTCCCAGGCCTAGCAGTGATTGTGAACAAAGCCCCCGTGGAGAAGCTCCCGACCCTGGTCATCCGGGTGCTAGTCACACACCGCGCGGACGCAGAGATGGCGGAGGCCGGCTGCGCGGTGTTGTGGCTGCTGTCTTTGCAGGGTGAGCAGCGGGCCCTGGGGTGAGCAGGGAGGGCAGCCCTGGACACGGCACGGAGGCCCCTGCCCTCTGCAGGCTGCATAAAGGAGCAGCAGTATGAGCACGTGGTCATGCTGTTCCTGCGAAGCATCCGGCTGAGCCAGGACAGAGTCCTGCTGGTGAACAACGCCTACCGGGGACTGGCCAGCCTGGCCAAAGTGTCAGGTGAGCCCGGGGTTGGGGGCTGACACTCGGAGGTGGGGCCAAAGCCAGCCTCCACCAGCAACGTCTGCCGGCTGTGCAGAAAACCAAACAAAAGCAAGAGTGTCAAGACAGGAAAGCGACTTGGGTCCCGTCAGCCTGCAGGCGCCACTGCGACCTCTAGGCATGAACAGCCTTTGCGCGTGGCTTACACGCTGCGACCGTCTTTCCAATCTTCACACTCACGCCAGGTGTGTGCAGGTTTCCAGAGACAGGTCTGTCTCCAAATCCCACCACACGCCCGGGCTCCTATGGAGGCTGACGAGCTCAGGCTACCACGGCAGGGCTATCTCTGCAGAGGTTAGCCCTGAGTGCTCGGGGTCTGAGGACGGGCCATGGACACCAGCGGTGCACAGGGCTGAAGCTCCCGGCCTGGTCCTGAGCTCTAAAGACCCTCTTGCTTTGAGGGCCTCCCTGGCGCCTCATCCAGTTCTGTTCTGATGGGGCAGCTGGGATCCCGTCCTGGCCTGGCATGCCCATGGGCAGCACTCTGGGTGAGGAGAGTTCAGCTCCCTGAGACCCCATGATAACCCTGCTGCAAGGCGTCCAGGCCATCCAGGCTCCTGCCGCCTCTCCACTGTGGGCCCCGTGGTGGGGAGTAAACTTCCTTCCTGGGCAGCTGGCTCTTCCTGGGCAGAATAACACCTGGCCCACCAGCAGGTCTGTGTCAGGCTAGCAGTCAACTCCTCTGACAGCAGGGGAGGCTGCGGGCAGGGGAGCAGGACCTGGGGCCAGGCTGGGTAGAAGTTGAGGCTCAGCCATTGACCCCTGTGACATGCAATCATCTCCCCGCCCAGCCTCGTTTTCCCTTGGGGAGGAAAAGTACAAATGCCAGAGGAGCCGGGCCGGGTGGGTAGTGGCACTGGGGAACCAGGCAGACAGAGCCCTCCACATTTCCAGCAAGTCCCACGCGCAGAGCGGGAGTTAGAGCTGCAGGCCCCAGTGGCCCCCGACCCGTATGCTCAGAGGTCTCTCAGCACCCCACGCAACCAGTATGAAATGTCGCCCACCGCCCTGGGGGCCTGGCAGCAGTGAGTCTGTGCCCCTCCCCAGAACTGGCGGCCTTCCGGGTGGCGGTGGCAGAGGACGGCAGGAGCGGCCTCAGCCTTCTGCGGGAGACATACCAGTGCCACAAGGACGACCCTGAAGTGGTGGAGAACCTCTGCATGCTGCTGGCCCACCTCACCTCCTACAGTGAGGGCCCCCGCCTCTTCCCAGGAGGGTCAGGGGCCGGGCTCCCAGCGCAGCTGCAGAGAGGGACAGGAGAGGGGCCCCAGAGCTAGCCTTGGTCCTCCAACTTGCCAAGCTCCCTCCTCAGCAGGAGCCCTGCCCAGGACCATACACAAGTTCCAGGGCCACGCTGTCCCCACCCAGCCGACTTGGCTCCCACTGGCTGGCTGGGCTCCCCCCTCAGGGCCTTCTGTGCTCCACCACAGAGGAGATCCTGCCAGAGCTGGAGTCCAGCGGCATCAGGGCCTTGGTCCAGGAGATCGAGGGACGCTTCACTTCCAGCCTGGTGAGGGACAGCCGCGCCCCGCCCCACCGCGCCCCGCCCGCCAGGCACCTGTCTCCGCAGGGCTGCTGTCCTGTGGTGCTGGGGAGCCAACCCAGAGGTGTTCGACCCAGGAGATACACCACTAGCCCTCTTTTACTTTTCATTTGAATGCAAGGTCTCACTAAGTTGCAGGCCTTGAACCTGCCGCCCTTCTGAATGCTGGGATTACAGGGGTGCAACATCACGCCCTGCTCGCAAAACATGTTTTCATGTGGTTCTAGGAATTGAGCCAGGGGCATTCCACCTACAATCCCAGCCCTTTCAGGTTTTTGTTTGAAAATAGGACCCGAGTTGCTGGGCCTGATTAAGCTCCTCCTGTCTCAGCCTCCCAAGTCCTTGCGCGTGTGCCTGTGGTACTGGGGATGGAACCCAGGGGCATTCTACCTCCAAGCTCCGCCACCAGCTCTATTTTTTATTTTGAAATAGGGTCTCACTGAGTTGCAAAGGGCCTAAGCAGTAACTGAGGCTGTCTGCAAACTGTGATCCTCCTGCCTCAGCCTCCCGAATGCTGGGATTTGTTCACTGCCACGCCTGGCTAGGTCCTGGTGTTTTTAAGGGCTTGCTTTCTTGCCTCTGTGTCTGGACCAAAGTCAACCCTTGAGGGGTGATAAGACCTTTTTAAAGGCCCTGTCCACAATGGCTCATTACATTAGTCAGTGGTCCTGGGCCCTGCACCCCATGGCCAGTGACCTCCATGGTGGCCTGCTGGCCTCCTCCTTGCAGGAGCTGGTTTCCTATGCACAGAAAGTGCTCCTGAGACTGGAGGCCGCTCTTCCCAGCCCCCAGGAGGGAGAGCTGCCTGGTGCCACTGCAGGGAAGGAGGCAGCTGTCACCAAGGCCTCCCTGTCCCAGTTCTGAAATGCCTGCCCCCCTGCCCTCCGGGTCAGCACACACAGCCACGCTCTTCTTGCTGAGGAATAAAGAGGCCAAGGCTGGTTCCTGACATGCCCAAGCCGTCTCCGGCGTAGTGTGACCATTTGCGGTGGTACCTGGCACTCTACAGACCCAGCTGGCTGGGCTGGGGCAGGGAGGGAGGCTTCAGCCGTCTTTAGTGAAAGAAACTGCGCCTCTGTAAGCTCATTGATTTTTTTGTGGTGCTGGGGACAAGTCCTCGGTCCATGCATGCTGGGCCAGCTGTCCACCACAGCCCAGCCCAGAAATGCCTCGCAACGCAAGCACCCGCCTCTATGTGGAGCACAGCCTCTGGGTGCACCCGCTCCACACGGCTGCCTGGGGGCTCGGTAAAGCCTTGGGCTCTATTCACCTCGGACGGCTGGATCCTGACTCCAGTTCCCAAAAAGACCCTCAAAACACCTCAGGTCAGCAAGGTCTAGACCAGGAGAGGGATGGCCCCTGGGGTAAGTGCAGTCCCACGTTTTCTTCGCTGGCAGCGGGAGGAGCCTCTGCTGGGCACTGGTCTGCTGGTCAACTGACAGGGTAAGAAAGGGGCCCGGCTCCCAGAAAGTCTCTCTCCAGCCCAGCGGCCCCAGGAAAGTCCCAGCGAGGCAGCTGCTGAGCCAGCGCTGCATGTCAGCAGCGAACCACACTGTGTGCTAGGTCTTAGGTCCAGAGCAGCCTGTCCCGTTCCACACAACAGGAGAAGTGGCTGCCTCGGAGCATGACGCTGACTACCAGGCTGAGCGCCGTCGGGCCCGTGCAGGGCAGCCCAGGCGCTGTCCTCCCTGGTGTTCACTGACAGTAGAGACATGGGCATGCCTGCTCTGCCTTCCTGCCCAGACGGACAGGTGTGGCAGGACGGCGGAGGCCAGCGGGGGCGCTCCCGAGGCACCCCCACGGCCCTGGCTCGGAAACACTGCACCAGAGTCCCGTGGGCTGGTCCCGACTCAGCGGCGGGCTAAGCGCTCTTGCTGCGGCTGCCTGGGGTGGGGGCCGGGGGGCGCCTGTCTCGGGCAGTGCTCTCCCACTCCTTCCTCACCATGACGTAGAGCCTCATGGCTGCCTGGGCATCTTGGATCTGGAGAGAACACGACAACACTCACTGCCGGGCTGTGCACTGTGTGACCACGGGCCCAGGGTCCCCGAGCCTTGGCACCAGGCACTGCGCTGGGAAACAGAGCGGCTGTACCCACACCTGTCCAACCCCCCTGCACCTCCAAGAAGAAAGGGGACCCCCACAGCCAAGGGGCGAACACCGACCTGCCTCCTCGGGCTCCTCGGCAGGGAGCTGGGGGCTTGGTGCTGGGCGCAGGGACCAGGCACCTACTGTCAGCGCGGCCTGTGGAGCAGAGGCCCGGCCTCACCTACCTACCTGCTTCCCTTCCTTTTTTGTGGTGCCCAGGATTGAATCCAGGAACATTCTACCCTCAGCCCTATTTTTTAATTTTTTTTTTTTTTGCAGTATTGAGGATGGAACCCAGAGGCATTGTACCTCTGAGCTACACCTCCAGTCCTATTTTTAAGTCTTTTTATTTTGATACAGGGTCTCACTGAGTTGGGAAGGGCCTCACTAAGTAGCTGAGGCTGTCCGTGAGCTGCGATTCTCCTGTCTCAGCCTCCCGAACGCTGGGATTACAAGCGTGCCCACCACGCTCAGCCTATTTTTTATTCTGTATTTTGAAACAGGGTCTTATCGAGTTGCAGAGGGCCTTAAGTAGCTGAGGCTGGCTGTGAACTTGCGATCCTCATATCTCAGCCTCCCAAGTACTGGGATTAAAAGTATGAACCCACCTTATATTTCATTTTAAAAACAAGGCCTTGCTGAGTTGCCTCTCACTGGCCTTAAAACTTGTGGTCCCCATCAGCCTCCCAAGTCATGGCCTACAGGTGTGCATCACTGCACCTGGCTTGGGCCACACATTTCTTTTTTCTTTTTTTTCTTTTGGTGGTACTGGGGTTCCTGGAAGCCCTTCTACCTCCGGGCTACACTCCCAGACCTATTTTATACTTTTTTTATTTTTGGAAACAGGGTCTCTCATGCCAGTGCGGCTGACTTCAAACTTGCGTGATCCTCCTGTCTCCGCCTCCCAAGCGTGGGGATTACAAGTGTGAGCCACCACGCCTGGCTGGGCCACACATTTCTAAAGGGGCTTCACTATGGGGTGACGTTTTGCCCCTAAGGGTCCGTGTGCCCGAGGCCTGGTCCTCGAGTGCCAGTGGTGGACCTGTGAAAGGGGGCCAGAGGGGTCACTGGGCCAGCCCTCGGAGGCAGTCGTAGTTCTAAGGCCCCAGCTAATTCTTGTGAAAGAGCTGTATGAGAAGACCCTCTCTGGCTTCCTGGGCTGCGAGGGACCTCTCCCTCTCCCACAGGCGCCTCCACCTAGGCTGATGCCCGCACCTTGTCCTTGAGCTTCAGACTGTGAGCCAAATAAACCTCTTTTCTTCATAAAGTACCCAGTCTTGAGCGTTTCATTACAGCAGAAGAAAATGGACTAACACCACCTTCAGTTGGACCGGTGAGCTTTTCTCCAATTTTTATGTTTTTTTTTTTTTTTTTTTTTTTTTTTACCGGTACTGGGTTTAGAACCAAGGGACACTCGACCTCTGAGCTACATCCCAGCCCTATTTTTACTCTTTATTTTGAAACAGGGTCTCACTGAGTTGCAAAGGGCCTCACTAAGTAGCTGAGGCTGTCCTTGAACTGCGATCCTCTAATCTCAGCCTCCCGAATGCTGGAATTACAAGCATGTGCCAATATGCCCTGCTTCCAAATTATAATATAGCATTTTTAATGTTAATTAAATGTAAACACTTAAGACTTTGTGAGCCCCTCTCTGTTTCAACTTTTAAACATCCTCCTAAAGAACCTGCCCAGGCCTCATCTCTCCCGTGCCTGTCAGGTGACACGTGCCTGGGTCTTGAGGTGAGGGGCAGTCCTCGACCCCAAGGACTGCCCCCCAAGGCCGCACTTACCGAGCAGTGCTCCTTCTGCTGGACCTCGATCCCCAGGATTTTCTTTGAAAGGAGCTTCAGAGACGGCCTTGAGCTCTGCAAGAAGAGACAGCACTCAGCACACCAGGCTGGGCGCCTCGCAGAGCCGAGGTGAGAAGGGCGCTTCACTGAGCAGGAAGAAGCTGGCTTCCGAACCAACCTGTGGACTGTGGTTTGCCATTTACTGAGAGTACCGTGGCATTTCGGGCTGCAGCCGTGAGCCAGGGCAGGCTGGCGACCCCAGCCCGCTGGCTGACGGAGGAGGAGCTGGACTAGCACGTGCAGGGCCCCGGGCAGGGGTGAGATCCCGAGGCTTTCACCCTCGGCCTCATGGTCTCCAGGGCCGGCTCTGCCCCGGCACCTCTGGGGCAGCGTGCGCGTACCGGGACTTGCCACACAGAGCTGCGTGCAGAGAACTCTCCACTCCTCCCTCTGCCTGCGCCTGCCAGGCAGCCTCTCCCACTGAAGCTACGTCCCCAGCCCTAGTTTTAGGATTTGTCTCAGAGGTGAAGCAAGGAGTAAGGTATGGGGCCACAGAAGACGCCGCCTGCCGCGAGCCACGGCCAAGCACCTCTACTTGACGCTTGAAAGGCTTGTACTTCTGTGTGTCCCGGATCTTCTTCTTTGGATGATCAAGAAACAGGACCTAGGGGAAAAAAACAGTGACAAGCATTTTCATTTTTAATTTGTGGCAATGGAACCCCTTTTTCCCAAGTAACACCCTGTAAGGAGCCTCCTATATTTAACACACACAGAAAAAAAGGGTACAGATATGAACTTGAATTTGTGAAAAAAATCGATCACCGGGACTTTAGGTGATAATGCTCAACAATGAGAACCACAGTAATCACAGTACCTTAGCCGGCGTGGTGGCGCATACCTGTTAGTACAGTACTTGGGAGGCGGAGACAGGAGGGCTGCAGGTTTGAGGCCAGCATCAACAACCTGATGAGGCCCCTCAGCAGCTTAGACAATTTCAAAGTAAAATTTTAGCCAGGCGTGGTGGCGCACGCTTGTAAGCCCCGCGCTTGGGAGGTGGAGACAGGAGGATCACGCAAGTTCGAAGCCAGCCGCGCTGGGTTAAGAGACCCTGTCTCCAAATAAAAATATAAAAATAGGTCTGGGAGTGTAGCCTGGAGGTAGAAGGGCTTCCAGGAACCCCAGTACCACAAAAATAAATAAATAAATAAATAATTTAAAAAAGGGCTGGGGTTGTAGCTCAGAGATAGAATACCTCTGGGTTCAATCTCCTGTACCAAAAAATAAAAATAAAATCTAGAAATTGAGAAAGAAGAAAAAGAATCAATCATCAATTAACCAGCAACCGACTCCTGAATTCAAGTTGGTCCCACACAAGAATGTCTGCAATGAGATTATGGCGGCTCATCTTGTGACCCAGCCCAGTGCCTTGGCGTCTCCCACGCGGTCCGTACAAGCGACTCGTGTGTGTTGGTGGGGGGACAGGCGACACATGGGAGTCCCTGAAGGTGCAGGAGCAGGGAGATGGCGTTTGTCAGCTTTTAGAAAACACTGTTTTTTACCTTTTTGGTGGTAGGAACCCAGGGCTTCACATGTGCTAAGCAGGTGCTCTACCACTGAGATATATCCCAGCCCTAAACTTGGAGTACTGAGACTGAACCCAGGGTTTGTGAGTTACATTTATTTATTTTGAGATGGGTTCTTGCTTAAATGCCAAGGCTGGCCTCAAACCTCTGATCCTCCTGCTTCTGCCTCCTGAGTCACGAGGCGTATAGGCACACGTCACCACGCACAGCTCCATTCATTTTGAGAGGAAATCTAAAGCAGCATTTGGAGGGTCCTGAAACGTCCCCCAGGCCTCTAGGGCTCCACAGGCTGCTGCTCAGTTGCAGTGCTGGGCTCAGCAAGGACAGCGCCCACTCTGCCCACCCATAAAGTCCTAACCAAGCACCCAGGAAGCCGAGGCTGGAGGCTGCGAGCCCTGGGGCGGTGGCCACTGTGAAGAGGTGGGCTGGACTAACACTTCCCTCCTAGTCCCAGCCCGCCGGGGCAGCTGAGTCCGCGCTGCCTGTGCCAACTCGGAGGCTCAGGGTGGCTGGAGGGGACGGGGCGTCCAGGCTTGCAGCAAACGTACTTGGGAACGCTTAACCTCCCCGAGGCCCAGCCCTGCCATCTATAAAGGCAGACTTAAATGTGGAATATTGCGGAGTGTGGTGGTGCACGCTTGTCATCCCAGCATTCAGGAGGATGAGACCAGAGGATCGCGGTTCACGGACAGCCTCAGCTACTTAGTGAGGCCCTTCACAACTTAGTGAGACCCTGTTTTCAAAATAAAGAATAAAAAAGGGCAGGGGGTATAGCTCGGAGGTCGAATGCCCCTGTGTTCCATCCCATCCCCAGACCCCCACCCCCAAAAAAGTGGGATGTTTGCAAAGGGTTAGTGCTGGGACGGCAGCAAGGCTGCTGTCTGGGCACCTGGACGGCCACGAGGACGACCGGGGGGAGGGGGGGGGCTCAGCGCAGCTTTCCTGACGGGCACGGGGCTCCTGTGGTTCTGGGGACTAAACCCAGGGGCATTCTACCTCTGGCCTCCACCCCCCAGGCCTATCGTTTTAAAATTTCTTTTATATTCATTTATTATTTAGTGCTACTCTGGGAATTGAGCCCAGGGACATTCTACCTCCAAGTTATAATCCCCAGCTCTATTTTTTTATTTTGAAACAGGGTCTGGCTAAATAGCTAAGGCTGGCCTTGAACCTACAATCTTCGTGTCTCACTCTCCCAAGTACTGGGATTCCAGGCGTGCACCCCACACCTGGCTTCTTTCATTTTGAAACAGGGTTTCACTAAGTTGCTGAGGCTGGCCTTGAACCTGTGATCTCCTGTTGAAGCCTCCCAAATGCTGGGATTACAGGTGTGTCACCGTGCCTGGCCCCGCTGCTTCCTTTAAGGAAAGCACGCAGGCGCTGGCCCAGACCTTAAAGTGACCCACCATTCCCAGGTTGGCTTTCTCCCAGAAGGCCGGGGAAGACACAAAGCCACATCCCTAGCATCAGAGCGACACTCCAGCAGACAGAAGCTGGACGGGGTCAGGCAACATCCACAAGGGCTTCTGCCAGGGAAATAATTTTATTTTGCAGTACTGAGGATGGGACCCAGGGCATTCTACCTCCGAGCTACACGCCCACCCCTATTTTTTATTCTTAATTTTGAAACAGGGTCTCATTGAGTTGCAAAGGGCCTCACTAAGTAGCTGAGGTTGTCGGTGAACATCGATTGTCCTGTCTCAGCCTCCCGAGTGCATGCTGGGATTACAAGTGTGTGCAACCACGCCTGGCTTGAAAACAAGTTTCTTGCCCAAGGGACCTGGTCCCAGGTGGACAAGCAGGCGTCAGCCTTCCGCCCTGTGGAACAGGCATCCCTCGAAGGCACCTGCGAGCCCCAGGCCAGCCCCTCACTCCAGGGCAGGGCCGCAGGCTGCTCAGGCCCGGAGCTCCAGCGTGGCCAGGGCTATCCAAACCAGTCCCAGCCAGGCTCTGGAGCACAGCGGGAGCCTGGTGAGGAGGCCTGACATCACCGCCAGCGTGTGCCCAGTGCAGTGCAAACTCAGAAACGCAGTGGCAGAACTAGGTGAGCATGCAGAAAACCGGGAGAGGGAGAGCGGGCCTGGGAACCAGGAGGCCCCAACCTCACCTTTAAATCGTTGTGGAGTGCGTGCCCCACCAGAATTCGGCCCTCGAGCATCTCTGCTACTTCCCTCTGCACGACTTCAAATTCTTCTCCTGAAAATCAACACAAAGACGTGACTTTCTGAGAGGCCCACCCACCCTAGAAGGGCCTCGCAGGCAGGCAGGGAGCAGGAGGCTGGAGGGACACCACGTCTCGGGTGCTCGCTGGAGGGACCGGGCTCGGATGCTGCCAACCACCTGGGTCTGGGCTGGCACCAGTCTGCAAACACTTAGGCTGTCTTGGGGCCACCTGACCGCACAGCTTCAGCTCCTCTAGGCTTTGTGCATTCTGACTTCCCAAGTGGAAAAAGCAAGCCTGGCCCCATGCACAGAGGAGGCACTGCCCTACAGCAGGCTTGGAAGCAGGCCACCTGCTCACGCGCTCATCACGATGCCCCGGGAACTGCCCTCACTCTTACCCTCACCAGGCAGGGTCCCGGAAGCACCAGGAGACCGCCCACCTGTGGCCAGAGCGATCAGAGCAGCCGCCCTTCTGAAGCGCAGCCGAGACATGGGGCGGCCTGTGCTCTGAGCAGCCGCTGAGGCAGCCGGGCAGTGTGTGGAGCCGCCCGAGGCCCAGGGCCAGCTCGGAGCGGAGCAGCGCCCTCAGCCTCGCAGCCCCCCGCCCCCGCTGCCAGCTCATGCCTTGCACCAAGCCTTCCGTTTCTCTTTTGGTACTGGGGACTGGGTCAGGGGAGTCTGCCTCTGAGGTAGACACCAGCTCTTTGTTATTTCCAAATAGGGGCTTGCTAAGTTGCCAAGGGGCTTGAAGCTGAGGCTCTCCATCTCAGCCTCCTGAGTCCTGGGTTTCTGGAATGAGCCACCACGCCCTAGTCTACCCTATTTTCAGTATCACAGCCACGGGGAGCCTGCTGGAAGCGACCCAGATCGGCCCCAACAACGCAAGGCAATTCAGGAGCCATCCTGTGGTAGTGGGTGGCCCGGGCACTGAAGCGGGAGACGTGGACGCTTCCGTATTTGACAAGAGATCGCCCGGGAAGGTAAGAAGGGCCAGGGCTCCTCTGATGCTGCCTGCTCCGGAGGAGAAAAGCAGAGAGGGACAGAAACGAACAGAGCCGCCCGCTTTACACTCCTGCACTGTTGGTGCCGTACCCTGCTTGAGGTCCTGGGGCCGGACCCCACTGACCGCTGTCCTGTAGTCCGTCACGGGCTCGGTCGGCTGCACGTACTTGTCATAAACGCACTTCCCGTACTGGTTCACGAGGGACACTCGGGCCACCATGCTCTCCTCCCCCTGGGGTCCCACGCCCACCATCTCGCAATCAATGGCCAAGGCTCTGGTCAGGCTGAGGAGAAGACAAGAGGCCTCGTACAGCACACCTGAGACGTGTCAGGCGGCCGCAGCCCTGGCAGGTCCTGGGTGGCGCCTGTTCCCTCAGCTGGAGGGGCCCTGTCCCTGTAGAGCCTCGCCTGGGAAGGCTGCCCGCCCCGCCCAGCCCAGGCCCGCATACCCGCCGAAGGCCTGCGCCTTCTCCAGGGTCACACTCCTCTTGCTCTGCCCCAGCTGTCTTCTCAGGACATCGGCTGCCTCCGGGCCTATAGCAGCTTCAACATCTGCTGGGTCCACATCATCAAACCAGATGTCTTCCCTAAGAGACAAAGGCAGGAAGCTGGTACCGTGGCATGAGCCCCGAATCCCAGCACCTGGGAGGTCTGATGCCACCGCATCGTCTGCAGCTGTGCCACCCACAGATGGCCACCAGCTCCGGGCCTCCCGCCTGGGGGCCCTCCACAGGGCTTACTAAGCATCACCAGCACGGAGCCACGCACGCCACCTGTATCCTCGGGACTGCGCAGACGACCATGCTGAGGTGCACGGGGCGCCACTACGTCTGAGCTCTGTGTTGGCGCCAGAGACGCAGCGGGGGCTGAGGCCAGCTGGCCTTCCTCTTGCCCACTCTGGGTCAACAGGTGAGCGGGGACCAGGCCGAGGTGCTGGGGCCGGGGCGGCGCCCAGCCGTGCAGCCTCTGGACCTTTTCTCAGCAGCGGCATCCCGGCCCGTTCTGGCCCTGAGGGCCACGTTGGCCGGGTGCTAGGGCGGAGGTGGCAGTACTCACTCGGTGGGTGGGGCCGGAGCCGAGGCCACAGACGCCGCTTCCGGAGCTTTCCGCCTCTTATGCTTGACGTCTCCTCGCGGCAAAGACACGGCACCACGTGTCCGCTTCTTGTCCTCCGCCCTGCTGGCCGTCATGGTGGCCACGGGCACCTTCCTGCCCCTCTCAGGCCCCGAGGCGAGGGCTCCCCCGGGGGCCTCCTGGTCTCTTGCTGGCTCCTCACCTCCCTTGGCTGTATCTGAGATCGCTTTGCTGTTCTGCTGGGTCACGTCAGGCTGCTTTCTGGAGTCCACTTGAGAGACCACAAGCGGCTTTCCTGGGGTCTGTGACTTCTCCTTTAACAGCTAAGAGGACCCAAAATAAGATACAAAGTTTTAACCTGGAATTTACATTCAGTAGACTGAAAAGCTTGTATGGGTGTATACATATGCATAGACAAACATATATTATGATCACTTCTACAAATACTTGTCAGCACCCTTGATGTGACTTTTGGAATAGTTTGGAAAAGCCTTGTTTTCCCTGTAAGTCATTAGTGATAAAGGCTTCGTGATTACTTTACTGTAATGCACAATTTCATACCCCTTAATTCTTATAAAACTTTATGTATGTTTTGTGGTGCTGGGGATTCAACCCAGGGGCATTCCATCTCTGAGCTACATCCCAACTTTCTCATTCCTCCTTTTTAACCAGGGTCTCACTAAAGTTGCAGAGGACCTAAGTAGCTGAGTCTGGCTGCAAACCTGCATCCTCCTGTCTCAGCCTCCCAAGTACTGGGATTACAAGCGTGCACCACCACGCCCGGCTCATTCTTACAAACTTTTTTTTTTTGGTGGTACTGGGGTTCTTGGAAACCCTTCTCTGGGCTACACTCCCAGACCTATTTTATATTTTTATTTGGAAACAGGGTCTCTTAAGCCAGCGAGGCTGGCTCCAAACCTGCGCGATTCTCCTATCTCCGCCTCCCAAGCGCGGGGATTACAAGCGTGCCCACCGTGCCCGGCCATTCTTACAAACTTTAAACTCATATTCTGTGCCTTAAGCACCTGAGTGACAAGCCACCGCACAGCGCCTCGCTGTGGCCTGAACTGATGTGAAGCTGGTTAGTTACATCCTTGTGGCTCAGGTCAGCACTCCACAGCATGGTGGCCACTTCCCTCGTGGGCTGGTACTGCTCAAGGTCTCAGGGAGACAGAGCGAGAGTTCAGTGCCAAGAAAAGCTCCTGTCAAATGGGGGCTGCTGGCAGCCACAGCTCTGATCTTGGAACCCTACTTCCTCCTGGTGTTCAAATCCCTAGCCAGACTGTTCCCTACCTCTCTTAAGACCCTGGCCTGTGGCACGCCTGAGAAATGACGAGATGGGTTTGTACTTACCTGTTCCCGTAGCAGTTAAAGACCTAACTGACTTCCTTGTTAGAGGAATCAGAGAAAACTCAAAAGATTGCCCTGTAGCAACCATTCCTTCCATGCTTTAATTCTGATTTACTTTCTTGGGAGAAAGAAAAAGAGCTAGTGCTTAGGAGCTCATACAGAACCCTGGGATTGCCCATGGGGTCCGACTGGCCCCAGCACCAAGACGGAAGTCTTGTTAGGAACGCCCAGAGACACAGCAGAGCACGAGTAGTTCAAGAAGTTCTTTACTCGCTCCGTTTTCACTGAGGCTCCATGACATATACTTAAAAAATTGTTTGAAGATCAAATAACAGCAAAGAGCACTGAGTCAAAATGTGTAAACCTGCTGCCCGGGTCTACTGTTTACGAGCTGTGTGACCTCAGGGCAAGGCCCTTCGGCTCTCCGTGCCTCAGTTTCCCCATCTGAAAAACAGGGACACTATCAGCAGCTCACCCCAAGGGACACAGACAGAACTGATACGTGAAGCACGGAGCAAGTGCCACATCTCAGGCTCAAGGCCAGCCTCTGCAATCTAGCAATGTTCTCAGCAACATAAAGACCAAATTAAAAAAAACTAAATAGGGCTGGTGGTGTAGTTTACAGGTAGAATGCCCCTGAGTTCAATCCCCAGCACCACAATGAATAAATAATTATAAATGCCTCTCGGGACTAGATAAGAGCACACATACCGCACAGATCCTACAACAAAGTAAACATTATATCACTATTATTATTGTTGTTGTTATTGCGGTATTGGGGATGAAACCCAGAAGCATTCTACCTCCGAGTTATAGCCCCAGCCCTATTTTTCATTATTTATTTTGAAACAAAGCCTCGCTAAGTAGCCGAGGCTGTCCGCGAATCCGGATACCTCCTGTCTCAGCCTCCCAAGTACTGGGATGATGGGCGTGCGCCGCCACGCTCGGCTCAGTGCACATTTTAAGAGTGAAATACCTGGAGACAACTGCTCTCAGCTACCAGCTCCTGGAAGGCCCCGAGCACTGCCGGACCCTCCAAGCCCCGTGCCTGCTCCGCGCTGGCCGCAGGCTCAATACCTCCGACCAAGCGCCTTCCCGGTGAACGCGCTGCGCGGCTCGGGCTCCAACGCGCGATCGCCGGGCTTGCGGGGCGGCTGCGCCCGCCGGGGCTCCCTCCGGCCTCACCTCTTGCAGCGCCTTCCAGTTCTGAGAAAAGTCCTCCGGGGCCTTGGGCGGCCGCCCCGCGACAGCTCTGGGGCCGCCCCCCGGCGCCCCGCTTCCTCCTGGCGCTTTGCTCTTCCAGAACCTCTTTTTTTTCTTCCGAGCCGCCTTCCCGACAGGTCCCGGCCGGGCCACAGGGACGCCCGGGGCGCGCTCGGAAGCCGGGGCCTTCGCCTTCATCCCGGTGCGCTCACTCGCCGGCCGGCCGGCCCTCGCTCCCGGCACCGGAAGAGACCCGGAACGACCCCGGAAGTGACCCGGAAGTGACCCCGCACGCTCCGCAGGCCTCCGAACATGCCTCCGAACGTGCGCGTAGAAAAGTGCCCGGAAGTGGTCCTGATTTTACGACCGGCTGGAAACAGGGTGTGCGACTTTGGTTCCGCAGGCCGGAAGCCGGGCAGGGCCGTTCGTCCGCCCAGAAATAGGGCCGGGGGATGGGATAAGCCCGGACTCTCACCAAGATCCGGGGCGGGGATGGGAAATGAGGACGCCGGAAGCGATCTGGGGGCCTCTGTCCGCGTACCATCGTGGCGGGGCGTGATTATGTATTTCATTTTGTATTTCATTTGGCCTATTTGTATTTTATTTCGAAACAGGGTCTAAGTTGCTGAGAGCCTAGTAGCTGAGACTGGCTTCGAACCTGTGCGATCCTTCTGTTTCAGCCTCCCAAACGCTGGGATTACAAGCGTGCGCCACCACACCCGGCTCATTTTTTATTCTGAAACAGGGTCTTGCTGAGTTGCTGAGGATCTCATTAAGATCCTGAGGCGCTCCTTGAACCTGCAACCTTACTGTTTTAACCCCCCCCTCCAAGTACTAGGATTTTAGTCGTGTGCCACCATACCTCGCTCTTTATTATTAAAAAAATTTTTTTTTCGGAACTGGGGATTGAACTGAGGAGCATTCTATCTCCGAGCGACACTCCAGCCCTATTTTTCATTCTTTATTTTGAAACAAGTTCTCACTAAATTGCAGAGGGCCTCAGTAAGTAGCCAGGCTGGCCACAAACCTGAGATCCTCCTGTCTAGCCTCTCCAGTACTGGGATTACAAGCGTGCAAACCATTCCTGGCCGGCTTTTCTTTATTTTTGATGAAAATCTTTATTTGATTATTCAGCTTTGTGACCTTGAGCGGTAGGTAGGAGATTGGCGTAATTTTGGGTGTTTGATCAAGGGTATGACACGGAGATCCTAAATACAATTCACAAGCGGGGTGTGGTGGTGCATGCTTGTAATCCCAGTACTTGGGTGTTTGAGAGAGGAGGATCTTTTGAAGCCAGCCTCAGCAACCTAGTGAGACCCTGTTTCCAAATAAACAATATAGGTCTGGGAGTATAGCTCAGAAGTATAAGGTTCTATCCTCAGTACTACACACACACACACACACACACACACTCTCTCTCTCTCTCTCTCTCTCTCTCTCTCTCTCTCTCTCTCTCACACACACACACACACACACACACTCACTCCTGGAATTGTTTTTCTTTAGGTCCAGGTCAGCAGACAGATTTTTAATGGGCCCGTGGACAAGGTTTGGTAACTGATTTAATAGAGTCACTTGTGATTAAAGTGTGTGGAAGTAGAATTCACATTTGGATTTGTAAATCACATGAACGTGGGCTTTGACGCTGGGCTTCGAGTCATGGCTGCCCTCGTCCTGCCTCCTTTCTGCCTATAGTTATACTTCGAGGTGAGTCCAGCAGGCTATACCCAGCGGTCCCGTCGAGAGGTCCAATCCAAGGGTGTGGCTCAACATTTGCTGGCTGAATGATGAATAACGGATGAACG
Organism: Muscardinus avellanarius; assembly: GCF_963383645.1. Lineage (NCBI taxonomy): Eukaryota > Metazoa > Chordata > Mammalia > Rodentia > Gliridae > Muscardinus > Muscardinus avellanarius. The sequence goes on from NC_137799.1 coordinate 2,317,892, forward strand.
ACTCTAATGGAAGGGCAGGCAGGGTGCAGGAGAGAGAGGAGAACGGGTAGCAAAGCCTCAGGGAGGCGAAGGTGGGCAGGGCACCTGGAGCAGGCTGGCCCAGCATAAACGGTGGACATTCCCTTCTGGAACAAAGGAGGAGAGAGGCTGCACATGGAGCGGTGGGGAGATAGCACTGGACCCCTGATGCCCACCAGCTGATGGAGATAGGCTAGTCAGCTTTCTGCTACTGTAACAAAATACCTGAGATAGCTGAACTTAAAAAGAGGGAAGATTTGCTTTGGCTCATAGCTTCAGAGGCTCCAGTTCCTGAACCCTCGGTTCCATTGCCCTTGGGTCTGTGGCAATAGAACGTGATGGTGGGAGTGTGTGACAGAGGAAGCTGCTCCCTCGTGACAGCCAGGGAGTGAAGAATGAGAGGGGAAAAGACCCCTGGGTCCCAGGGTCTCCTTCAGGGGCATGCCTCAGGAACTTAACCTCTTTCCACTAGGTCCCAGAGGTGCCACGACCTCCCGATAGTGCTGGGGGCTGAGGCCAAGCCTGTAACAGATGGACCTTGGGGGACATTCTGGATCCTGACCACATGGGGGAGGGTGAGAAAGAGCAGCTCGGGGCATGTGTAGGACTTCCCGGGAGGCGCAGTGGGACCGCAAGGAGGTTTGTAATGATGCGTGCAGGGTTTGGGGGCTGCAGGCTGCTCCAGGATGCTCCCCACCTGTGTGCCACCACACACCTGGTACAGGTGCCGGCTAGGCAGGAAGTCAAGGAGCGAGGTGGACCGAGGCCAGGGGGCAGGCTCTGTGCGGCGAGGGCCATGGACTCTACCCTGGGCAAAGGGGACAGGAGAGCGGTGGGAGCCGGGAAGTAGGGAGGTCGGAGGGCAGGCTGGCGGCCGCGGGCGGAGCTGCGATGGGCTCCTGCAGACTCTCCTTACTCAGCTGGGTGGACTCTAAGTCCGTCATCCAAGGCCACATTCTGGATGAGCCCAGGATGTGGTTTTCGGGACCCCGGATCCAGAGCACCCGCCTTTCCAGGCTAGACAGCCCCTTCCCTGGAGGCCAGGTGTGCACAGCCAGGGGGACCCCAGTGCAGGACTGGGTTTGGGGTGCTCTGTACTGAGGTCTTCCAGAGAGAGGCCCAGGTCATATAGCAGGAGGAGCTGCACAAGGCCCACCCTGTGGCCCTGCCCTGGAGGAAGCTCTGGAGGGGAAACGCCGCCCAGTGTCCAGTGCCCCGCCCAGCCAGGCCCCGAGCTGTTGCATTCCACGCTGACCAGACTCCACACCAGGGCCCTGTGCTGCCACTCCTGAGGATGCGCCAGCTTTGCCCCAGGGCCAGGTGCCACCCTCTGCTCACCACCGGCATCCGGGGAGTCCTCACGGGCGCCTTCTTTGTCCTGGGCTGTTGGGGGCGCTCTGGTTTCCAGCAGGTGGGCTCGTGGCAGGAGCATGGTGTCTGGCTTACCTGGGGGGGGGGGCTGCAAAGAGCCCCGAGGTGGTGCGGGCTTGCTCTTTCCAGGGGGCACATCAGCTTCAGGGTGCACTGGGTGGAGGAACTGAGCTTGGGTTTGGGGGGTGAACAGTGCTTCCTGAAGAAGGAATTGGTTTCTTCTAGTGAAATGAACAGACGCCAGCTTGTCCCAGGCCTGAGCAAGCGCCTTTCTCTGCCTCCCTCGCCAGCCCCTCTCGCTCTTCAGTCTGATTTTGTCCTGCCTCCTTTCCTCCTCTTTGCCCCTCTCCTCTCTCTCTCTCTCTCTCTCTCTCTCTCTCTCTCTCTCTCTCTCTCTCTCTCTCTCTCTCTCTCTCTCTCTCTCTCTCTCTCTCTCTCTCTCTCTCTCTCTCTCGTGTGTGTGTGTGTGTGTGTGTGTGTTGAACCCAGGGGCATTCTACCTCTGAGCTGCTCTCCCAGCCCTTTTTATTTTTAATTTTGAAACAGGGTCTCACTAAGTAGCTGATGCTGGCCTTGAACCTCACTAAGGGGCTGAGGTTGGCCGCGAACATGCGATGCTCCTGCCTCAGCCTCCCAAGTACTGGGGTGACTGGTGTGCACCATCACGGCCCCTCTACATCTCTTTTTGTCTCTTAGAGTTTTCTCCAGGCTCTGGAGCCCGAGGACTTGTTCGCTTACTTTGGCCCTGATGCTGCCTTCAAAGGTACTTGTCCTGGTATCCTCTTAGCCCTGGGAGTTTCTCGGGACCGGAGTGGGGCACCCTCTTCTGAGTCAGTGTCCTGGGGGTTTTTGGTGACTCTGGAGGGAGGAGATGCAGTTAATTAGCTGTGTTACTTCCTGCTAACTTGATAAAAGCTGGTCCGAGTGTTCCGGCAGAGTTGGGGTTCTGACCCCAGGCTTCTGTTCAGTATCCCAAAGGGATGGTCACTAATCAGCTAGTCCCTTCCGCCCATGGTCTCTGCTAGACTGGCTGATTTTCAGGAACTTTGTGGTTTCTCGCTCTCTAGAAGTAAATATTTATTTCTTCTATGGGAAACAAGGTAGGCGCTGGGTCCAGCCCCCTCCAGATCCCGTCCTGTGGCTCCCTTGATGACAGCCCCTCGTGGCTTGGGGTGCCAGCCTCTGTCCCAGTGGGACAGTTGGTGGTGGGGGGGGCCAGAGGCAGGCAGGCCCGTGGTCAGGGTGGATGGAATTAGGGGCCATCCCACGTGTACTCTGGCTTCTCTGTGGTCTGGGCCCGATGCACTCTGGGGCCAGGCTGGAGGACCACTGGGGGCCAATTCTGAGCCTAGGGCTGGGCCCCAGGTCCTCCTGCCTCTGCCCCTCCTGGAGACCTGGGACACTGTTGCCTGGGATCCCAGCTCCTGGGCTGCCTTGGAAGAGAACAGCTAGGACCGGCCTGGGCTCCTGCTCTCCAGGGAAGCCAGAGGGTCTATGTGGAGTCTCATGGCATTGCTCATGAGACACCTGTGTCAAAGCTGAGCCCAGATTGCTGAGCACTGGCCCAGGCCCCAGACAAAGCCCAGGGAAGAGAAGTGACTTGCTGTCCAGCAGTGCTAGGGAGGGAGGAGCAGGACTGGAACCCAGGCCTCACAAGGCAGCACCTCCCGGCCCTCTTCCGGGGCGTGTGCAGGGCCTAGTCGGGTGAGTGAGGCAGCGCCTGTCTCCCGCAGAACCCCAGTTCACCGTGGCCCTGCTCGCTTGTACCTGTGAGGCTGAGGCCGGGCTTGGGGGTCCATCCTGCGCCCCACTCTGCTCCCTGAGCGCCCTGGGACAGCGCTTCACCTTCTCTTTCCGGCCCGAGCTGGGCCTCCTGGCCCCTTCCTTCACCAGCGAGCGCGTGGTGAACGCCTCCCTGCGGCTGCTGAGGGGGCCCCCCCACCACTGCTTCACAGGAGGACGCGCCCTGCTGCCCCTGGGCGCAGTGGCCAGGGTCACCTACTGCTCAGGTCACTTGGTGAGTAGAAGCTTGGGACGGTGTCAGGGGCGGGGTGCGCCCAGGGTGTGGCCTAAGGAGGGGAACAGGCGCAGAGGGACCCACTAAGGGTCTCCAGCCGCGCAGGTAGCAGGTGGCAGAGCCACGTACAGAACTCGGTAGTTTTGTTGACTCCCCAGGGTAGTTGGGCTTCGCAGCCAGGCCTCTGAGTGGGGATAGGAGCCCTGCTACTTCTGCCGGGTGAGCTCAGACCATCCCTGTGACTGGGTCTCAGCACCTCCCCTGAGCACGTTGCTGGCAGCGCCTGCCTAGGCTGGCTGTCAGAAGGATGGCATTAGCCAGGCGTGGTGGTGCATGCTTATAATCCCAGCATTTGGGAGGCTGAGACAGGTGGATTGTGGTTTGCAGACAGCCTCAGCTACTACTTAGTGAGACCCTTTGCAACTCTGTGAGACCCTGTTTCAAAATAAGGAATAAAAAATAGGGCTGGGGGTGTATCTCGGAGGTAGAATGCCCCTGGGTTCCATCCTCAGGACCACAAAAAAAAAAGGAAAAAAAAGGCCTGTGTTTCACATGTCTGCGCAAAGCTTGTTAAAGCTCACAGCACGCCGGGCATGGTGGCGCACGCTTGTAATCCCCGCGCTTGGGAGGTGGAGACAGGAGAATCGTGCAGGTTCAAAGCCAGCCGCGCTGGCTTAAGAGACCCTGTTTCCACTTAAAAAAGTATAAAATAGGTCTGGGAGTGTAGCCCGTGGGAGTGTAGCCGGAGGTAGAAGGGCTTCCAAGGACCCCAGTACCTCTACCACCAAAAAAAAGCTAACAGCTCACCAGAGACACATCACAACCCAGAGCCATTTATTTTGTAATGGAGCCTGGTTCCTGGTTGGGAGGCCCAGTCTGGACCAGGAGAGATGTCACTTAGGGTTAACCTGCTGACACAGGCCTTGCTGGACACCGGAATCACACCTTTGTGTGTGTGTGTGGTACTGGGGATGGAACCCAGGAGCATTGTACCTTTGAGCTACACCCCCAGCCCTAACTTTTAGTCTTTTTTAAATTTTTGAAACAGGGTCTCACTGAGTTGCGAAGGGCCTCGCTAAGTAGCTGAGGGTATCCACAAACTGCCATCCTCCGGTCTCTGCCTCCCGAATGCTGGGATTACAAGTGTGCACCACCATGCCCGGCTCCCACTTTTTTTTTTTTTTTTTTTTACAATGGGCTTTTTTTTTTTTTTTTTTTTTTTTTTTTTTTTTTTTTTTTTTTACTGGGCCTGTGGAAGGTGGGTGGGCAGGGGCACTGGGAGCATGTAGTGGGTACCAGCCCAGTCCCAGAAGACCACGGCTCCTAGCTTTCCCTGCAGATGGACTTGGAGAGGGCTCAGGCAAGTCCAGGCCGGCAGCCAGAGAGGCCCTCTCCTGCAGATGACTTGGTGGTCCTCCTAGGACACGTGCGAGTCTGCTCTTCCTTCTGCAGGAGGGCGACATCCTGGTGGGTGTGGACAGACTGTACGTCCAGCCAGTGAGGAGGCAGCACTGGGAGCTGGTTGCTGGCTGGAGTGGCGCCCAGCCCCATCTGATCCACAGGCTCGCTGTGCCAGGGTTTGTACCAGGTACAGCACCCGGGAGAGGGAGGTTGGGACGCAGGACAGTTCAGGGGAGGGATGGCTCTCTGGATACCACGAGGCCCTGTGAGATACCCAGAGGCCACGGAGGCCTCTTTTCCAGGATCCACGTGGGGACGTGCTCAGTGTGTGGCCTCCGGGGGCACAACAGCACCGGCGGCTAAGGGCCCCTCCCAGCTCACCAAGCACATCCCCGACTTGTGTCTTTGTAGCCCCATCCCTGGGGCTACAGGATGGTGGGGGCAGTTCTGAGATCCCCTTGTTGCAGATGGGGATCTAGTGGTTAGAATATGGGACCGGCTGTCCCGGCCCTCCCGATGGTCCAGGACACAGCCAGGGTCCGCCACCTCCCAGGCCTGGCAGGCGCACTTGGCCAGGCTGCATCCGGGCACAAGTAGGGCGGCCTGGGCTTTGCTCGCCATCTTGGAGTGGCCCAGTCACCCAGCCTGTGGCCACGGGGGTACAGGAGGCAGAGGAGGTCCTTGGGGCTTCGGGCAGAGCCCTGGGCGCAGTGGGAGGCTCGTCTGGATGGGCGACCCCGTGGATGAGATGGCCGTAGAGACCCTCTCCGGGACCACACCCTCTTCATCCCCGAATGCCAGTCCCCGATGGGAGCTGGGCCCTTGGGTGGGCGCGGAATGTGGGCTCTGGCCTTCCAAAGGCCATCGTGTCCAGACCAACAGCCTCTCTCCCATCACCTGCCCCCCCACTGGCTTTCTAGAACCTTCACCCTCTGTCTTCCTCTGCCCTCCCAGGCAATCCCACTAGCCCTCCCCAGAGAAGGAGACGGGCCGCAGGGCGGCTGCTGCACCTGGAGCTGCTGGTAGCCGTGGGCCCCGACGTCTCCCAGGCTCACCAGGAGGACACAGAGCGCTATGTGCTCACCAACCTGAACATCGTGAGTCCTCAGCCCAGGGGCCTTCGTGGGGCTGCGGCTGCCCTTGTGAACCTCTGGACACAGTGCCACTGTGCCCGGCTTGTGACCACAGCTCAGTGCAGTGGGGACAGGCGGGTGGGGAGAGGCAGGGTGCTTTTTTTTTCTCCACTTCCTGCCCTGCAGGGGAGGAAGGCGAGGTTTGGGGGCCCCCCTCAGCATCGCCTGGAGCTGCCCCAAGCCCCCTCCTCCACAGTGTCCATTTGACTAACACTGCCTGGCAAAGAGGGGGTGCAGGCTGCCCCCCGGCCCCTGGCTCCCCAACTCTGTCTCCCTTGGTTCTTTATTTTGCGGTATTGGGGGTGAAACCCAGGGAAATTCTACCTCCAAGCTACACCCCCAGCCCTATTTTTTTCTTTATTTTGAGACAGAGTCTCACTGAGTTGCAAAGGGCCTCACTAAGTACCTGAGGCTGGCCGCGAACTGCGATCCTCCTGTCTCAGCTTCCCGAGTGCTGGAATTACAAGCGTGCCCACCTCGCCCACCTCTCTCTCATCTCTCTCGTTCCCTACTCAAGGAGGCACAGGGCAGGACCGTTAGAAGTCAGTGAGCTGCCCATCTGCCTTTCCTGCAGGCATCCTGTCCCTGCAGTCTGGGAGCAGGGAGCATCACCCTACAAGCCATCAGCTCAGAACAAGTCAGCCCGGTTACGGACAATCATGGAGCCTAGCCTAGGACGGTGTGAGGGTCGTGTCACAGCCTGAGAGCCCGTGGAACTGCCCGCGTGTGTAGAGAACGGCCGCTCAGGGCCAGTCCCACCATGCATGGGTGGCTCACCCGCCACGCTGCAGTGCCGTCAGACAGGAAGCAGAGGACACTGCCAGATTCGTCCCCCGAGAAGCTAGAAAGATTAAAAAACTCTGGATTTGTGCTGGGCGTGGTGGCGCACGCTTGTAATCCCTGCGCTTGGGAGGCGGAGACAGGAGGATCGTGCAGGTTCGAAGCCAGCTGCATGCACTGGCTTAAGAGACCCTGTTTCCAAATAAAAAAGTATAAAAATAGGTCTGGGAGTGTAGCCCTAGCCTGGAGGTAGAAGGGCTTCCAGGAACCCCAGTACACACACACACACACACACACACACACACACACACACACACATACAAAAACCCCTCTGGATTTTAGGAACACTTAGAAAGTTAGTTTCAGCCGAGGATTGACAATTGGTCTCCCCCGCCCCCACCCATCGGCTCTGGAGCCAGGGGGGTGGGGGCTGGAGGGGGGGCTGATTCAGGCTTGTCACTTATTTTGAACAAATGAAAAAGTGCCTCCCGCATCTAGCCCTCTCGACCTGAGGCCCGCCCCCGGACCTGCATTGTCCCCAAGAGATCTCTGTGCCCCATCCCACAGAGATCCGGGCCCAGCCACACACAGCCTGGTGGTCCCTCCTGTCACTAGGCAGGGCTCAGGCCTGGACCAAGCACGTGTAGCTTTTCTGCCTGCAAGCCCTGAACGTGAGATTTTCTGCCTGTCCTCTAAGGCACTTGGGAACCAATGCGTTCAAACTTCAGGTCCCTCCCTCCAATTCTCCAATTGGTGGTGAAGCGGTGGTGGCACCAGGTAACAGCCACCGTCAGCACTGGGCAGCCACCCAAGCCAAGGTCTTGTAGCCTCCTTGTCTCCGAATCTGTCAGCCACCAGGGCGGCTCCATGGTGAGGTGAGGGAGCCGAGGCTGGGCTAGGCCAGCGAAGCCGGAGCGCACAGCTGGCAGGTGGCCGAGCCACCATGCTGGCGTGGGCGCCAGGTCCACTCGAGGATAAGCTGGTGTGAACACCAGCCGTGTGCAGGGTCAGGACTGTGCCCTGACGCAGGGACCCAGAGGGCGGCGCTGGAGGGGAGGCTGGGCGGGAAGGGCGCACTGTGTGTGCAGGGCGGGGGCGGCAGGTCAGCACACTGTGAGGAGTGAGGTGTGCGTTGAATATTCCCGACTAAGGACACGGTCTGTTTTCCTCCCAGCCTGGGTCTGTTTGTATCAGCTGGCCTTCCTGAGCCGTGGGCTGGGCAAGGCCCGGAGGCGTGGCTGCCTGCCCTTCGCTGGCTCCCAGCCCCAGGGCCGGCATCTCTTGCCAGTGGGACTCCCGGCTCTGCCCACGGGCACGATGCTTCTTCGCAGGGGTCGGAACTGCTGAAGGACCCGTCCCTGGGGGCTGAGATCCGGGTGCACCTGGTGAAGCTGGTCATTCTCACCGAGCCCGAGGTAGGCCCTGGACCCCTGCCCACTGAGCCTGAAGCGCAGAGTTGGCGTTGTCCCTTCCCACGCGCCAGGGCGGGCAGAGCTTGGTAACTGGCGGCTGGCAGCCGGCGGGCCATCTTCCCGGCTCTCCTGCTCCTTGGGGCCTCAGCTTCCCCTTCTGTAAGCTGGGCACACAGTGGGTTGTTATGAGGACCGACTGGCATGCCAGCAGCCAGCAGCAGCCTGGGCACAGCTCCATGATGGCGGGCTCGCCTTGATCCCCAGGGGGCCCCCAGCATGGCCGCCAACATCACCTCGTCGCTGCTGCGTGTCTGTGAGTGGAGCCGGACGGTCAACCCCCCGGACGATGTGGACCCAGGGCATGCCGACCTGGTCCTCTACGTCACCAGGTAGCCGAGCTCCCGACGGCACCACCTGCCTGGGAGGGTCACACCTTGACATTCCGCCCTCGGCACAGGGAGCCTGGCTTCCGGCAAGCACCAGAGCCCACCAAGCGACGCTTTTCTCTTGTTGAGGTTTGACCTGGAGCTGCCTGATGGTAACCGGCAGGTTCGGGGGGTCACCCAGCTGGGGGGTGCCTGCTCCTCCTCCTGGAGCTGCCTCATCGTCGAGGACACTGGCTTCGATCTGGGGGTCACCATTGCGCATGAGATCGGGCACAGGTATCTGGGTCCACAGCTGGTCAGGGAGCCGCTCTGGGCTCCAGGGTGGAGGGGTGGCCTTGGTGGGCAGCTGGCCCTGGCAGAGCCTTCCAGGGGAGCCCACACCCCTGACCCCATGGAACTAGGAAGGGTAGGGGCGAGACAGGGAAGTCTGATACTTCTTGATTACTGAATAATTAAAAGAACTGTCCCCCCCAAAAAAAAGCAAATAGAAAATAACTTTTGTAGGAAAACCAGGTAAAAAACAGGTTATAGCCGGGCGTGGTGGCGCACGCTTGTAATCCCCACACTTGGGAGGCAGAGACAGGAGGATCACGCAGGTTTGAAGCCAGCCACGTGTGCTGGCTTAGGAGATCCTGTTTCCAAATAAAAATGTAAAAATAGGTCTGGAAGTGTAGCCCGCAGGTAGAAGGGCTTCCAGGAACCCCAGTACCACCAAAAAACCCCCACAAAAACCAAAAAACAAAAAAACAGGCTTTAAAAATAATCCCATAGCTGGGCGTGGTGGCGCACACTTGTAATCCCAGTGCTTGGGAGGCCGAGATAGGAGGATCCGGCAGGTTCAAAGCCAGCCTCAAGCCGGGCGTGGTGGCGCACGCTTGTAATCCCCGCGCTTGGGAGGCAGAGACAGGAGGATCGCGCAGGTTCGAAGCCAGGCGCGCGCGCTGGCTTAGGAGACCCTGTTTCCAAATAAAAATGTAAAAATAGGTCTGGGAGTGTAGCCCGGAGGTAGAAGGGCTTCCAGGAACCCCAGTACCACCAAAAACAAACAAACAAAAAAAAAAAAAAAAACAAAGCCAGCCTCAGCTACTTAGTGAGGCTCTCAGCAACTTAGTGAGACCCTGTTTCCAAATAAAGTATAAAATAGGTCTGGGAGTATAGCCTGGAGGTAGAAAGCCTCTGGGTTCCACCCACAGTACCGCACACACACACACACAAAATCATCCCAGATTATACTAGAGATAATCACCTCCAAGCTACACTCTCAGCCCTATTTTTTTATTCTTTATTTTGAAACAGGGTCTCACTGAGTTGCAGAAGGCCTCACTAAGTAGCTGAGGCTGGCCACAAACCATGATCCTCCTGTCTCAGCCTCCCAAATGCTGGGATTACAAGCGTGCGCCACCACGCCCGGCTCCTCAGATTCTTAAAATCATGGATTAGTTTGCCTTGTGCATCTATTTTTTTTTTATTGTGGTACTCAGGATTGAACCCAGGAGCATTCTACCTCTGACTACACTCCTAGCCCTATTTTTTTATTCTTTGTTTTGAAACAGGGTCTCACTAAGTAGCTGAGGCCCTCTATGAATTGCAGTCCTCCTGTCTCAGCCTCCCAAATGCTGGGACAAGCATGTGCCACTGCGGCCAGCTAAAGCCTTTTGATATTAGCCAGAAAAGTGGGAGGCAGCCAGCACTTCCCCACCACTCAGGCAGGAAACTGAGGCAGGGCAGTCTAGACTTGTCCCGCCAAGTCAGGTTAGCAGGTGCCAGGGCCAAGGGGTGACCAAGGCCCTAAAACTGGCTGGGCCAGAGCGAGAGAGGTGGCCCAGGACACCAGCCCCAGCTCCAGACCCCACCCCTGCCCGCAGCTTGGGGCTGGACCACGATGGCGCACCGGGCAGCGGCTGCGGATCCAGCGGCTACGTGATGGCATCTGACAGTGAGGCGCCAGTGCCAGGGGACCTGGTGTGGTCTACCTGCAGCCGCCGGCAGCTGAAGCACCTGCTCAGGTACCGCACCCCCCACCACCGCCCTGCCCTCCACCCTGGCAGGGTCCCCTGCCATGCCCACCCTGCCCTGCTGCCCAGAGCCCCGTACCCTTCCCCGCATCCCTACTTCCTGTCCCGGGACCCCTCCATCCTCCCCATGCCCAGCATCCACTCCTCCCTGAATCCCTGAATCCTCCCTCTGTCCGCTCCCAAGCAGCCATCTCCCTAAGCATACCCCACTCTAGCACCCCTCCTTCATCCACCTCACCCCTGCACCTGCTGAGTTTAATCTGCCCCGCCCGTTCCCGCAGACTCGTCTCCCCCAACTTCTCTGTCCCTGCCCGCTCCATCCACCTGAGCCCTGGGGTCTCCTCCCAGCTAAGGCTCTGCCTGCTGCACCCACTCCCCCATCCCAGCCCCACCGGGAGCCCGGGGGCCTGACCGGGGCTGCCCCTGTAGCACAGGGCGGTTGCGCTGCGTGTGGGACCCGCCGCAGTCCGGACTTGAGGGGCGCCCACCGGTGGCGCAGCCCGGCCTCTACTACAGCGCAGACGAGCAGTGCGGGGTAGCCTTCGGGCCGGGGGCCGTGGCCTGCACCTTCTCCAGGGACGGCTTGGTGAGTCCACCCGAGCCAGCCACAACCGTCAGTGTTCCCGCTACACCTGGGCACCTCGGGCTGCGGGGGGCAGCGCCACCGTCTGCTTGGTTGAGCGCTCTTGGTTGCTTCTTTACTATGTTTCCTATTTTTTTATTTTTTGTGGTATCGGGGTTGGAACCCAGGGCCATTCTAACCTCCAGGAGACACCCCCGGCCCTATTTTTTATTCTTTATTTTGAAACAGGCTGCCCTCGAACCGCAGTCCTCCTGTCTCAGCCTCCCAGATGCTGGGCTTGCAAGACTGTGCCCCACGCCTGGCTCGGTGGCTTCTTTAAATCCTTAAAAGGTTTCGAGCCGCAGGGCGTGGTGGGCACGCTTGTAATCCCAGCGTTCCCGAGGATCCGGCCAGCCTCAGCTACTTAGCGAGGCCCTTCACAACTCAGTGAAACCCTGTTTCAAAAATAAAAAGTCTGAAAAATATGACTGGGGGTATAGCTCTGAGGTAGAATGGCCCTGGATTCCATTCTCAGTACCACCAAAAAAAAAAAAAAAGTTTTGAGCCAGGCGTGGGGACCTCAGTTTGCAGCCAACCTCAGCTACTTAGTGAGGCTCTGTGCAACTTAGTGAGAAACTTTCAAAAAAGAATAAAAATAGGGCTGGAGGTATAGCTTGGAGGTAGAATGCTCCTGGGTTCAATCCCTAATAAACACACACACACACACACACACACACACACACACAAACACACACACACACACACACGTTTTGAACCAAACCCTTAATTTTGTCTGACTGGCCCACAAATTATGTAGCTGGCTCTTGCACTGTCTCAGGCAGCCACCAAGGACTTCCAGCTTGTAAGGCCGAGCTCAGCCTAGAAGGCGTCCTGCGAGATGTAGCCTCCCAACCGGGTCCACAGCTGAGTGTGGCTTGCAGGGGGTGGCAAGATAAAGAGCCCCCCCCAGAGGTGGACTTCCTCCCAGGGCTGCCTAGGGTGTGCGGAAGCTCAGGCCGTCTGCCCTGTGGGCCCCTTCCTCCATAAAAAAATTAAGAATTAGAGCCAGGTATGGTGGTATATTCCTGTAGTCCCTGTACTTAGATGGCTGAGACAGGAGAATTGCTCATTTGAGGCCAGCCTCAGAACTTAGTGAAACCCTGTTTTGAAATTTTTTAAAAAATGAAAAGAGCTGAGGTATAGTTTTATTTATTTTTGGTTCCAAGCTCAACCTTGGTACCAAAAATAAATAAATAAACAAACAAGTAAATAAAAAGAATTAAGTTCTAGTTTTTTGTAGTTTTTTTTGTTTTGTTTTTGTTTTTTTGCGGCTCTGGAGATGGAACCCAGGGGGATTCTACCTCCGAGCTACACCCCCTGCCCTATTTTTTTATTCTTTATTTTGAAATCGGGTCTCACTGAGTTGTAGAGGGCCTCACTAAGTAGCTGAGGCTGTCCAGGAACCTCCTCCGGTGACATCCTCCGGTGTCAGCCTCCCGAATGCTGGGATTACAAGTGTGCGCCACCACGCCCGGCTGTTTTTTGTAGTGTGTGTATGTGGTACTGGGGGTGGAACCTAGGGGCTTTCCTGCCTCCAGGCTATACTCTCAGACCTATTTTATACTTTATTTGGAAACAGGGTCTCTCTGAGTTGCTGAGAGCCTCTGAGGCTGGCTTTGAACCTGTGCGATCCTCCTGTCTCAGCCTCCCAAGTGCTGGGATTACAAGTGTGCGACACCACGCCTGGCCTAGAAAGAAAAACATTTTTGAGGGCTTGAGAAACCCAGCCGTCCCTGGCCAGTTTTCCTGCCCCCATAGCTGAGAGTTGGCTGCCCCTTATCCTCCCAGGTCACTTACTGGTGGACACTCACCGGTGGCCGCGGGGCAGGGTATTGTCTGTGTCCCAGTGTCCCGTGGTCTGGGAGGGGCGATGACTTTGGCGGTCCCTGAGCAGGCCACTGTCTCCCCTCTCAGGACATGTGCCAGGCTCTCTCCTGCCACACGGAGCCCCAGGACGAAGGCCGCTGCAGCCGTCTCCTCATTCCCCTCCTGGATGGGACAGAGTGTGGCGTGGAGAAGGTCAGGGCAAGCACCACACTGAGCACACGTGTGTGTGTGTGTGTGTGTGTGTGTGTGTGTGTGTGTGTGCGCGCGCATGTACAGGGCGCCCCGGCTGGCAGCCCCAGTCTTGAGGGCTGCACCCTGGCAGGAAGACTGCTCTGTGCCTGCCGAGGCGAGGCAGGGATGGGCCTGAGCCTAGAGCTTTATCCCGGGGAATGGCCGCATCCCCCCTCCCGCCCCGCTTTATAGAAAAGCTTTGCTCAAGTGTCGGAGCAGTCTGAGTTTCCTGCCCAGGTCCCCCAGTGTTCCCGAACCTTCTCACTAGGCCACCAGACCCTACCATGGTCTGGCTGTTTCCCTTTAGCATGTGAGGGGTGCGGGGGTGTGAGGGGTCCCGTGTGTACTGGGTCTCCTGTGTCTTGGGGTCCCTGTACATGTTAGGGTCCCTGTGTGCACTGGAGTTCCCTGTGTCTTGGGGTCCCTGCATATATTAGGGTCCCTGTGTGTGCTGGGTCCTCTGTGTCTTGGGGTTCCTGTGTGTATTAGGGTTCCCGTGTGTCTTGGGTTCCCGTGTGTCTTGGGGTCCCTGTCTTTGGGGCCCTTGTGTCTGGTGGTCCCTGTGACTGTTGCCGTGTCTGGGGTCCCGTTGGGTGTTGCCGTGTGTGCCAGGGTCCCTGTACGCCGTGGGATCCTGTGTGTGCTGGGGTCCTGTGGCTGCTCCTGTGTGCAGGGGGGTCCTGTGCAGAGGCCCACAGAGCGGTCCCCTCCCGCAGTGGTGTTCCAAGGGCCGCTGCCGCTCGCTGGCGGAGCTGAGCCCCGTGGCAGCCGTGCACGGACACTGGTCCCGCTGGGGTCCCCGCAGTGCCTGCTCCCGCTCCTGCGGAGGCGGTGTGGTCACCAGGAGGCGGAGGTGCAGCAACCCCAGGTACCCAGTGAGCGGAGGGTGCAGTCCCTGCGGGCAGTGGCCACCCCGTGCCCTGGCGGGGGCAGCGGGCCCCTCTCACCCTGGTGCCTCGTGGGCATTTTCAGACCTGCCTTCGGGGGGCGTGCGTGCGTCGGTGCCGACCTCCAGGCTGAGATGTGCAACACCCAGGTAGGCCTGCCTCAGGCCAGGGGGCAGGCAGGGGAGGGCAGCGCTGGGCCGGGAGCCACAGGGCCAGGGGCGGACCTGCAGTTCACACCTCAGTTTTAAGACTAGGACCATAGGACTATAGACCATGAAGCAGGACGGCCTCCGGGGACCACAGAAGCCGAAGCATCCCCTCCCTCCCGAGCCCCTTCCCAGTCAGCTTTCCATTGCCCAAGATAAGCCAGCTGCTAAGGGGGAAAGGTTTCATTATTTTATATGTGGTTCTAGGGACGGAACCCGGCTATCTCTGAGCTATACCCCCAGTCCTATATATATATATATATATATATATATATATATATATATATATATATATATTTTTTTTTTTTTTTTTTTTTTGGTGGTACTGGGGTTCCTGGAAACCTTTCTACTGCTGGGCTACACTCCCAGACCTATTTTTTATACTTCTAAAATTTGGAAACAGGGTCTAAGCCAGTGTGGCTGGCTTCTAACCTGTGTGATCCACCTGTCTCCACCTCCCAAGCACGGGGATTACAGGCGTGTGCCACCACGCCCGGCCTTATGTTTAACTTTTTTTTTTTTTTTTTTTGTGGTACTGGGGTTCCTGGAAACCCTTCAACTTCCGGGTTACACTCCCAGACCTATTTTTATACGTTTTTAAAATTTGGAAACAGGGTCTCTTAAGCCAGTACAGCTGGCTCTGAACCTGCGCGATCCTCCTGTCTCTGCCTCCCAAGCGTGGGGATTACAAGTGTGTGCCACCACGCCCGGCATATGTTTAACTTTTTTTTTTTTTGTGGGTCTCGGGATGGAACCTAGAGGCATTTGACCTCCGAGCTACACCCCCTGACCACTTTTTTATTCTTTATTTTGAAACGTCTCACTGAGTTGCGAAGGGCCTCACTAAGTAGCTGAGGCTGGCCGCGAACCGCGATCCTCTGGTCTCAGCCTTCCAAATGCTGGGATGACAAGCGTGCGCCACCACGCCTGGCTTATATGTTTAACTTTTAAAAGGAACCATCAACCCATGTCCTAGCACTCATTTTTTTTTCTCTCGATTTTTATTCTAGTGTTTTTTTGTTGTTTTTGTTTTTGTTTTTCGGTACTGAGATGGAACCCAGGGGCATTCTACCTCAAAGCTGCACCCCTGGTCCTATTTTTTAGTCTTTTTTTTTTTTTGAAACAGGGTCTCACTGAGTTGCGAAGGGCCTCACTAAGTAGCTGAGGCTGTCCGAGAACCACGATCCCCTGGTCTCTGCCTCCCAAATGCTGGGATGACGAGCGTGCGCCACCACGCCCGGCAGAATCGTGCTTTTCACTGGATTAGCATCTGCCCTCTGCTGTGGACGGCCCTGGGTTTGGTTTTGGCTGTGGGTATAAGACAGTTCTGCATGTGATGAGACCCCTCCTCCTCTCGGCGGATGCTCCAGACCTCCCCAAAGCTCGAGAGGAGGGTCTTTACCTGGGATGCAGGCTGGCAGCTCCGAGGAGGGCAGCCATGGCTGGTGTCTCTGCCCAGCAGGCTGGCGCCAGGACTTTTCTCTCCAATGCAAAGATGGCCAGGATGCCTGCCTAGGCCCTGGGGCTCAGTGGTGACCTCCCTGTTGCTGACCGGCTCTGTTACTGCTCCTAGAAGCACCCACGCTCGCTCATAGCAAACGAATTGACCAGCCTGTTTCCTCAGGCTGCCACAGGGAACCAGAGGTCCCAAGAACGGTGTTCTTGCCCGCTTTCTTCTTGCACACATTTTCTGGGATTTTCTCCATCCGCAGAGCAGCCAGTGCGCTGGTCACCCCTGCTCCTCCGAGCAGGGAGCCGTGCACAGGCTGGCCGGGTCGCCCCCACGTCCTGACCTCGTGTGCAGGGCCCGTGTGGCCTCCCAGTGACAGGGCCCACCTGGGCCTGACCTCTGCTTCCACTGCCAGGCCTGTGAGAAGACCCAGCTGGAGTTCATGTCCGAGCAGTGCGCCCAGACCGACGGCCAGCCGCTGCACCTCTCCCCGGCCGCTTCCGCCTTCTACCGCTGGGGTGCCGCTGTGCAGTACAGTCAAGGTGGGCTGCGGAGCGCAGGGCCCTGGGGACTCGAGGATGGGCATGCCTGTAGGTGGGCACCCGAGCCTAGCCTCCCGTGTCCTGCAGGTGGTAGATCCCGTACTGGCCTGGCCCGGCCTCCCCACAGATGACCAGTGAGGTCTCCTCTGAGTTTCCATTTTCCTGTCTGTGAAACAGAAGCAACAGCAGTGTCTCCCTCTGGGGCTGCGGGAGAGATTCCGCGGTGGGGGCGGGGAGGAGCGCCAGGCTTGATCCTTGGCTTTCACCCAGGAACCATAGTCGTCTGATCATGAATGTCACCGCTGCCATAAGAGGACAGACTCGGGCCGGAGACAGAAACCCTTTCCTAATGAAGAGGCTGCAGTAGATGGGGCTGGAGGGACGAGGGCCCCCTGGACCCTGCCTGGCAGAGCCCGCCGCTTGGGGTCCCAGAGGGGCTTCCCGGCCTTGGCATCCTAGAGGGGCTTCCCGACCTTGGGGTCTCAGAGTGGCTTCCTGGCCTTGGGGTCCAGAGGGGCTTCCCAGCCTTGGGGTCTCAGAGTGGCTTCCCGACCTTGGCATCCTAGAGGGGCTTCCCGACCTTGGGGTCTCAGAGTGGCTTCCTGGCCTTGGGGTCTCAGAGGGGCTTCCCGGCCTTGGGGTCTCAGAGGGGCTTCCTGACTTTGGGGTCTCAAGGGGCTTCCTGGCCTTGGGGTCCCAGAGGGGCTTCCCAGCCTTGGGGTCTCAGAGGGGCTTCCCGGCCTTGGGGTCCTAGAGGGGCTTCCTGGCCTTGGGGTCTCAGAGTGGCTTCCCGACCTTGGGGTCCTAGAGGGGCTTCCTGGCCTTGGGGTCCCAGAGTGGCTTCCCGACCTTGGGGTCTCAGAGGGGCTTCCTGGCCTTGGGGTCCCAGAGTGGCTTCCCGACCTTGGGGTCTCAGAGGAGCTTCCTGGCCTTGGGGTCTCAGAGTGGCTTCCCGACCTTGGGGTCCCAGAGGGGCTTCCTGGCCTTGGGGTCTCAGAGTGGCTTCCCGACCTTGGGGCCTCAGAGTGGCTTCCCGACCTTGGGGTCTCAGAGGGGCTTCCCGGCCTTGGGGTCCCAGAGGGGCTTTCCGGCCTTGGGGTCCTAGAGGGGCTTCCTGACCTTGGGGTCCCAGAGTGGCTTCCTGACCTTGGGGTCCCAGAGGGGCTTCCTGGCCTTGGGGTCTCAGAGTGGCTTCCCGACCTTGGGGTCTCAGAGGGGCTTCCTGGCCTTGGGGTCTCAGAGTGGCTTCCCGACCTTGGGGTCTCAGAGGGGCTTCCCGGCCTTGGGGTCCCAGAGGGGCTTCCCAAGCCGGCTCACTGCTCTTCCCTGTGGTCTGTCCTCCCAGGGGATGCGCTATGCAGACACATGTGCAGGGCCGTTGGCGAGGGCTTCATCATGAGGCGTGGGGACAGCTTCCTGGACGGGACCCGGTGTGTGCCGACGGGCCCGCGGGAGGATGGGAGCCCGAGCTTGTGCGTGTCGGGCAGCTGCAGGGTAGGTGTGCGTTTGTCCCTGCGTCCCTGTATCCCTGTGGGGAGGCCTCCTGTCCCATGGAAGGCTCCTGGGGCAGGTCTGTGGGTGCTGCCCCCTGGGGTTCCCTAGTCTGCCGGGGGTGGTGCCAGGAACAGGTGGAGCTGGGAGTCTGCCCAGGCAACCTCTGGGCCCTGGCCTTGGCATACCATGCAGCCTCCCAGTACCTTCCTGTGTGGATGTCGGGAGGCCAGCGCCTCCTCTGACCTGGCTTCTGTGGCTGGCTCTTGCCCCCTTCACACAGACCTTTGGCTGTGACGGCAGGATGGGCTCCCGGCAGGTCTGGGACGCGTGCCAGGTGTGCGGAGGAGACAACAGCACCTGCAGCCCACACAGCGGCACCTTCACTGCCGGCAGAGCGGGAGGTAGGCGCTGCCCAGGGCTCCCGCCGCCGCCTCCAGGCCGGCCACGCCCACTCCAAGTCCCAGCCAGTCTTTCCAGACCTCCTCAGCCTCAGGCTTAGGCTCTGGCGATGATGCTGCCGCCCACCATGGTGGGATGGTCACTCGCTCTGGCTGTGCTACAGAGAACGCAAAGACAGCCTGCCATCCGAGCAGGCCAGCTCCTTCCTCCCACTCAAGGGCTGTTACACCTGGGCCGTCTTTGGCTCTGATCTAGCAATAAAGTAAGTAAAGATAGCATCTGCCAATGTTGGTGTCCGACGGCCAGCGAGGGCCTGAGCCCCAGCTCCCTCTGGTGCGGCCTGCCAGGCCAGAGAACCTCGGTGCTGGCCCCTGTGCTGGCTGGGCAGCGCCCTTGCTGGTAGCCCCCAGCCTGCTGTAATTTTGCCTTTTTTTTGTGTGTGTGGTACTGGGGATGGAGCCCAGGGGCATTCTACCTCCTAGCTACTCCTCCAGCCCTACTTTTTATTCTTTATTTTGTTTTGTTTTTGCGGTACTGAGGATGGAACCCAGGGGCATTCTACCTCTGAGCTAGACCCCTGCCCTATTTTTTTTTCTTCATTTTGAAACAGGATCTCACTGAGTTGCAAAGGGCCTCACTAAGTAGTAGCTGAGGCTGTGTGTGAACCGTGATCCTCCCGTCTCAGCCTCCCGAATGCTAGGATTCCAAGTATGCACCACTATGCCCGGGTAATTTTGCCTTTTTGTTTGTTTATTTTTGGTGCTGAGGATTGAAAAGAACCCTGGGCAAGCGCTTTTCCATTGAGCTGCTTCCCATCCCCTCTGGCCTGGCTTCGGTGCCTGCCACGGAGGCAGCCCATGGCAGTGTTAGCTCCTGCTCTGTCCCGCTGGGGTCAGCACCCTGTGATGGTGACCAGGGGCCATCACCACCCACTGTGCTTCTCCCTAGAGTACGTCACCTTCCTGACAGTCACCCCCAACATGACCAGCGTGCACGTTATCAACCGCAGGCCTCTCTTCACGCACCTGGGTGAGTTGAGCTGAGGATGCCCACGGCTCAGCCAGAGGTCTCTGTCCCCAAGACACCTCATGTCCAGCAGCAGCCGCAAGCACAGGGGACTCCCAAACTGCCCCCACTTGCAGATCGACCAGGACACTCTCAGCACTGGCCGGGAGCTACAGTGCTCACCGCAGGCTGTGGTCAACGGGGAGGAGACAGGGCATCAGGTGTGGACCCTCCTGCAGGAGCACTACTGCCCACCCAGGAAGCTCCCCACCCCATCAGTGTTGAAAGTTCTCAATGGGCACGGTTGATAGATTGACTGAGTGATGGCTGTCCTGGGTAACCTACTTTCAGGAGACCCAAAGCCCCCATCTTAAATCACGTAGCTCATAGAGTCCCAAACTTGTTGGCTTACCACTCCTTTTTCAGAAAAAAAGGAGTTGTCCGGTGCCTTCTCCCCCGGTGCTTCCATTAGCCCTTGATTTTTATTTAACACCAACCCCCAATTACACCCAGGGCACCTGCCCCTTGGACCATTCCGGTGCCTCCGTCTCCCCGGGGGGAGGCATTACTGACTTTGGGAATCCAGGCTGGTCTTATGCCTGCCTTATGTCTGCCGGGTACACCAGTCCCACTCCAAGCCCTGAGGAACCCCCAGCCCCGGGTCCTGAACAAAGACATCCTGTCTCTTGAGACCACAGAAGCCTAGGGCAAGGCCAGACCCCTCTCTGGGCAACGTCACCTTCTGTACAGTTCGGGGCCACTGTGGGTCTTTATTTTCCGATCTTAGGGCCCTGGAAGGAGGTGCTGGCCTGGGGTCCTGGAGCCCCTCTCCGGCCATGGCAGTGGGTGGAGTTCTGTGTGTGAGCAGATGAATGGGGCTGAGGCTGCGGCCCTCCCCAGGCTCCAGACACAGGCCACCACTGTGGGGAGGCCCTCTGGGGTGGGTGCGTGTGCATATGGCAGAAGTGTGTGCAGGCGGAGGGTGAGGGGTCTCTCCATGTAGAGACCGCAGACCCAGGCTCCAGCAGGAGAGGCAAGGTGGTGGTCATAGGAAGAATCCCCCTTTCCTGCTCCCCTGCTCTGCCACCCCCTGACAAGCTAATGGCTTGTTCTCACAGCGGTGAGGACCCACGGGCGCTACATCGTGGCTGGGAAGGCCAGCGTCTCCCCCAACACCACCTACCCCTCCCTGCTGGAGGACAGCCGTGTGGAGTACAGGGTGGCTCTCACCGAGGACCAGCTGCCCCGCCTGGAGGAGATCCGCATCTGGGGACCCTCCCAGGAGGACATGGAGATCCAGGTCCCTGGGGGGCCGGGGACTCCAGCTGTTGATCAACATCTGTTCACTCACTGGGATCATTCCGTAGTCCTTTGGGGGATCCACTCTCTGTTGGGCCCAGCGCTAGCCAAAATGCAGCCATGAGGTGCTCCCAGATGGGGCTCAGGGTCTCACAAGTCCATACAGCAAGGTGCCTGTGCCCAGAGCCTGCTGGAGGAAATAGCCCCGGGAGCGGGTAAGGCAGGGCCTGTGCAGGGCTGGACCCGTAGGGAATGGTGGCAGGGCTGAGGATGGCCACGGGCAGCCCTTCCTCCTGGGGCGTGGGCAGAGCCAGGTCCACGCACCTGCGGGGGAATCTGGGAGCTTCTGGTGCTAAGGAAGTGCGGGTGGAGCCGCCTGCTGCTGCTGCTGCTTTGGGGCACACTGAAGCGGGTGCAGCTGGGCTGGCCCTGGAGACTGTTAGGAGAGGGGCCGAGTCTCAGAAGCTCCTTCTGGCAGGGGAGACAGCCAGGCTCCCCCAGAAGGGCCCAGGCCAGAGCAGGACCCCCATGAGCACCTCCCTACATGGCTGAGTTCTCCTACCTCCCCCTGTCCAGAATGTGGACCCAAGGGCCAGCTGCCGAGACACTCCCCCCAGCATCTTCCATAGCCCAAACTACATGCAGATTCCCGGGTCCCTTTCCATTTGCCCTGAATGAGGACTTCCCCAGGCAGGGCCTGAGAATCCCCATTTTAACTCACCTCGGCCTGTGATGGGGGCCATGTGTGGGCGTGGAGGGGGCAGATGCTGGATGTCACCTGGCACTGCAGGACCTCCTCTGGGCTCGGGCCGCCCGCCTGGCTCCTTGCTTGGGCCCAGTCCCCTCCTGAGTAGCAGCAGCACAGGCACCCTGCTGTGAGGGTGAGCCAGGCCACCAGGCAGCCACAGGCCCCCGGGATCCGCCCGCCTGCTGGCCAGGGGCCTCAGCTCCTGCTCCGGAGGCACAGGCTGCGCTGGCCCCAGCCCGCGCTGCCCGCCCCCTGCAGTCTGTCCCCACCCTCAGTCAAGCTGGGGACCCTGCGCCGTGCTGCTGTGGCGCCCCCCCAAGCCTACTCATTTCTTGGTGAGTACCAGCCGGCCTTGGGGAGCTCCTTGTGGTTCAGTCGTCCTGTCAGCTGCCTGTCTGCGCAGCCTGGGAAGGAGGGCCCAAAGGAGCGTCAGGAGGAAGGCTGCCAGGAGGCCCCGGGGCGGCGCGGTCGTCCCCAGCTCTCTGCCGTCCTGATGCAGGTGTACAGGCGCTACGGTGAGGAGTACGGGGACCTCACCCGCCCAGACGTCTCCTTCACCTACTTCCAGCCTAAGCAGCAGGCGGCCTGGGTGTGGGCTGCGGTGCGCGGGCCCTGCTCGGTGAGCTGTGGGGCAGGTGAGGCCCCTGCCAGGCGGCGCGCACCCCTGCTCGGCTCCCCGCGGTGTGGAGGTGGTCAAGCCCTCTCCCACGCTCCTAGGGCAGCGCTGGGTGTCCTACAGCTGCCTGGACCAGGCCCGAAGTGAGTGGGTGGAGCCTTCCTGGTGTCAGGGCACCCCACGGCCGCCTTCGTGGCCAGAGCCCTGTGCCCCTGCAACCTGCCCTCCATAGTAAGTACCGAGTGGCCCAGCCGGGCGGCTTCCGTACACGTTCTTGTTTAGTCCTGGCACCAGCCCTGTGGGTGGGCTCTGTCAGTGCCCAGGGTGGCCACTTGCTATACAGATGTCTTCTGGCTCCGGTGCCACTTGGAAGGGCAGCTCAGAATCCCTGGAGACACAAGGCTGGGCCCAGACCAGGGGCGTGTCAGTCAGACTGGACCCACATGCCTGTCACCCACTGCCAGCCAGCCTGGGGACCTGGCCTCCTGCTCTGTCCCTCTCCTCTGCAGCTGGGCGGCTGGAGACTTTGGTCCGTGCAGCGCCTCCTGCGGGGGAGGTCTATGGGAGCGGTCCCTGCGCTGCATGGAGGCCTGCAACTGCGTGGTGGTGGAAGCCTGCAACTCCCAGCCCTGCCCAGCCAGGCAAGCAGGGGGCAGGAGGGCACAGGCCTCCCAGGCAGGGCCCTACCCCGCCCCTTCCGTGAGCCCTCTGTCCAGGTTGACCGCAGCTTGGCTGGGTGGCCAGGCAGACCCCATCCCTCTCTGGGCTCCACTCTGGTCTGCCCAGCTTGGGTACCTTTGTCCCTCTCCTCATGGCAGATACAGGTCACCACCCGGGCCCCCAGGCTGGGTCAGCCTCCTCATTTCCCGAGGTGATCCGTGCTCCGGCTGGCACGCAGCTGGAACCCGTTGCCCTGGGCGTGGTGCTGCGAGCCCCCGAGCGCTTGTCCTCAGCCCCTGTGATGGGGCGTGGGGCATGCCTTCATTGGGCTGGGGGTCCCCCTCGCCCCTGGAAGACAGGAGGGCTGGGCTCTGCATCCCCCATACCCTGGAGCAGAGGGTATTGAGGGGCAGCCTGGAGGAATCCGTTAGCTCGGAGCTACGGTGACAGACCTGAGCTTTGCTTCTTCCTGGGTCAGATTCTGGGCTTGTCGTGTCGGGGAGCAGACTCGCTCCCTGAGCCCCTCAGTTGGGCTGTGCCTGACGAAGGTCGTGTGCCGCCCTCAGGTGGGAGGCCTGGCCGAATGTGACGTGTGCAGGAGCTCGGGGGGCGGACGTCCCGGGGGTGCCAGTGACTGCAGGGCCCTGCCCCACAGGCGAGCAGCCTTCTGCCCTGGAGCCCTGTGTCAGGATGGAGTGCCCTCCAGGTGGGGTAAGTGGCCCGGGTGGACGGGTGACGGGCTCTGGAGCCTGGGAGGACGAGGAGCCCCGGTCACCACGGTCCTGGCGCCTGGCGGGAACACCTTCTGCATGGTTCTGAGGGCCAGGGGCGAGCGTTGAACCTCTTAGAAGGGGAAGGCCAGGCTGAGAATAGAGACCGAGCAGAAGCATCCGAGGGAGGGGTAGTTTGGCTGCCGAGTGGGGACCTGCTGTCCACCCCCGCCTGGCAGTGGGACTGCAGTGGATGATCTTGCTCTCGGGAGCTGGCCCCTGCCAGGCTGGAGCTTACAGGGCCAGGCATGCCTGCAAACCTCAGCTCTGATCCCTGGCTTTCAGCCCTACCCACCCCATGGTGGACACTCCCAGTGATGGGGAGTCCACAGAGGCCGAAGTGGGCCATAGTCAGGGCACTGGCAAGGGGTTGGGAGGCAGGTCTCTGAGGAACAGCGGGGAGGGGGCGCTGGGGGGCTCTGCAGCTCTCTAGGAAAGGTCAGGGGTTGGGTGCTTGCGTGGGGGGCAGTGGGAATCCTGACCTGTCTGCTCACTGCTCTGCCCTGCAGCTGGATACCAGGTCTCCTGGGGAGCAGGCTCCATCCCCGCTAGGCCATGCCAGGCCGGGGACTCAGGCTGCACACACATGGACTGCTCTGGCAGGGCCGTGCTCCGTCTCCTGTGGGCAAGGTGGGGACCAGCTCGCTCATCTTCCTGCATTCTGCCTGGTTCTAATAAGTGTTTGAGCAGCTCAGGGAGTGCCCGGACCACCCCAGAGCCACGGAGAGCGGGCATGGGGCCTGGCAGCTACTTTGCCTGTGTTCGTTGATAGCTAAAAAATAAAGATAGTGAGACCCAGAAAGCCTGCACCCAAGAGCATGCCCCTTACAGCCCAGCAGAGCTGCAAGAGGTGTCCCAAAACCACCCAAAACAAAGCCTTCTTTTGTTTTCCTTATTTATTTATTTATTTATTTGTTTGTTTGTTTGTTTGTTTGCATTACTGGGGATTGAACCCAGGGGCATTCTACCTCTGAGCTACACCCCCAGCCCTATTTTTTATATTATTTATTTATTTATTTACTTTTGCGGGTCTGGGGATGGAACCCAGGGGCATTAGACCTCCGAGCTACACATCTGCCCTGTTTTTTATCCTTTATTTTGAAACAGGGTCTCACTCAGTTGCAGAGGGCCTCACTGAGGAGCTGAGGCTGGCTGAGAACCACAATCTTCCTGTCTCAGCCTCTCAAGAACTAGGATTACAAGTGTGCGCCACCACGGCCAGCTTGTCCTTCCAATTTCTTATTGTGGCGAAATACATCATAAAACTCCCCACCTTAACCGGTTTTTGGTGTTGTGTTAGCAGCATTAAGTACACTCACTATAGTGCAGCCTCACCACCATGGACCTCCAGAACTTTCCAACTAAGCCCCTGTTCCCATTAAACACCAACTCCTCCCACAACACCCCCCAGCCCCTGGCGACCTTTCCGTTCCTTCTGAACCTGTGATTTTACTCACGTGGGGACTTCAGATGTGTGAGATCCGACAGGACCTGCCCTTTGTGGCTGTTTTCTTTTACTTCGTGCAATGTCCTCAAGGTTCTTCCAAATGGTGGCCAGGGTCAGGATGCTCTTCTTAAGGCTGGGAAGCGTTCAGTTGTAGGCACAGAGCGCGCCCTGCTTACCCGAGCGCGGGTGGGTAGGCACCTGGGTTGCTCTGCCTTTTAGCTATTGTGCCTGCTGCCGCTCTGAATGTGGGGTGCAAACATCCCCTGCTTCTGGTCCTCTTGCATGCCTATCCGGAAGCGGGGTTGCCGGTCACAGCATCGCTCGCCATTTAATCTGGGAGGGCGCACTGTACCGTCTGCCGCAGCCCCGCCTGGGCACAAAGGTGGTATTTCCATAGTAGCTACGCCCCACAGTGAGAGAAGAGACTCGTGTGTCCTCAACCGAAGCCCGAGTCACTTGCTCATCCACTCTGCATGCCGAGAACTGAGACCGATTCCTCCTGAGGACCTTCCTGAAGGAGGCCCAAGGAGACCAGCCTCCACGGCATCTCTAGGATGGACACCGAAGGGACATTCTCACCCAAGTGTTACTGCCTCGGGGAGAAACCGCGGCAGCTTCTCTTTGTGGACCATTTGCCCTGCGCCAGGCGCATTGGAGCGGGCGCTGTGGTCCCTGCTGGGCCTGCCCTGGGGTGAAGGGGACCCTGCTTCCTCTCGCAGGCCGGAGGGAGCTGCGCTTTCAGTGTACGGACTCTGTCCTGGGGACACCTGTCTCGGAGGAGCTGTGCGGCACAGCCAGCAAGCCTGGGAGCTGGCGGGAGATCTGCCAGGCTGGCCCCTGCCCTGCTGGGTGAGTGGTGGAGGGAAATGGGGTGCAGGACTGGAGCCCGATCTGAGGGTGGCCTTCTGTGGAGCTCTGGCCTGAGTCTCGGCACCCTGCCCAGTGGCTATGGAGGGGGCAGGTGCCGCTGGCCATGCGCTGTGTGAGGCTGGACCATGGCTACCCCATGCCTCGGCCCCACTCCAAGTACTGGCCAGAGCCCTGGCCCCGCCCCTTTGAGGACTGTACCCGGAAGCCCTGCCCAGCCAGGTGAGCCCCTTTGCCAGGAGACAGGCAGCTTGGGTCTGTCTCGGGCTCTGTAGTCACCTCCAGAACCACCTCCTGCCCCTCAGTGTCCTCGGCCACAGGGGCCGGTCATCTGGTGCCCTCGAAGGCTGAGGGTGAATGGTGTGGGTCGCAGAGGCCGCGGGAGCATGTGCCCATGGCGTGTTTATTCATCAGTAAAGCAGCCCGGGTGCTGTCCTGGAGCCAGGGGACACGGCAGAGCTGACATGGGGCAGGGAGGGAAGGGCCGAGAATAAGACAGGCGGTGGGACATAGAATGCCCGTGGTGGGCAGGGTGTGGGACAGAGCGGCCACAGAGGGGAGACGGCCGGCAGGCGAGCAGGCTCCAGGGCTGGGACCTCTGTGCGCAGCCTCCTGCCTCCCGGCCACGCCTGCTCCTTGCTCTCAGCTCAGGTCACTGTGCTGAGCCTCTTGGGGGGACAGAAGGGGCCCCGCCCAGGACGCCAGGCTGAGGTTCTCTGCAGCCCTCCCAGCCTCTTGACTCCACCTGCCTAGAGGACCCAGGGGCACCTGGCTCCTTGGGTTTCCTGCCTCGGCTCTCTGGCCCGCTGACGCCTGTCTGTCCCAGGTGGCGGTACCAGCTGGCGGCCTGCAGCGCGAGCTGCGGGGGAGGGACCGTGCGCAGGATCCTGTATTGTGCCCGCACCCACGGGGAGGATGAGGACGAGGAGGTCCTGCCTGACAGCCAGTGCCAGGGGCTGCCTCGCCCAGAGCCCCAGGAGGCCTGCAGCCTGGAGCCTTGCCCACCCAGGTGAGGGGGGTGTGCAGACACCAGCCAGGCAGAGGGGGCAGGGATGGCGGCCCCCAGGGACCACAGAGCCACCCGAAGCCACTGCCAAAGCCCCCTGATACTCAATTCTTGTGTGTGCCGGAGTCTGTGTCTAGACTTTCTACCAGGTTCAGTTTAATTTCCCTCCAGCTATTCCTTTCCATATATCATTATTTAAAAATGTTTTGTAGGGCTGAGCATGGTGGTGCGTCCTTGTAATCCCAGCACTTGGAGGCTGAGACAGGAGGATCGCAGGTTCACGGCCAGCCTCAGCTACTTAGGCCCTCTGCAACTTAGACCCTGTTTCAAATAAAGAATAAAAAAGTAAAAAACAGGGCGAGTGGGGGTGTAGCTTGGAGGTAGAATACCCTGGGTTCAATTTCCAGTACCACGCACACACAAAAAGGCTAGGACGTAGCTCAGTGGTAGAGCACCCGTGGGGTCAATTCTCAGTACTGAAAAAAATAAAGGGAAAATAAATAAAATAAACTCGCTTTCTTTGCTTTTGCTAAATCTTATAGCTGTGCAGCAGCTCATTTATTTTTTTTCTGTGTTACATTTAGTGGTGATCTCAGGGTTTCTTTCTTTCTTTTTTTTGTGGTACTGGGGGTGGGACCCAGGGGCTTTTCTACCTCTGGACTACACTCCCAGCCCTATTTTATACTTTATTTGGAAACAGGGTCTCACTCAGTTGCTGAGAGCCTCACTCAGTAGCCGATACTGGCTTCGAACCTGAGCGACCCTCCTGTCTCAGCCTCCCAGGCGCGGGGATTACAAGCGTGTGCCGCCACGCCTGGCCCCCTCTCATTATTCTGAAGTCCTCTTTGTCTCCCTTTTTTTCTCTAACTTCCACATCTGAGAGAAAACATCCAACCCCTGACTTTCTGCGACCGGCTGATCTCACTCAGCCTGATGTTCTGTAGTCCGTCCATTTTCCTGTAAGGGGCATAAGTTTGTTTTTGTGGCTGAGTGAGATTGCCTTGTGCGCACACGTTCACCCGTTCATCTGGTGGTGGTCACCTAGGCTGGCTCTGTGATTTGGCTGCTATAAACGTGGCTGTGCATGTATCACTATACTATTCTAACTCTAATTCTCTTGGAAAAATCCCGAGGTGTGGTGGAGATAGCTAGGTCATAGCTAGGGAGGTCATAGCTAGGCAGGGGCATTTCTACTGCCCTGGTGGGCAGAGCCCAGGGCTGCGGCCACACGTCCCGCAACACACAGGACAGTCCCCTAGGACAAGGGTCGGGCAGTCCAAGTGGCAGTGGTGCCATGGTGGAGAGCAGAAGTGCCGTAGAGGCGGGTCTCAGCCCCGTCAAGCCGTCGCCCCAGAGTCCAGAGAGCGCTGAGCTCGCGCAGGGCCTGGGTTTGAGGGGCGGGTGGTGACATCAGAGGGACGAGGCAGTTAGGTTCCTAGGCTCAGGGCAGGCTGCCTGGGTTCATGTCCTGGCTCTGAAAAATGCTGGCAGTTCTTATTTGTTGAATGAATCAAAGTCAGCAGGGGCGGGATGAGAGTTGTGGGGTCCCTCCATCTTCCTCTTTCCCTCACAGGGCGTGATGGGCTGAAGTCTGTTTCCTTGCGGCATGGTTCTCCTACTTGTCACTGGGCTAGCAAGCGGCTCTGTAGGGTAATGGGTGTTATAAAATAAAGGGGCTGAGGGGCCTCTTTCCTTCCTAACCTTCCCTGTCCCAGGAGTCCTGCGACTAGGCAGGGGGACGGTGACCCTGCTGGCCCTGGACCCTGTCCAGGTGACTGAGGAGACTGAGGGAGGCGGAGCACACACAGCGCCATCCTCGCCGAGCCCAGCTCTCTCTGGGTCCTCTCTTCCTGCAGGTGGAAGATCGTGTCCCTTGGCCCGTGCTCAGCCAGCTGTGGCTTCGGCACCGCCACACGCGTGGTGGCCTGCGTGCAGCTCGACCGAGGCCGGGACACGGAGGTGGACGAGGCGTCCTGCGCAGCTTTGGTGCGGCCCCAGGCCAGCGTTCCCTGCCTCACCGCCGACTGCACCTACGAGTGGCACGTCAGTGCCTGGACAGAGGTCAGGGGTGGACAGAGGTCAGGGGTGCTGCGCTCCACTGCGGCTGGGAGCATCGGCTGGGGGTCTCTGCGCATGGGGCTCTGGAGTATTGTTTCTCTGTGGTCCCTTGAAAGGAGGGAGCGGGACACCTGGAGACAGAAAGCACAGCAAGGCCTGGAGAGCAGGAGCAGCTGCGCCTCAGGAGGCTGAGACTAAGCCAACCGTGTGGCCCACACTTGTCATCCCAGCATTTGGGAGGCTGAGACAGGAGGGTCGTGGTTCTCAGACAGCCTCAGCTACTTAGTGAGGCCCTTTGCAAGTCAGTGAGACCCTGTTTCAAAATAAAGAATACAAAATAGGGCTGGTAGTGTAGCTCGGAGGTAGAATGCCCCTGGGTTCCATCCCCAGTACTGGAAAAATAAAATAGGCTGAGACTAGAGACACAGTAGGCTGGGGGCAGACAGTTCTGCTCCTCATACTGACATCCTGCACCAAGCACCCTGAGGCACCGGAAAAACAAAGGAAAATTAGACTTGGAACCCCTGGGGAGGACCTTCAGTGGGGGGCACAGAGGCAGAGCAGACGGGACAGGCCATCGTCATGGAGTACCGCCCGCCTCCATCAGAAGGGCCCTGAGCACTGGGAGACAAGGGCAGCAGTGCTCTGGGCTGCAGGGTCTGATCGAGTTTTAGGCAGAGGATGTGCCTGGGCTGCTCTAAGGCTTCAAGGAACAGCGGCTAAGAGCGACAGGGAGAATCCGGGTTTGAATCCCAGTTCTTGTCGCATACACGACCCACCCAGGGGGCCTCTCTGAGCCTTGGTCTCCTCATCTGTATTGTGGAAAGCTCTGTGACCCCCCAGGCTGCACGGGATGGTACTGGATTACGCCTGGCTTGTGGTCTCCGCCGCCCCAGCGCCCTCACTCCTCCTCTCCCCGCAGTGCTCTGTCTCCTGCGGTGAAGGCATCCAGCGTCGGCGTGACACCTGCCTTGGCCCCCAGGCCCAGGCGCCTGTGCCACCCAACTTCTGCCAGCACTTGCCCAAGCCAGTGACCGTGCGAGGCTGCTGGGCTGGGCCCTGCGAGGGGCAGAGGACCCCCAGCCCAGTGCCCCACGAAGAAGCCACCACTCGTGGCCAGACCACAGCTGCTGGTGATGGCACTTCTCTGCAGAAAACCCAGTCCCAGACCTGGACCCACCTCCTCTCCCCAGCTGCCCAGCCTCTGGGGTCCCAGGAGAGCCCGGCCGAGTCCAGTTAGGTTCCTTCCCCCTTCGTGTCTGAGAGGCCGGCTGTAGGAGGGGTGGGCATAGACAGCTCCTCGGGGCCGAGCCAGGATGGCACTCTCTTTCCCATATTATTGCCGCCAAGTACCCGAAGGTCGCAGTCCAGAGCCCAGGTCCGTGTGACCCAAGCCTGTGCACTTCACTTGCTCACCTGCCTCTCCCGCGCCCTCCCAGGCACCTGCGGCAGGCAGCACCTGGAGTCCACGGGGACCATTGACATGCGAGGCCGGGAGCAGGTGGACTGTGTGGTGGCCATCGGGCGGCCCCTGGGCGAGGTGGTGACCCTTCAAGTCCTCGAGAGCTCCCTGAACTGCAGTGCAGGTACGTGTAGGGCCGTGTGGGCAGCTGCTGCCAGTTATGGGTCTGCCAGCTACCGGCACTACTCCGTGGACCCCACGTCTGGCAGGGTGCTGTGCCTGCACCCCCTTGAGGTTGAACCCAGAGGCATCCTGAGTTACACTCTGAGCTAGACCCCAGCTCTATTTTATTTGGGTGCAGGGTCTCACTCAGTTGCTGAGGCTGGCTGCGACCCTGGGACCCTCCTGTCTCAGCCTCCCAAGTACTGGGATCACACAGCTGTGCCACCTTGGCTCGCTGCCCCTTTGGGTTCTCTTGGCTGTGTCATGCTGGGGTGTGGTCATCTCCGTTTTATGGATGGAGAGCCTGAGGCTATGGGAGACTGAGTCATATAGCCATTAAGAAGGACAGCAGGAGCCGGGCGTGCATTCAGGAGGATGAGATAGGAGGATCATAGTTCACAGACAGCCTCAGCTACTTAGGCCCTTTGCAACTCAGTGAGACCCTGTTTCAAAATAAAGAATAAAAAATAGGGCTGGAAGTGTATCTCCCTGGGCAGAGTGGGGACCCCCGCCCAGGGCCACCGCTGCCAACCTGGGGTAGGGCGCTGGCCTCACTGTCCTGCTGCCTTCTAGGGGACATGCTGCTGCTCTGGGGCCGGCTCACATGGAGGAAGATGTGCAGGAAGCTGTCCGGAATGACTTTTAGCTCCAAGACCAACACGCTGGTGGTCGTGCAGCGCCGAGTACAGCTGGGAGGTGGAGTGGTGCTGCGGTACGCCAGCCGGCCTGTCCCCGGAAGTCCCTATAGAGGTATGCTGGACCCCACCTCCCCAGGGTGGAGGGTGGCCGGGCTTGAGCAGTCCCAAGGGCCAGGGGGCAAGACGGGAGAGACAGATGAGAGGGAAGGAATCTGGGGGCAGACAGTATCGGTCTGCATGGGCAGCCAGGACGAGGCTTCCAAACACTGACCGCAGCCCTTCCCCTCTGGGCCGTGCAGCCGTCGGGTGGGCATGGGACTCTGCACATCCTCGCTTAGCCCCTCAGCCGTCCCCATCCCTGTCTCTGGCACTTTAGGATTGTTTTAAGGTACTGGGGATGGAATCCGGGGCATTCTACCTCTAAGCAACACACTCAGCCCTATTTTTTATTCTTTATTTTGAAACAGGGTCTCGCTGAGTTGCAAAGGGCCTCACTAAGTAGCTGAGGCTGGCTGCGAACCACCATCCTCCTGTCTTAGTCTCCTAAATGCTGGGATTACAAGCGTACGCCACCACACCCGGCTCACCTTAGGATTTTTCTGCAAGCCATTTTCATTCAGTTCTCTCCTAGGCATGGGACCTGCCCCTCTCCCTCTCCCTCTCCCTCTCCTTCTCCCTCCCTCTCTCCCTCTCCCTCCCCCCTCCCCCTCCCCCCTCTCTCCCTCTGAGCTACACCCCCAGCCCTATTTTTAATTCTTTATTTTGAAGCAGGGTCTTGCTGAGTTGCAAAGGGCCTCACTAAGTAGCTGAGCCTGTCCTTGAACCGCGATCCTCTGGTCTCAGCCTCCCCAGTGCTGTATTGACAAGCATGCACCACCTCGCCCAGCTGCACTGGACCTCTTCCTGGGCACGAATGCCCACCACCACACGCTCTGAGGCAGAGGGTGGTATCACAGGGAGCCCTGCCTTGCCCACGGCCCCAGTGGTGCCTTTGATCACCTCTTTCTGCCCTCAGGGGCCTGCCGTCTTCTGGCAGCCAAGGTGGCCGGGATGGCTTCCCTCTGGGTGCAGAGGTTGCTGGTTCCCAGGCTGCCAAGAACGCGGTGCGGCGGGAGCCTTGCTCTTAGAGGTGCGGGTTTGGGGCACCCCCGCCTCGCCCACTCACCACCTGCCCCTCAGCAGCGAGCTTGCTGGTGTCGTCGGCGTCCTTGCTTCTCTCTTCTCAGTCCCCACGTGCAGCACCTGGCAGAGGGAGGCCCAGGTGCAGCAGGAGGAGCTGGAGTGGGCTCGGGGTGGCCGTAGCCGCCAAAGGTGGAGCCTGCCTTCGTGCCGTCTTGGCGTTACGCACTCTCGCAGCATAGCTTTGTGGAACCCTGTTTTAGTGCTTTGCCAGCCAGGCGTGGTGGTGCACACTCGTACTCCCAGAGACAGGAGGATCGCAGATTGGTGGCTAGCCTCAGCAACTTGTGAGGCCGCCTGCAACTTAGGCCTTGTTTCAAAATAAATGATAAAAAAATCAGGCTGGGTGGAGCTCAGAGATAGAACCCCTGGGTTCCATCCCCCAGGGATTGCACACACACACACACACACACACACACACACACACACACACACACACGACTTTGCCCTGTGCGGGGCCACTATTCCCTTCCCTTTACAGAGGAGGGAACAGAGGCTTGGGGCATTTACGTTCTCAGCCAGGAATTGGTGGAGTGAGGGTTCAGGGGGCTTCTGCCTGGAGGCCTGGATCCTGGAGCCATCTCCCTGGCTGTGAGCTGCCCTGGCGTCAGCAAGCTGCCAGGGCTCCTGTGTCCCTGAGGTGGCCCACACCCAGTCTACCCGCCTGCCCTCCCCTGCAGAATGTGACACACAGCTCTTCGGGCCCTGGGGTGAAATTGCGAGCCCGTCGCTGAGTCCAGATGGGAGGCATGCAGGGGGCTGCCGTATCTTCATCAGCGTGGCTCCACAGGCCCGGGTTGCCATCCGCGCCCTGGCCACCAGCACGGGCCTCGGGACCCAGGAAACCAACGGCAGCTACATCTCGGTGAGGCCACCCGGACAGGGACAGAAAGGGACAGGCCTTCGCTATGAGTTTGGACAGCTGTCCCTGGGGACGAGGTCGGGGTGCTGGGCTTCGGGCAGCCCTTCGGTTTACCTCGGAAGCAGTGCGGGGTGCTCAGGAAGGCGCGCTCCCTCCGCCTCCTCACTGAATGTTTATTGTGCAACATACGGGAAAGAGAAAAGACTTTTCTGCTGCAGACTGACAGCCCAGGGCAGAAGCACCATTTCCAGCCTGATACACGTCGTCAGCAGCGCAGGGTGGAAATGGGGGAGGGCTTGTGTGTTCTGAGGGGATGATGCCCTGGAAGGTATGGACGCTGCCGGAGGAGGCAGCCTGGCCTCTGAGTCAGACAGGCTGGCCAGATCCCTGCGCTGGCACCCGTGTGTCCCTGGGAGGTGGGTGCCTCCCCTGAGCCTTAGTTTTCTGGGGAGAACGAGAAGCTCTGGCAGAACTGACAGGGCTCTGGTGAGGTTTAAACGTGACCCTGAGGTACGCTATCTTGCATGCCCGGGCTTCCGTGAACGCTGGCTAATTATCCCTCATGCCTGGGCCTTCTGGCTGCTCCGTTCCCCCAGATCCGGGACGTCCACAGCTTGAGGACCACCACACTCCACGGGCAGCAGGCCTTCTACTGGGAGTCAGAGGGCAGCGAGGCTGAGATGGAGTTCAGCCAGGGCTTCCTGGAGGCGCGCGCCAGCCTGCAGGGCCAGTATTGGACCCTCCGTTCCAGAGGAGGAAGAGCTGGAGTGTGGCTGGGCCGGGCCCTGGCCTTCTCTTCGAGACTCAGGGGGCAGAGGAGAGCAGCTGAGCCCTACTGAACCCTTGCCAGCCCTCAGCGTTGGACTCTGGCCTGAGGGTTCCAAACTCAACTTGTCAGCCCAGGGGATTCTCCTTTAGAGTGTTCCCCAGTGCAGACTAGCGGGTGGGAGGTGGAGTCCTTCTTGAAAGGCAGCTCCCAACCCTCAGGTACTAATAAATAATAAAGGAAACGGGAGGCTCGACTGGCCTTTTCTTCACCTGCCCTGCCCACATTGCCGCAAGGTGGGGATTCCCTGGCCACCGCCCGTTTATCCTGGCAGGGCTGCATGGAATCCCAAATGGCCCCTGAGGCAGGTAAACCTGCCTGCTCTCCGCGAAGCTCCACTCCCACCCTAATCGGGGATGGATTTGATAGTTTAAGCGCAGCTGCCACCAGGTCCCACCCCATATGCTAATGAGCACTTAGCCCTTTTGAGCGCACCTCGCCAAGCCTGAGAGCCCCGCCTATGCTAATACCCACCACTTACCTTGCTTGCGAGCCCCGCCCCCTATGCTAATATTCACCACTTACCTTGCTCGCGAGCCCCGCCCCCCATGCTAATATTCACCACTTACCTTGCTCGCGAGCCCCGCCCCCTATGCTAATATTCACCACTTACCTTGCTCGCGAGCCCCGCCCCCTATGCTAATACCACTTACCTTGCTCGCGAGCCCCGCCCCCTATGCTAATATTCACCACTTACCTTGCTCGCGAGCCCCGCCCCCTATGCTAATATTCACCACTTACTTTGCTCGCGAGCCCCGCCCCCTATGCTAATATCACCTCCACTCTCCGTGCCGGGCCCGCTCTCTATGCAAACGAGTGCCCAGCGACGCCCGCCTCCTATGCTAATAGTCACCATTCCACCACGCCTGCGGGCCTCGCCCCCTATGCTAATGTGCCACCGGCCACGCCAGAGGGACACGCCCCCTATGCTAATATAAGCCTCTCCCACAAGGCAGCGCGCCGGGCGGACGCGGCCCTTTGTGCAGCGGTGGGCTGCATCGAGCCCACGGCAGCATGAGCGGCTCGGGCGGGCAGGGGGCGTCCGCCAACTCCACGCCGCCCGCGCAGGAGGAGGGCATGACATGGTGGTACCGCTGGCTGTGTCGCCTGTCGGGCGTGCTGGGGGCCATCTGTGAGTACCTGGCTGGGGCAGGGACCCGCGGGTCATTTCTGCGGGGCGGCCGCGGCGGGAGCCGGCACCCTTGGGCTTGGATCCGGGCTTCGGGCCTGGACTGGCCGGCGGGCGGGTTCCGGGGCCATCCAGAGAGCAGAGGCTCCCACAGCGCGGCCGTCCCTTCCCGGCCCTTCCCGGGGCCTGGAGAGGCTCACCTGGGCCAGGTGGGTCAGAGCGCTCGGAAGCTCCGGGCAAAGCTTGTTCTTAAGTGTGTGTGAGGTCTGGTTGGACTTGAGGCAGGAAGCCGCTTGGCTGGAAAGTTTGCTGAGAGTCAGCTGGCGCCAGGGCACAGGTGGCCCCTGGGGGTGGCTGGGCACTGGGCAGAGGAGGCGGCCTGTCCTTGAGTCCTCCTGTCCACCAGGACTCGGGTTTCCCCTGTGCCTCCAGACTTCAGGTTCCCAGGGAGGCAGGCCCAGAGAGGACAGCGGCATGACAGAGGTCATGTTGCTGGCCTTCCAGAGGCAGGTGGAAGTCCCTTGCCCCCACCGAGTGAATTCCTGGAGCCCCGGCAGCGCCAGGCCAGGACGGGCGGGAGGGTGCCAGGACCCTGAGGGCTGGGGGCTCAGCGGGGCAGACCCCTCCACTCTCCTGCCAGGAGCCCAGACTTCCCGGGTGGGCGAGGAGGAAGTTCAGGCAGGGTGAGGCAGCGCCTTTCTATCCAAAGGCGAGGTGTTGGCTCAGGCCGGGCTGGCGGGTGCAGGTCAAGTCCTCGCAGTGCAGTTAGCTGACTTGGGTGGCTGGTGCTGAGGGGTGCCAGTGGCCAGTGGGGCTCTCAGCTGCCCCCGGAGGCAGTGAAACTTGAGGAGACCTGTGGCACCACCCCAAATCGCTGCCGCCTGCAGGTTTGGGGGTGCTGTCTTGTGAGTACTGGCTAGTATATGCCACACAGCAGAATGCAAAAGGGGGTTTATTCGAGGGCCGTGCCCCTGGCCTGGCAGAGCTGGAGGGTGCTTATCCGGGGTCCTAAGGGCATCCGGAGGCAGCGGCTAGGGAGGAGGGAGGGCCTCTCCACACCATCCCACACATTGGAGCCGAGTGGAGGACGCGGAGGACCAGTGCTCCGCTTAGAGGAGACCTTGGGGCAGGGAGGGCAGCCCACTCAGTTTGGGCCACTTCTCTGGTTTCCTCCATTGCTGGCTGTCTGCATAGGGTTACACGGGAAAATGGAAAACGGCAGAATTCCAAGCCCTAGTGGAGGGATCAGGTGTGGAGGAGCCGCTGCAAGTTTAATGAGCTGGTTGCTAATTGCTGCCTCGGAGGGCCGGATCCGCCCCGCCCTGGCAACAGCCTCCTCTCGCTTCCTGCCCCAGCCAGCTCCTGGGAACGCCTGGCAGGCTCCTGGAGTTCCTGGTGAGGTGGAGGAGCGAGGGGCGTGGCAGCTTACACACAGGTGCAGCTGGAGGCCACCAGAGAAGCCACCTCGGGGCCCCTGGCTGCTCCTTCCTAGCACTAGGTGGGTGGAGTATGGGGTACACACAGGCACAGGAGAGGAAAGGGTCCTGGAAAGACGAAGGAGCCGTGCCAGGTCACTCGGCTGGTGCAGGAGAGCCGAACCGACTCGGGTGGTACCTGCTCCCGACCTCTGCTCCATTCCAAGACAGAGGACTCCTTGCACGCAGGCCTGTGAGTGGTAGCATGTGGCTCTTTTTGAGGGTGAGTCTAGGTAGAGCATTGCCTTGAGCCCCTGAGAGATGCTACTCTTTATTCCTTGCCACCCTGTGAGGCGGGTTTCGATACAGCTGGCATTAGAGGCCTCCGGGCCCTGGGATGGAGAGGGGAGATGTCCTGCAGCCTCCCGCCAGCTGACCAGCTCTGAGGTCGGGAGGCACCTTGCCGTAGCCTTGCTGTGGGCCGGGCAGGCACTTACCTCTCTCCCCTGAGCCCTGTCCCAGGTGATGGGCGACCTCTGGGTGCACCGGAGGACACAGTGCTGAGCATGGGGAGGGGTTCTCGTGGCCCCTCAGGCTGTCTCCCCATCCCTGCCGACTCTGCCCGTCTCTTCTTTCAAGCTTGTGCTACCTCGGGCCTCTTCAGCTGCATCTCAATCTCCCCCCTGAAAATTGCAGCCGGCGCGTGGATGATGTAAGTACGCGCGGCGCCCTGCCTGCTCCTGCCGGGCGGGATTCCCCCCGCCCCCCGAGGAGTCCAGGCTGGGGGACACCCATCCACGCCTTTGCTGGGTGCAGAGTTGAGGCTACACACAGTGGCTGGGCGTTCCCCGGGGCAGACTGTGCAGACCCCCTTTCACTATATCCTTCCTGCCTCTGGGAGCCCCAGGGCTGTAGCGTGGCAGGCTGGCCATCAGGGTGACCCGGCTGGGGAGGGCGGTCCAGCTGTAGGGGGTGAGCAGCGTCAGAGGCAGGCGGGGCCGGCGGAAGCAGCCCCGCCCGGGTGGGCACGGGCATTATTGAGTTCTGTGCCACCTCTGACCAGGGTGACACTCAATCCCTGGGAGGGGAAGGGAGGATGGGCGCTGGTGGTTGGAACAGGTGTGTTTGAGCCTCTTCCATGGCCGGAAGGGGCAAGATGCAGGACTGGACCTCACCAGGGCGAGACGTGGGGCTGTAGTGGAGGGGTGCAGAGGTCTGCGCTGGGCGAAGCAGCCGGGGTGGGCGTTGATAGAAGGGAGGCATGGGGCCGGCTCCCAGGTGGTCAAAGGCCAGCGATTCCTTGTGTGCGAGCTGGTGCCTGGAGGACTGGCCGTATGGAGAGGCTGGCTTGGAGGCCAGAGCAGCGTCTGAGAGTTAGGGGAGAGTTCCTCCCTGGCCCTCAGGTCCCAAGGCTGCATCTTTGTCAAACGGCACCAGTGGCTTTTCCCCCCTCAGGCTTGAGCCCGGCAGGAGGGCCTGGCCCATGGCAGGGCTCAGGGTTCAGTAACTGATCATTCTCCAGCCTCAAGAACCACTGCTGAGGTCTGAGCTGCTCCCAGCCACGGGCCGGGCTAGGGGTGCTGAGCACCTTCCGCCCAGCCGCACGCCCACCCAGTCCTCCTGTCCCTGGGCCCAGGCGCTCCGTGCCGGGCACCTGTCCGCCTCTGGCTGAGGAGGGGCTGACTGGCCCTGGCTCTCCTCTTTGCTGGTGGGGGCTGCCTTCCTCTGGGGTGGTGACGTTGGTGGCAGTGGTGAATACGCTGACAGCTGGCAGGCCCAGTGCCCTGCATGGCTAGACTTGCTCCGAGATCACAGCCGGCTGCAGCAAGGGTCTCGCTCCTGTTTTCGTGGCCAAGAGGGCTAAGGATCCAGCTGCCTGGCCTTGCCCCTTCCCCTTGTGGTCAGCTCCGGCAGGGAGGCAGCGGCAGCGGCACAGCTGGAGGGGGGGTAAAGTGCTCACAAGACTCCCGGGGCAGGACCTGGGGGCGCGGGAGGGTGGGCTGCCATGTGGTCACAGCCGCTCCCGCCCCCCGCCCTTGCCCCGCAGCACGAACGCCTTCATCCTGCTGCTGTGCGAAGCGCCCTTCTGCTGCCAGTTCGTGGAGTTTGCAAACATGGTGGCCGAGAAGGTGGACCGGCTGCGCTCCTGGCAGAAGGCTGTCTTCTATTGTGGGTGAGGGCCTGCTGGGCAGGGTTCCCCTAAACCCTGCTGGCCAAGGGGCCCAAAGGGCGGGTGTTGGGGGCGAGTGGGCGGGGAGCAGGTGCCGGGTTTCCTCTCTGCAGAGGTGGAGACCTGATGGCCCTGGGCGGTCATCGGGTGATGGCCGCTCGAGAGCCGGATCCCACGGTTCTGCGTCTGGGGGTTGGCCTCAGCCAGTTACACAGGACTTCAGAGGCCCCTGCGACGTGTCCCCAGCCCTGTGTGCAGCAGAGGCAGAAGCGCCTGGAGTTTGGTCCATCAGCGGGGACCTCAGCGTGAGGAAGAGCTGCATGGCGTCCGTGCAGCCCCTCCCTGAGCGTCCTGACACCAGGAGGGGGAGGGGGGACAGCGGATACTGGGCTTCTCATCTGCTTGGCTTTGCTTTTCCTGTTTCGGGCCAGGTCTTTGTGCGGTGCTCAGCTCAGAGTGTAACGCTGAGCCACTGTCAGTACACAGAGGCTCCTGGACAGAGCGCTTCTCAGAGCCGCGGAGCAGCAGTGTGTATTCCCGCTCTCCAGATTATCTATAAGATTAATTCATGAACCAGCGCGTGGTGGTGGCCGGTGGCCCTCACAAGATGCGTGGTGGCTTTACGGCGCTTTTCCGCTGTGTCTTAACCTCAGAGGAAGGCCAGCCATGTGCCTTTTTTTTTTTTTTTTTTTTTGCAGCACAGAGGATGGCACCCAGGGGGCATTCTACCTCCGAGCTACACTCCAGCCCTATTTTTTATTCTTTTTTTTTTTTTTTTGTGGTACTGGGGTGGAACCCAGAGACATTTATTTATTTATTTATTTATTTATTTATTTATTTATTGGTGGCACTGGGGTTCCTGGAAGCCCTTCTACCTCTGGGCTACACTCTCAGACCTATTTTTACATTTTTATTTGGAAACAGGGTCTCCTAAGCCAGCACGCGGCTGGCTTCGAACCTGCGCGATCCTCCTGTCTCTGCCTCCCAAGCGCGGGGATTACAGGCATGCGCCACCACGCCCGGCGTTACTCTTTATTTTGAAACTGAGTCTCACTGGGTTGCAAAGAGCCTCACTAAGTAGCTGAGGCTGGCTGCGAACCTTGATCCTCCTGTCTCAGCCTCCCGAATGCTGGATTAAGCCCACCACGCCCGGTTGTTAAGCTTGTTTTTTAACATGGTTGTAACCATTATAAATATATTTGTACCTGCTTTTTTCTCTTCATACAGTGATACATACAGTGATACATTTTCGGTATAGACTTTTTAAACATTATTTTATTCAGCTGGACATACTGTTTATTTACTTGTTAACAATGGTGTAAATCAAGCCATGACAGCTCTCTGCTAAAGCTTCTTTTGTATTCGCGATGACTTCCTTAGAGACGTTTCCAGGGTGGAATTACCAAAGGGCGCAGTCAGTGAAAAGAGTGGAATAGAGCCCGCGTGGCAGCGCACACTTGTGATCCCAGTACTTGGGAGGCTGAGACAGGAGGGTCGCAGGTTCATGGCCAGCCTCAGCTACTTAGTGAGGTCCTGCGCAACTTAGTGAGACCCTGTTTAAAACTAAAGAATAAAAAATAGGGCAGGGGAGGTAGAATGTCCCTGGGTTCAATCCTCAGTTCCGTTAAAAAAAAAAAAAAAGCCAGACACGGTGGCGCCCTTTGCAACTCAGTGAGACTCTGTTTCAAAATAAAGAATAAAAAAATAGGGCTGGGGGTGCAGCTTGGCGGTGGAATGCCCCTGGGTTCCATACCCCATATTCGTAGTGCCTCAAAAAAAAATTAATACATGTGTTCAGTTGTTTTCCAAAGCGCAGCCCGGGGTCCCCTCCGTTTAGAGCTCTGTCCTGTTCTGGTGTTTGCCTTTGTTATCTCAGAGGTAAAAATATTTCATAAAGTTGGGCATTATGGCATTTCTGTATAATCCCGGGATTTGGGAAGCTGAGACAGGAGAATTGCAGATTTGAGGTCAGCCTCTCACTAAGTTGTTTCAAAATAAAAAGGACTGATTTGTCATGGGGATGCATGCCTGTTATCCCAGTACTTGGGAGGGTGAGACAGGAGGAGCACAGGTTCTAGGCCAGCCTTAACAACTTAGTGAGACCCTGTTTCAAAATAATAAACAGAACCAGGGATGTAGAATGCCTCTGGGTTCAACTTTCAGTGCCCCCCAAAGATAATACTAATGAAAACCAAAAAAAAAAAAAAAAAAAAGGGCTGGAGGTATAGCTCAGCAGTAGAATGCCCCTGGGTTCGGTCCTCATTACTAACTCTGACTCGAGATTTTATACTCCTTTGTTGTATTTTCTGTATATCTTTTTCCAGCCCATTTTTGCCTTTAATTTTGTTTTGACAAAGTTTCCACTGTGATCTTTCTTTTTCCTCTGATTTCTATTATTTTATTACAAAGACTTCTTAATTTAAGATGGACTCACAGCCCGATAAACTCCACAGCTTAACCCCGCCGACCTTAAATATACTTAGAGTCCTTATATTTTCCTACAGTTGGGATCATGACAGAGTATCCTACCACATATCACTAGCCCTGGAAGAGATTAAAATTCAAAATTCCCGGTACAGATTCTACTGAATGCATATGGTGTTTGCAGCGTCATAAAATCCAATCAGTGGACCCATTGTAAGCTGAGGACAGCCTGTACTTGGAAATGTATGGACATTCAGGTGTCAGGAGCTGGCCGCGAGCCCCGCCTCCTGCATCCTGCACAGGCGGCTGCAGAAGTAGGGCAGAGGGGCCTTTAGGTCGCTCTCCGGCCTCACCAGGATCAGGAATCAGCTGCAAGGATTCTAAAGCCCGGTGGGCCCTGCCGCCAGGGGGCGCCCAACCGCAGCTGCTGAGCCCCGCAGCTCACTCCCACAGTGCCGAGTCCTGGGGTTTGGCTGGGGACCTCCTTGTTGGGATCTGGATGGTTTCACGGTGCTGATACGAGCACGCACCCAGCACTGGCCGTGTTCTAGGTTGCATGGAGGACTGAGCCTTAGAGAAGCGAGAGGTAGCTGGGTCACAAGGCTTGCGAGGGGCCAGACCTGACACCAGTTTCTCTGGGCACAGAGGATGCTGGACCAGCTTCCTGCTGTTACTCTGTGGACCACAGGTCCTGCCCAAACCCCGATGAAAGCGTTGGTTCCTTTCCCCAGAAAAGGCATGGGAGTTTGCAGACACGTTCGGGGTGTTGGGGGACTTTGTGAAGGCTGGCCATGGTCGTGTCTCCGGGTTGGTTTCTAGGGGTCCTTCCTACCCCGCCCCCGGGCCTGGCGAGTAGCCTGATGGTGCTGTGGCCGCGCAGGGCAGGGAGAGCCCGTGACCTTGTCTCTCCCCTAGGATGGCCGTCATCCCCATCATCATGAGTCTGAGCCTGACCACGCTGCTGGGTAACGCCATCGCCTTCGCCACGGGAGTGCTGTATGGACTCTCTGCCCTGGGCAAAAAGTGCGTCTGCCAGTCCCTGCCCGGTGGGACCTGCCCTCCCACCTCTGTCCCCTCAGCGGGCCGGCCTG
The DNA here is from genome assembly GCF_963383645.1 of Muscardinus avellanarius. NCBI lineage: Eukaryota > Metazoa > Chordata > Mammalia > Rodentia > Gliridae > Muscardinus > Muscardinus avellanarius. The sequence goes on from NC_137799.1 coordinate 2,359,917, forward strand.
AGAGTGGCCCCTTTGTCCACTTGTAGGATCGGAGGCAGGGCAGCTGCAGTGTCTCACTGGTGCTCTGGGGACTGCAGGGGGCTCCCTGGTGGCTCCTCCTGCCAGCCCCTTCCCATCTGGGCTGTGCCCAGGCGTCACGGCCAGGTGCCACCTCTCCCGCAGGGTGCAGGCTCAGAACAGGTCTTCTTGGCCTGCGTCTGGGAAGCCAGTGTTATTAGCAGAGGTGACCAAGCCTGTGTCCCTCGAGTAGTGGCCTCTGTCTGGGGACACACAGGCCTGGAAGGCTCTGCCTGCAGGTCACGCCCGGATGGCTGCTGGAGTTGGGTGATGTCTGGGAGGCTGTGCCTGGGGCTGTGCCTGGGGACATCCTCCATCTCTTCCCAGGGGCGATGCCATCTCCTACGCACGGATCCAGCAGCAGAAGCAGCAGGCAGATGAGGAGAAGCCGGCAGAGACCCCGGAGGGGGATTTGTGATGGGTCCAGGACCTTCCCTCCCTGCCCACCTGTGAACTTGGCTGGACCAGGCAGAGCCTCGACCTGTGGGATGGCCGGGAGAGGAGCCCTGCGTGCGACCCTGCACCTGGAGTCCTCTGCCCACCTGTGCTCCAGATAGGCCAGGCCCGGAGCCCCTGACCCTGCTGGTGCCCAGGGCCCGGGCCACAGGGCTCGGGCAGAACAGAACAGAGCCTGTGACAGCGCTGCGTGGAGGCCACAAGCTCGCTCCTCCTGCCAGCCCTGCTGGGTCTGCAGGCTCCTCCCTGCTAGTGCTCCGTCCTTCCCCAGACCCACTGGGCATGGCTAGAGGGGGAGACACATCACCTGGGCTCCTGACCTCCCCCAGGTCCTTTAGGTCTGAGCATTGCACAAAGGGGATGTAGCCCGTTCTGGCAGGTGGAGACCCCAATCCTGCCCTGTCTGTCTGTCCTCAGAGCAGAGCTCTTGCTGCCCAGGGGCATTGCTGGCCCACCTGGGAGTCCCCAGCACCCAGGATGCACCCCTCGCCCACAACAGCAGCCTGGCAGCAGCTGGATGGTTGGGTGCAGGAGCTCCCTGCCCAGCTCCCCACACCTTGGACTGGCCGTCCTAGGACAACCTGGCTAACCCACTCCCATGGGCTTGGCCCAAGCCCCCAGGCACTGGGAGGTCCCCCTAGTGTGGTCCTGCCGAGCTCAGCCCGCCTCAGGTGCTGCTGCCCTGGGAACCTTCCTGTCTCTGGAAGCCACTGCCCCTCAGAGCTGGGTCTGCCCCCAGGAGCCAGGCTACCAGGAGCAGGCCTGCACGGAGAGGGCCCGGAGCCAGTGCCCAGAAGTGGCCCTTGCTGAATGTACCCCCATTCATCCTCCGCACCGCCATCCTTTCCTGGCCTGGGACTGCGGCCCCTGCTGCTCCTCAGACTCCATCTGGGCCACAAGGCACATGAGGTTTGGGTGGGGCTCTCTCCCAGACCCCAGCTGGGCTGGGGGCTCTGGCACCCAGGGCCTGAGCCTTGCTCCCCCAACCCAGCCCCAGGGCCATTTCCCAGGCCTGCAGTGTTTGGGGTGAGGAGGGGCAGCAGCTGCGCAGGTTGGGCGGGGTGTCTTTGGGGACATAATGGTGGCTCTGAGGTCAGTAGCAGCTCTCCAGGGAGCCTGGCCAGGCTGAGCCCCAAAATGGCGGTGGGACACCTGCCTTCAGGGTTCCTCTGGGGCCACCTTCCTCAGGCCAGTGCCAGGCTCCAAGGGCTAAGTGTGTGTGTGTGTGTGTGTGTGTGTGTGTGTGTACATGCGTGCATACAGTAAGACCTGTCTACCTCTCTGGCCTGGCCTATCCCTCTGCTGTCTTGCCTGGGTATGGGACTGTGGACTCTGTGGTCTCCCCAGCCAGAGTGGTCTTGCTGGCTGGCAGGTGCAGGAAGGGGACGTGGGCTGGACCTTCAAGGAAGGCCACACCCACCGTGAGGGCTATTCTGGCTGGGGCAGGCCCTGCGGTGGCACAGAGAGGTAGGAGGCCCTTGGCCACAGGCTGGAGTGGGGTGGTCGCTCGCCCCAAGATCCCCAGCAGGTCTAGCTGGGCAGTTGCCTGCCAGCGGGGCCATCGGCCCGCCCGGTCCTGTGGCTGTTCGTGTGTCTGTTCTGCCTTGGGCTCCTTCGCCCTCCGATGTGCCCCTTGTGCTCTGGGCAGTAAAGCAAAGCTGTGGTTTGCACACCGGCGCTTACCTGTTACCTCTGTCTCTGTGTCCGTCAGTGGTAGACATGCCCCAGCCAATGCCGGCAGAACGGGGCCACTGGCCCGGGAAGTGACTCCAGGTCCCGTCCTGAGCAGGACAAGGATAGCCCAAGGCTGCATAGCCAGGCTCCAGGAAGGGCTGCACAACGCCTCTCCTTCCTCACCAAGGAGAAGTCCAGAGCGGTACAGAGGGTCCTGCTGGGGCGGCAGACCCTGGGGCCTTCGCTGAGTGTTTGGGGCTAGCCTGCCTACTGGGATGGGGAACTGCCCCCTCAAAGATCACTCTTTCCTCCCAGAGCCTGTAGGCCCAACTTGTTTATTGTTGAAAGTAGGGTAAAGGCGGTTTGCAGGCTGGAGCCCTTGTCCCCTGAGGGTGGCGGGACAGAGGAAGTGGCCATCCTGGGTCTATGACTGGCCCTTGCGAGTCCAGGTGCCCCATGGTGTCCACAGATCCTGTCCTCCAGCCATAGCCAAGAGGCTCAGCAGCAGGAGAGGGGTCAGAGCAGGATGACAGGCAGTGTCCCTGTGCAGACCCACGGTCACGCCGCCGCCTGCCCTGCCCGTTGCACAAGGAGGGTGCAGGCCTGGGGTCGCTAGCAGGGCCTGTCGTGGACGCTGGCTCATGCCCTCCTGTGGCCCACGCCGCTTCTTCCCCACAGGGCTCACTTTTGCGTGTGCAGACGGCTGGGGCTGGGGGCTGCGCCTGTCGGTGAGAAGTGCACCCCAGCTGGTCCCGCGCTGTGGCCTGTGGTGGTGCTGCTGAGGCCTGGCACCCGGTGGCTTGGCCCCTCTGGCGCAGGCTCCCGCCCTAGCGCAGTAAGGACCTTCTTCCAGCATGGAAGAAGGATTCAATCTGCTCCAGTGAGCGGCCCCTGGTCTCTGGCACGCAGCAGCCCGTGAACAGCAGGCTCACCAGGCAGATGGCCGCGAAGAAGAAGAAAGGCACGGAGAGGCCAAAGGCGTTCTGGGGGCATGGAGCAGGAAGCCAGGTCACGGGGACGTGGCCCCAGGACACAGGGCCTTCACCTGGCCCCTGCCCGCTCCAAGACCTCCTGGGTTCCCGCTGCCTCCAGCCTCCCCGCTGCTTTTCCTGGGGCGTGCTCTGTGATCCCGCCTGCCTGGCGTTCCCCCAGGCCAGGCCCCACCCCCGCCCCCAGCTCCAGCCCTCCCACACTCCCCGCAGCAGCCCGCATACCCACGGCCCGAGTGGGCCGCTGAGCCGGCCGGTGAGACTGTCCTGTGAGTGACTTCTTGTGAGAGTTTGGACCTGGGCTGCTCTGGTATTTGGGGCTGCTGTTTGAAAGGGGGGGTGGGGGGGCTGGTGGGAGCTTAGGAGGGTGTGGCCCTCGGGGGCGCAGGGGCTTCTCCACAGCCCCTCAGCTCCTCCTGCTTTTACAGTGAAGGGGCCTGGGCTGTGTTGCATGGGGTCATCCTTAGCTCTGTGGGAGGGGTGCTCGGGTGTCACTGTGAGGGGCATGCCATTCCCCCCAGGCGGCTAGGGCTGTGGGGGAGGGTCTCAGGGGCCTGGGTCCCTGGCGAGCACTCACCACCACCAGCAGGAAGGACTTGGTGAGGACAAAGGCCGTGAGCCAGCTGACCAGCACGCAGAGCCCCGAGGCCACGCCGCGGGCACGCAGGGGCAGGATCTCAGACATGAGCAGCCAGGTGATGGGCCCCCAGCCCATGGCGTAGCCTGCCCAGGGGAGGGAGGGAGGGAGGGGCAGGCTCGGGACCAGCCAGGGACACGCAGCTGTGCGGCCTCCCCCTCTGCAGACACACCAGGACCGCACACGGCCCATCTCATGTGCACCCAAGACAGCCCCTCTCCCGGGCCTGCGCCCGCCCCAGGCATCCCAGCCACCTACCCATGATGAAGAACATGGTGGCCAGGAGGGGCACCAGGGTGAGGTAGCTGGTGGGTGTGGCCGGGGGCTGCTCGGTGCCCCCCAAGGTCAGGCTCTCCAGGCCCATGGTGCTGTTGGGGGTCAGAGGCCGTGGACCAAAGTAGACATAGAACCCCATTGTCAGGTTGGCAGCAAACATGATGGAGGCTGTGGACACAGGTGGCCCCGGGCCGGCGTCCTGAGCCAACGCTACCCAGGGCCGGGTCCTCCCACAGCTCCCGGAGCCTGGGCTGAGGCCTCCTGCAGGCCACACTTGGGCCTGCAGCCCGGCCTGGGCCTCGTCATGCCCTAGGGCGAGTCTCCATGGCCACCTCCACTTGCAGTGGCTCCAGATGGCCTTTCTAGAGCATTTAGCCAATTCCAGGGAGCTGGGGTGGCCAGGGGTCACAGTGTCCTGCTGGGGGGCCTGGGGGTGGCCAGGGGTCACAGCTTCCAGCTGGGGGGCTGGGGTGGCCAGGGGTCATGGCTTCCTGCTGGGAGGCTCAGAAGTCAAGGGTCATGGATTCCTGTTGGGAGCCTGGGGGTGGCCAGGGGTCACAGTGTCCTTTTGGGGGGCCTGGGGGTGGCCAGGGGTCACGGCTTCCTGCTGAGGGGCTGAGGCACTCACCTGACACGAAGAGTAGGACCTTGCGGCCGGCCAGATCCATGGTGAAGGCGGCAATCAGCACGGACAGGAGCCTCACGGCCCCCACAATGGCTGCGTCGTACTTGGGGGGCTGCAGGAGGGGGTCGGGGGACTGAGACCTGCCCTGCCACTCCCGTCCCCCCAGCACTGTAAGGTGCTTGGACTTGTACCCGTATTGGTCAGTCACTGCCCTGCACCCCGCCTTTGCCTGTGGGGCCTCCCAGCAGGGGCAGACCTGCTTCCCCACCACTGGGCCCAGCTGGCACAGAACCCGGGCAGAATAGCACCTGCGAGGACCATGCTGCCATCACCCGCAACCTCATCTCCTGTGGTGCCGCCTGCCTCCAGGGCAGCCAGGGGCCCGGGACAGTGACGGTCCTCACTGAGGAGCCACAGGGCTCAGCCTGGGCCCGGTCTATTAAACTGGCTTCCTTTTCATCCTGAAGGACTTACTTAAAAACGCGTGTGTTTTCCTTAAGAACACAATTGTGGCACAGACTGGCTAGGAGCGGAGGGAAACCCTGGTGGCCTCTGCTGCTTGGGTCCGTGGCCTGGCCTTTGGCGTGGCGCGGGTGCTGGGGTGGGGCCTGGGGGTCAGCCTTGCTGTGTGGCAGTCAGGTGGGTTCTCACCAGCAGCACGGCAGTGCTGTCGAAGATGGGCTGCAGGTAGACGAGGATGGGCGTGATGCCCGTCAGCTGCTGCAGGAAGCGCATCAGCAAGGCGATGAGGACCGGCCGGTACAGGTGGGGGTCCCGGGCCTCGGCCCACGACACGCGGCTGCTCTGGAACACAAGGCCGTGGCTCAGGGGCTGCACCGTCCCCTCCCACAGCCCCGCTCTGCCGGTCCTCCTCCAAGAGCCAGCCTTGGAGGCAGCCCACACACCCCAGGCTCGGACCTGCTGGAGTCGGCCTGTTCTAGAAAGAGCACCCAGGGCTGGGAGAGGCCCAGCAACTGCCCGGCGGTGAGGTCAGCCAGCCCGCCCAGCCACACCTGTCTCCGGATGTTGTCCTGGATCTGCTGGAACTCCCAGGGGACGTCGGTGTGCGCTCCGTGAAGCCAGGTCAGCGCCTGCAGCGCCTCCTCGGCCCTGCCCCGCGAGAGCAGGAAGCGTGGGGAGTTGGGCATGAAGCTGAGCAGCAGGACCATGGCGAGCACCGGCCCCTCGCCAGCCACCGCCAGCCAGCGCCAGGGCAGTAGGAGGCCTGGGGAGGGGGTGTGAGGGCCTGCGTCCAGGCTGGGCCGAGCCACTCCCACCAGGGCCTCATCTGCCCGTGAAGTCTAGCTGGAGGGTCGCCTCCCTCAGGGAGCCTTCCCCGATTGCCCCGGCCTCTGTGATGGCGGTGGCACCACGTGGGTGGGGGAGGTGAGGACGAACTGGCAAGGCCTGGACGCCCACCCCGCCTCGCCCAGGCCTTGCGCCTTGGTCTTTCCTCCTTGGGCTCCCGCCCCCTCCTCCGCCTTTTATGGAAGCCGGCTGCTGCTGGGAAGCCGAGACCTAGTTAAGGGCGGGGCCTTGTGAATAGCTGGGACAAAATGGGGGCCCCGGGGCTGGGAAGCCAGGTCTCTTGTTGCCCGCCACCCCCGCCCCCGTCTGCCCCAAGCCACACAGGGCAGGGTGATACTTGCCAAGGGCATAGAGGGACAGCGACCCAAACACGGCCATGAGCTGTGGAGTGGCGCCCAGGGCTCCACGCACACCGGGGGGTGCGATCTCAGACACGTACACCTGTAAGACACGCGCCGCCCTCCAGGCTCGGGTGAGAACGGGGTCCAGGGCCTGGCCCTGGGGAGCGTGGGAAGCGCGGACTTCTAGTGGGGTCTTGTCCTGACCGTGACTCACGGCATGCTCCCTGGCCTCAGTTTCCCAAACTGTAAGTGGGCAGAGCAACCGGCTCTGAAAGGGGGACCACGAGGCTGGAGTCACCAGGCCAGGGGTGCCCGGGCGGGCCTGGGGCTGAGCAGGTGGGCCGCCCTCAGTGGCCTCCGCCTCCCCTCCCTTCCCCAAGCCCCAGGCTCGCCAGGCCGCCGACTGGGGATGCGCGGGGCACTGGACACAAGGCTCCGAGAAGGTACAGGGCAGGGACTTCCCTCCGACCCGTTGCTCAATGTAAATTCTCTCCAGTCGAGCAACGCCTCTGACTGTGGTCAAGAAGCAGGGTAGGAAGTTTGGAGCGTCCAGGGTGGAGACAGCTCGGCACGGGACTTATTTCCCCCAAATTAGCTGCCTTGGTTGGGGTGCGCCGCGGCCCCGAGGGCACCGTGAGCATATGCTCCGTGCCCAGAGGCACGCAGGCCGGGAGGCCTCAGCGCACGGGGGCCCAGCACGGACGCGGAGGCAGGGGGAAGGCGTGGCCTTACCGGGATGCAGGCGGCCGTGAGTCCCCCGGCGAAGCCTGTCAGCGTCCGTCCCAGCAGCAGCATCCAGAGGCCGTGGGCGCCCGCCATGAGTGCGTAGCCAGCGGCCGCAGGTATAGCCGAGAACATGATGCTGAGCTTCCGGCCCAGGAGGTCATTGAGGACCATGGCGCTGAGGCCCCCGGCCGCGGCGCCCAGGGTGAACACGGACTGCAGAGGGCGCGTGCAGGGCAGACACGGCCGGCCTGAGCGCCCCTGCCGCCCACCGGAGCCCCAGGGAGCTCCCGCCCGGCTAGCCCCAAGCAAGTCGAGGACCTCGGCCAGTTACGGCAGCGAGTCTCCTGTCTCCAGAGGTGTACGAGCAGTACGCATTGGAGGAGTCCTGCCCAGGAAGGACGTGGGGCCGTGGGCCCACAGTGGTTCTGTCCAGCAGATGTTTACACGACTCTATATGTCTATTTATAGTGGTCCTGGGGATGGAACCCAGGGGCATTCTGCCTCCAAGCTACACCCCCAACTCAATTTTATTCATTTATTTATTTTGAAACAGGGTCTAAGTTGCTGAGAACCTCACTTAGTAGCTGAGGCTGGCTTCGAACCTGCGCGATCCTCCTGTCTCCGCCTCCCAAGCGCGTGGATTACAAGCGTGCGCCCCCCACGCCCGGCTAACATCTAATATTTTAACGGGAGACTTCTGTGACTGAAGGCCCAGACACTAAGCCTTGGGGGTCCGTGGCTTCTTTCTCCAGTGGTGACTAGGACTCAGACTCAACTCTGTCACTCCCTGGCCGTAGACCTGGGCACAAGGCTTAGCCCGTCTGAGCCTGTTTCTTCAGCTGTATTATGGGAACGGACTAGGACCCTCCTCGCAGGGAGGCCCCGGGAGCCAACGATCTCCTGTCTCGTGGAAAGCGCCTGCCTGGTTCACAGTACAGGCTGCGTAACTGTCGGGCGCTTTCCCCGCAGCCACCACGTGTTGATTCTAAATCCAAGGCTATTGAGATGGTGATTCTAGAATCCTGAGACTTCTTCCCCGCTGGCCTACCCTCCGGCCTCTAGCCAGTGCCCCTTCCACTCACACCTGATGGCCCTGCCCCGTCTGTCTGGGCGGATGCCGCTCACTGCGCTGTGGGGAACCCCAGCTCCACCTTGGGGGACCCCTCCCCGCCGGCTCCTCCCAGGCTTTTCCCCCCTGACTCTCACTTCCTCATTTCATGACAACTGTCTGCCCGGCCCCGAGAGCCGGCTGCCAGGAATGGGTGAGAGCGAGGTGGGGCTGGGAGGCTGGGCTTCTGGGGCCCCTAGAGCGGGCCCAAGCTCTGTGGGTGCCCACCCCTTCTGGCTCGGATCACAGCCTTACCCCAAACCAGGATGCCTGCGTCTTGGTTAGATGCAGATCTGGGTCAGAAGCGTGAGCCAGGGCTGGGATGACGGGAGACGAGTAGACCAGGGCGTAGCCGAAGCTGAAGTTGCCCAGCACGGCAGCAAAGGTGGCCAGGAACACCCGCTTGTGCTGCAGCGCCCTGGGTGGGGAGGGGCCGAAGTCCAGGGCCTGAACCCCTCCTGCCTGGACGCTGCCTCTCGCCCCTGCTGCGGCCCTTTTCCCCCCGAGAGGAGGCCGGGGCTCTGCCCAGCTGGCAGATCTTGAGCCCGCTTGCGGCCATCTCGGGCAGGGCCCTCGCCCTCGGGGCCTCGGGGGCCCTGCTGTGACAGTCGAGGGCCGGGCCCGGCACTCCTTTGGGTGCCTCTTTCCTATGGAAGACCAGCTCTCTGGGGAGAACCTGCCCGAGTGTGGCAGGAGGGAGCCCGGGGGTCAGAGGGCGCCCACGCCGCCCGCCCTGGGCCTCTCACCCGGCTCGCGCGCGCTCTCGGGGCGGCGGGGGCGGCTCCTCCGGGAAGGTGTCGTAGTCCAGGCCCTCGGCTCCCAGGAGCGGCTCCTGCATCTTGGGTGCGGACGCTGGGCGCTGGTCCGGGTGTCGGGGACGGCGCTGAGCATCCTCCGCTCCGGACGCCCCGCCCCTCGGCTGCGATTGGCTGCGGGGCGGCCCTGCAGAGCCGCGTCGGCCAATGGGCGGCGGCGCGCCCGCGGATGCTGGGATGAGGGGTGTGGCCGCCGGGGCGCCGGGCGCAGGGACCGGCCGGGCCGAGGAGAGGACGGAGCCCGGGAGGCCAAGCCGCGGGCCGGGTCAGGCCGCGAGCGCGGTCTCCGTGTCCACCCGCGTGCGCGGCCCAGCGCGGCCGGCCGCCGGCTCCCCTTCCCTCCCGGGTGAGCCAGCGACTTGGTCCAGGGGGTGTGCGGCCAGCGGGCAGGGGAGGCGCTGTGTCCAGGGGACAGATCCACGTTCCCCTGCTCCGAGATTTGATGACCAGAAATAACGTGGGCTTGTTCTACATCACCCGGATACTAATATAAAAATGTAAACAACAGACACGGAAACTTCCCTGGGATCCCTCAAATAATCAAAATGAAAGTGAAAATCAAGGGCAATGCAATTTTACGTCTAGTTCCCGCTGGGACTTTTCTAGCGGAAGGGCCAGACCACTTCCCGGTGGATGACCGACACACTTGATTCTTTGTTGTCGAACCTTTGGGCTATTTCCAAGTTTCGGCTATTAAAATAGTAATGCATATTAAAAAAAAAAAAAAACAGTTTCACTTCATAGCTGGGCGCGGTGGTGCCCACGTGCAATCTTAGAACTTGGGAGGCTGAGACAGGAGGATCGCAGGTTTGAGGACAGCCTCAGCCAGTAGTGAGACCCTGCTTCAAAATAAAAATAAAATTGGGATGGGAGTGTAGCTTGGAGGTAGGATGCCCCTGGGTTCCATCCCCAGGAACACACACACACACACACACACACACACACACACACACACACGTTTCCCTTTTTTTCTTTTTCTATTTTTCTGCGGTCCTAAGGATGGCACCCAGGGGCGTTCTACGTCTGAGCTACACCCCAGCCCTATTTTAATTCTTTATTTAGAAACAGGGTCTCACTGAGCTGCAGAGGGCCTCACTAAGTAGCCGAGGCTGTCCGTGAACCGCGATCCTCCTGTCTCGGCCTCCTGGGTGCTGGGATGACGAGCGTGGCCACCTCGCCCGGCTCTCCCTTCTCTTCTCGAGAGGGGAACAAGCAGGCAGTGGAGAGGGCGTCAGTGGGGAGCCTCTTCCTCCCGGAGCCCAGGCTGCTGGCACTTTGGACTTCTTGTTTTCTTCCTTTCTGCACTGGGGACTGAACCCTGGGTTGGGGTCCTTTTTATTTTTTATCTTGAACCAGGGTCTTGCTAAGTTGCTGAGTGGCTCGCTAAGTTGCTGAGGCTGGCCTTGAACCTTCACTCCTCCTATTTCCGCCTCCAAGTCCTGGGGTTACAAGCCTGCGCCACCACTGCTCAACTCCTCGAGTTTCTTTCCTTTCTCTCTTCTTTTCTTTTTTTTCTCTTTTTATTTTTGGTGCTGGGGATTGAACCCAGGGGCATTCTGCCTCCAGGCTACACCCCCAGTCCTTTTTATTTTATTTTATTTTTTTAATCTTGAGCCAGAGTCTCACTAGGTTGCTGAGAGCCTTGCTAAGTTGCTGAGGCTGGCCTCGAACCTGCGATCCTCCTGTCTCAGCCTCCAAAGCATTGGGATTACAGGCCTGTGTCATGACCACCACGCCTGGCTATTCTACTCTTTCCCCACACTCCAGTTACCATAGAATTTGTGTATGTCTCCTTTTTACACGGTGCTGTAAGCATCCCCCCCCCCCACCGAGATGCTGCATGGGAGGTCACACCCGTGTGTGTGTGTGTGTGTGTGTGTGTGTGTGTGTGCTGAAGTTTGAACCCAGAGGCCTATACCCAGCCCTCTTTATTTTTTATTTTGAAACAGTCTTACTAAGTTGCCGAGGCTGGCCTTGAACTTGTGATCCTCTTGTCTCAGCCTCCCACATACAGGAATAACCGGCACGCACTACTATGCCTGACTATACCCATTCTTTAAAATGGGGAGAGAAGCCGGGCGTGGTGGCGCACGCTTGTCATCCCAGTACTTGGGAAGCTGAGACAGGAGGACCACAGCAACTTTGGAGGGACTCCACAATGTAGTGAGATCCTGTATCAAAATAAAGAATAAAATAGGGCTGGGGACGTAGCTCAGAGATAGAATGCCCCTGGATTCAATCTGCAATACTAAAAACTAAAATAAAATAAGGAAGCCAGGCACGGTGGCTCAGGCATATAATCCCTGCGCTTGGGAGGCTGAGACAGGAGGATCACGGTTCACAGCCAGCCTCAGCTGCTTACTGAGGCTCTCAGCAACTTAGTGAGACCCTGTTTCAAATAAAATAGAAAATAGGTCTGGGAGTATAACCCGGAGGTAGAAAGCCTCTGGGTTCCACCCCCAATACCACCAAAAAAAAGAAAAAAAATATGTATATGTATATGTGTGTATATATATATGTATATATATGTAGGCTCAGAGATAGAATGCCCCTAAGTTCCATCCCCAGGACTGAAAAAAAGGGGGGGGGGAACTTGAATGCGCAGCTCACTGTGGGGCCTCTGTGCACACCCCTTTGCAGGCCCCGTCTTTGGTGTCCCTGCACCCTGCTCAGGTTTCAGTGTGAACTGGGTGGCCTGCTCTGGGTCCTCGTATACGTGGACTTGTCCGCTTCTGTTCTGGCTCTTTTCAAATCTATTTTTTCTCTTTAAATCAAGGTCATTAAGGCTTCATTTACTGGCAACAAAAGGAACTCCTTTGAGGAGCCTCCTCTCAGGAGTCCTGACAGGTGCAGGGCCCGGAACCAGAGGAGATGGGAGACGCCCCACGTTTGTGCCTCCCTAGGGGCCTCCGCGGTCCTCCCTCTCCCTCTCCCCCCCAGGGAGACAAGGCTGTTTCCGCCTCTGACGATTAGCTTGATCTTTAGGAGGGCTCCTGCGAAGCAGCCATGCGTTGGGGCTCCTTCCTACCCGGCTTCCTCGCGAGGTGTGTTTGTGGGACTCTCCGTGTTCTAGTCTCCAGGGTTGCTCCTTTTCTCTTTTTTCTTTATTTTTTTTCTTTTTTTTGGTACTAGGGATTGATCCCCCTGGGGAATTCTATCTCAGAGCTACGCTCCTGCTTACCCCCCTTTTCTGGTAGTACTGGGGATGGAACCCAGGGACATTCTACCTTTGAGCTACACCCAGCCCTATATTTTCTTTATTTTGAAAAAGGGTCTCACTGAGTTGCAGAGGGCCTCACTAAGTAGCTGAGGCTGGCCGTGAACCTCGATCCTCCTGTTTCAGCCTCTGGGAAGCTGGGATTACAAGTGTGCGCCACCACGCCCGGCTGGTATTCCCCTTTTAAAAGTGAATTATGTGATGGACGTCTTCCTCCTCAAAGAATAGTTTCCAGCCGGGCGTAGTGGCACATGCTTGTGATCCCAGCATTCAGGAGGTGGAGACAGGAGGATCATGGTTCATGGACAGCTTTCACTACTTAGTGAGGCCCTTTGCAACTCAGGGAGACCCTGTTTCAAAATAAAGAATAAAAAAACAGGGCTGGGGTGTAGCTCAGGGGTAGATTGCCCCTGGGTTCCATCCCCAGTACTTCAAAAAAATATATATATATATATATAATAAAAAAAATAAAAAATATAGTTTCTTTTTTCAAGGACCTTCCAGGCCCTCAGGCTGGTGGCTCGCTGCCCTCTTCTGGGCCTCCCTCAGTTGGAGCTTGGGGACCTGGCCTCTGGGGGTGTGGGGCTTCCTTTCCTCTCTGTTTGCCCTGTGTCTGCCACAGCGCGGGACACTTCAAAGTCTAGAAGCCCTTGCAGGAGTGAATTCAGAGCGCTCCGCCTTTCCCGAGCCTCCGCTCCCCCAGGTGGGAGCCTCCTCTGGAGGCTGCTCTGGGAGGGGCCCTGGCTCTGCCCTGTGGCCCGGGGCAGCTGTCTCCTCTGTCCCAGGCACACCGGCAGGGCAGGTGGAGGCGCAGCCCCTGCCTGGTCCTGTAGCCAGCGCCAGTGTCCCCCAGAGGGGAAGTGGGGCCATGAAGGAAGGCCCCAGGTGGACCCACTTGTGCCGCTGCCGGCCATGCCTGCCGTGCCGGGCGCCTTCCTAACGTGGGACCCCTGCGCCTGGAAGGTAATGTTTCCGCAGACCCCCCCTCCCAGGTTGGGAAGGAAGAGGAGCCACTCAGAGGCTGGGGTAGAGGGAAGGGCCTGGGGTCGGCCTGGGGACCTGGGCAGAGACCCCCGCTTACTACTGGACTGTCTGAACCCCTGGACAGTCCAGGGCACTGGATTTTAACAGATGACCCAATCTGGACTCTGTCCCCGTCTGGAGACAGGTCCTGTGGCCCAGTGCCAGGCAGCTACTTGCCATGGGGCTGGTCCCGGGCTTCCATGACTGTCTGCGGTCCAGGAGGACTGTGGCAGAGGGTGCTGGCGGAGGCATACCAGACCGGACAAGGCACCTCCAGACCAGTCTGACAGCCTGCGGTTCCCAGGCGCCTGGGGAACTGGCCACGCCACATTCCGGGACCCCTGGCGCTGGGGTAAGAGCTCAGGGGTCAGCACGCGGGACCTGGCTTCCCAGACCCATCCTTGCAGGGGACGGTAAGGGGATGGCGGGCGAAGACAGTGGGTGCTGGTCTCCTCTGATCCCCACCACCTCCCTGTGGTGCGAAGGGAAACTGGAGGCTCCGGGTCACCATCCTGGGTCAGCTATGGAGCGCTGTGCCCCTCGCTCTAGCTGGTGCCACCCCCCACCCCGGCTGGTTTCCCCAAGGGACAGGAATAGGAGGGCAGGTGGAGGGTGGGCCCGGGGTCTACCCAGAGGAAGTCTTGGCCCATGAGCCCTCTTTCCCACAGATGGGCTGCCTGGGGCCTCCAGGGGAGAAGGTCTCTGGTGCCCAGCTGTTCGGGGCCCCTGATGCCCCCAGAGATGCCCTTGTGGAGGCCCTGCCCAGCCCTGAGGACTCGGACCTGGTGCTCTCTGTGACCCTGGCTGCGGCCCTCAGTCTGCTCTTCCTCCTGCTGTCGGCCTGGCTCCTGTGGGGTGGGCCCTGCCAAGCCACCTGCTAAGGTGAGTCCCCAGGGAAGGGACATCAGGACAACCGGGCCTTCCAGCCCCACCCAGAGCCAGACCTCACTGGGCCGTCTCCTGGTCCCTGGTGGATGCCATAGCGGGAGCCTGGCTCTCAGGAGGCCTGGCTCGGTGGGCTAAGAGGTGCTGCAGGCCTCCAGAGTGCCCGGGCGGAGGGGCCACAACTTGTGTCTCCTCCAGCTCGCTCCAGGGCCTTGGCTGCGTGCCCATCTTGGCAAGGCCACTCCGGGTACTGTAGACAAAGCCGGGAGACCCCTGCTATTTCTAAAGTTAGCTTGTGGGGAGCCGCCTGGGGCTGTGTGCTATGGAAGCCCCTCTCTGTCTGCATCTGGATTTTGCCTGTCTTGGAGTGACATGGTAATGCCTGCTTCTGAGCACAGTTGGGGGAGCCCCTAGCGGTCAGGCCCTCTGTACCTCCAGGGCACGCTCTCGCCCAGCGCCCTCCTCTCTCCCTTTAAGAGGGACCTAGAAAACCCTGGGAGGGAGCCCAGTGGCGCCCTCGGAGGATGTGCTGGTCTTGGCTGCCACCTGGTGGCCAAGAACAAACTTGCACCTTTTTGATGGTCCCTATGTTGACCCAGGTCAGGGCAGGTCAGAGGTAAAGGTTTTTCATTTTTTTAATGTGGATAAATTGAGATTATGGACAAACACAAATCCCATTACTCAGAAGAATTGTTCTTAACATCCTCTACTAATCTCTTGCCCCCATCACTGAATCTGTAACCTCCGGACCCAGAAGGACAGCCGGGCCTTCCAGCCCCACCCAGAGCCAGGGTCCCTGTCAGGCACTGTCCCTCCTGCCCCTGAGCTGCCGTCTCTGGCATACACTCCTCCCAGGAGTGGGGACCGTGGGCGGGGACCTGGACAGTTCTCAAGAGCTCCACTATGAGCCCGACCCTGAGGGGAAGCCGGGGCTGGGACCCTGGAGGCGCTCGGGTCTGACCTGGGAACAGAGTGCTGGGATTCCTGCAGCTGGCTGGGGAAGCAGTGTCGGGGTGGCTGGAAGGGGGGCAGGTGGCTCTGGGGTGCCAAGGAGGCTGTGCCAGGCAGAGATACAGACCGTGGGAAGGTCAGAGGCCACTGTGTGGCCCAGCTGCCAGCCCTCCTGGGGGACCAGGGCCTCGGGGGCCTCCCAGAAGCACAAGGAAAGGGCATGCCCAGGCGGCGAGGCAGATTCCCAAGCCATGCAGTGCAGCCCCGGGCCTGGTGGAGGGTGGCGCTCCCTCCTTCTCTAGTGTTGGAAGCCAAAGCTCACGGCAGCGTGAAGGCTGGGGCCACACTCCCCGTCAGCACCTCAGCTCCATCTGCAGTGGAACAGGCCAGCTGGGACGTGGGGGAGGGGGCTCGGGAGGTCTCAGACTTTCTGGAGGAGAGCGGGATGGAGATGCAGCTCTCAGGTTTGGGGGAGGCCCCTCTCAGATGGGGCTGAGAGCAAAGGCTGGACACTGGCTCTCCTGACCCTTAGCAGGATGGGATGGGGCACCAGGAGCATCCTGCATCTGCATAGCCTGCCTGCAAAATGGGACCTGGCCCCTCTCTTCAGGGTGACCTTGAGACTGACCCCCGCACCCCCACAGGCCTCTGGAGCATGTGTCTCACGCCAAGCTGCTCTCTGCCCCCTTCTCTCCCTGTTGGAGGAGCGTCTGTGCCCAGGACGCCGGGGCCCCTGGGGTTCCCTCTGCCCCTTGGTACATCTTGTCAAATGGTGGCCCCGAGAGCCAGCATCTGAGGTTGGGGCGGCCTCCGCCACTCACAGCACAGGCTGTTGGAGTCTACCGGGTGGACTGGGCTGGGGGCTTCTGGGGTTCCCAAGCTTCAGGTCCGTCTTTGCACCCTCTCAGAGTGACCAGAGCGGAGCTAGCCCTGTGCTCCTTCCCTGGAAGCGCTGAGGTAGCACCTGCGTGTTCTGGTGTCTGTCCCCCTGCCAGGGAGCCGTGGAGAGTGGGGATGCAGGGAAGCCCAGGTGAGCCAGGGAGCCATGTCATCCGGGACCTGGGAAGCGAGAGGAAGCCCCTCCTAGCCGGGTCACCCCAGGTCTGGGCCCTGCCCGTGGGCCCAGTCTAATGAGAAGCACAGGTGGGTGTGTGGGGCGGGCGGGCTCTGCGTTTCTGACCAGGGCCATGAAAACGCCCCGTGGTTTCTGACCTGCTCCCCTGCGGGCTCGTTTCCCTGGCCCAGCTTCTGCGGGCCCCACGTGCTCAGGCCCTCACCACGAGCCCAGGACCAGTTGAGGCCTCCATGTTCAACCTGGCCAGGAAGAATTGCATCTACAAGGAAAATATTGTTCTGTATAATTCGGTGACCCACTTATCAACATTGCGGTTCCGTCTTGAGGTTTGGCCGGCGGCCGGCTGGTCTCCTACCTCTCCTGCCGCTCCTCCAGGGGCGCCGGGCGGCCAGATGCCTGAGGTTAGGAAAATATGTGCTTTTGGTGGGTTGAACGTTGCAAAGGGTAACGGGATGGGCCGGGGGACAGGCTGGCGGGTCTGAGTCCAGGGTCGGGGCTGGCCAGGCCACTCCTCCTGCTGTTTGCAAAGAGGTGCTGGGAGTGGGCTGCCCACTAGAGCATGTGAGCACGTGTGTATACATGGCTCTGCGTGTATGAACATGCCTGTGTGTATGTATGTGTATATGCATGAATATGTGCCTATGTGTATAAGCATGTGCCCCTGTGTGTGCTTGTGTGTATATGTACATGTATGCACGCATGTGTCTAAGTGTGTGTGCGTGTCTCTGTGTGTGCCTATGTGTATATATACATGTATGCATGCATGTGCCTCTGTGTGTACATGGATGCGTGCATGGGTCTCCCTGTGTACATGTATGAATGCATATGTCTGTATGCCTATGTATATATACACATGTGCATACATGTGTCTCTGTATGTACATGCACGCATACATGTGTCTATGAGTGCGTGTGTGTGTGTGTGTGTGTGTGTGTGTGTGTGTGTGTGCACAGCATGTGTGCTTGGCCCCTGTGGCTCCCGCAGGAGCTGGGTCTAGAGGGAAGCAGGCCTCCTTCCTGCCAGCCAGGTGGTGGGTTGGTGGGTGTTGGCTGGAGAGACTGGAGTGGCTTTCCTCAGACCAGCAAGCGAGCTTCTCCTTGTGGTGGGAGACTGCGGGCCTGCCTTGACTTCCCCTTCTGCTCTCTCCAGCTGCGAGCAGATTGTAGCCTTTGCATTCCTGATGAGGCAGGATGTCCCCTTCTCCCCTGGGATGGAGGGGCCTAGGGACCATTGGGGCGCTTATGGGTGTGATCTTAGCTTCTGCACCGGAGCGGGCCAGGAGGAGAGGAGTCGTCCTCAGAGGCCGGTAGCTAGGCGCGGCTGCCACTCACGGGAGCCAACAGCCAGCTCAGAGGAGGAGGAGGAGGAGGAAGAGGGCAGCTGGCATGGGGAGGCTCACTGGTGCCCACTAAGGGGACAGCTCACAGTGGGAGCTGGAGTCAGGGGCTGGTGCCAGCTGCTCCCCCTGCCAGCCCCAGTGTCCTTTGTAAGGCGAGAATGGGCACCAGGTCATGGCGCTATGGGGAGATGGGCCTGGGGTTTGGAGACCCTCTCACCCCGGAGACAGGACAGGGGATGGGCGTGCCAATAGGGATGGAGTGTGGAGGCGTGGCCTGCAGGTGGACGCTGGGATTCGGGCCTGGGGAGACTCTTGTCTTCCTTTGCACCGACGACCCGGCTGCACGCTCCCCAGTGGATGCTGCCCCTGAGCACCTTTATGGGGCTCCACCCGGCACGCGTGAATTAGGTGTGTCCTGCTTAGAGGCAGGAAGGGGGCGGGATGAGGCCACACTGTCCCTGCTCTGGCCTCGGCCCTCTTTGGGACCCTGCAGCCCCCGCAGGCTCTGCTCCTGGGGTCCCTGCCAGGTGACCCGGAGCTGCCGTGCGGTCCTCCCCCTGGCGACCTGGAGCTGCCGCGCAGACCTCCCCCTGAGGGCTTCTGTTTCGTCTGTAGCACAGAGCTGGCCAGGCCTAGAGAGACCAAGGAGGGTGAGGGGCCGGGGCGGATACCTGCCCTGCCAGCCTGGCGTCTCTGCCTCCTCTCAGCCCCGCCAACTCCTCTCCCAGGACGCCGCCAACTATTTGTGGCCGGTAAGTAGCATAGCAGCTGCTTTTCTTGCTAGAGCATGACATTACACTTTTCCGGATGGCCGGACACTTCCTGACCTGAAGTGTGCTTGGTGAGGCTCTTGCCCTGCCCTGCCGTGTCCCCGCCTCGTCCTGGCCTAGACCACTTTGGCCCTGTGTTCAGACAGAGCCCAGATGGAGCCCCTGGGCCGCAGGTGGCCCGGGACACTTCCCTGGGTTATTTTTGGTCCTGCGCCGGCTCACCAACTCCCTGCCAAAAGCAATTACTGAATTTTCATCTTGTTTTGCTGACGGTTTAGAGTATGTCAAAAATGTTCCACTGGGAGACCTGGGGGCACCTCAGGGTGGGGGGGGGCTGGGGGGGCCCAGCTGTGGCCTCCTGGGAGTGGTCCTCTGGGGTTCTGCTGAGATGGAGGAGGGGGAGCAACTGAGGGCTGTTGACGGCCTCTGTGCCCTGGAGTTTCCTGTACCCGGTTTCCCTTTAGGGTACTGGTGATTGTTCGCAGGCTTATTCTTGTAACAGCAAGGGCGCTTTGCCTCCCATTTTACAGGAGAACCGGAGGCTCAGACACGTCCCTGGGCGGGTGGAGCGGGGTGTTCTGCCCCCTCTCTGCTGCAGCTGCTAGCTTTTCAGCTGCGAGGCTGATTTGCCCTGTCCTGGGCAGGGTGGGACTAGCCTTGGGAGACTCTGGTATAGCCAAGAGACATGCCAGATCTGGTCATTTCCTTTATTATTATTACTTTCCTTTTGTGGAATTGGGGGTAGAACCCAGGGGCTTTCTACCTCCGGACTACACTCCCAGACCTATTTTATACTTTATTTGGAAACAGGGTCTCACTAAGTTGCTGAGAGGCTCACTAAGTAGCTGAGGCTGGCTTCGAACCTGTGTGACCCTCAGCCTCCCAAGCCCGGCTTTATTATGATTATTTTTGGTACTAGGGTATGAACCAGGGGCATTCAGCCTCCGAGCTCCATCCTCAGCCCTTTCTATTCTTTGCTTTGAAACAGGGTCTTGCTAGGTGGCTCGCTAAGTTCCTGAGGCTGGCCTTGAACGAACGTGTGATCCTCCTGCCTCAGCCTCCCAAGTACTAGGATTACAGGGACGGGCCACCACACCCGGCTGGTCATTTCCTTTAAACAGCCACCTTGCTGACCGTAGCTGTTCTATTTACCTCACTGGACATTGCCCAGGTGCTGGCCGAGTGGAGTCCAGGGCTGTGGAGGACGGCAGATGGCGGCTGGCAGGTGGAGGTGAGAGGCGGCCTCAGGAGCCCCATCCTCCTGCCAGGGCCCCACTGGAGAGCAGCTGGTACGATGTGCCAGGGTCCCACGTAGCCCGCAGCTTGGGGGGCAGACTGCACCCTCAAACTAGCGGACCTTTGAGAAGCCCCGGTACCGGGAGGTTGGCAGCTTGCCGGTGGCCCTGCAGATAGCGCCCTGGCTCTTGGATCCCAGCATCGCCGCTGGACCCACAGCCCCGTGGGCCCAGGCTTCTGGGGAGCCTGGGCCTGCGGCGGTGTCCATCCTCTTTCCATTGGCGCACTCTCCAGCTTGGGGCCCTGACTTTCTGCAGCGCACAGCCAGTGACTGTGGCAGGGGCGCGTGGTGTCCGGGCCGCCTTGGCTGCCCCTTGGAATTCAGTCTGGGAATGGGAGTCTGCTCCTGGCCCCTCCGCCACACTTGCCATCCCGTAGCGCCAGGGACATCGCGTGCAGGGCCCTTTTCTGAGGCTGGGTGAGTTCCGGGGGTCCTGTCTGGTGGCCAAGGGACTCTTCCTCCTCTGTCCATCTGTGTCCAGACCATTACCCTTGGGAGCACCCACCGGCCGCAGGCAGAGGGCAGCAGGAGTGGGGCCAGGGTCACTGCCCTGGGATGGGCTTCAGATCCTGACCCGTCCACCCGAACTCATTGTCCACCACTAGGACGCTTTTAGGGGTTTGGAGTGGGACTCTCAGAGGCGAGCACCCTGGACCGGAGTTTGAGCGTGGCTAGCGGAGGGGTGAGGACTGTGTCTCGGGAATTCAGTTGAGTCCTGGAAGGCTCGCCTCGTGCAGAGCTGGCAGCTGCCAGTTCCCCTGCCAGCGTCTCCGGGTGCAGAGAGCTGCCTTGGCCCCTCCCCTCTGGGCGAGCCGAGGTGCATGGGCCGCGTGTTCTCATGAGGGACACTGCTGCTGGCAGGCCAGCGTCACACCCTCTGCCCCCTTGCTGCTCAGCAGCTTCTCGAGTGCTCTCGGGATCAGGCCTTCCCAGGGAGCTCCTTCCTGGTCAGCTGGGGAAGTCGCAGACCTGCAGGCAGGCAGAGCAGGGTCAGGTGTGTGCCAAGTCCCTGGGGGCGGGAGCTGAAGGCGGCACCCAGAAGAACTCAGAGGGGCTCAGCAGCATCAGCTGGAGGCCCCGGGGCCGGTGAGACTCTGGGGTCCCAGGCCTCTTCAAGTGCTGTCAGCTCTTGCAAAGCCGCTCCTGTGTGGGCCAGAGCCGGCCGATTCTCTTCCAGAGGAAAGGCCCTCTGGGGCCGCCCCACTCCTCTCAGCATTTAAGGCGTGGAATCTGCTTCCTCAGGTCCAGAGGATGGGCGACAGGTGTCTGCTGCCCTTCAGGGGACTGCGGGCAGGCCTAGAGAGCTGGGGCACGTCTCGGGAGCTGCGTGGGGGTTGGTTCTCATCTGCGCGGGCATGCCCCCCTGTCTAGGTTATGGGCCTCGTTTGTGGGTGGGGCTGGGAGGGCTGGGGACCCTGCCCGCATGGCTGGGCACTGCCTAAGCCCGAGTCCAGTTGGCCAGCAGCCTTCACACTTGGATTCTGGCCTCCCTTAGCCCCGGCCCCTTCTCCCTTAGCTCCTGGGGTCCCGTGTGAGTGGGACCTAATGAACGTACCACCTAAGTACAAAGGAAGGGCTCACGTGGGCCGAGCGCGGCCCTGTACAAAGGAAGGGCTCACGTGGGCCGAGCGCGGCCCTAGCCCAGCCAGGCGGGGTGGCCTCGGCACATTTCATGAATGACAGTCTGGAGGCCCCAGGTGCAGATACCAGCAAAAGCCACGCCCTCTCGGCATCTGCATTATTATTATTCATGCAGTCCATAGGCAGAATCTCAAAGTGAGAAATAGCCCCGAGAGAAGGTGTGGTCGCTGGCTGAAAGTACGCTCCACTTTTAGATATTTTTTCATAACTATTATTCTTTTAATAATGATTCTTTTAACTCTCCACATGAATTGCTCCGGTGGTGTAAGATCAGGACTGTGAGAGAAACTGAGTCCGTGGAAAATAAAATTTCTGGTAATTCGTCCAAACCTCTAAATGTCCTTGGCTTTGTTCAGATGGTAAAAGAACTTAGTTAGAGATTAGATGCAGTGGCAGCATTCCAGTCAGTAATGACAAACGCAGATTTCCTCTCAATCTTTGACCCTCAACCTAATCAATAACTAACCTAGAGGGGGAGGCGACCCGATGCCTCCATTTACCTCTCTTTGTGATCCTGCCCAGATACGGGAAGACAAACGTTGGGTGTAACATCAGAGCAACCCAGTTTATGAGCAACTAATACTGCCCAATACAATGGAGCTGAAGGCTAGGAAGATTCTTGACCTTTACACCCAGTATGAGCCCTGCCCGAGATGGGGGGGGCGCCACGAGGCTAAGGAAAGGATATTGCAAAGGGTCTGGGACAGGAATATGGATTATTTATAAGATGAATAGGTTTCTAATAAGCCTATCGTTTGGGGAAAAGTGTTTCACAGCTAAGGAAGTATATCTGACAACTAAATCTAAAAACTACATGGTATTTTTGGTGTTTGTCTGCCAAACTGTGTTGTGAGTTTGCTTAAGCTTTCAATTTAGAAGGTGAGATGCCAACACCTGAAGAAACCCTATCACATCCACCTGAATCACCACATCTCCCCACACTTGCCATACGGACTGAGCCCTAAAGATGGAAAGTTCCAAGAAAGTTAAAGAAGATTCCCCGAGAAGCCTCCAAGCTTTGGGCGTGCCCGTTTCTTCTGGAAGATTGCCCTTTGGAACTGCCTGTCTGCAAGATCAGGGAGAAGATCCTGAGTTAATCTCTTGAAAGCCAAAAGCCAGCTGAAAGCCGGACTAGTTTTTTTTACCTTTGTTTACATGTCATTCACTATTGTTTCACAGTAATTGCATTCACTCCTTTTCTCTTATTATTAACTTTACTGGTGAAGGGTATAAATTTTTCGGGGTTCTTGTAATAAAGTGTCATTAGCTCAAAAGGCTCTTGTCCATATCAGGTTCTTCCCAAGAGCGCCGTCACTAGGGACTTAAAGAAATTTAGTCCCTAAAAGGGAAAGAATCACTGCAGATAAGAGGCTGCAGCATTTCACTCTATCCTTCCCCATCTTTGCTGAGATTCTCGATGCGAGTGGACTTGCGCCCCGATTGGACTAAGCTGGCCTTCGGCACCCAGGGAGCTGTGGGATGTCGAGTCCAGGGAGGTGTCCTGACTGCCACCCCAGGCCACGCGGCCTGTCAATGGAGTGCTTGTTGGGGGCAAGAGCCGGTGCTTCTCTGCCCTTTCTCAAGTCCCCTCTGTGACACAGACGTCACAGGCCCCTCATACGCTCTGTCACACAGACCTGCCAAGTGAGACGCTCCCAAGGCACAGGGCCCAGCAAGCGTGTGCTCACGGGAACCTGCACCTACGCGCAGCCCTGAGCCGCACCGCCGGCTGCAGCCAGTGAGGGAGCTCCCAGGGGGAGGCCGGCCAGCCGGAGCCCTCGTGGCCGCTGGGCGCTGTGTTCCGTCTATGAGGCTGGGAGCTTGGGATGCTGGCAGCTCACAGGGCCACCCTAGATGCCGTTGCTCCCCAGGAGTGGAAAGCACTTCTGAGCCACTTCTGGCCCCACCTCTGAGCCCCGGGGCCGGAGGGGCCCAGGCCAAGGTTCCGCCCCCTTGCTCATCTTCCCTTTATCAGAGTAACAGGCCAGTGCACACCGGCCTGGACACGAGGCTTCTCTAGGAGGCTCCCTCCAGCCTAGGCCCTCCTCCTTCCTTCTGAAAGTCCAGACCATGCATCTAGCCAGGCCTGGGGCTCTGGCCCTGAAATGGCCAGGTGGGTGGTCTTCAGCACTGTGAGGCTACGGCTTGGAAGCCTCTCCCAGCTGCACTTGGAATGAGGGGCTTGTGGGAAGGACCCCTCAGATCTGGTCTGGGTGTAGCCAGCCATGCCCGCCTCTCTGGATGGCTGGTATTTAATTAATTAATGAATTAATTTATTGGTGGTACTGGGGTTCCTGGAAAGCCCTTCTACCTCTGGGCTACACTCCCAGACCTATTTTATTTTTGGAAACAGGGTCTCTTAAGCCAGCACCGCTGGCTTCGAAACTGCGCGATCCTCCTGTCTCCGCCTCCCAAGCGCGGGGATTACAAGCGTGCGCCACCACACGCTTGTAATCCCTGGAGCGGATGGCTGATATGTCAAAGTGTGTAGCTCCTCAGATGAGGGCCAGCCCCTGTCCAAGTGGCCTTGCAGAAGTGCTGGTCCGTCTCTGATATCAGGGGCCGCCGCTCAGGGATCCAGTGCTTCTCTCAATGCCGCGGGCTGCAGGGTCCTCGTACTTATGCTCAGGGTGGAGGAGATGTCATGCAGTTAGACATCTCCATGTCTGAAGAAGGTCCAGGACTAGGCCCTCGCTGCCCTGGGCCTCCCGGCGCTCCCCCTGGGGCTGGCTAGCCTAGACACGGACTCCGCAACCTGGAGCCGGCCCCCAGCCTCTGTGAGCTCAGCTGCAGCTGACTTGGCCTTCCCCCCACCGGGAGCTGAAATCCTCGAGTCCCGCCAGTCGGCAGGGTGGAGCGGCAGCCAGGCCTCCGGGAAAGGCTCCTGGGACCCAGCTGGCTGACAGTCGGGGCGCGCCGATCTCCTGGACAGGCTGCCTCCTGGGAGCTCCTGTCGGCCCGTCTCAGCTCTGGCTGACCTGGTGGTCTGGAAGAACTTGGTTTGAAAAGCATCCCATCATGCTGACGGGCAGGTGCTCACAGGGAGACAGAGCCTCCAAAGACCCCGGCGAGCCCGCCGTGCTGAAGCACGGATGCCGGTGTGCACGGGCAGGCCCAGTGGTCAAGGCTGCGGGGTGAGAGCTGGCCACCAGGCTCACGTTAACTTCCTGGACGGTGGGCACGCTGCCCAACTTTTCTGTGCTCCGATGGGGTGGTGGCCCTACCTGCTACTGGCGGTGTTCAGTGACTTGCCCATGGAGAGCAGACGGGGCCAACGGCCTTCCAGAAGCGTCTGTGTTTCCAGGCGACTGTCACGGTCTTCCTTTCCTCTATGGCCATGTTTAGATTTTTCTACAAATGGGCGCGAGTTAACGGGGCAGATTTTTGAAAAAGTTACAGGGCTGCTTTGAAGCAGGCCAACCTAGAGTCATCTCTGGCCTATGTGCTGCTTGTCGAGTAAACAAGCAAAATAGAGAGAGAGATATCTGGATGCTCTCCGTTCCTCACACGCCAACTGGGCGGCTGCCGACCGACTGACCGGCTGCAGGGCTGAGGAGCGGGAGGGAGACCCCGCCAGCAGTACCAGGGCCTGGCTCTCTGGGGGTCCGAAGGTGGGGAGACGCCCAGGGAGGAGTGCCGAGGAGGCTCCGTGCAAGGGGCGCTAGCTAGCAGGGGCCAGGGAAGGGCAGCTGGAGCCCATACTATTTCAGTAGGCCAGGAACTGTGTGCACGCGTCCGTGTGCACATACACACATGCTCACTCACGTGCAGGCATGAAGCACATGCCTCAGAGGGCTCGAGACAGCACCGAGACGCAGCTGGGGAGCAGGTGAGGCCGCGCGCATGCTGGGAGGCGTCTCGGCTGACGGGCCGGCAGCCTTACACCGCGGGGAGTGTTCAAGTAGGAAACAGGAGCCCAGGGTGAAGCAGGACTCAGCGGATGGGAGGGCGGCTGCCCGAGCCGTGTCTCTTAACCCCGGGGAAGTCTCTGTCTATGGCGACGTGTGTGCAGGATTTGAGGACGCCTTCCACAGTTCCTCAGTGTCCCAAAAGTAGCTCCCGAGCAGACCCACGAGAATCCCAGACGTCTGCCGGTCCTCAGTGGTCTCCTCCCCCGGCTGCTCTGGAAGGCTCTGGAAGGCCGCCAGCGCCTGTCCCCACCTCGCAGACAGCGCCCAGCTTGGGAAGGCCGGAGAGCAAAGCTTGCACGTTCTGGGTTTGGGGCTGCAGGCGGTGGGGGACTGCTTTGTCAGGCTGGGATGGGGCCAGCCAAGCCCCAGGACACGCCGTCCCCTGGCCTGGCCTGCTGGAGTGGGGCCCGTGCTGGGAATGGTGTCTGACCCTGTGTTCCAGGCAGCGTGGGGGCAGTGTCCTCGGGACGCAGCTGTGCCCAGCTGTTCTTGAACGATATTGAGGGGAAAGCCCACCCGTTCTCAGCAGCTCTGTGGACCCAGGACTGCTCGTCACAGGTGCTGGGGCCTACGGGGGTGCCCTCGGGGTCACAGGACAGAGGCTGCCACCTCTTGGCTTGTGGAGTCTCTGGGAAAATGTGCTAGCTTCCTGGAGGCTGGCAGGCGCTTCGCTGCAGCCCAGCTCCCTGGGCACCTTTGTGCCGGCTGTAAGGGGCGCGCAGGGCCACCTTCCAGCCATACTGGTCACTGCCTCATGGTGCCCTCCAGGATCCGGGCAGGGAGGAGCCCCTGTGACCCTTGCCCTCCCTGTACTGAGAGGGTTTCAGGCCCAAGCTCTTCCCTGAGTCCCTGTTGGAACATTTACTTTCAAGGAGAAGAGGGGAAACTGAGGCTGCATTAGCACGGCTGGGTTCAGGCCCCTCTGGGTGGCAAGTCTTTTCTGGGCCTCTGGGCTCCCGGGGTGCCATGGGCCCCTTTCTGGGCTCTGTCTCAGGAGTCTGAGCAGAGGGGTCCAGCCTTGTGACTTAGTCTGAGTGGCAGTGTGGACATGGGTCCCTCTGGATGCTACTATGGTCCTGGCTGCCGGCACTTGAGCCCCTGCAAAGGAAGGGCCTGCACAGCCCGACGGACTCCCTGTGCCCACGCCCGTGGAAGGTCATCTCTGAGGGCCTGTCCCCGGCATCGCCCTCTGTGTCCCCAGGGCCTGACAAGCAGTAGGAAGCTGTGAATGAATGAATTCACTAGTTACCACCCATCACAAAGAAGAGTAAAGAGGCCAAGAGCCCAGACCGAGAGTCCAGCTGCCTGCTGCCAGGCTGTGACGTGCTGGCTCTGAGGAACGCAGGCAGCGTCCCCTGCCTTAGTTTCCTTATTTTGAAAATGAGGGCAAAAGATTCTGTCCCTATCATACACGAAACAGGGTGACAGCCAGCCAGCCAATACTAGGTGATAGGATCAGGTCAGCCCCCAAATTCAGATAGTGGAAATAACAAAATCACAGAGGAAGAGTGACTATGTTTTACTCGACGAATAAAAGAGCCTTAAATACATTAGTCAAGAACAGGTATAAGCCAGGCGTGTTGCACGTTGTGATCCCAGTACTTGGGCGGCCGAGACAGGAAGATCTCAGGTTCGAAGGCACCCTCAGCAACTTAGTGAGGTCTCCAGCAACTTTGCGAGATCCTGTTTCCAAACAAAACAAAATAATAAAATAGGGCTGGGTGTAGCTCAGAGGTGGAATGCCTCTGGGTTCAATGCCCCTCCCAAACAGGTATACTTGAAAAGGAACCAAATTACTCCTAGAAATAAAAGCCATGATGTTAAAAACTCACAAGGCAGCTCAAGAATAGACACAATTAAGACAGAATTAGTCAACTGAAGGAGAAGACAAAAGTAGTTAGAAATGACACCCAGGAAAGATGAAGGAACAGAGGCTGGGAGCAGGGAGAAGAGATCACAAAGGATGCATTATAACTGCGCTTTGATAACGGGGTGAGGAGGCCAAAAGGGACCGGGTCCCCGTCTGAAGATGGTGAAGGCCGGGCTCAATGGCACAGGCCTGCAAGCCCCGTACTTGGGAGGTGGAGACAGGAGAATTGCGAATTCAAGGCCAACCTCAGTAACTTAGAGCCTGTCGCAAAATAAATAAACAAATAATAAATAAATAAAGCCAGGAGTGGTGGCGTACACTTGTAATCCCAGTACCTGGAAAGCTGACAGACGAAGATTGTTGATTCAAAGCCAACCTCAGCAACTTAGTCAGACATAGCTCAGAGGTCGAATGCCTCTGGGTTCAATACCCAGTACCATGAAAAAAAAAAAAAAAAAAGACTGGGGGTATAGTGCAGAGGTAGAATACCCCGGGTTCAGTTCCCAGTCTGACCACTAAAAAAATAGGACTAATTTCAGATCTAATGAAAGATAGCATCCCTCCCATCTAAGAAGTCTAGTGAGCCTCAAGCAAGAGAGAGAAGGATTCCACACCTAGTCCTGTTTGACTGAAAGTGCAGCCAGGCACGGTGGTCCACGCCTGTCATCCTAGGATTACAGGCTGAGACAGGAGGATCACAGGTTCAAAGCCAGCCTCCAGAAACTTAGGGAGACCCTGTAATCAAATAAAAAATAAAATAGAGCTGGGGTGCAGCTCAGAGGTAGAACGCCTCTGGGTTCAATCTCCAGTAAAACACACACACACACACACACACACACACACACACACACACACACTTGGCAGAACTATAAGAAGAAATAAATCTGTCATTAGGAGGGAGTTTTTTTTATAGATCAGCTTTATGGCGTATAATCACACACCATAAATTCACCCATTTTTAAGTTCAATGAGTTTTTGCAATTTTGCCTGGTTATGCAGCCCGTATTACGGCCCAGTTTAGGGCACGTCCATCACTCCTAAAAGCTCTTTAGTGCCCATTTGTGGCCAATCACAGGTCTTGACAACCATTGCTCTATTTCTGACTTTATATTAGAAACTGTCTTCTTTTTTTTTATAGCATTTGCGATTGAACCCAGGGGCATTCTGCCTCTGAGCTACATCCTACCCCTATTTTATTATTATTTGGTGGTACTGGGGTTCCTGGAAGCCCTTCTACCTCTGGGCTACACTCTCAGACCTATTTTATATATATTTTTTATTTGGAAACAGGGTCTCTTAAACCAGCGTGGCTGGCTTCAAACCTGCGCGATCCTCCTGTCTCCGCCTCTCAAGCGTGGGGATTACAAGTGTGCCCACCACGCCCGGTGCTTTTGCCCGTTTTTTATTGGTTGCATATCTTTTTGTCATTGGTTTTGAGAGTTCATCTATATGTCCTTGATGTAAGTCCTTTATTATACGTTTTGCAAATGTTTTCTACCACTGTGTTTTTTGTCTTTTTTATTTTCTTAAAGATATGCCTTTGAAGGGCAAATGTATTAAATTTTGATGGTCTAGCTTATTAATTTGGATATATCACATCTTTTTTTTTTTTTTTTTTTTAGTACTAGGAATGGAACCCAGGGGCATTCTACCTCCAAGCTACACCCCCAGCCCTATTTTTTATTCTTTATTTTGAAACAGGGTCTCACTAAGTTGTGGAGCAATCCTTCTGCCTCAGCCTCCCAAGTACTGAGATTACAAGCATGCGCCATCGTGCCCAGCTGGACCGCATCTTTTTTGATAGTGTTATATCTAAGAAATCTTTGCCTGAGCCAGGCATGGTGGCGCACGCTTGTAATCCCCGCATTTGGGAGGCTGAGACAGGAGGATCTGGGTTCGCAGACAGCCTCAGCTACTTAGTGAGGCCTTTTGTAACTTGGTGAGACCCTGTGTCAAAATAAAGAATAAAAAATAGGGCTGGGGGTGTCGCTCGGAGGTCGAATGCTCCTGGTTCATCCCCAGTAATGCAAAAAAATTTTTTTTTTGCCTGATCAAAGATCCCTAAATATACTCCCACCCCCCTTTTAAATTTTAAACAGGGTCTCAGGTGCTGAGGGCCTCACTAAGTAGCCGAGGCTGGCTTCAAACCTGCGATCCTTCGGTCTCAGCCTCTCAAATACTGGGACTACAAGCGTGCGCCGCCACCCTAAGCGGATTTCTAGCTTTTTGAGTCATTTTGGGAGTATGGTGTGGGGTAAGGGTTGAAGTTCATTTTTTTCTTTCTTTTATTTTCCCCCCACTTGTTTTGGCATGGTCTGTTAAAGTCCGTGCTTTCTGGAGCAGGAGGTTGTTAATCCCTCTCTTGGTCGCCGACAGCAAGCAGCTTATGACGTAGTGAGGACACGGCAGGTCCACACGGCGCGAGCCGGGAGCTTGACATGGTGGACGTATATGGGTGTGCCGCACGGCCATGCCCCTGGGGACCGCGCGGGGCAGTTATGAGAGCTGACCCCGGACAGGGTCATTAGATAGGCCAGCCCGCTATGAAGGACTGGCTTCTCAGAGATTGGTGTCTGGTTTTGGTCCCAGCTAGAAATCAATATAATGACATTAAAATATTCTGAAGCCCCTTAACTTCAAATTCAGAAAGAAGACATCCCGACGGGCGTCACTATGTGGGTGACCCTCTCCTAGGGTGGCCGAGACACCTGCGCGTGACTGTCCACTGAGCCCCAGGCAGGCTCTGTGAAGGCCAGTGGCCGGCCGCTTCCCACCTGGCCACTTTTCGGGCTTACCTGCTTATAAGTTTAAAGGATGCTTCCATGGTACCCCCACACCAGGCCCGGTGGGGACATGTCTGCGTAGCAGCAGGGCTGATCCCAGCAGCCAGGATCCCCAAGCGGCCACCACCAAGAAGCCGCTCCCGGAAGCTCAGATGGCCCACAGCAAAGCCCACCATGGGCTGCTGGACGGCAGAATAGGGTCAAAGCAGCCCTCCAGCAGAGTGGACAGACACAGGACTGGGAAGCCACCATTCCGGGGCAGGCGGTGGCTGTGTCGGGGGAGATAGATCCTGGGCACACTGATGCTCTACTCAAGCTCAGCCTTCCAACCTGGGCACGGGACAGCGAGGTGGCTACGGTGAGGGAGGATGAGGAAGACGTCCAGGTGTCGCCTCGGGCCACGGTCCTCGCGGGTGAGCCCATGCCTGCCGGGATGTACGTGGCCTTGAGGGTCGGACAGTGAAGAGCAGGTGCTCACCGCGGTGAAGAGCCGAGCTTGCCAGCCCCTGGCCGGCCTTCCATGCGGACATATTTGATTCTGCCATTCTGTGATTTCTGGAAACTAGCTGGCTGCCTGGAGGCCGGAGGCCACCCCGTTCCCTCTGCCCATCCCCGGTCCCCGCAATTCCAACAGTGGGACTGGTGGTCTGAGGCCCAGCTGGCTGCCGGTGCTTAGGCCGGCTTCCTCCGTGCAGGGGGCGGTCTCTGCCCAAACATCTTCCAGATGTGGCCGCAGCTACCCGATAGCCTGGCTCCAGCTGGGCTCGGGGCCAGCAGGCTCCCGTTGGCTGGACGGTTATGAAGAAAAAAATGGAAGGAGGGCGGGAGGCCCAGCTTCTCGGAAGGGAAAGGGCACCATTGGGCGGGAGTCCCGGCCAGCCCCGGCACCTCCCCTACAGCCTGCTGCCTGGCCTCAAACTTGGGGTGCTCACAGCTGCCTTCTGGGGTGAACCTGGGCTGCCTGCAACGGGCTCCCTCATGGTCTGGGCAGAACCACCATCGCTTCTGCCCCCCACAGTGCCTGTGGGTGGCGGAGGTGGAGTTCGCATCCCCCACCACGGACGAGATGCAGCCGGGCACGTGGCACCAGTCTGTCAGTAGCAGAGACCCCAATGTGCCTCTGCTGGCCACCCTGGAGAGTCCTGACTCTCAGCCGTGGGGCTGGAGGCACCTCTGCCTTAAGATGCATTGACATTAGCCAGTGCCACCCTGGGGATGCCGGGTGCTGGAGGACCTCTATCCAGGTTGTGCAGGCCTGGGGTGGGCCGCTGCCTCCTGCTGCAGGTACCTGGTCAGCCAGGTGTGCCTGACAGCAGCCTCCGTGTTCCTTTTTGGCCACTCTCTCCATCACTTGAGGGCAGCTGGACCCCGACTAAAGCCCTCGGGCCCGTCCTGTCCATTCCCTTGTCCTGCTGCCGACAGCTCTGCAGGGCCCAGTGGCCCCTGCCATTGCCAGGTGGGCCTTGTTTACCCCTCCACCCCTGGACTACCGGCCCCTTCTTTGGGTCTGAACAGAACGTGCTCTGCAGCACTTTCAGACCATCTCCCACCTTCCTCCGTTGTCATCCATCTCTGGGGCTGTGTCTCCCATCCAGTCAGCTCACCACCACCAAGCCTCTGGGCTGGAACCGGGCACCTGAGGCCTGCCTCTATTTGTCCTCCAGTCCTGCCCATGGCGGCCATGGCATGCCGTCCCCCAAAAGTCCAGCACAGCCGCCACCTTCCTGCACCTCTGGCCTTGACAACCCGAGCAGCAGAGCCCGCCAGGAGCCGGGCCAGCTCCACCTCCCCTGCCCTGAGACGCTGCCGTGATGGAAGCCAGGTGGCTGACTCCCCTGGGGCAGAGCGGGTTTTCTGGCTGTCCTGAGAAAGGTAGGGTGGTTCAGGGCACCAAACCCCGAACCGAAGAGCTGAGAAGCTGTCTGCTGCAGACACGGCCCAAAAGAGCCAGGCTCACTCGGCCCAGCCCACGTTAGCTGCCGCCTCGAAGCTGCTTCCTGGCTACTTCCTTAATCCATAGCTCTCGGGCCCTTGGCTTGGCACTGCCTGTTTCTTTGGCATTGGGGTCATTTGGTGCTTTAACCAGTGTGACGTGCCCTATGGTAAAGACCCTCTGTTAAAGTCTAGAAGTCCCTTTTCTTGCTCTTGACCAATGATCATCAAAATAGCCATGATTCCTATTTTTTTCTTGCGGTGCTGGGGATGGAACCCAGGGGCATTCTACCTCTGAGCTACACCCCAGCCCTGTTTTTAAGTCTTTATTTTGAAACCAGGTCTCACTGAGTTGCAGAGGGCCTCACTAAGCAGCCGAGGCTGTCTGCAAACGCAGATCCTCCTGTCTCAGCCTCCCGAATGCCGGGATGACCAGCGCGCGCCCCCACACCCGGCTCATGACTCCTATTTCGTATTTGGGACTTTGTACAAAACTTGTCCTATTTCATCTCGACGGCGTCCACGCAAGGTGGGTGCCATTACAAATGGGGAAGCCAAGGCTGAGAGGGCGTGGCTGGCTGGCTTCAGGTGGCAGAGGGAAAGCTGGGTCCACCCTGCGGGCTTCACCATCTCCCGGCCTGCGCCCCCGCCCCCCCACCGCCTTCTGTCTCTTCTTTCTGCAATTTAATTTTCTGACTCCTTTCTAATCCAAATGCCCCAGCTTCATTCACTCAGGGGGCTTTAGGGCAGGCTGCCACTGCCAATCAACAGTGAGGAAGCGGGGTGTGGAGGTGGGGATGAGGTCTCAACCTGACCGCCAGAGTAGGGCGCGCGTGGTCTCTAACCGCTTCCGGATGGCTGCTGGACCACGGTCCTCCTGCTCCGGCCCTTGAGACCTGTGGGGCAGACCAGGGTGAATTCCTTTTGGGTGCCCAGCAAAGCTGCCCCTAACTACAATCCCAGCTCCGCAGAGCAGGACAGTCTATGTATTCGATGGGGAGTTATAAAGCCTTTTTTAAAAGGGGCAATAAAAGTTTTGGGTTTCAGATCTCTTCCCAGAGAAGAGAATAACAGAGACAGGAAATTTCAGTAGCAGACGCGACAAAGGCCCCGGCGCAGACTGCCCTCAGACAAAAACACCGGGCGGGGGCTGCGCGCCCTCCTGTGCCCTGCCAGCCACGCCGCGGGGGAGGCGCAGGCTGCCGCTACAATGGACTGTTTTGTCTAGGTTGTTGTAAATGTTTATAATACTTCTCTGCGTTTGTGCTGCCCAAGGCACGCCGCACCCTCCTCCTGAGCCGGGCTCCGTGGGTGTGTGCCAGGAGGGGTGCAGGGTGCCCGGCCTGGGGCACATGTGTGGTCGTGCCACGTCGGGCCAGGGCCAACGTGCTGCTGACCCTGGGCCCCGGGAAGGGTGTCACCTGGGCTACCAGGCCCGGGACGCTGGGACATTCTGTGCCTGCCCATCCCCAGATCCAGAACTGACCGGCAGCTGGGGCGATCACTCCCGCCAGCCACCTGTGTCCTGGCACGGCCAGGCCTGCAGGCCGCAGCCCCTTTGCTCTGCTCTTGGCTTCGTCTAGGACTCCAGGAACCCCTATATCCACGTAGATCCCCCATTCCTTTGGTTTCTTGTAGATGCCGTTCAGTACGCCGCTAGCCTTGGGGACAGGGCTGTAGATAAAATATAGGCTGCAGGGGTAGACTTGGACTTCAGAGTCACAACAGGTCACTTTTGTTTCTTAGGATGTCTTACATAAGTAGGTCCCTGATCTTGCAGGAGGTGCTAGCGAGTCCCCGATGGCTCCTCTGAAACGCAGATGTGCCCAGGCGTCCTGTACTGTCCTGCAGCCCCACACGGGCAGCTCTTTCAACTGCATGCAACTAAACCGAGCAACGTTTGGGATTTAGTTCCTCTTTTGCACCAGTCATGCTGCAAAGGCCCGGCTGCCCTTGTGGGCCGGTGGCTGCCCTGGGGACGCCCCACAGTTAGGGCAAGCTTGCTCAGGCAGTGCCCACCCCAGGGCCCACTGACAGCCAGGCTCCCTTTGCAAGCGTGCGCTGCAGGAGGCGGCAGCGCTCATGGCTGCCCCGATTTGGCCAAATGGGGGAGGGAGTTCATCCCAGAGCTTGGAGAACCTGGTTCCTAGCGCCACAATTCTCAGATCCCAGGTACATGGAAGTCCCCGACTCTGGTGTCCGAGGGCTGTGTGTGTGTGTGTGTGTGTGTGTGTGTGTGTGTTGGGGGGGTTGGGGATTAAACCCGGGGGCATTCTACCTCTGGGCTATACCTCCAGCCCTATTTTATTTGGGGTTTGAAACAGTGTCTCACTAAGTTGTGGAAGGCCTCGCTAAGTGGCTGAGGCTGGCCTTGAACCTGCGATCCTCTTGTAACTGGGATCACAAGCATGTGTCCCCACACCTGGCTGGCAAGTGTTTGCGCCCCGAGGCTGCTCCTCCTGGCTGGTCTAGGCGTGCCAGCGTCATTGTGGCTGTGGGGGGGAGCAGGCGGTGTTGCTGTCCTGTCCTCTACTTCCTGGTGGTTTGAGGCCCAAGATGTTAACGTGAGTGTGGGTGCCGCAAGCCACCAGAAGAGTCCACGGCTGGCACGCCCGGCATGACCCTGGACGCTGTCACCCTCTCCACAGACGCCTCAGGCCTCCAGCACCCTCCTCTGCAACCTGGGCTCTGGACCGTGCCGCAGGCCTCCAGGGAAGCCGTGGGCTGGCCTGTGGGGACGGCGAGGCCGAGTCTGGAGCCCAAGAGGCCCGGTACAGGCCTGCGGCCGACGGGCTGAGGGCTGGAGCGCACCTCCTAATTGCCCGTGACTTACAGACTTGGCCGGCCTCCCAGACGGCCTTCATAAATCAGCGCCCTCGGTGTGGCCCGGCTTGGAGGCCCTCACCTCCTCCCTGCCTGGGAGCATCCTGCGGCCTCTAATTTTCCATGTGCTGCTGCAGCTGGGGGCACTGAGCGCGCTTGCTGGGGGCGGGGGCTGCGGGGGAGGGGAGGGCAGGGAGGCAACGGGCCAGGGACAGACACCTGCCTCTGGAGGACCCAGCCCCAGCGCCCGGCCTGGTCCTTGCTGCCTCTCACCTACCGCCTGGGGTCCGAGACCCCTGACTCTCGGTGTGTGTGGGGCGCACATGGTGGGACGTGTGTGTGTGTGTGTGTGTGTGTGTGTGTGTGTGTGTGTGTCTGTGGCGTGCGTGACGAGGCTAGCTGGAGAAGGGCGGCCGGGGCACACCAGTTGGGTGGGGGAGGGCCCTGTGCGTCCATGTCCTCCCCCAGGCTGGAGCCACGCAGGCCTTGCTGCTTCTGGGTGGCAGCCTCGGGGCTCGGGCTGGGGGCCTCCGTTTCCTCATCTGATGAGAGGGGGCATGCTTCCCTGGGCCCCGAGAGACCCCAGAGCCTGCCGTGAGCACTTCACATCCCTGCGAATTCCATGGGCTGCTGTCAGTGAGGAGCTGGGTCAGCGCCCGTGGTGATCTGGGCCTGCCACCAGGGCCGTGAGGGCTCGGGGCACTGCAGGCCAGGGCCCCTTGAGACGGGGAGGGCAGCAGATGGGGAGGCAGGCCGAGGGGTCAGCTGGGTGCCGGGCGGGCTGGGAGAGCTTGGGGCGCCCTCCCAGACTCCAGGGCGTGCAGGAGGTAACTTTAGGACATGTGGCCAGGCGCCCCCCCAGGCGGGGAGTGGACGAGGCTAGCTGTCCCCTGCAGTGGCCCCTTCTGGAAACCCAAACAAACCTCACAGGTGTAGGTGACTTCCTGGACGCTTGGGCCTCAGGTTGCGGGGAAGCCGGTGAGTGGCGTGCTGGGGACTCGGCTTGTGAGGTGATGTCTGGGAGCTGCTGCCGCCGCCACCGGAACCCCAGCGTGGCAGACAGGGCCTCCTCCCCGGCACAGCGGAGGCCTGGCTTGAGGGCTCTGCACTGCCACCTGTTCCCGCTGGGGTCTGGGCACAGGGCCACCACCCAGTGTGGAGCGTGGAGAGGACCAGCACAGGGGCCGTGGACACCCTGGCCAGCAGCGGGCGCAGCTCTGCTGGCCCTGAGCTCGGTGCAGTAGTTAAGAGCACTAGTTTAAGGATCACTGCATATGAAGGGTTTGCAGGTAGTCAGGTCGATGGCTTACTGGGGTGTTCTGATGGTTATTATTACTGAAATGGCCTGACCCAAGACCTGGCTAGAGGGATGGGGCTGACCGGCAGGCCTGGGCGCAGGACAGAGCTGGCCCCAGTTTCCTAACCAGGGACGTTCAGTTGGTAAGTGGTGATAACAGTTCCCAGAGGACAGATGACTGGTGGACATGGCCCTGGAGTTGGGGCTGACTTTGGGGCCCAACCAGCTGTGGGTGGAAGGGAAGGACAGGGGAGGCAGACAGCAGTCTTAGGGTTCCCCAGGCACGTATATGGGTCTTAATGTCTAAGAGGGGAAAGTTCCTTTATTTTAATATTTTTAAATATGTGTGGCATTGGGGATGGAAACCAGCGTGTGTGTGTGTGTGTGTGTGTGTGTGTGTGTGTGTGTGTGTTCTACCTGTGAGCCTCAGCCCTATTTTATTCTTTACTTTGAAAGAGGGTCTTGCTGAGTTGCTGAGGCTGGCCTCAAGCCTGCGATCCTCCTGTCTCGGCCTCCTGAGTACTGAGATTATCAAAGTTCCTTTCTTTCCAGCACGGTGCTGAGAACCAGTAAACATGGAGTGAGAGGCTTCCTAAGAAATCTTCAGCAGAGTGTGGTGGGCACCTTGCCAGTCCCTGGGGGCCTCTCAGGATATGGAAGAGACGTTTCTCCTGGAAGCCCCAGACGGGAAGGACAGGAAGAGCCTCGGCAGGGAGGGAGGGCGGGGCTGGGAGCGGGGGCGTGGTCAGACGCAGGCGCAGCAGAGGCTGGAGAGGCTCAGTTTGGCCGGGTCCCCTGCATTCCCAGCTTTCTTGTTGACCTTGGGCAGCAACAGGACGAAGGTCATAGCCAGGGCACAATGGTAGCAGCTGTGCACATAGGTATAGTCCCAATCCTGCAGAGGGGGGAGTCAGCCTGTGGGTCAGTCTCTTCCCAAAGCCTGCCCCCCAAGACCTACCCCGCCATTCTGGCCCTGGCCCTGGCCCTCCAGGGTCCTGTCCTGCTCTGCCTCAGGGTCTGGTATAGAGCGGCTTTC
Source organism: Muscardinus avellanarius (assembly GCF_963383645.1). Lineage (NCBI taxonomy): Eukaryota > Metazoa > Chordata > Mammalia > Rodentia > Gliridae > Muscardinus > Muscardinus avellanarius. The sequence continues at coordinate 2,396,779 of NC_137799.1, forward strand.
CAGCCACCAAACCTCGACAGCATTAAAGGACCCCATGCTGCTAAGGCGGCCTCTGAAAGGTGGCTGGGACGGCTCCCTCCCATCTCACCCCTCCCCTCCTCCTGGCTGGGCCCCAGCCCCAGGCCCAGGCCCCTGTTGGTCCATGCCTATCATCCCAGGGGCAAATCCCCTGAAGCCAGGGCCCGTCTCGGTCTCTGCAGCCCCCGGGTCCACACAGGCTGCAATGCTGGGGTGCTGTGAATAGACTGTGCCCCCTCCCACCATGGGAGGGGCAGGGAGGCAGGAGCGAGGTGAGGGCACCGCCTGGCCGCCTGCCGGAGCGGGGCCGCGCTGAGCTCTCTGGTGGCCAGGCCCTCCCCACTAGGTACCTCAAAGAAGAAACGCAGCATCAGGGCCAGCGCCCCGAAGCAGAGGCCGGGGCCTATCTGCTGGGTGTAGACGCTCTTGTCGGGGTACAGGCCCTTCTTCTCCTTCATCTTCTGCAGCTGCAGGGGAGAGTCAGCAAGCCCTTAGGGTGCAGTGTTGGCGATGCCCCTCCCTCAGCCGGCTGGATATGGCCCCCACACACAGCCTTTCATCCAGGCAGATGGGCCCCACATCTCCAGGCGGCGTGGCCAGTGCTGCTGGACCCAGGCTCCTCCATGCAGGAGCAGTGGAGGTCCCGACCCGGGTGCCTGACTGCATGGGGGACCGCTGGGCCAGATGGCCGGAGGGTCCCCCCTCCTGACTCTTTGGAGGTTAACAGTGCTGCCCCTTGCTCTTTGCAGCCAGAGGTAAGCCTCAGCGAAAGGATCTTGGCGCCCTTGGCACCGCAGGCCCAGAGTGGCCCAGGGGTGGCACGTGTGTTTTTCCAGGGGACTTTAGTTCACACCCGGGCAGACACCGTTTGCTTTACTGGTTAAAGGAGGAGTTGGCATTATCAGACGGCTCCGTGACACTAACCCTGATTTCTCAGGCTCCGATGGCTAGAGAAGGTTCTGGTGATGTTCAGCCCAGAGGGTAGGCGAGCCACAGGGAAGACGAGGCGAATGCCTCTCCCCACTGCACACACATGCCCTTGGGGCCGGAGTGTCCCAGAACCCAGGCTGCTCCCATCACAGCCTGTTGTGTGAGGTATATGCCAGGCGCGGGGCAGCGCCCCAGCTGCCCACACCAGTGAGGCCGGAACGACCTGGCCAGGGCAGGTTTGGTCACCAAAGGATCTTTGGAATAGGGACCAGTTTTCAGTTTTCTGGAATTTGCCGCGGCTTCCAGGAGTCAAGGCAGATGGGATGGGGCCGGCCGATGGTGCAGCTTGGGTGTGGGTGAGCAGCCAAGGTTGCCTACAGCCCTGGCACTTGGGCCCAGAAGGGCGCTACCCAAGGTCACTGGCGGGCCTGGCCTTGCCCCTGGGAGCCCCGTCCCCCAACTCTCTCCACTTCTGCTCCCCAAAGGCTGTTGCAGAGTCTCTCCTGACAGGCCTCGGGAGGAACATCAACCCCAATTCCAGGCAGCAACCTCTCTTGAACATCCGAAATAAACTGCCTCTTCAATGGTCTAAAAATCGGGTTGAGCCCCAGATCCAGGGGGCAGCCGCCTCCTCTGCTCCTGGGAGCTGGAACCGAGGCCCCAGAGAGCCTCCCTCCTGGCACTTAGCGGGGTGCTAGGGACTGAATCTCATCCCAGCCAATTAAAATCCAGCCAGACTCAGATTGGCCATGCAGCCCCCTGGCTGGACGAGGAAGGGGGTTATCAGGAGTCTGTGTTTACACATTCCAACATGTTAATTAACCCCACCACCCCACCCCAGGCAGGGCTCAGGCTCCGGGGTCAACCCAGGGCCAGCCTGGCTTCCCCGAGAAGGAGGCCTGTTCTCTGTTCTCCCACTTGAAGTCGGGTCCAGCTCCGCTACCCTGCAGGCCCTCGGGCCCTGATGCCTACACTCCATGCCCCTAAGCCCAGCGCCGCTCTCCGCTGCGGGAGGAACAGAGAGTGTTGGGAAAGCTTACGCCGACACTTCCTTCCCTTCCCCACAGCTGTGGACCAGCTGGGCGGCCCCTCTGGGTACCCGCTTGGCCCTTCTTCCCTGGGGGCCTCGCTGCAGCCTGCTGGAGCCTTGGCTGCCTGTCCCATGCTGCGCCCTACGTCCCGGCCCAGCCCACGGCTCCGCAGAAGTATGGTTGCAGCCGCGCTGAGGTGCGAGGACCCCAAGATGCCGTTCCACGGGGTGGGGGTCAGAATGTGGCAGAGGGACGCTAATTGAGGGCGCAGTCGGAGCCCGCTGACCTTCTGGGGCGGTGTTCTGCTCTCTCCTGCTCTGAGCTGGGCCCAGGGGATGCCATATCGTCTCTCTCTGACTTTGGCTGGCTCGGATGGGCTCCAGGTCTTGCAGCCAGGAGGCCTTGGTACGACAGAGGGGCAGGAGCCTAGCAAGCGGGTGTGCAGGGCCTTGGGAGCACCAGGCCGCCAGGTGTCCCTGCCCCAGAGTCCATCGGGTTGGATCATCTTGCCTACACTCTCCATCCTTGCGGGAAGCTGGCCCGGGCTTCCTCCCTCCGGGTCTCCCAGGCAACCCAGGCTCTACTGCCTCTACCTCTGCGGCCCTTGGTTGCTGGGCACAGAGCTGGGGGAGGGGAGGCTCAGAGCTCGTGACTCAACCAGAGTAAACCAGTGCGGCTGGAGGGCCCAGCTGCTGCTCCTTCCTCTGGCTCTTCATGGAATCCCCGGCTCCTGCTGCCTGTGAGGGCAGAGACATGAAGCCCCCGGAGGCAGGAGGAGTCTGGGCGTGGAGGGGTGCCAGCCCCCTGGGTCCCGTCTGCTGAGGCGCACGGTACGCACCCACTTGGTTGCGATGATGAGGATGGCCATGCCGATGGGGCCGGAGTACACCCCGTAGCCGCGGCGATCCTGGTAGATCCGCACCGCGATGGTCAGCACGCCGAGCACCACGAACGTCGACCTCTGAGGCTCATCAAAGTCAGCCAGTGCTGGGGCAGGGAGACAGCGAGCAATGGGTGGCCCCGCCTGCCGTACCACCCACTGGTGCCACACGGGGCATCCCCTCTGCACCCTGCCAGCGGGACCCAGGGGCCCAGCTAGGTCCCCGAGAGGTGCCACCCCAGCCGGGTTTAGAGGAAAAGCAGAGGCTTCCCCAGCTGGGATTAGGCGCAGAGTCCCTGTTTTCATAAAAGACCCGTACACAAGAGAATGGGGCTAAGCGTTTCCATAGGGCTGCCAGGAGTCAGGCAGGAGGGGACGGGCTGCTTCTAGGGTCAGCTAAATGTCAGGGCCTCATTAATGGGGACCCCTGTGCGGACAGAGCCATCAGCTGAAGTCAAGGCTGGCCTTCCTTCTCTCTCTCCTTTTTCCCTCCCTCCCTTCTTTCTTTCCTTCGTCCCTTCCTTCCTGGGGATGGAACCCAGAGCCTTGCACGTACTAGCCAAATGCTCTACCACAGAGCCCCGGCCTCTAGCGCCAAGCTGAGGCTTTTGAATGGCCCCGTCTTTCTAAAACCCTGAGCCAAGCCGGGCGTGGTGGCGCACGCTTGTAATCCCCGCGCTTGGGAGGCGGAGACAGGAAGATCGCGCAGGTTCGAAGCCAGCCCGCGCGCTGGCTTAGGAGACCCTGTTTCTAAATAAAAATATAAAAATAGGTCTGGGAGTGTAGCCCGGAGGTAGAAGGGCTTCCAGGAACCCCAGTACCACCAAAAAAAAAAAAAAAAAAAAAAAACCCTGAGCCAAAACTGCCCGACGTGCGCAGACGCGCGCAGACCTTCCCGCGAGCCTCCGGGACGTGGAGAGCCCGAGCCTAGCGTGGCGGTTCTCGCCTGGGGAGGCGAGGGCGGGCGCCCACGCACGCTCTCCTGTGTTGACTTCTGTTCTTTGCCTCTGTCATAACAAGCATTTAGCAAGTGAGTCACTTAAGAGGGATACGGAAAGCGAGCACTTGAGACCTGCCTGCGCCCCGCCTGCCTGTCCTTTTTCTCGACGACGCCCAGCTCTGAGCCAGGGGAGGGCGGGCTTCCTAGGGTCCGGGTGGGTGCGGGCGGCCACTCACCCATCAGGGAGACCCACATGCTCAGCGCCGTCCCGTAGATGCTGAAATACTCCAGGAGGTCTCGACGCATAAAGCACAGCACAGACAAGCCCGGCCCTTCGCAGGCGTGATGGAGCTGCCAGAAAACCCACAGGTCAGCGGGCGGGGCCGGCTGCAGCTGGGCGGGCAGGGCTGACCCGAGCCACAGCTGTGAGACAGTTGTCCCATCTGATCAATAGAGGCACCGCAGGGTGTGCCCCTCGCAGGGTCTCGTGGGATCAAGCAGATGATGAGGTGCTGGGTGGGCACCATTTTGGCAGAGAACCCCCTTCTCTGGCCTGACTAGGGACCCTAAAGTGTGATCCACACCCACCTGCTGCATCTGGGTTTACTGAAAGCCCAGGTGGGTGTGTTTGTGAACCAATCTTTGGTGCGAGGCCGGAACCTCATCCTTGGGTCCTTACCTTCGGGTCCCTGGGTGCAAATGTCCCTGTAATGACTGGTCAACCCCGCAGCAGCGTTCTCAGGCTGGAGTGGGCGTCTGAATGCTAGGGACTCATTAAGACACAGTGAAAAGCGGGCGTGGTGGTGCACGCTTGTAATCCCAGCATTTGGGAGGGTGAGACCAGAGGATCGTGGTTTGTGGCCAGCCTCAGAACTCAGGCCCTCTGCAACTCAGTGAGACCCTGTTTCAAAATAAAGAATAAAAAATAGGGCTGGGGGTGTAGCTTGGAGGTAGAATGCCCCCCAGTACCGGAAAAAAAAAAAAAGATACAGCGGCTGGGCCCCACCCCGAGAGCCGCCAGCCCAGTAGCCCTGGCTAGCGTGGAGACGTGCATTTTCTGTAGCTCTCATGGGACCATGCTTTGAGAGACGCAGATTGGTAGCTTTCAGCTTCTGCCTATCTGGAGAGGAGGAGGAGCCTGGACGCCCAGGCAGGGGCTGCACACAGCGTCCCGGGTGCATCTGTCTTCCCGTATTCTTACGGCTGTCCCCTGGACACCTAACTTAATAGCAACTATATTAAAGTAAAATGTCTATATGGGGTTATTTTCCAAGCAGTCAGCTTACTTCTTATGCCAAACAACCTTCTCCTTTGCATGCTCATTTCATGGTTTTTAAGTAATATTTAATTACATGACATAATTATTTTGACAAGTTCGACCGGCATAAACAAGCCTGGGGGCCGAGCACAGTGCGGCCTTGGTGCTCCGGCTCAGCGGGAGGCAGCAGCATCCTGGCGCTCCGCCCGTCTGGAGGCCTCGGGCGGCGCAGCAGAGGGAGAAGGGCCGGGGGATCGGCCAGTGGAGCAAGTCGGGCTCCTTAGGGAGCGCCTGCTGGCTGCGGCTGTACGCGGCCTAAGGCTAAGGTGCACGGGAGGCATCAGTAGAGATACCACCTCCAGACCAAGGGGGAGGTGGTGGTCCTGCTTTTCTGTTCTGGTCAGATCCACCCAGAGAACTGTGCTGAGCTTTGGAGGTTAGACCTTCTATGAAATGGGACTGGCAAAGAAGAAGGCAGAGGAGGGTAACCAGGTGTAAGGCCTGACTGCTTAGATCAGGGAAAGAGAAGCTTCGGGCTGGGTCTGATCAAGGCGTTTAAGTCTCTGTGAGGTAGACAAGGCAGGAGATGCAGGCCTTATGATGTTCCGTTCTCCTGGCTCCTTTCAGAACCACATCTCCCACCCACACCGACCCCCATCACCGTCTCTGCCTCTCCTCACAGCACAGACTAAGGCTTCATGCACCGCAAGGCTCTGGCAGTGTTAGTGCGAGGCCGCCGTCGGGAGGAGGGATAGTACGTGCTGTCCTGGTGAGGCACTGCCCATCGATGTGGGGCCAGGGACAGAAGATTTGGAGTGATTTGGAGTGCCAGCCCGCCCACCAGCCCCTGGCTGGCTAGGGTGCTACGGGATGGTGGTGGGGCCTGGCACTCTGCAGGGGAGCTGGGGTGGGAGGCCGACTGCTCAGGCCGCTGGGGGTGAAGTGCAGAGCCTGGGGTCATGGCCACAGAGGGCAGATGTGGGAGGAGAGGAACGCAGCACTGCCTCCCGAGGTCAGGCTGTCGCCCTGAGGCCCAGGACATTTGTCACCGCAGGCAGCTGCCCTGCTGCTCTGGGCGGCCGGGTGGGGCTGGGTGGGCCTCTGAGGCCAGCCACAGAGGCAGCTGTGGGGCCAGCCTAGGCCTGGTGGGGGAAGGGAGCTGCGAGTGCTTTGGGGACAAGACCCCTCTTTCCTCCCTGGCTGGTCCTCTGCCAAATAGAAGCACGATGCTGGCCAGGCTGGGGTCCTACGAGGAGCAGGTGAGCTGTCACTCAACAAGATGTGTGGGATGAGCTGGGGCTCCGGAGTGTGTCCACACACAGCGCCTTTGGCGTCCCAGCCTCTCTGCCAGTCCCATCACCTGCCAAGTGGGAATCCCAGTGCTGGGCCAGGGGAGGTGTAGGGCCCCCAGCACAGCCCCTGCCCGGGGCATTGGCTCCTCATCATTGGCGCTCACTCCGACCCCAGGGCATCCAGGTCCCAGAAGGATCCTCCTGTCCCAAGTCACTGTTACCCAGGCACCACCTTGGGTGGGGTGTGTGCCGCCCTATCCCCTGTTGCAGGCACCCCTGGATCCTGCTGCTGCAGGCAGAGCGACTGGAATGCAGGATGCGGGTGACGTGTGGACACACGGTGAGCTCATGTGTGCTCACTCCTTGGGGCCATCTGTGCGCCACGCACACACGTGGGCTCTGGCCCTCCCAGGCCCTGGCCCCAGGGAGCGAGGCTGGCCTGAAATGTGAGGTCCCACACTCCGGCTCTGCCACCCAGAGGGGTTGGGGGACTGCTTGCTGCTCAGTCCCAGCTCAGGCCGGGAGCTGGGCTGTCAGGCGAGGAAGGTAAGCAGGAGGGCTGGGAGAGCTAGGTGAGAAGGCAGGGCTGCCCTTGGAGTGCAGCAGCCAGGGCCAGTGGGTGTGTCTCAGAGGACTGGGGCAGGGAGGCAGGAGGGCATGCAGATGGTGGATGGATGGATGGATGGATGGATGGATGGATGGATGGATGAATGGATGGGTGGGTGGATGGGTGGGTAGATGGATGGGTGGATGGATGGGTGGGTGGATGGATGGGTGGATGAATGGGTGGATGGATAGGTGGGTGGATGGGTGGATGGATGGGTGGATGAATGGGTGGGTAGATGGATGGGTGGATGAATGGGTGGATGGATAGGTGGGTGGATGGGTGGATGGATGGGTGGATGAATGGGTGGGTGGATGGGTGGGTGGATGGATGGATGGGTGGGTGGGTGGATGAGTGGGTGGATGGATGGGTGGATGGATGGGTGGATGGGTGGGTGGATGGACGTGTGGATGGATGGGTGGGTGGATGGGTGGATGAATGGATGGGTGGATGGGTGGGTGGATAGGTAGGTGGATGGGTGGGTGGATGGGTGGATGAATGGATGGGTGGATGGGTGGGTGGATAGGTAGGTGGATGGGTGGGTGGATGGGTGGATGGGTGGATGGATGGGTGGGTGGATGGGTGGGTGGATGGATGGATGGATGGGTGGATGGATGGGTGGGTGGATGGGTGGGTGGATGGATGGGTGGATGGGTGGGTGGATGGGTGGGTGGATGGATGGATGGGTGAATGGATGGGTGGGTGGATGGATGGGTGGGTGGATGGGTGGGTGGATGGGTGGGTGGATGGATGGATGGATGGATGGATGGATGGATGGGTGGGTGGGTGGGTGGATGGATGGGTGGGTGGATGGGTGGGTGGATGGGTGGATGAATGGATGGGTGGATGGGTGGGTGCGTGGGCAGAGATAGGTGATGGAGAGACAGAGATGATTAGATAGATAGGTAAGCCAGGCATGGCCATACATGCCTTGAATCCTTGGGAAACTGAGACAGGAGGATCTCAGGTTTGAGGCCATCAGCAACTTAGCAAGATGCTGTTTCAAAATAAGAAATAATAATAATAGAAGGTTGGGGGTGTAGCATGTAGCTTAGAGGTAGAATGTCCCTGGGTTCAATCCCCAGTGTATAAAAAAGATAAATGATTGATAATTGATGTGATGGTGATTGGTTAGGTATTGATTATTAGGTGATTATTAGTTTATTGATTATTGATTTTAGGTAGGTGATTATAGACAGATGATTGATTAGATGAATCGACAGACAGGTTGGTAGGTAGAGGCAAGTTAGAGGGACAGATGGAGCCAGAGAGACACGTGAAGGGTCAGGGGAACAAACTGGAGAAGGGAAGACCTAGGGCCCAGAAGGGGAGCAGGCTCTGTGGGGCTGTGATTCTAGAAGTCAAAAAAGCCAAGATTAGATGGGGCGGGTGGGGAGGCGAGGGACGGCGCAGGTAGGCACGGAAACCCGGTAAGAAGAGAAAGAGAGGGGAAGAGAGCCATGGCAGGGCAGGAGGAGAGGCAGACGGCCCAGAAGCAAGACGCTGAGCACAGCCGGCTGGCAGCTAGGAGCTCCGCTACAAGACGGAGATCACTGACAGGTAGCTGGAGACAGGGTGCCGGGAGGAGGTGCTGGAGCCAGTCGGCCAGACGTACAGAGAGGAAGCAGGGCCAGGGGGAGAGCAGGCCGGGAGGGGCAGGTGGCGGCAGGACCAAGCGGGCGGCTTGACTTGCTGGGTGCTGACATCCTCCATTGCGTCCTCTGTCCCCGCTGGCCCCCTCCCAGGCAACGTCCTCCCCGAGGGCAGCCTGGAGGACCTCATGACTGTCATCCCAGAACACTCCCAGCCCAGAGGAGGAAACCAAAGTCCCAAGCTGGGCAGGGGGAGCGTGGGCCTCCTCGCTCACCTCTAGGTTCCATCCACCCTGGGCTCTTTCACTTCTAAGTCACGCTGCCTCGTCATCCCCTCCCAGGGGCCTGGGGCCCAGCCTTACCGCTATGAAGAACATGGTGAAGAGGTAGACCATGGCCTCCATGTGGAATCGCCTCTTGGCAGCCACGCTGACCGTGGGGAGGAGGGCCAGGCTGCTGAGGGTGGGCAGGAGCAGTTTGGTCACCAGCGCCCCCATGGGTGGGAGGAAGGCACGGGCTGGGGCGCAGTGGCTGGGGGCCTCCGGGGTCCCCAGGACAGGCACAGCAAGGCCCGCTCCAGCAGGGCTCTGGTCAGCTGTGGGGGCGCCCACGAGGAGGGCTTAAGTGCCCGGCCAGGCATGTATGCAACGCCCGCCGGGCCGACAGCTGCCGCACCACGTGGTCAGCACTTGCCCCTGATTTTTTTTGATGTGTGTGTATGTGTGTGTCTATATTTGCTTTCTCTGGGGCAACAACCTCGGGGAACTGTCACCCTGCGTGCCACGCCTGGAACTTCTGGCCATCTTCCATCCTGGCCTATTCCCTAGGATGGGTAGACCAGTGGGCGCTGTGACTGTGGCCGCGTGTCCATGGGGCAGGAGATGAGAGAGCCCGGAGGGTAGCCAGGTCTGGCCACGGGGGACCTTGCAGTAGACGCCGGGCCTGACCGCCGTGTGTGCTTCTGGCTGGCCGGCTCTCAGCTCAGTCCTGTGCCCTGGTACCTCGCTTCAGCCCTGGGGCTGCCCACCAGGGCCCACTCCTCCCTCCACCCCCAACTGCCCTCACCGCCCCTTTCTACACACTCCTTTGCAGGCCTTTAGGAAATTGCCAGGAACTCTCTGGCAGGAGCCCCTCCTCTCCCGGTCTGGGAATGCGGGTGTGTGGCCTGAGCTTCCCAGGCAGGTTGTCTCCGGATTCATGTGCAGTGAGCAAAACAACTTCTGAGCGGAGGCGTGTTGGCGCACGCTTGTCATCCCAGCATTCGGGAGGCTGAGACAGGAGGATCATGGTTTGCGGACAGCCTCAGGTACTTGGTGAGGCCCTTTGCAACTCAGTGAGACCTGGTTTCAAAATAAAAAATAAAAAACAGGGCTGGGGAGGTAGCTTGGAGGTAGAATGTCCCTGGGTTCCATCCCCAGTACCGCAAAATAAATAAATAAATAAATAAATAAATAAATAAATAAATAAATATTCTACTACCTTTTACCTGGGCACCATGGTATAATTCACACAGGACCTAAACCTGCCATCTGATGAGCTTTGACAGGTGTACCGCTGTGTAGCCCTCAGACTGTCTGTGCCTGTGTAGCCCTCAGACTGTCTGTGCTCGGCTCAGCACCTGGACACACTCCACGGTACCCTTGTGGCGAGCCCGGCAGGGCGGCGGCGGCTCTCATTCTGCGCAGGTCTGGCCTGGAGTTGGTGATGGACCCTGCCACTCGCGCTCTGGGCTCTGGCTTCCTCTGCTTTGTCTGCAAGGTGGTTCGCGCTGTGCAGTGGCTGGGTCCTCTGGTTGCTGGCACAGTCCCCTTTCCCTGGGAGCTGGATGTGGGTGTGCAGGCAGCAGGCGCCAGGACAAGGGTGGGCTGCAGCCCAGCGCCGGCCCCTCCAGGAGAGGCTACACTTGCTCCCTGCTTGGTGAGGCCCAGACTCCCCACCTTTCCTCCTGTCTGTGGGCACCTATATATTTTCCCAGAGCCCGTTTTCCTTATCTGCAGTTGACTGGAGCCCATTTCTGCCATTTGCACTGAGGCTCCTGGTCCTGTCCATCTTCCCTTTTAAGACCCCTGTGAGCCGTCTGAACTTCTCAGGGTCAAGTCCAGGTGCTCACAGAGACTGCTGGGCCATCTGCCACCCAGACCTGTCCCCAAACCCCATGCCCCAGCCGCTGCGCCTCCTGCCCCTCTGCTCTTCTGGTCAACAACGCTTTGTCCATTTGCAGCCTGGATGATGTGTCTGGGGAAGGCCTCCACGACCAGCAGCACCCCGCCCTCCAAGGTGCACACCTGCTGCAGTATCCTTCCCGTCCCTGTACGCCGTGGCTGAGCTACTGGTGTCGGTAGCTTGGGCTGTGTCCTCCCTGTCCTGCAGGGTCCAGGTCAGGGGCTCTGGCTGGTGGCGTTCCTGTCCTAGCCTGCCCATGCCCAAGCCTGGCACATGGTGGGTCTTTACCAAATGCCGACGGAGTGAATGATTTTGTTATAGAATGAATCAAGATCTCAGGGGCTGGGTCAGCCGGCGTCTCAGTCCAGCCTCTCAGAAGCCCAGTTCCTCTCCAAATGGGAAAACCAGTCCCTGCTGTGTGTGGCGTGGGGGTGGGAGGCGCACCCCCGGCTCCTCGAGTCCCAGGCCCTGGCTGCCCTGCTCCTTGGCTCCTGCCCCCCCCTCCCCCGGCTGGCTGGAGTGGGAAAGGCTGGAGAGGGCGTATGTTTAGATGTTAGCCGTCAGGTGCTGGACGGGCGCAGAGCGAGCTCTGTGGAGCCCTAAACCTGGCAGAGGCAGGAAGACACCCCACAGTTGGTCTGTGCAGGAGTGAGTGTGCGTGCTTAGCAGCTGTGAGCGGCGGGCCAGGGCTGGGAGCTTGGGAAGAGAAGGGGGGCAGCGGGGAGGGAGAAGCAGATCCGAACATGTGCTGCAGCGATTAAGGAGGAAGGGGCCGAGGGGGTGTCTCCTCGAGGAGGGGAGACAGGTGGCTGAGCCTGGGGCAGCCAGAGACCCCCCACACCAAGGCTGGACCACAAGCCGCCCCTGGGGGGAGTGGCAGAGAGCACAGTGGGGTGGGGGCGGCTGCGTGTGGCTCCCGTCCGAGCCCGGCTGCCTGGACACGCACCAACTGGCCGAGCAGAAGGCGTCCAGCTCCGAGCAGGACTAAAATGACCCTCTGTTCTTCCTGGAGCAGGGAAGTGGCTGGCCCTGGGGGGCTGGGAGTGGGGAAGACAAAGGGGGGGCAGATGCTTCGAGTGTTGCTGCCCCTGGGGACATGGGGAGGGGGCCAGGACGGAGCCGGGAGCTGGATCAAGTGGGGCAGCTGCGAGCCAGCGGAGACCACAGCTGGCCTGGGCCTCCCGCCCTAGAGGCCCTCGCCTGCCAGCCCCACCTGCCCTGGCCTTTAGTCCAGCAGACTCTGGACCCGGAGCCTCTGCTGGGGCTTCTCAGGGGCTGCCTCGTTCATGGCATAGCCTGAGCCTCTCCTGACCCAGGGGCCGGGCACACCTCTTCCCCTGCTCTGGACACATGGTCTTGAAAGTCGTTCATGAACATGGATGTCTGTTCAGCGCTGGTCACCCACCAACCATTCTTCCTACTGTGTCCTGTGGCCTTCTCGGAGCAGCCTCTGCTCTCCCCAATTTATGGAGGTGGAAGCTGAGGCCCTGAGGGGTGTGGGGACTTTCTCAAGGTCACCATCCATGCCTGAGTCCGGGGCCTTCCCTCCCTCATCAGGGGAGCCTGCAAGGGCCAGAGCTGTCCCGCTGACCTCTGTCCCCCCCAAGTTCCTGGCCCCCAGGTCCTGCCTAGCAGCTCTTAGAATGAGCCGGCCTCAGCTCCCAGCTCCCAGGGGCCCAGGCGTGTCCCTCCTCTGCCCAGCAGGTGGTGCTGGTCCCAGTGGGCGGCAGGGGTCAGTTCCAGGGCCCCAAAGTGGGGAGCAAGGGCTGACTACCCATGCTCCTCTCACCCGCAGCCTCGGGAGAGGCAGCTTTATTAGAGGTGTTAAATGCCTGCCATTCCACGCAGCTACCACCTAGGACAGCTTGGCCGCATCTGCGTCCCCCACGTGCACACCCAGGCCCAGCTCGGGTGGCCTTTGCTCGGTGGTGTGTGGCATCCACCCAGGCACCTCTGACTCCCTCCTGGGGCCGTGGCACCTGGCCAGCCACCCAGGGCTCCACCTCTGTGGGCAGTGCCACTGTGACTGCAGCGTGCCTGACACTGGGGCTGGGATCGGTCGTCGTACTGTCTTCAGCTGCCGGCTGAAAAGTGGCCGCTCAAGGCGCCCAGCACTTGCCGAGTGGGCGAGGCCGAGGCCCCAGCCCCTCCTGGCACGCCCCTTGGCTCTGTGAGCCTGTCTGCCCCTCAGGGTCTGCTGTGGGCCCTGGCAGGTGCATGGTGTCAGGGGCTCACAGCAGGGTTGCTCTCTGGTAAGCGCTGTAGCGTCTGCCCCATGAACCAGGGGATCCTCACCCTCTGTGAGGTGCATGGCTGCTGCCAGACCCAGGATCTGGGGCAGGGCTGGGATTTGAACTCAGAATTGCTCATTTGGACAAACCCTGAGCTGCCCGCTCCTCCACCGCAGCGCCAAGGGATGCTCCTGGCAAGTGCCGTTCCCGGAGGGAGGCTGAGCGGAGATGACGACACACAGTCGGCCGCAGTAGCAGCCCCCACTTTCTTCTGTGGACCCCAGGCATCTGGACCCATTGCTGCGGGAGCTCCTGGATGGCGCCTGTGGCAGAGGAGGGGGCCGGTAAGGATGCTGCCAGGAGCCCTTGAGTGTCGGAGACCCTCCTTGTTTTGCAAAGGCTGAGCACTGCTCCGGCTGGAGTCACCTCCCAGACGGCTCCTGGCCGCTGGGCAGGCTGCAAACTCCAGTGTAGGCAGCCCGGCTCCTGGCCGCAGCGGCCTGGGGGTCCAGCCCCACCTGTGGCTTCACTCAGCTCCCTTCTAGGCACCTCGGGCTTCTAACCCGTCCACGCTCCTGCTTGAGAACCTCAGCTATCCGCAGACAGCGTCCCTTAAGCTCCCCATCATGGCCTGATAGTAAACACCTCGTTCCCAGTTGAGAAGGGAGGAGGGGACCTAGTCAGTTCTGTGGGCTAGTCCAGGATGCGCAGCCCCCTCCCCAGTCAGGCCTTGCTGGGGGAGGGGTGCTGCCCCAGGAATGTCTACTCTCAGCAGTTGGCAAACCTCAGTGGGCTGCGTGCTGGGGGAGGGGCCCTCCTGGCTGGAAAGTGGGGAGCTGGCTGGCCAGCCCTACCCCTCACGGGCCCCCGCCTCCGACAGCCTCCCCTTTTCTCCTTCCAGTTCCCTGTCTTGCATCCCCACCTTGCAAACACATTATTCTCTCTGGGCTCCTGAGGCCCTGGGGACGGATCCTGTGGCTGTTCCCGGGTAGGCTGAGCCACCAGGGGCCTGAGTCTGACAGGACCCAGGTGTGTCTGGTTCTGACAGGCTCATAGCTGCCAGGCCCGGGAGGGGCTTCAGCCATGGTTCCTCTCTGGACAGGACCATATGATATGGTTTTGTCAGGACTGAGGAAATAGCTTCAGAAGCCGGGCGTGGTGGCGCATGCTTGTAATCCCTGCATTCGGGAGGCTGACAGGAGGATCATGGTTCTCGGAGAGCCTCAGCTACTTGGTGAGGCCCTTTGCAACTCAGTGAGACTCTGTTTCAAAATAAAGAATAAAAAATAGGGCTGGGGGTATAGCTCGGAGATCGAATTTCCCAATTTCCCAGACCTGCGAGGAAGGAAGAAAGAAAGAAAGAAAGAAAGAGCAAGCTTAAGGAAACCTGTGACCCAGGTCCCAGGGCAGCAGGGTTCCTCCTGTATCAACCCGGTGGGGAGACCACCTATTGCTCCGGGTTCACAGGCAACGAGAGGCACAAAGTCTTCTGACTCGCCCATAGTCACCTAGCTGGAAAGAGGTGGAGCTTGTATTCAAACCCAGGGAGCCTGGCTCCAGACCAGACCAAGAAGCAGACACGGCCCACAGGTGGCGGTCCTGTCACCACTGCTGGAAGAATAGCTGCTCTCTGCAGGGTCCCGCCTCCCAGGGGCTGCCCTCCTGGGTCTGGGCTCCAGGTCCCTGACCCTGAGCAGCCACCCCATCATGACGGGTGGAGTGGGTAAAAGAGTTCGCTGGGTGGGTGGTCGCTCCCGTCCATCCAGCCATCCAGGATGTCTCTGATAGGACACAGGGACCTCCAGAGTCAGACGTGGGTGAGTCCCCTATGTGGGAGGGGAAGGTTCTTCCCACAGGTTCAGCCCTGGGGCCCAGAGCACAGGGACTCTGGCCACTGCTCCAGCCAGGCAGGAGCCCATGCAGAGGGGCTAGTCCCTGGGGCTGCCAGAAACCCGTGTTCTTCCTCTGAGGCTGTCCTCCAAGGCCTGGTCCTCCGAGCTGACCAGATGGGCCCTTGCCGGCCCACTTCCTGTATGGGGACTCCGGCCAAGCCCCGCTCCCATGTCAATCCCAGCTCCCTTGAGCTTCTGAAGTATTGCGCTAGGCCTGGTGGTCTCTGCAGCTCCCTGGCCTGCCTCTCCTCGCCCCTCCTTGGGCTCCCCCAGAAACATTCCTGCTTCTTCACCTTGAAGCTCCTCCCCTTCACCAGGCCATGCAGCTGCTGCACCCCCAGCTGGAAGAGAGCAGAGAGGTGTCTCACCCTCCCCCCGAAGGATGAGGGCTCACATCAGCTCCTCAGTGCTGGAGGACCACCGCGTGCCAGGTGTCTGGAGTTGCTGAGGCTGCCGCTCCTGTGCTGGGATCCCAGCTGCAGGTCAGAGAGAGAGAGTCCAGCCAAACAAAGGCCCTGGGGGGCTCCCCAGAAGAGGTGGCCTTGTAAGAGCCTCAGTGTGTACAGAGGTGCCAAGGAGGGGCTCTAGTGGGCGGCCGGGGGCCGTTAGCTTTTTTGGTGACTGCCAGTGGCCCCAGCTCCAGACCCTTGCGCCGCGGGGGGCGGGGCGCAGTGAGCCCTGGCCTGGCTAGGCGGGTAGTCAGTCTCTGGTTGGCTCAGGCCATTCCGAAAGGCAGGTCAAAGCTTCTGCGAAATCCCAACGCGTGTCAACCATGCCTTTTATCGGCTGTTCAATGCCATCCTTCTCTGGGCACTGGAGACTTGCAGGGGGAGGCCCCTCACAGGTGCCCAGGACCCCCCTGGGTACACCGTGTAGCAGCTGTGGCTGGATGGGGGAGGACCTGGGAGGGCAGCCGAGGACCCATCCTGGGACGAGGGGGAGGGAGGACTTGGAATGCCTTCTCTGGAAGCCCCAGGCCACTGCGGATCCCACAGTGTTCATAGCTACCTGTGGGCCTCGAATCTGGGGGCTCCTGAAGGTCGGGGATGGGGGTGGCATGGAGCCTGGCCTGCAGGGTCACGCTTGTCAGAGAGCCCACAGTCACCAAGCTGGCCCTCCAGGCCCATCTCCCAGGTGGCCAGGGCTGCAGCCTGTGCTGTCCCGCCAAGCCAAGAGTAGATGCTGGGGAGAGTTGGTTGACTGTGGGGTCCCTCCCAAGGGAAACCGTTAGTCACTCTGGTGCTGGCGGGATGTGGACGCAGCGGAGCCAGGAGAACTTGGGAGTGTGCCAGAGCGTGCAGGGCCCTGGCAGCCGGCCGGAGGCGAGGAGAGCGGGTGGCAGAGGCTTCCAGACTGAGCGCGTCCGTTCCTGCGTTCGCCAAAGGGGCCCTGTGCACACTCACGGGCAGCGCGTGTCTGTGTGCATGGGGTTCTGTGTCAGGGCCCCGTGACAGGTTCCAGCATGTCTGCGCTTCAGCACACCGACCCCAGGGGGCAGTGTGGGCCCGGGCTAGGGTAGCCTGCGGATCCGGGTGACTGGGAGCTGCCCCAGACTCCCCAGCAGCTGCTGCTGGGAGGAGACTCAGCTGCTGGGAGCCCAGGACAGGAGGGTAGGCTGGGACAGAGCCACCTCCTCCGCGTGTGACCTCGAGCAGGTCACTGGACGCCTTGGCCTCCTCTGAACGTGGGTGGGTAGCAGAGATGCTGAGCGCGGGGCTCTTGGGGCTCTGGGTGCTCGATGCCAGCCACAGGTGTTGTTTTGCTACTAGCACTGATCTTTTCCGCCTTTCTGGCTCTTGGCCAGACACAGGGCAGGACTTTCTTCCCCAGGGTGCAGCCCTTAGCCATCCAGGGAGGCAGGAGGATGGAGGGAGAGAGGGAGGGAAGGAGGGGGGACTTCGGGCACCACTGTGGGCCTGTGGTAGTTGCAGCGTGGAGACAGGGCACGGGTGACACGGCTCAGATGACTTCCCAAGGCGGTGTCCCCGAGGCGCCCGCTTTGGATGCAGGACTCCCGAGAGCTTTGGGGGTCAGGGGCAGGTGCCTGGCCTTCGGGGTGGGGTTGGCCAGCCTCTCCCTGCAGGGATGGAAGGAGCCGGCTCCTGCCCAGGACCTCTCTGCATGATGGCTCTTCAGGAGCAGAGGCCCGAGCTCCAGGCTGGCCTGCCAGGGGCTGCCCAGCTGGCGTAGGGCTGGGCCAGCTGCCGTGCCCTGCCAAGCTGGTACTGAACATCTGTATAGCTCGCTGGGCCGCGCCATCAGTCCCCTCTCGGAGCCCTCAGCTGCACCCTGGAGTGGCCCCTGGGTCCCTTAGGTGCTGAGGCCTCTGCTCCTCAGGTCCTTTTGAGGCTGGCTGGGCGGCCTTGGAGCACGGGCTCCCCCCCCCCCACCCTGGACCTCAGTCTTTTCCTCCAAGGGGACCAGCAACCTGGAAGTTCCTTGCTGCGTGTTTCCCTCCTGCATCTCCGCTCACCCACAGGCGGGGTGGAGGCTGGCCCCTGGAGCTGAAGATGCACCTTGGGGAATGGGTTCCACCTCCCCACGCCAACCTCCCCTGTGACCTCCAGCTAGACACCAGCGTGCGTTTCCTACTCTGGACCCGGCGGGCCGGCCTCCGCTCCTGCTCCTGTTCCTCCTGCTCCTGGGCCGCCCCAGCAGCAGCTAGCAGGCAGCTGGGCCGGCCTGGCCGGGCTCCAGAGGCGCAGAGCGGGTTAAAGTGTGCGCCAGGCCAGCCGGCGGCGGCGGCAGCGGCGGGCGGGGGAGCAGCCTGGTGGGAAGTGTGAGTTCCTCCCCTGTCTGCCTGACAGCTATAAAGGCGGCTGTGGGCCGCAGAGCCGGCACTGGGCTGCAGGCCCCTCCCGGGAACCCCCTCCAGCAGATGCTCTTTGAAGTGGGAGAGGGAGGCGGGCTGGGGAGGCGGGACGCAAGTCTCCTGCTTGCTGTGGCTGCCGGCACAGCACTCTGGGCACAGAACGCACCTGGCGCCCCTGGGCCTACGCAGCTCTCGCCCGCCCTTTTCTTTGGAGGACAACCTGCTGAGCCAGGTAGGCCACCAAGAGCCACCCTGTCCCTGCTCACTTCTGGGGGTGTGAGAATCAGCCCATCTCAGGCCAGCCAACCTCTCAGAGTGGGGCAGAACGCCCCCCAGCCCCCCTGGGAGCCCCTAGGTCACAGAGGAGGGCTGGGCGGGGGTGGGGTGTCTGGGTCTGCAGAGCACTGCCCAGGGTAGCGTCTGGGGCCCAGCTTCTCCCCCTAAGATACTGCCCACCCGCCCGCACTGCAAACCTCCCACAGCCCCCCACCACCGCTCTGCGACCCCAGGAAGGGATGGATCCCAGCCCTGTCTGCGAACTTTAATGAAAACCAAGTGTGAGGTCAGCCGCACCTGTGTTCAGCCGGGGCTGGGTGCTGGGAGCCCCCGGGACCCAGGTGGGGCGCACATGGAGACCTGTGGGGGAGGGGCGGCCGGGCCTGGCCGGGCTGGGGGGGTCTCAAGGACTCTGGCTCCTAGCCCCAGGGTGCTCCCTGAGTCCTGGGGGGAGGAGTTCTTGCCGTAGCTCCCTGAACACCTGCAGGTGCTTGACCCGCAAGGCAAGGTAGAGGCTGCAGGGCAGAGGCCACTGGAATTGGTTTCAGGGGCGCCAGGAATGGGTGCCCTCCCTCCCTAGCTAATGGGCGTGGAGTTTGCTCAGGGGCCTGGGGCCAGCTGCCTGCTTTCCTGTGTGGCTTTGGTTTTTCGGCTGCCCCTCTGGGCTCTGGCCTGGGTGGTTCCCGAATCCCCTTCTCTAACCCACTGCCAAACCCCGGGCAGAGGCCAGCAGTGCCCGCCCTTCCCTTCGGGGGCAGGGTCCATGCGGAGGGTCAGGTGGGACAGGACTGAAGCCTCCCCAGTGTGACTCGACGCGGGGCTCAGCCACGTGGTCCCGGGCTGCTGCCATGATGGTGTAAGTGGCAGCACCTCCTGTCCTCTGCCCCAGACCCCTGGGCTGGACCTCACCTAAGTGCCAGCTACCTCTGGATGCCCTGCCATGAGGAAGCTCACGAGAGGGTGAGGCTGGGGCAGCAAGCTGAGGCGCAGAGACCAGACAGCCCAGGCCATCAGCCCCCTGCACCTCCCTACCCGCCTCCCGCCCTCTGGCCCTCCCTGGCTTCCTGCAGAGCCATGCTGCAGGGAGTTCCAACATCTGGAGGCAAAACCTTCAGATCAGGGTGGCCCCGACTTGGCACGCACACCACCTCTCTGTGCCTAAGCCTGGGCAGGCATCTCTAATCGCTCCCTGAGTTCCTCCTTCAGATGGATGGCTCAGCCCCTGCCTTGGGGTCTCCCAGGCAGCCACTACCACTGATCCCAGATAAGCTGGCTGCCTGGGGCACTGGGTGAAAAGGCTTCTCCCCTAAGCTGGGTCTGGCTTGGTGGTGACAGTGGCCTTGTTTCCAGGATGGACGGCGGGCAGTGGCATTCACGCTGGGCCTGGGGCCTGCTGGCCATGGTGGTTGTGGCTGGGGGTACAGCATCCACCGAGGCCACGGTGAGTGGGGCGTTGTTGTCCAGGTCCCCAGCCCCTCCCCTGGTGCTGTGGTCACTCCCAAGTGGGCTGACTTTGGAGAGGCTGTGTAGCAGGTGCAGACACAGGCCCAGGGGTCCTGGCCTGGGCTTTGGCTACTCTGGAGCCCTAACCCCGTGGTGGAGAGTGACTGAGGGTGGTCTGAAGAGGCAGGTGTGCAGGGTGGGCTGCATCCCAGAGGTGGGCGGAGCCTCTGGAGCCTACCAAGTCCCTGGGTGTTCAGATCTTAAGACTCAGAACCCCCAGCCTGGGCCCCTGGGGAGCTCCCTCTAGACCACCCAGGAGGCCTAAACCTAGACTGCTGAGCCACCCGGCCATGGGCCCTGCAGGGTGCGTCCTGCTGTCTGGCCCACGGATGTCCTCAGGCCTGGGCGCAGGCCCATCCTACTGGGGGCTTGAGCCTCCGCTGACTGCTGATGGCTGCGGGCCTCTTGCCAGGACAACAGCCCCACCTCCAGCAGCCTGGAGGGGGCCGCCGACGCCACCGCCTACTGGTGGGGGGAGTGGACCAAGTGGACCGCGTGTTCCCGCAGCTGCGGCGGTGGGGTGACATCCCAGGAGCGGCACTGCCTGCAGCAGAGGTGTGAGGCTGGTGTGGCCCCGGGCACGGGTGGGCCGCCTGTGGGCGAGGGGCAGGGGGCAGGCTGCAGCCTGCTGGCTTCCCACGCCGGGGGGCGGGCTGTCTCCCACTCTTCCTCCGAGGATATGGCTCCTGATGGGTGTCCGGCAAGGTTGTCCTGGGGCTTCCAGCGCTCCGGGAGGCCTCCCTAGGGAGGCAGGATCTGACTTTAGGGCTCCATCACTGCGGGCCATCCCTGGGGAGTGGTCAGGCTGGCAAGTCCCCTGCAGCCCTTGCTCAGCACCCATCTTCCGCCAGGAGGAAGTCTGTCCCGAGTGCCGGCAACAGGACCTGTACCGGCACATCCAAGCGGTACCAGCTCTGCAGAGTACAGGTGAGGCTGGACTGGAGCCAGCTGCCCCGCCACCCCCACTCTGCCCCTCCGCCTCATCCCTGGGGCCCCGTGGCTCTCCTCCCTGGGTCTGTCCCTTTCAGGAGAGTGGGGTTGACATTCGGTCTCAGACTGAGCTCTTGGGCAACTGACCACTGCGTCTGCCCATGATTCTCTAGTTTGTGCCCGGTGGATGGGCTTCCTCAGCTCCTGGAACTTCAGGGTTACATGCCTGTAACATGTGGGCACCAGGCGCTCCCAGAAGACTGTGTGGCTGCTTGGCTTGCCAGTCCAGGTCCAGGCACCCTGAGCTCGCCTCTGCTCTCAGTAGCCCCTGCCGCTGCTTGTGCTGAGAACCGTGGTGGCACAGGAGGCATCGGCTCCGGCCACAGGGGCCACTCTCCATGGGGCCGGTGCTGGTCTGGGGCCGAATGCCCATCCCAGGCTGGCTGGGGTGTGGGGGTGTCGGCTTGCTGCTGGGTGCCTGCCTGTGTGTACCTGTGGGGCATGTGTGTGCGGTTCTAGGGGCTCCCGAGGGAGACACGGCCTCTCCAAGTTCCAGCCCCGGGAGGACAGTTCTTGCCCTCTGCCCTGGGGTCCTCATCTATGAAGCCACCCCCCCTCCCGCCATTCAGTCCCTGGGTATGGCCATCGCCTGCGCTGACCCTGTCACGGGTGTTTTGGTGACACATAGAGATTTCCCCAGGGATGGAGGACAGTTAGGGCCAGTGTAGACAGAGTCATGGGGTCCCGCCCCCTCGAGCACACGGCTGGGGAGAAGGCCAGGGTGGTGGAGAGGGTGGGGAGGGTCATATCCAGAGCATGAGGGAGACACCGCTGCTCCAGTGTGACCAGAGCAGGGAGACTGAGCGAGGCCGAGGGGCGTCCGGCTGCGGCCACTTCCTGCTCGGCCTGGACAGAAGCCCTGGCAGGCCGAGCCCCTCCTGGAGCTTCCTCCCCGCCTTCCTCTTTCCAGGAGTGTCCGCCGGACGGGAGGAGCTTCCGTGAGGAGCAGTGTGTCTCCTTCAACGCCCGCGTGTACGATGGGCGGGCGTACCAGTGGAAGCCCCTGTACCCCGGTACCTGCAGCCCCGGGAACCTGCCTGCTTCCAGGGGCAGAGAGTGGGGTGGCTCTTTCTCCCCCAGGACTGAAGCCCATGGGTGGGCAGGTGGGGAAACCGAGGCCTGGGGTCAGGGGTCTTTTGGAGGCTGTGGTAGCCAGTCTCAGAGCCAGGGCCTGGAGGGCTATCCCCTCCCCATGACCTTTGACATCACCCTGGACAGATAGTAGGGCCCAGTTTCCTGCAGGCCTGGCCTCTGAGGTCTGGCCTCTTCTACTTACTGGTTCCAGGCTTGGACAGGAACCAGCCTAGACAGCCTAAGCAGGGGCTGGCCCCGGTCCCACGGGGGCCCGTGGTTTACAGCAGCCCCCTCTCCCCGTGGCAGCCGCAGTGTAAGGGAGGGGGGCTGGTCCGTTCCCTGGGGTGCACCTGGGGTGCCCAGGGACATTGAGTCAGCTCAGGTCTCCTGCAGTCGGGGCCCGCCACGTGGGCCTCAGGTGTGGCCCTTCCCTTCGGGCCTCAGTTTCCCCACCTGAGGGGAGGGTGCTGTCTCAGCTGGAGGAGGGGTGTTCCTTGAGCCCGGCACTCCTCCCCCACCCTGAGGCCCTCCCTCCCGCCCCCAGATGACTATGTCCACATCTCCAGCAAGCCCTGCGACCTGCACTGCACCACGGTGGACGGTCAGCGGCAGCTTATGGTCCCCGCCCGGGACGGCACGTCCTGCAAGCTCACCGACCTGCGAGGGGTCTGCGTGTCTGGAAAATGTGAGGTTGTTAACCATTGTAGCAAAAGTACGGCTGTTCTCACGCTGCTGGCCGCCCGCCCACCCGCCCCAGGCAGCGGCGGCCGGGGCCCAGCTGCCGTGTCCCCCTTGCTTCTCGTAGCCCATCGGCTGTGACGGGGTGCTGTTCTCTACCCACATGTTGGACAAGTGCGGCGTCTGCCAGGGCGACGGGAGCAGCTGCACCCACGTGACAGGCAACTACCGCAAGGGCAACACCCACCTCGGTAAGGTGGCCTGGGCGGCGGTCCTGAGCACGCGCCTGCCTTCACCCTCCTGGCACCGCGGGCAGACCCTTCCCTAGGGCCTCCCAGCTCTCTGCACAGGCCCAGGTGGGCTGGCCGGGGCCCTGTGTGCCCCCCCTCAGCAATAACGAGGAACTGCTCTTTATTGAGCACCCACTGCACACCTGAGGGCACTTGGCACAGGGATCACACTTGATCTTTGAGGCAATCTGCAGGGAGGTGTCACGTTTAAGAAGGGGGCAATGAGCCGGGTGTGGCGGCGCACACTTGTAATCCCCGCGCTTGGGAGGCGGAGTCAGGAGGATCACGGTTTGTGGCCAGCCTCAGCAACTTAGGCCCTCTGCAACTCAGTGAGACCGTGTTTCAAAACTAAAGAACAGTCGGGCATGGTGATGCACACTTGTAATCCCAGTACTCGGGAGACTGAGGCAGGAAGATTGTGTTTCGTGGGCAGCCTCGCTACTTAGTGAGGCCCTATTTCAAAATAAAGAATAAAATATAGGGCTGGGGGTGTAGCTTGGAGGGAGAATGCCCCTGGGTTGCATCCCCAGTGCTGCAAATAAAACAAGGGGGGGGTTGAGGGGAACTAGCTGGGCATGGTGGTACACTCCTGTAATCCTAGTACTTGGGAGGCTGAGACAGGAGGATGGAGGTCAGCCTCAAGAACGTAACTAGACCCTGTTTATTTTTTATTTATGTATTTATGTATTTATTTTGTGGTACTGGGGATGGAACCCAGAGACAGTCTATCTCTGGGCTATACCCCCAGCCCTATTTTATACTTTATTTGGAAACAGGGTCTCACTAAGTTGCTGAGAGCCTCACTAAGTAGCTGAGGCTGGCTTCGAACCTGTGTGATCCTCCTGTCTCAGCCTCCCAAGCCCAGACCCTGTTTTAAAATAAAAAATAAAAGGGTCTGGGGATGTAGCTCAGAGGTAGAACACCCCCTTGGTTTAATTCCTGGGATCCCAGTCCTGGGTGTGCTGCACCCTGGGGCTGAAGTCCCAGAGGTCCCCTCACCTGTGTTGGTCCAGTCCAGACCCCGCTCCCCGGGGCAGTACTCTTCAAAGCCATGTTCGTGTGCGGCTCCGGCCTGGCCCTGACGGGGCCGGGTCTGTGAGCGCAGCAAACCTTTGTACTTCTGGAAGGATGTCACGGTGTCACTGAGCATTCTGCTGAAGGCATTCCAGGGTCTCAGGTGTGTGGGCTGAACGGGGCTATCAGCGCCTCCTGGTTAGAGAGGCCAGGGTACCTTGAGACCCAATTAGCGGATGGGTAAACTGAGGCCCAGAGTGGGAATCACTTACTCCAGGTCCCCCAGTGGGCCAGAATCGACCCCGTCAGGACTACTGGTGGGCCTAGGAGGTCCAGGAGTGGCCCCCTGCATGGACATCCGTGGAGGCAGTGTGGCTTGCAGGAGATCCCAGGGGAGGGTGCTGGAGAGGGTGGGACTTGGAGTGGGACCTAGGGCAGGGCGTGCTGGAGCAAGGGCCTGGGCTAAGGAAAGGAGGGGTGTCGGGCAGAGCAGCCAGACGGGGTGTGAATTATGCCCATGGAGCGTCTTGCCAGGAGAGATGGGCAGAGGCCGTGCCGTGGCGGCCTTGCTACAGGCAGGCAGAGCCAGACCGGGAGGAGGCACCCTTCCCGTCCCTCACAAGCCTGCTGGCGCAGGCTCCGCGGGACCCAGGGCTCAGAATCGGGAACCAGCATCAGGCGGTGCGGCTCTTGGCGCGCACCTAGGATGCGCCAGGTGCTGTGAGCCACGGAGAGGCCCACCAGGCAGGAGCCGTGCCCTGGCAGAACTCCCCCAGGGGAAAAGGATCCCTAGGCCTGCTGGGTGCTTGCTTCCCGCTGAGCCAGGCCAGCCGTGTTAACCCACTCATGGCCGGTGACAGTGCTACAAGGCAGGTTGTACGATTGCCCCCAGAGCTGCAAGCCAGGCGGGGATGAAGCGTCAGGTCCGGGGCTGAGCGGGGCTGAGCCCAGGCTGCCCGGCTCCTGTGTCTGTGTCTGTAGCCACAGAGCCACAGGCCTGCCTTGACCGCTTACTAACCACCATGAGATGAGTGTTAAGTGCTCAGGACCCATGCGAGCTACTTGCTAATTTAAACATTAACGTACGTAAGTCTACATTTTAATTATAATTAAAACAAAGCCATAGTCGTTTCCTAGCCCTTCTGCCGCTCTGTTTCATCTTATGGTAGAGATGGTGTATACAGTGCGCCTTGGGGCCTCTTCCAGCTCTCTGCCCGGGGGCAGCACATTAGCAGTTTGCAATGGGCTACAGGGGAAAGGTTTATTTTACAAAAATAGGCCAAACTACAAATCGGGGCCCCTCGCGCCCTGGTCCTCCAAAGAGCCACCACGGGTCAGGCCAGCATCGTCAGGGACCTATAAGATGAGGTGGGGTTTGGGAGGGTGGCCAGGAGCAGCTTCTAGGTGGCAGAGGCAGGGGAGCTCCACTGCCTCCCACAGAGAGCCCAGGACAGCAGAACCAACCACCTGCAAGCCCTGGGCTTCTAAGCAGCCCTCTTCCCCCGTCCAAAGGCATGTGAAATTGCTCCTCCTGCCAGGCTGTCCCCTTAATCATGCTGGGAGTACTTCTTCCTCCCCAGCCCAAAGCCCTGGGTCTCTGTTGTTTGGGGGACTCTGTGGCTGCCTGCCCACCTGACTAGGGGTCTCAGTGCTGTACTCTGAGCCCACAGTGCCTCCGCATGGACCTTGGCCCGGGCCCGGCGCTTAGGTCTGACTGAGCGGTCACATTCCCTTTGCGGTGCTCCTCCCTGCTCTTGTGACAAGATGGGATTTAAAATTCACCAGGTGAAGCTGGGCACGGTGGCACACACCTGTAATCCCAGTCCTTGGGAGGCTGAGACCAGAGGATCACAGGTTTGCGGCCAGCCTCAGCAACTTAGCGAGGCTTCTGCAACTTGATGAGACCCTGTTTCAAAATAAAAATAGGCCAGGCGTGGTGGTGCACACTTGTAATCCCCGTGCTTGGGAGGCTGAGACAGGAGGATCGCGCAGGTTCGAAGCCAGCCTTAGCTGGCTTAAGAGACCCTGTTTCCAAATAAAATATAAAATAGATCTGAGAGTGTAGCCCAGAGGTAGAAGGCCCCTGGGTTCCATCCCCAGTACCACTAAAAAATAAAAAAATAAAAATAAATAAAGGCTGGGGGTGTGGTTCAGAGGTAGTATACTTCTCGGTTAATCCCTAGTAGCACACACACACACACACACACACACACACACACACACACACACACCTTGTGATCCTTTGATGCTGGCTAGGAGACACAGGCCATCACTTACAGCAGATGGACTGTCCCTGTGTCCAGGCCCCTTGGGTGATAAATGGCAGGGCCAGACTAGAGTCCACGGACTTTACATGTTTGAGATCTCCGTGGTCCACGGGGGCCCTTGGGAGGGGTGGAGCAGCAACCTCTGGTGGGCACCGGGCAACTCGGCAGGGCCCAGGAGCCCACACACCGTGGGCATGCGGCGGCCCTCGCTCCCGTGGCGACCCTCCCGCTAATGCCCGTTTACCGCCAGATTACTCCCTGGTGACGCACATCCCAGCCGGCGCCCGGGACATCCAGATCGTGGAGAGGAGGAAGTCGGCGGACGTGCTGGGTGTGTAGCAGGGCCTGGGTGGCGTGTCTACAGGTGGGGAGGGGGCGCCTGACCTTGGGCCCCCAGCAGGTGACGAAGGGAAGCCAATTTCACTGTCCTTGCTGGACAAAGGGTGGGCTGCGGAGTCAGGGAGTGCATTCCCTGAAACTAGAGAGTCTGGTCCAAGCAAAAGCTGGGCTGCTGGGGGTCCTGGAGCTGGGGTCCCTGCACAGGCCAACGAGTGAGTCTTAGGAGGTGACCAGTCACGGCAGAGCTGAGAAGATGTAGGCTGCCCACCTGAGGTGGTGCTGGGCAGGGAAGCAGGGGTAGGACTCAAACCCAGGGCGGGACACTGGCCTGGCCTGGCCCTCAGGCTCCAGTGGGAAACAGGACCTTGGGCGGGGACATAACCGTCAGGATTCTGGGCTTATTTGCACAGTGGCCATGGTGATGCCCCATCTTGGTGACAGTTTCCAGATGGGCTGTCTAGGAAGCTGGGGCTTTGGCCCGGCAGGGCGCAGGGTCTACGCCCCACCAGGTGGCCCGAGGAACCCCGTATCACAGTGGGTGGGTACTGGCTCCTGTGAGCCCTGCTGCCCACCTTGCCCACTCTCTGTTGGGAGCTGCCATCCACTGCAGCCCCAGCCCTACTCCACACTCTGGTCCCCAACCACCTGCCTCGCCTCCCCTCACCTCAAGGCAAGAGCCAGGACTAGCAGGCCAGACCCCTGGGCCTCAGGCTGGGACTCAGCTTTGGCCTCTCTGGCCCCTGCCAGATGCCTAGGGCTGGCCCTCAGTGTAGCCCCTGGGGACTGAGCGCCCAGCCCCGGTGGGTCAGCCACTGCTGGCCCCAGGCCCCCCCAGGGCCAAGCGCGGGGAGCAGGGCTTCTCGCCAGCGCAGTCGCTCAGTGGCTCGCTCCGTGAGGCCAGGAAACGCTGTGTTCTCTGAGCTGGCTGCAGAGCTTTCATTCTTGAAACAGACGTGTGGAAATACTAAGGGCAGCCTTGGAGAGAGAGCGGGGAAGCCGCAGGAAGGAAGGTCCTCACTGTCAGGAAGCGGGCTTTGGACGCGGGCCTCGAGCCGAGCCCTGGGTGCATCCTGGAAGCTGAGCCCAGACAAGCAGGCCCCAGCAGAGCTTGGGCTTCACGTTATTTTCTGACGTTCCGTTAAGCGTGTTGTTCAAGCAGACAGGGCCTGCTTGTTGCGTCTGTCTGATAATAAATTAATCGCCCCGGCTCCTCTGTTCGTATTACATCAGGAACTTTGGAAGCTGAGCGCTCTCCTCTGGCGGGCCAGTTCCTGGAACTGGCTTTAAGGACACCCTTTGGAAGACAGAGTGTCCCCGAGTGCCGAGTCGGTCTCCTCCCTCCTGTCCCCAGCCCTGGAGGCCCCAAGGGCCTCTGCTCCCTCCAGAGCCCCAGGGAAACGGCTGCATCTGGGCAGCAATTCCAGCCTGTGCGCTCAGGGATAGGCTGCTGGGGGTTTGGAAACACATTCCTTTGGCCCTGAGCTTCCAGCTGGCTCCAACCAGGCCCTGGGAGTGTCTGCCCACACCCACCTCAGGGAAAGGGCGACAGACTGTGCCCTGGCCGCCCTCTTGCCTGATTGAGCCCCAGCAGGCCTCAGCCCAACCTGAATAGACGGGTTGATCGGGAGAGTCAGTGTAGCCATGCCAGCAGGCTGCAGGCCAGCGTTGCTCCCTTGAGAGAACAAAGCTGGTCAGCTTGGGGTAGTCCCCAGGAAGGATCTGAAGGATGGTGACCTATGCCGGACAGGCCAGGGAGCCAGTGGGACCTGGATGAGGCACTGAGTTTCAGTCCCCATGCAGCTCACATGGGTACAGGCTGCACCGCCTAGCCCTGTACCTGGCCAACACCTGCCGACCGATGCCTGCCTTCCACTGGCTGCCGACCCTCCTGGCCCAGATGGGCCACTTGGCCATGCACTAGCCTGTCACTTGGCAGCTCTCTGGCCCTCAAAGGCAGCCAGAGAGGGCCGGGGCGCCCCCTGCCAGCTATTCCAGCCACCAGCTTAGGCTGCAGTTGTTTCTCTGGGGCTGGTAGGAAAGCGTGCTCCCATCTCCTCAGTACTGACTGGTCAAGGTCACGTGTTGGCATAGGCAGTGTCTGCCTGATGCCTCCCTGGCATTGCGCTTACTGTCTTTGGGGTATGTGGGTAAGGGCTGGAGGGGTAGAGCTCCTCCTTGCCCCTCTGTCCTCTCTCCCGCCTCCCCTCTGGCTCAACCAGGCAACGGTTCTCTTTTAGCGCTTGCAGATGAAGCTGGGTTCTATTTCTTCAATGGCAACTACAAGGTAGACAGCCCCAAGAACTTCAACATTGCTGGCACCGTGGTCAAGTATCGGCGGCCTATGGATGTCTACGAGACTGGCATTGAGTACATCGTGGCGCAGGGGCCCACCAACCAGGGCCTGAACGTCATGGTATGTGTGCTGTGGCTTTGGGGCTGTGGGTGTCACTCCTCACAGTCCGGCTGCAGGCAGGGTGCTGTGGGCCTGAAGATGGTGGCATTGACACCTCTTGGGTTGGGTGTCATTTGTTCAGCTACTCAGCTATCTATTCACTTATCTCTTCCCTAATTCGCTACTCCATTCGCTCCCTCTGATTTTAGTTAACTCATTTATTCTCCATTGACCATTAATTAATGTACTTATTTACTTGTTCACTTTACCACCCCCTTTCTCACCACTCAGCTGCATATCCACCCACCAGCCACACACCCAGCCACCTGCCCAGCTATCTATCCTCTGTTCATCCACCCATCCATCCACCCATCCATGTATCCACCCACCCATCCATCTGCTTATCCATCCATCCATCCATCCATCATCCATCCATCCACCCACTTATCTAATATCTATCTATCTATCTATCTATCTATCTATCTATCTATCTATCTATCCATCTACCCATTCATCCATCCACCCATCCATCTATCCATCCATATGTCCATCCGTGTACCCATCTATCCATCTACCCACCCATCCATCCATATATCCATCTATCCATCCACCCATCCACCCACCTACCCACCAATCCACCTGTCTATCCATCCACCATTTATCCATGCATATATCCACCTGTCACCCACCCATCCATCTATCTACCCACCTATCCATGCATCCATTCACCCACCCATCATCCACCCATCTATCATCGTTCAGCACTGCTGCAACTCCCCTGTGGCCCGGCATCGTGACTGGCACCTGTGCCGACCTGTTCTCCATGCACCAGAGCCCTCACGAGGAGCTGACGCAGGAGGACGGCTCACCTCTCACTCCAGAGTTGGAGGTTCACACCCACTTAGTTTCACACTTCCCTGCCACCAACACCGTAGCCTTTGTGCCAGGTCCCCATGGCTGGGGGCTCGGGGCAGTGCTGTGTTCTCTTGCCTTTCCCCAGCCCTGCCTCCCAGGGTGCTCAGGGGTCCCGGGGCGGGGCACAGGGCCAGGCAATGAGCAGAGGAGTGTGGGCCTGCTGTGTGCGGCTTGCCTTGGGCTTTCCCATGGCTGGCATCGTGGCGTCAGTGTGGTGCAGGCTGGCGCCCCAGCACAGGAGCACACAGAGGACGTGTTCCTCTGTCAGGTGCCGTCAGCTTGGAAGGTTCTGGTGATTTTTCTAGCTTCTAGCGTTGACAGTGCTGTAGGGGTGGCGCCCAGCCGCCATATGCCTGGACCTTCCCATCCCACCATGCTGAGTTTTCATAGCCTCTGTTGTAGGTGCAGAGACCTGGGCGACCGTGGGCAGCCAGGGACTTGTAAGTGACACGGCTGGGTCACAGAGCCAGCTCTGCATGTGCCAGAGCCAGGTGCCTGCTTCACTGCTGTGCCGGAGGCGTCTCTGATCAGATACTTCCTGTCCCCACACTGCCTTTTGGCGGAAGCTTCCGGGGCAGGGGCAGAATCTCTCAGGGCCACCTGTTTCTGTGTGAGTGCTCATCTGGCCTGTCCTGGTGCCATGTCAGAGACAGACAAGGTCCTGGCTGGAGGAGCTGTGCTGTGGGCCAGGGTCTCCGGGAGAGGACCTAGGATGCAGCCGTGCATGCCAGAGGGTCTAGGGGAGGGATCTCAGGAGAACACCAGGGAGGGCTGGAGTGGCTGAGCACCTGCAAAGGGAGTGTTGGGCTGTGATGCAGCCTCGAGGGGCTCTCAGCCCTCCCACGGGGTCAGCAGAGTCCAAGCTGGTGTTGAGCATCAGTAGTTGCTGGTGCCGTTCTCCCCCAGGCGGGGGTTGACCTTGGGGGTAGAGCCCCCTGGGGCTTAGGGAAATGCCTGGGGGCTCAGCTGTAAACTGTGACCCTTCCAGGCAGCACACTAAGTGTGGGGCTGGGGGCACCACAGGGCGTGCTTTGTATAGCTTCCCACTGCAGGGGCGCTCCTCACCAGCTTTGGTTGGGTCCTTTCCTGGGAGACTATGGGGAGAAGGCCAGGGGGGTGAAATGCAGCTGGTAGTGGGGCTCAGGGGAGGGTTTGCACCCGACACACATCATTTCCCCTTTCTTATCTTTTGGATTCCTCCTGGCCAGCACCGAGGGTGCTGATGACCTACCTGGTGAGGTGCCCTGCTCTCTCTGCTCCTCTCAATTCTAAGGTGGCTGCCTTTGCCCACCCTCCATCAAAACTGGGGAGCAGGGTACCAAGGGAGGCCCAGGTGGACGGGCCAGCAGCACCCAGGGGCAAGCAGCATCTCTCCTTGCCCTTGAGCAATTGGCGGGGAAATCGGAGAATTACCCTGGCAGGATGGCCACTCTTTGCGGTCTGTCTCTTGGCACAAGGCACCCAGAACACCAGGTGGCAGCTGTAGCTTGCAGTTTAAGGAGACGCTTGCTGTGTCTTTTGGTGGAAGCCCTCCCAAAAGAAAGAAGGACTTCTGCACCATAGATCTTCAGAGATGGGGAACTCAAAATCCCCAAGCTGCTGGGAATGCTAGCCTCTGATATGTCCATGGAGTCCACCTACTGCGGACCTAGTGCCACGTCATGGTGATAGGTTAATATGCTGGCCCAAAGGCCCCGCGCCGCAGGGTATGTTGTCCTGAGCCTTTGCCTGCTTCCTCTTCCAGGGCTGTGAGCTGCTGGCTTCTGGGCACTGCCACCCACCTGAGCCTGGTTCAGCCCATTGCTGTGCACCTGCTGTGGCATGTCCTTTGCTAAAGCAGGCCCTTGTTCACCGCAGGGTCACATGGCATCCTGTCTCCATGGATGAGATCCTCCGTGAACCCTTGGAGACTGGGCTGGGAGAGGCAACCTTCCACTCAGAAGGAGCCTCGTCATTTCTGCCCCGGGATGGGGACTTGCCGCGCAGTAGCTGGGCGGTTCTCTTGGTGTCGGCGCTGGGTCAGGCTCTGTGCTGAAGTGGGCTCTCGGCAGTAGACGTGGCTAGAGTAATCCTGGTAGTGAGCAGACGTAATTTCCATCCACGGGGTGACTGAGGCCAGACACTGGCCTGTGTCAGCAGGAAGAGCCTGTCTACCTGTTAGGTCTCTGATGAGCAGCTCATCGACCATGCCGCTCCTGGGTGCTATGTGCTAACTACTGAGATGAATACCTACACAGTTTGCACCTGCTTCCGGGTCTGGCCATATCTAGGCGGACAGACCTCTCGTCAATCTTCTTGTCTTTTCCCTCCTGGCTTCTGACCGACTAAAAAGGCCTTTGTGTGGCCCGGAATGCTGACGTCTTATCATGGGCCACGCTGCTCTGGACAAACTGCAGGATAGTGCTAGAAGAGAGTGCTTCAAGGCCACACACATCCGCTTCCAGCCCACACCCTCGCACCAAGATGACCCATCTTCCGAATCAAGTTCTGCTGTGTTTCTCTGTCTACCCTCCCCTGTCGCTGGGGTATCTGTGCACCTGTGCGGCTCCCGCCGCGAGCTGGCGCGAGGCCTGGGGTGGTGGTGGTCCAGGGAACCTGCCAGTGTGGCTTTCCTGTGTCCTCTGGCCCTGATGGTGTTTGATCATGGATATAACATGTCATTCTATGACAGGCAGCTCCCAACTCGTGGCCCAATGCTTAACCCTGGTTGTATCGGTCACGTGGCGTCTTGTGGTCAAAGAGTTCCATCTCTAGCGGCGAGATGGAGGCCTTTTCAAATGATGTATCTACTTGCTGCAGAAGGCATGACCGGGCTCCAGAACTCTGGGGGTCCTTGCTATGGTTTTGCCAATGGGGATTGGCCGGAAACGTCATATGTCATTTCTTCCCTCAGCCATCTCTGTTCCCATAGAGTCCCCAGTTCCTAGCACTTGGGCCATCTCTGTCACAGAGCCCACTGAACCCAGCATTCCACTGGAAGGTGCCAGCTTTCCATGTCACCAGGATAAGGGTTGGACCCATGTCCCTGGATATAGGAGATGCCATCTCCAGAGTTCCCCCTCCTGGCGGGGGTGTGAGCTGTAATAATTTCCCCTCGACTCTGAGGCTATGCCCTACTCCTGGGCCTTGAAGTTCTCACCGATGGCTTGACTTCTAGTCATCCAAGGCTTTGCCAAAGCCTTTGTGCTTCTTCTGATAAACATGGCGCCGATAATGCCAAACACAGTTCAGGGTCCTGTGCCACGGTCCCTCCCTCTGCACTCTCTTAAGACAGGAGCAGGAAGTCAATGTCGCTCCAGGTCACAAGCGTGCCCACACTGCTGTCTATGCCGTGTGGAGGAAACCCATCCCTGGCCCTCCTCCCTGGGGTAGGGATAGAAAAGGACCTGGGCGCTACGTCAATGGCTGCACATGCTCAATCTGAGTCCACCGTAATATGCTGTAGAAAAGAGACCGGGCCTGTCACCGAGCTGCAGTGAGGGCCACTGCTTGGTTGAGCACCTGGCTCTCAACCGTGCTCCAATGACCAGCCAGCGCTCCATCCTGCAGAGTAGGGGGACTAGAGCTCGGTGCCAGGTACAGTGGGCTCCCCCTGTATTCTTTTTTTTTTTTTGAGGTACTGGGGATGGAACCCAGGGGCATTCTACCTCCGAGCTATACCCCAGCTCTATTTTTTATTCTTTATTTTGAAACAGGGTCTTACTGAGTTGCAAAGGGCCTCACTAAGTAGTAGCTGAGGCTGTCTGCAAACTGCAATCCTCCTGTCTCAGTCTCCCGAATGCTGGGATTCCAAGCATGTACCACCACACCCAACTCTCCTGCATCCGTTAGGTCATGGGGTGAAACACTAATCCCCGTGATGCCCCAGCATAGGGTATGAGGGTATGGGTTTGTCACTCAGCTCTCCCAGAGTGAGAGCTGTTACCCCATACATCAAGGGGCCTATGGGAGAAGTCAGCCAGCAACCAGGGATACATGGGACAGGGAGCCTGTGGAGCCATGGGGCATACCGCCAGTCACACCCGGGCCATACTCTGGTTGCCACCCACCATCTGTATGCTCACATAGTAATGAGGCCACTCTGGGGTCCCCAGTCAACAGTACAGCTTGGACCCTGGTTCTGCAATGTCTCCAGGGAGCAGTTCACCAAGTTAGCAGTAGCCGGCCTACTGGGGAAGTAGGGAGCCATTGCTGTACACACTCGGGGGTCCTTCCTGGGACGGGACTGTCCCTCAGTTAGTGGATTCTGGGTCTGAAACTGGCTGAAGACAGGGTCAAGGGCTGGGAGCTGCCCTTGGCCTCCTGATCTCCCTGCCCTTGTTTTTTTTTTAGTTATACAGATCTAGCCCAGCCTTTTCTGGAAGTCCTTCAGCCGTGGCCGTGTCTGAGCCACATCCAGAGGTCTCAGAGCCCGTCCCTCGCCTGCTTGCTGGGATCCTGACCTGCCTGCTACTTTGTCCATCCACCTTTATTACGCCAGGATGCAGCTGTCTCCATAACGGCTGGATCTGTAATAGTAGCTCCGGCCACTAGCCCTGCTGTATGAGGCCGTCTGACACTCCCTCTAAATGATGCCAGGGCATTTTGCCCTCGTGTTTCTTCTCCCTTGTTGCCTAGAATGCCCTCCAGGCCTCGGGCAAAGTCACCTGGTGTGGCTTCACTTTTATATTCTGCCATGGTGGGAGGGGATGTGTCCCCACTTAGCATCGGCTCCTATTGCCCCATGCCACAAAGGCCACCACACACACACACACACACACACACACACACACACACACACACACGTATATATTTTATTCTTTATTTTGAAACAGGGCCTCACTAGGTTGATGAGAGTCTCACGACTTGCCGAGTCTGTCCTCAATCCTGTGGTCCTCCTGTCTCAGCCTCCCAAGTGCTGGGATTACACACGTGCACCACCGTGCCCGGCTAAGATTTCGCTTTCAGCTTCTTGGCTCAGCTCCTTCAGTCCCCAAGGCCGCCCTCTGGGTCTGAGTCTCTCCTTGGTGTGTGTGGTCGGCACAGGAGGGCCGAGAAGACACCTTCTCTGGTGCCCTGACTTCTTTGCTCCCCTCGAGCTGCAGGACTTGACCTTCTCCTTGAGACTTTCTCCTGTGTGCTGGGTCCCACGGTTCCTC
This sequence comes from Muscardinus avellanarius, assembly GCF_963383645.1. NCBI lineage: Eukaryota > Metazoa > Chordata > Mammalia > Rodentia > Gliridae > Muscardinus > Muscardinus avellanarius. Next base: position 2,431,298 of record NC_137799.1, read on the forward strand.
ACGACCAGTGGGCCCCACCCCTGTCCCCAGCCAGCACCCAGACCTTTGAGCTGCCACTCAGTGTGCCTCCTGCCCTGGTGTCCTGCCACCAAGGCACTGAGGAGGCTTCTCATGGGTCATCACTGTCTCTGGGGCCTCGGTGCTCCATGCCCTGGGATGCAGACATTGCTGGGGTCAGGTGGGGCCGCCGCAGTCTCAGCTTGTCCCTAGGGAGCCTTATGGCTCCGCCAACTGCCAGGTTTGTCCCTAGTTGAGGTGGTTCCAATTCTTTGTGTCCCAACCTTGGCCCCATTTGGGGCCCTGGAGAGAAGGTGGTGGGGATGGTGCCCCAGTATCGCTCAGGATCTCTGGGCCATGGTGACAGTAACACATAGGTCAGGTTTTAGGTGGCTTTGCTACCTAGACAATTCTCTACACACTTGGGAGGCCGAGACAGGAGGATTGCACGGTCCAGGTCAGCCTCTGTAACTTAGCAGGACCCTCAGCAATGTAGAGAGACCCTGCTTCAACATAAAAAGATAAAAGTGCTGGCCGGGAGTGGTGGCACATACTTGTAATCCTAGCATTTGGGAGGCGGAGACAGGAGGATCTCAGTTTGAGGACAACCTCAGATACTACTTAGTGAGGCCCTTTGCAACTCAATGAGACCCTGATTCAAAATAAAGAATAAGCCAGGCGTGGTGGCGCACGCTTGTAATCCCCGTGCTTGGGAGACAGAGACAGGAGGATTGTGCAGGTTCGAAGCCTGTTTCCAAATAAAATATAAAATATGTCTGGGAGTGTAGCCTGCCAGTAGAAGGCTTCCATCCCCAGTACCACCACCACCAAAAAAAAAAAAAAAAAAAAAAGGGCTGGGGGTGGAGCTTGGAGATAGAATGCCCCTGGGTTCCATCCCTAGTACCACACACACACACACACACACACACACACACACACACACACACAAAATATATATAAAAGTACTAAGGGTATGGCTGGGAGGTAGGAGGTCCCTGGTTTAATCCGGGTACCAAATTAATAAATTATTTAATAAATTAATTTAAACATGTTATGTACAAAGCATCCCCTAATTGTCCGTGACTAGGGAGGATGGCCCCTCTGCCCCTCCCTTGGGGTGGCACTGTTGCCCCAGGGCCTTGGGTGATTCTTTGACTCCTCACGAGAGACCCGCCTGGCTGGGGCCAGGGTCCCACCGCTTCTCTTTCCCCAGGTGTGGAACCAGAATGGGAAAAGCCCCTCCATCACCTTTGAGTACACGCTGCTGCAGCCACCGCACACGCACCGCCTCCCGTCCGTCTACTACAGTTTCTCCGAGCCTGCGTCCGAGAGCGCCGAGAGCCAGGAGCTGGGCGCCCCTCCGCTGGGCCTCGTGCAGCGCAACGGCTCGCGGTACGGCCAGGCCTCCTCGGAGCGGCTGCACCTGGACAGCCAGCTGTTCGGCGGCCCCGGCCCTGAAGTGGAGCTGAGTCGGGGCCAGGAGACCAACGAGGTGTGCGAGCCGGCCAGTGGCGGGGCCTGCGAGGGACCCCCGAGGGGCAAGGGCTTCCGAGGTAACCGGGGAGGAACTGAGGGTGGGGCAGGGTGGGGAAGCCCTTCTGGCCCCTTGCACACTCAGGGTGGACCCCGTGCAGAGGACTTGTATGTGCTTTCACGCGCATCCCCTGGGATCCACAGGACACCGATTCCAGGGCCCTCCTGGTACTCAGACTCCCAGGCCCCCAGCCCCTTATATCAAGTGGCATCACATTTGCCCGTGATTCGTGGAGGTCCCCTGGTAACTGAGCCAGCTCAGGTGATTTGTCATACCTGCTGCAGCACCTGTACATGTGAGCAAGTGTGGTACTGCGTCGTTACATGTTCAGCACAGAGGCAACTGTGTGAGTGTGTGTGTGAGTGTGTGAGTGTGTGTGTGTGTGTGTGTGTGTGTGTGTGTTTTGCTGGGAACTGAACTGTGGGGCATTCTCCCTCTGAGCCCTTTTTATTTTACATTTTGAAACAAGGTCTCACTAAGTTGTTGAAGGTCTCCTTAGGTTATTGCGATGGGCATTAAACCTGTGATCCTCCTGTGTCAGCCCCCTGGCACTCTGGTTAGCCAAGCGAATATTTTTTCTAAATACTTTTATATTTGTGTGATGCTGGGATGGAACCCAGGGTCATTCTACCTCTGAGCTACACCCCCAGCCCTATTTTTTATTCTTTATTTTAAGACAGGGTCTTATTGAGTTGTGCAGGTCCTAAGTAGTAGCTGAGACTGGCCGTGAAACATGCGATCCTCCTGTCTCAGCCTCCCAAATGCTGGGATTATAAACGTGCACCACCACGCCCGGCAAAGGAGAGCAACTGCCCATCGTGGGGTTTGAACCCATGACCCTGAGATTAACAGTATCATGCTCTACCAACTGAGCTAGCCAGGCAACTATTCTTTATTTTGAAACAGGGTCTCACTAAGTTGCAGAGGGCCTTACCAAATAGCTGAGGCTGGCTGTGAAGCTGCCATCTTCCTGTCTCAGCTTCCCAAGTACTGGGATTACAAGTGTGCGCCCCCACGCCAGGCCCAGAAGCCTTTGTTCCAAACTTTCACCTGCTGAGGTGCTAGGCAGGCGTGGCCTCGGCGTGGAGCCTGTCCAGCCCTGAGGAGCTGGCCGGGCGCTGCTCTGGACAGGCCCTGTGGGCTGGCTCGCAGGCCTCCCCTAGAAGACCTTAGCTGAGCTGCATCTCCCTGAGCAAAGCCCGTCGTCTGGGAGCGCCCTCATTTTCTTGCTTTGGGGAGGCGCGTACTCCGTCTCTGTGTGTACCAGTCAGCCTGTCTCTCTGCAGACCGCAATGCCACGGGGCCAGCTCTCTCAGGGGACAAGGATGACCAAGAGGTGGATGGCCGTTTCTCCTCCCAGGAGTTCCTCTCGGCCAACGCCATCTCTGACCAGCTCCTGGGGCCAGGCTCTGACTCGGAGTTCGGCCTCAACGAGACTGGAAACAGCATATTGGCGCGGGGGGTCCCCAGGGGCTCCCTGGCTGAGGGCCGCTATGTGGGCTATGAGGAGAACGAGGGGGCGGCCACTTACCTGGTCAACGGGTCCTACCTGGAGCTCAGCAGCGACTGGGTCAGCAACACCTCCGCCGAGGCCCCGTACCCCAACGTCAGTGCCAGCCTCCCCGCCCTGGCCGGAAACAGGACTCACAAGGCTAGGTAGGTGGCATTTCCCACCCCCTGGGGCTGGCCACCACAGGGGGTCTGGACAGAAGGGCTGGGGGCCTGGAGGGAAGGGGAGAGCTGTTCCTCCCCAGGGGCTCCCAGGAGCCGCCCTGCGAACCCGAGCATGAGGTCAGAGGCCTGACCTCTGTGTGTGTCCTCCCTAGAACTCAGGCCCACGCATCAGGGAGTCCCCAGCCCTGCCCCCTAGGCAGCCCAGCCCCGCATCGATTCAGAGCGCTGACACTGGGTCAGGAAGCTGACAGTTCTGAGAAGTCCTCACGAGCCAAGGGCCGGTTCAGCGTTTCAGATTCATCATGGGAACCTGAGACGGTCACAGTCGCCCTTGGCGTTGGGATCCTGCGGCTCCGGGAGGGGTAGCAATACCGTCAAGCTCACAGAGCCCGAGGATTTGGGGTCCCGGGTTCCAAGTTCGGGCGGCCATTGAACACAGCTGTCAGATGGGAGGTAGATGCCTCAGCTCAGCCTCCACCACAGGGCAGAGGGAGGTGGGCAGGGACCCGGGGGCTTCTGGACGACTCAGGGCAGATCCCGGAACCAGATATGAGGTAAGGGCTTCAGCTGCGACGAGCCTGTGAGAGTCCTGGGCCGGGCCCCCAGAGCCCAGGCACAGCTGGACCCCCGGGCGGGCAGGGCTAGGGACGGAGGGGCCTGAGGTCTGGAGCCTTCCTGGGTCAGGGCTGCCTGTGGGCCCGGGGCCCCAGTGCTGAAGGGTTGTTATTGAGGAGAATCCCTGGGTAACAAGCCTCCGAGCTTATGGGAGCTGCTGTCCAGGTAGAGTGCCTTTCCCAGACACCCTGGTGGGTTCTGGGAAAGCGAGGCTGCTGAGAACAGCTGGCCCAGGAGCCTTGGTCTCTGTCGTGGGCTGAGATCCAAGGCAGGAAGCGCCATTGGCTTTGGTTTTGTTTTCTGGGCGCCCATCCAGAAAGCAGAGAACCCCTTGATTTTAGACCTGAGCGTGAACTGAACCCTAGCCAGGGCCAGCGATGCTGAGGCCAGGGTCCTTGGGACTGGGAGAACGGGTTTGATGGGAGGTCTGGGGATCGCCCGAGGTTATGGCCCAGGGCAAAGCCGGTCTCCCTATAAGCCTGGAGTCCCCCAGCGCTAGCTGCCTTCTCTCTCAAAGGCCTCTGAGGCCGGGCTCCCTGAGACACAGGCGGCTGCTGGCTGACAGGCTCCGGGTGGCATTCTTTGTGGATGTGAAGCCTTCTCTGGCCGCACCTCTTCCCCTGGGGCACACGGCAGACTGCTCGCCCTGACTGCGCAGCCTCACAGAGCATAAGGGCCGGGCCTCTGCCTGGATTGCAGGAGATGGCAGGCTCCACCTTGGCATCACGGGCTCTGAGTCTGAGAGGGCTCAGAGCAAGGCGCAGGAGGCCCGGAGCCCAGCCTGTGCCTTCTGCAGTCCCGCCAGCCTGCAGGCTGGGTTTGTGCAACTTGGGAGCTGGCCTTCCTCCCCCCCAGGGATTTGTATATCTGGGGTATCTGCGTGTAAAGCAGTAAGAGCAATCTGCAGAAGTTACCAGTAATTAACGGAGGCTTTGAAGTGATGGAGGGACCTTCCGGATTCGGCCCAGGGCAGCGAGGGCAGCTAGCTACCTGGTGCCCACAGCCCTCTGCATAGGCTTATCAGACAGGAGAAGTCCCCTTCGATTCTGTTTGTGGCTGTGTGGTCCACGGGGGAAAGGCGGCTCTGGGGGAGCTGGACATACCCCCTACCTCCCCTGGGCCTCAGTCTCCCTATCTGTTTGCGAGGAGCTTGTCAGAGGGCACGCCAGCTAGGCTATGCAGTGCTTCCCAGGGGACTTGGCCCATGCTTTCAGAGCCTTAGCATTTCAAAGAGGCCCCTTGCCCTGGCTCTGGGGCAGGGAACCCTACCCAGCTCCTCCGCCCCACGGGAGGCATTAAGTTCCCTTCGCCTGTTGATAAAATAGGTTGTCAGCACTCCGACCCCTATGGTGAGATGTGGCAGCTCCCCAGCTGGGCTGCCATCAAAGGATGCTACGGGTCTGGACCTAAGATGGTCTGGGGAGATAAAGGGCTGAGGGGGGCCGTGGGGGGAACTACCAGGCTAAAATAGCCATGTCTAGGCGGGCTGTCCAAACACAGGAAGTCGTGTCTGCCCCGGGCGGGCGAAATCAAAGGGCAGCCCAGAAAGGAAGGGCTATTTTCATCTTCTCAGAAATGTTCCAAACAATCAAGGGAGGGGCCCGTCACCAGCCTTTGGAAACAAGCTCAGAGACCAGAGGTACCCATCCCTCTCTCCCTCTCTCTCTCTCTTAGCCTTGGGAAAGAAAGGAAGAAGGAACTAACTTTCTGGTTCATTTGTAAACACACGTGGTCATTTCGGAACTCCTACTGCCCAGGGACCGCAGGAGCCTGCGTCCCGCCGGGCGGCGGGCGAGACCTCAGCCATTGGCAGGAGACGGGGACTTCTCAGTGGAGGGGGCTGCGGCGTCTTTCCAGATGGAGGGAGAGAGGAGTGGGTGGCTCAGGGTTTCCGAGGTGTTTGCTTTTTGAGATACCTTTCCAGAAGGGAGCGTGTTAGACGGCGCACGGTTGTGCAAATATATGCAGGGCCGTGTTCAAAGGCGGCACGTGCTATGGCGCGTGCCCCGCACGTGGCGGCAGAGTGCCGTGTAGGTGCCCCCCCCCAAGTACCTTCAGGGCTTAGAATCCGAGGGTTATTTTGAACCTACAGCTCTCCCTGAGTCAGGAGTGAGTCACGCTGCCGGCTGGCTCCGGAGGGTCCAATTAGATAAGGATGGCAAAGCTTCCTCCTCAGGTGGGGTGGAGGGGCAGGGATTGGATCTTTTTATCTCTTTCTGTTCTTGGGGAGAATTTAGAGCTGTGGAAAGCAGGGTGGGGGCCCGTTAGCACAACTCCATGTTTTCTGAGGGGACAGGAATCGTTAGCGGTTAGGAATTGTTTTTCCAGATTTTTCTTCCCCAGAGAGGATTTGTCCAGCCAGAGTGACACTCTCTGTGTGGGTCCCCTGGGGCAGCTCTCAGATTTCCCCAGATCCCTCATCCTGTGGTGACAGGGTCTTAGACCCTTGCCCATTTCACAGTTTCCTGTTCTTTGTAAAGAGGAGGGACAGAGCCGGGCATGGTGGTACATGCTTGTAATTCCAGCATTCAGGAAGCTAAGACAGGAGGATCACAGTTTGCAGCCAGCCTCAGCTACTTAGGCCCTTTGCAACTCAGTGAGACCCTGTTTCAAAATAAAGAATAAAAAATTGGGCTGGGGGTGGAGCTCAGAAGTAGAGTGCCCTGGGTTCTATCCTCAGTACCGGGGGGGGAAAAAAAAAAGAACAAAAAAAAAAAAAAAAAAAAAAGAGGAGGGACAGAAGAACTTTCCCTCACCCTGAAAACTGCAAGGTCCCCTTGTGAGGACTTGGGGCTGGAACAGACCCCTGCCTGCGCCTCCACTTCAACTCCCAGATCAACTCCCGCTACATCATTTCCTGGGCTCTCAGAGCGCACTGCGCTGTCAGGGCAACGTAGCCCCAGGATGCCTGGGGCTGGGGTCATCCTGGGGAGCATCGGCCAGCCAAACAGAATGCTAGCATGACTGGCACACTTGACTAGCACCTCCCTGGTCAGCAAACCCATGGCCTAGCAGAGACTAGCAAAGCTTCCTTCTCGGTTTTGCGGTGGTAACACTTGCAGCCTGACCAGGAGGTGGCCCTGGGCCCCAGGAATGGTATCAGCCCATTTCAGCCCTGAAGGGCCTCGGCGTATGGCACCCCAGGTGAAGGAACATAGGCAGGGCGGCCTGCAGCTGGCTCCCACATCCAGTGCGCAGGAGAGCAGGGCTGCCCCTCTCGCTCTGGGGCACAGGACTCCCTGGCTGCCCCCACCTTGGGCGGCTGTGTCTTGTAACAGATGTCCCAGGCCGAGGGAACCTCCATCACTGATTCCCTCCTTCCCCTACCAAGTCCAAACTGCACTATGGAGAGTTGTAGCTAAGTTGTGCCCAGGCACACGGAGTCCTTTAATGACGCCAGCGGTCCCAACAGCAGTCAGCTGCGGCTGCCCGGGCCTGGCTGAGAATCGGAGGGTGCTGTGGCTGGCAGGGACCCAGAGCGTCCCTTCCCGTTCTTCCCGTTGAGCTGCTGTGCCCTGAGTGCAGGGACAAGACACAGCCCCTCCCTGCCTGCAGCCAGCCTTTTTTCTTTCCAATTCTGGGATGGAACCCAGGGGCATTCTAACTCTGGGCTACACCCCCTGCCCTATTTTTTATTTTTATTTTGAAACCGGGTCTCACTGACTTGCAAAGGGCCTCACTAAGTAGCTGAGGCTGTCCTGAACCACGGTCCTCTGGTCTCAGCCTCCTGAGTGCTGGGATTACAAGTGTGCACCAGCACGCCCGGCAGCAGCTGCCAGTCTTTTTAACTTTGATCATCAGAGGGGAAATGGCTAGTGTTCCCATGCAACGGAGTCCCAGCTAAGAACATCTGGAAGATTCTCAGCACCCATGTGCCTTCTGGGTTGGGAGGGAGGAATCTGCTGGCCGTGCCTGTGAGCACGTGGAGGTGGCGGTGCCTGCGTGTGCGGCAGGGAGCGGCCTCGGTGCTGGCGGCCCAGGTCCTCAGGCACCCCCCGGGACTCACTTCCCCACAGTGTGGCTTCCTGAGACGGAAAAACGCCAACGCCTGCCAGTCTGAAATGTGCCTCCGCCGGAGACGCTTCCTCTCGCTCTGCTCCAGAAAGCGGGAGCCAGCTGGGCCCCGAGGGCGGGTTCCCCACCAGGCTCAGAGCCAGGGAAAGTGCCCCCTGAGGACCAAGCCCGGCGGCCAGCGGCCTCCCAGCCTTGCTCTCCTTGTCCTCGTTCCAGGCCCAGGCCCAAGGGGAGAAAGCCAGGCGTGAGTCCGGCCGACATGTACCGGTGGAAGCTGTCCTCACACGAGCCCTGCAGTGCCACCTGCACCACGGGTACGGTCCCTGTGCCTTTCGGTCCCCAGCCACCTCTGGTGGCTCAGCTGGGGGGGTTCCTGGCCCAGGAGGTCCTGTGCTGTCAGACGAAGCATCCCTGTCTTCATGGCACGCTGGACCAGGCCCCTGTGGGTCACCCAACCACCCCAACACTCCCAGTCTACCGCCATTCCTATCCCCCAACACCTCCAGTCTACGGTCATCCCTAACCCCCAGCGCCCCCAGTCTATAGCCATTCCTATCTCCCAGTGCCCCCAGCCTATAGCCACACATCCCCCAGTCTATGGCCATTCCTATCCCCCAACACCCACAGTCTACAGCCATTCCTATCCCCCAAAGCCTCCAGTCTACAGCCATTCCTATCCCCAACACCCCGTCTACAGCCATTCCTATCCCCCAACACCCCCAGTCTACAGCCATTCCTATCCCCAACACCCCCAGTCTACAGCCATTCCTATCCCCAACACCCCCAGTCTACAGCCATTCCTATCCCCAACACCCCCAGTCTACAGCCATTCCTATCCCCAACACCCCCAGTCTACAGCCATTCCTATCCCCAACACCCCCAGTCTACAGCCATTCCTATCCCCAACACCCCCAGTCTACAGCCATTCCTATCCCCAACACCCCCAGTCTACAGCCATTCCTATCCCCAACACCCCCAGTCTACAGCCATTCCTATCCCCAACACCCCCAGTCTACAGCCATTCCTATCCCCAACACCCCCAGTCTACAGCCATTCCTATCCCCAACACCCCCAGTCTACAGCCATTCCTATCCCCAACACCCCCAGTCTACAGCCATTCCTATCCCCAACACCCCCAGTCTACAGCCATTCCTATCCCCAACACCCCCAGTCTACAGCCATTCCTATCCCCAACACCCCCAGTCTACAGCCATTCCTATCCCCAACACCCCCAGTCTACAGCCATTCCTATCCCCAACACCCCCAGTCTACAGCCATTCCTATCCCCAACACCCCCAGTCTACAGCCATTCCTATCCCCAACACCCCCAGTCTACAGCCATTCCTATCCCCAACACCCCCAGTCTACAGCCATTCCTATCCCCAACACCCCCAGTCTACAGCCATTCCTATCCCCAACACCCCCAGTCTACAGCCATTCCTATCCCCAACACCCCCAGTCTACAGCCATTCCTATCCCCAACACCCCCAGTCTACAGCCATTCCTATCCCCAACACCCCCAGTCTACAGCCATTCCTATCCCCAACACCCCCAGTCTACAGCCATTCCTATCCCCAACACCCCCAGTCTATAGCCATTCCTATCCCCCAACACCCCCAGTCTATGGCCATTACTACTGTTCCTTGTTGGGGCCAGTGTCCTGGTGAACGGTGAGAAGCCTCAGGTTTACCCTTGTTTACAGCAAGCATGGGAAGGCAAAATAGACCCTGCAATCCAGGTGAAGGGGAGGGGTCAAATTCTGGGGGCTCCTCAGAGAGGGGGGAGCACGGATGGGGGAGACTCTCGAGCTTTCCTGCACAGATGGACACACCTGGTTAGTGTTGAGGTGGGGTTTGAACCCATGTCCCCATACGAACAGGGCCGGCCATCTACACAGAGATGTTGGCCATGGCTGCCAGGGGCCGCGGCTGCATGTGCTGCCCACCCTGGCCCCCTCCTTGAGGGGCGCTGCAAAGTCAGGACTGGGGCACAGTAGCACTGGCAGGGGACTGAGGGCCAGCTCCAAGCACACTGGGTCTGTGCTGGGGACGTCAGGTTTGGGTTTACTTTTTTTAATTTATTTTTTTGGTGGTTCTGGGGTTCCTGGAAGCCCTTCTACCTCCGGGCTACACTCCCAGACCTATTTCATATTTTTATTTGAAAACAGGGTCTCTTAAGCCAGTGAGGCTGGCTTTGAACCAGCGCGATCCTCCTGTCTCCGCCTCCCAAGCGCAGGGATTACAAGCGTGCGCCACCACGCCCGGCCAGGTTTGGGTTTAGACAACACATGGGCTGCCCCTTAGAGTGCGCGATGCCCCCAGCCTGCCCAGCATCCCCAGCCGCCCTGGGCTTTGGATGCCCTGTACTCTGGCAGTTTGGGCCCCGGTTGGCGTCTCAGGAGTGGGGGCCCCTGAGAGGGAGAATGTGGCCGTGCTGGCTCTGGATGGACTGTGAGTCCTCAACTTGCACTCACCAGCCGGCTCCTCCGGCCCCCAGGCATGCTGAGCCTGGCTCTCTGCAGCGGAAGGTGGCTCTGTGGGGTGTGTGATGCGCGTTTGAAACTCGCTTCTGCGGCGCCACGCTGTGGGCCTTGATGAGTTGCTTCTGTTCTCTCTCTGTAAAATGGGACCTGTGTTCAACTCAGAAGTGGCTGGGTAGCCGGGCGTGGTGGCGCACGCTTGTCATCCCCGCGCTTGGGAGGCTGGACAGGAGGATCGCGCAGGTTCGAAGCCAGCCTCAGCTACTTAGTGAGGCTCTCAGCAACTTAGTGAGACCCTGTTTCCAAATAGAAAACATACAATAGGTCTGGGAGTGTAGCCTGGAGGTAGAGAGCCCCTGAGTTCCGCCCCCAGTACCCCCCCCACACACACACACAAGTGGCTCTGGGATCAGAATGAAATACAAAGCCCTGTGGTGGCCAGCCTTCAACCAGTGGCTATGGCCCCGCGGCCCAGTGGCTATGTGTGGGCAGCCTCGGGAGCGAGCCCCGTGGCCCCTCTCCAGGAACGGCGGGGCTGGGTACTCTGTGGGCGACGCCTGCCTTTGACTCTGTGTACCACGCTCCTATCACACTTATGTTTGCAGCTGTGGCTACACCAGGCACCGGATGTAGGGGTGCGGAGGCTAGGCGGCACAGAGTGTCCGCAGAGGCCGTCAGCGCCCGGCAGCACCCACTCCCCACCCCGTGCCCAGACCCTGCGAGCCAGGAGCGGTGGGTCAACGGGGACGACCCCCTGCCGGCGGAGGGGAGCTTACTTTCCCTCTGAATTACTCTTTGGAGGCAGCGGCAATCGGTGGCAGACACTTTTGGCCTTTGCTGAGGCTGCAGGTGCCGGTTTCAAACAGGCCCTGGTGCTCGGGCGCAGCGGTGGGGATAAGGGGGACCCTCGGTTCTGAGCTCCTGACTCACCGGGTTCGAAGAAAAAGCTCCGTGTCTGAGATGGGTATAATGCAGGAAGTCCAGAAACATCACAGCTGGATTCTCACGTCTCTCTGGAAGGTTCCCATCCTGCCACGCAGGGAGACCCTGAGGCCGTGCTTGGCTTCTGGTCTCTATTTCCAGAAGGAGGAGCCCAAGGATGCTCAGCCACTCGGGCGATCCTGCAGGTGCCCCGCCCCACGGTACCTCCCTGGGCCCCAGAGCCGTGTCTCTGAGGCCTGGAATATTTCAAGCGTGCCCCCATCTCAGAACAGGCTGAAGACTGCACAGCGCAGCGCTGGCTGGCGGGAAAGGAACCGGGATTGTAACCTGGCTCCTTTATTACGGAAAAAGAAAATCTCCGAGGCGGCAGCTTCCCAGTCTCTGTGCTTAGGTCCAGGGCCCGGGTCTGGAGAGGCGGCAGCCGCTGGCGCTCAGCCCCTGCTGGGAAGGGAGAGCCAGGGCTGGGCTCACCCCACATGGGGTCGGCTTTTCCTGGGGAAACTGCAATCCTGGGAGGGCAGGGTCTCTCTTACATGCACCAATAGGCCTCCGCCCACCCAGGGCTCGGCCTAATACCTCCCCCAGGATCTCCCTGGTTCCTTGGCAGGGGCCCGCCACTGTTTAGGGAACTTTTCCCTGGGTCCGCCGTGCCAGGTGTGAGCAGGACGAGGGATGGAGGAAGTGGACCTGTGGCCAGGGCATGGACCCTTAGCCCACTGTCATCTGGTGGGGTTCCCAGAGTCCTGGGAGCCCAGAATGGTGAACACACAGAGCAGCAATTAAGACTGCATAGGGGTGTCAGCATGCTAAGGACCAGGCATCTAATCCAGCACCCAATGAGGCGGCAGGTGGAATGGTTAGGCCGGCTCCCCCCTTCCTCCTGCAGAGGGGTGATTGTTGAACGAATAAGCCTTCGTGATATTTGACTGTGTTTTCTCTCCGTGTTCTGTAAGGGCTGATTTGAGTGTGCTTGCGAAGGGTGAGCTAGGAACCTGGGCTGGCTGGGATGGTGGTGGTGCTGGCCCCTGGAGGGGGAGCCACGACCGAGAGTGGCCCAGAGCTCCCTCACTCTCGGGTGCTGTGAGCTGGGGCCGTCATGTCCCTGAGCAGGAAGCCAGCTCTGAGCAGTTAGAGGACTTGCCTGAGGTCACAGCCTCGTCCGCTGGTGTCCAAGGGTCTTGCTGCTCATCCGGTGGCCCTTCCCTTGCCCTGAATCCAGGGGTCATGTCAACATACGCCATGTGTATCCGCTATGACGGCGTTGAGGTGGACGACAGCTTCTGTGATGCCCTGACCCGACCTGAACCCGTGCACGAGTTCTGCGCCGGGAGAGAGTGCCAGCCCAGGTAGCTGCCCCGAGGGCCCAGGCAGGTGTGGGGCTGGGCGCCCTGTCCCAAGGAACAGCCAGGCGCGACATCCTGTTCCCTAAAAGGCCGTGGGCACTGGGTCCGTCAGAGCAAGGGAGAGATGCTCGGTAAAAGCTCTGCCGTAAGCCGAGAAGCTGCTGACCCTGTTCTCTGTTGTAGAAATAGCTCCCCACTACCCAGGCCTACTTGGAGAGCTAGGGTGTACCCCAGGAGGTGGGAGGTGTGGCTCCTGACACGGCTGTGTCCCCTCTTTCCCTTCTGCCTGCTGAGTGCTGGGTGTTTTGCTCCTCTGTGGGGAGGGGCCCCAGAGTTGGCCTGCCCCCTCAGAGCCCTGACTCTGTCTTCCTAGGGAACCAGGGTGTCGTTTGTCACCACACCCAGCTCAGGCAGGTGGGGACGAGAGGTCCACTGCACATACAGGCCGGGTCCCTCCACTCAGGCCTCACCCGTGCCTCCTTTCTTCATCCCCACCATGCTCTTGAAGAATCATAGCCCTGTGGGGGCCACGGCCACCTGTGTGACCCAGGAGGCCTCGGGTCTGGAGGGCAGGGAGGCAGAGGAGGTGGAGGCGGGCCCACACAGCACACACGGGCACGGTACGCCCACCCGAGGCCCTCTCGTCTAGGTCGCATGGCATGGCCCGCCCTGGGCCCCGCTGTCTGGCTGGGCTGGCGGCAACGGGGCCTCGTGTGCAAGTTAGGGTCACTGAGGGCCACCCCACCCCCCCGAGGCAGGTGGGAGACCAGCAGCTGGAGCGAGTGCTCGCGCACCTGCGGCGAGGGCTATCAGTTCCGCGTGGCGCGCTGCTGGAAGATGCTGTCGCCCGGCTTCGACAGCTCCGTGTATAGTGACCTGTGCGAGGCCGCCGAGGCCGTGCGGCCCGAGGAGCGCAAGACCTGCCGCAACCCGGCCTGCGGCCCGCAGTGGGAGATGTCAGAGTGGTCGGAGGTGAGTGAGGCCGGAGGCACAGGCCGGGCCGAGGGCGGGCAGCCGGCTTCCCCGGCCTCACCTGGGCCCCCCGCAGTGCACAGCCAAGTGCGGCGAGCGCAGCGTGGTGACCAGGGACATCCGCTGCTCCGAGGACGAGGAGCTGTGCGACCCCAGCACCAGGCCCGCGGGGGAGAAGAACTGCACCGGGCCGCCCTGCGACCGCCAGTGGACCGTCTCAGACTGGGGACCGGTGAGGGACGGGCCGGGGCACCAGGCCTGCGAGGGGCCTGAGCGCTTTGCCTGCAGTGCCTCAGTTTACCCTCTTCCGGGACGAAGGTGGGAGGGAAGACTATATAATTGGCTTCTCCCCCGCCATCATAAGCAATCAGAACCCTTACCCTGAAGCCAGCGCCTACACCACCCTCCCTCTGGGACCTCCCTGCTTCCCTGTCTGTCTGTCTGTTGTGTCTCTCTGTTGGCCTCTCTGAGTTTTTGTCTGTTTCCTTGAGTATCTATCTCTTGTCTGTTTCTGTATGCGTTTGTTTCTCTCTCTCTCTCTCTCTGTTCTCTCCCTCTCCCTATCTCTCTGGTCCGGAAGACAGCTGCTTGGGTGCTGGCTGGGGTCACCTCTGGTGGTAGGGGCCCACGTGACCTTCTGAGCTATACTTTTCTGTGTGTGTGTTTTGCATGGAGCGTGTTATTTTTGTAATTAGAACAGAAAATGTTATTTAAAAACTGGTTACTGCGGCAACCACTTCCCCACACCGCCCTGGGAGCTGTTCCCCTCCCCTGGGGATGAGGTGGGCGGGGGGCTCGTGGAGGGGCTCCTCTCACTCTGCTTCCCCCGCCGCCCCCTCCTGCAGTGCACTGGAAGCTGTGGGCAGGGCCGCACCATCAGGCACGTGTACTGTAAGACCAGCGATGGACGGGTGGTCCCCGAGTCTCAGTGCCAGACAGAAACCAAGCCTCTGGCCATCCATCCCTGCGGAGACAAGGACTGCCCGGCACACTGGTTGGCCCAGGACTGGGAGCGGGTGAGCGTCCCAGGACCCGCAGGGCCGCCCTCAGTCCAGGGAGTGCAAGACCAGAGAGAATTTGCCTGGGAGCCCAAGGGCTTGGGGAACAGATTGGTCAAAAGGAAGCATTAATTGCAAATTATGAAGGTGTGATTCACTAGAAATTAACCTGAAATCTCCAAAGTTCAGAAGGCAGGGGACCCTGTATGGTCTCCCAGCGGGCGTGTGCTCAGCAACGCCTCCAGAGCTTGCTGTGTCCTCACTCTGGTCCACGTTCTCAGGGACACAAAACCAGGGCCAGGGGGCCTGGCTGAGTGGCTGTGGGCCTTGCTCTCTCCTGACCAATCTGCCTTCCCTGCCAGGCGGACATCCTGACCCACACCCCGCGTTGGGGGGCAGCTCTCAGGCTGCCTCGACCAACACTTTCCGCCGGCTACTCGGACTGGACTGTCACAGGCCAGCTGTTTGCTGTAAAGCTGATTTGGGCCAAATAATCTGTGGCCAAGTTGGCATTAGCTATTGTTTTAAAACAGATGGTTTTGGGGTTCAGTTGCTTTTCATCAAATCTGTTTGGGGCCAAATGGCTATTGAACGGAGCGTTCCTAGTGAATTTGCCTATTGACCTAAGTGCTTTCTGGCTAATCGCCGTTGACCAGATGGTTATTGACAGAGTCCGGTGGCCGAGCATCCCGGTCCCCGGGCCTCTGGCGCTGACCTGCTCCCGCCATTCCTCAGTGTAACACCACCTGTGGGCGCGGCGTGAAGAAGCGGCTAGTCCTGTGCATGGAGCTGGCCAATGGCAAGCCGCAGACGCGCAGCGGCCCCGAGTGCGGGCTGGCCAGGAAGCCCCCGGAGGAGACCACGTGCTTTGAGAGGCCCTGCTTCAAGTGGTACACCAGCCCCTGGTCAGAGGTGCGTGCGGCCCCTCCAAAGCTGCCCTGGCCACCCTGCCTCCTTCCCACCCCGATGTCCCTTACGTCACTCCTGCCCCGTCAGAGGCCTTTGGTCCCTGAAGGGCCTCTCAATGTTACTGTGTCAGCTGGCAGAGCCACTGCCGCCAGGAAGCCTTCTGGGGTCTCGCCCCTGGCGTCCCTGTATCTCTCAGCCTGGGTCTTCTTGGGCCTGGTCACTCTGGCCTTGATTGTAGCCTTTGAGTGGTACGTGCTGACGTTCTCCGGGGGCAGATAGACAGCAGCTGGGCATTGGGCAGGGGACCTGGGGGCACCGGCGATGGCAAGATGTGCACCGTGTGCAGGAACCCGGGTTGGGTGCTGCGCCCAGAAGTCAGGGTGGCATCTCTCTGCGATTCCGTGGGCTCCTCGGCCCCCAGAGCTCCCACCTCACACCGGGCAGGGTGGACGGAGCTGAGCCTCCCTCTCCTGGTGGAGGGGCCACAGTTACTGGGGAGAGGCCCTGTCAGCCTTGGGGGGCCAGAGTCCAACCCAGGGGGCTGCGAGTCTCAAGTGAAAGAAGGCCCGGCCAGCCCGTCCCCGCGCCCAGGGCAGGGAAGCCAGGGCAGGGAGTGCGCTGCCCTCCCTCCGCCTGCCCTCCTGGGGAGGCCTCCTGCAGGGTCCAGAGCCCAGGGGCCGTCCTCACACCTCTGCTCTCACTAACTCACACGGAGCCCACAGGCTGCCTCTGCCACGTCTGTGTGAGGCTGCTGTCTCTCAGGGTGGCTGGGCGGCCGGGCTCCAGAGCTGCCCGTGGCCTCAGTATCCACACGGGCCAGCCTCAAGCACTTAGAGCCAGTGGAGAGTGGTCAGAGGGAACTCAGAGCCCAGAACGTTCTCTGTGATGCTCCCCTGCACGTCCCAGAGGCCTGAGACAGCTGAGACGTCTCTGGTCTTGATGGCTGGAACCGGCAAACATCAAATCCCAACACTTAGGAGCCCCAGCTGGGGACCCAGAGTCTAGGAGAAGGGCCTCAGGGTGGGGTGCTGCCACGTGACCCCCACGTGGTCCCCTGCCCTTTCTCACCGCACCACGCACATACACATGGGTAGGGCTGAGAATCGCTTGCTCATTCAGTGCTGCCCACAGAGGACCCCCAGGAGAGGGGGGAGGCTGAGGCAGGGTTGGGGCTTCCCGAGGAAGCGCAGGCAGGGCCGGGGCCTGAGACAAGTAGGCGTGCACCCTCCGGGAAGCCAGCTGAAGGAACACAGGTGTGTGGGGAGCAGGTGTTCCCCGGGAGTGGCTGAGCCCAGAGGGCAGGAGGGGAGAGGGGCTGGGCGCTTGGGCCCAGGGAGCCATGTGGAGACCGTACTTTGGGCACGATATCAGCCTCAGTAGCGAGGGCTGCCATGGGTGGGGACCAGGACCTTCTGGGTGCAGGTGTGTGCTGGGAGGGCGGGAAGGGCACAGGACCCCAAAACCAGCTTCGAGGGAGGGCACCGCCCATGTTTCCCAGATGAGGAGGGATGCAGGGGTAGGATTGGGTGGGCACGGGTGGACACTGGCCACGCCCCTGCTTGGACGACGCCACCCTCACCCACGGCCCCTCACCACACCACCCACCGGATCAGCGTTTGCTCCTCCAGCATTCCCTGGGGGCAGAGGAGCCTGCCCCTGTCCAGGGCATGGCCTGAGGTACCCCAGGGCACCTGCAATGGTACAACTGTCCTCTAGCCGTGGAACCGAGTGGCCTCTCTGGGCAGCGGGCAGGGGGACGGGCAGGCAGCCTCTTGCTAAGTCTTCCAAAGCTCTTCCCCTGCTTTTGCACGGTCCTGGGAGGGGGAGCAGGGCAGCCCCCACACCCACCCACCACAGGGAGCCCAGGCTCAGGGCCCAGACATGCCTGGGTGGTGTGGGGTCACCCACGCCAGAGAGCCACCGCCTATAGGACCTTGGCAGGGGATGGCGGGCAGCGGGGTAACTGGGGCTAGCAGATGTCCCCGGCGCTCTGGGTGGCTTGGTGTGCCTCCGAGGGAACATCTGGAGGAGGCGTGGGGGAGGGAGCGGCGGCTGTGAAACATGCTTTCCTTGGCCGTACGCACACGCTCTACGTCACAGACCCCAGAGAGCTGAACCAGAGCGTTCACCAGGACACAGCTGAGAGGGGAGGGCGTGCCTGTACAGCTGGGAAACTGAGGCAGTGTGTGGGGAGGGGCACGGGAACTGAAATCTCCTGACTGCCGGCCAGGGTCCTTCCCCCCTGGCCTCGCGGGCCTCTGGCTACAGGCCGTGGGTTCCGGGGCGCCCTCGTCCTACGGCGGGTGGGCGGGTGGGTGCTGATGCTGAGGCTCAAGCCGCCAGATGGGCTGGCATGCGTTTTGTCTCTTCCGCACCAGTGCACCAAGACCTGCGGGGTGGGCGTAAGGATGCGGGACGTGAACTGCTACCAGGGGACAGACATCGTCCGCGGCTGTGACCCGCTGGTGAAGCCCGTGGGCAGGCAGGCCTGCGACCTGCAGCCTTGCCCCACGGAGCCCCCAGGTGAGAGAGAGAGGTGGAGGTGCAGGGCAGGTTCCAGAGTGGTTGGCCCAGGAGCTGGGGTGGGCTGAGCCGGGGCGGCCAGGTCCTGGGAGGCCGTCAAAGGTGTCAGGGCAGGCGGCGATTCTGCTTTGGAGTTAGGCAGGGAGGTAGCCGTGGGCCCGGGGGGTGTCCAGGCTCTGGGAGGGGAACAGTGGTTCCCCCCAATACCCCCCTTGGGGCAGACTTCTCCCAGTGTAATGATCTAACCACTTAGTTGGTCCAGGATGTCCTGGGCGGGACTGGGGTGGGAAAGGAATAGAGAAAGAACTACTACAGCCGGGCGTGGTGGGCACGCTTATAATCCCAGCATTCGGGAGGCTGAGACAGGAGGGTCGGTTCAAGGACAGCCTCAGCTACTTAGTGAAGCCCTTTGTAACTCAGTGAGACCCTGTTTCAAGATAAAGAATAAAAAATAGGGCTGGGGGTGTAGCTCGGAGGTAGAATGCCCCTGAGCTCCATCCCCAGTACTGCAAAAAAAAAACAAAAACAAAAACAAAAAACAAAAACCCCACAAAACTACAGCCAAGCTGGCCGTAGCGGGTGTTCACGGTGTTCACTGGGTGGGCATGGCCGCCACGGCTGGCCGTAGCGGGTGTTCACAGTGTTCACTGGGTGGGCATGGCCGCCACGGCTGGCCGTAGCGGGTGTTCACAGTGTTCACTGGGTGGGCATGGCCGCCACGGCTGGCCGTAGCGGGTGTTCACGGTGTTCACTGGGTGGGCATGGCCGCCACGGCTGGCCGTAGCGGGTGTTCACGGTGTTCATGGGGTGGGCATGGCCGCCACGGCTGCCCGCAGTGGATGAACTCTCGCCATTGGGAAGGGGGTGTGGTGGGGGGCGCAGCTCTCACCCCTCTGCCTCTCCTGACATCTGCTCTCCACCCCACGTCCCGTCCTCAGATGACAGCTGCCAGGACCAGCCGGGCACCAACTGTGCCCTAGCCATCAAGGTAAACCTCTGCAGCCACTGGTACTACAGCAAGGCCTGCTGCCGCTCCTGCAGGCCCCCCCACGCCTAGGCCCGTGCCCCACCCGCACACTGCAGCTCCTGGGGACTCCCCGGGATAGCCTCCTGCAGGGCGGCCGGGCTATGAAGACGCGGCACTGAGCCAGCCTCGGCTGATGAGAGGGACTTCGGGGGCCAGGGACTCTGGTCTGCCCTGGGGAGAGCCCTCAGCACCGTTCAGACCCTCCCCAGGTCCAGCTGCCCTGGCTGCGGGAAGCTGTGCACAGAACCCTGGGCTCGTGGATCCCACCCCCACCCCAGCAGCCCCCCGCCCCGGGGGTCCAAAGGCCAGCAAGGAGGCGAGACCTGCCCGCAGCCCAGGCCCTGCTCCAGGTGGCCACCTTTGGAAGGGAAGGGCCTCTGGCCTCTGGTGCTTTGGGTTGAGAATGGGGTGGAGGAGGTGGCCTGGGGGCTGGCGGAGGCCCAGGCCCCAGGCGCGGATGGCGCTGAGCTGAGCTTCTCCAGGGCCTTGTCTCCGAGCCGGGCACAGCTCCGCTGGCCTTGTCTCCGAGCCGGGCACAGCTCCGCTGGCCTTGTCTCCGAGCCGGGCACAGCTCCGCTGGCCTTGTCTCTGAGCCGGGCACAGCTCCGCTGGCCTTGTCTCCGAGCCGGGCACAGCTCCGCTGGCCTCGTGGGAGCGCCTGTGCCAGGAGGCCCTTCCTCGTGGTGTATTTGGTTATGAACAGTGGGGATCCCTGTAACCTTGTCAGTACTCACTGGTATGTTAATAAACTGGTCCTATTTATGGCGTCACTGAGGGGTCTCAGCTGCTCTTGGGCGGAGGGCCAGGTGCGCTGTGGTCCAGAGAACCAGGGTGAGGCTGTGCAGGGTCTCTCATTCAAAGACAGGTTCGGGGGTGGAAGTGGGGGCAGCGGGTACAGAGAGCGGATGAGAGGCGACCAAGAGAATGGGGCTACAAGGAGGGGTGTAGGTCTCGAGGCTGGATCTGATGTCAGGACCTGCCGGAAGCTCACACCTGCAGTAGACTGAAGTGGGGCTGGGGGCACCTCGAGGTGACCGACACCTCGGCCAAGGAGCAGAGCTCCCACCTGCAGGGGCCTGGAAGAGTGGACAGGCAGGCGGGGACCTGTGGCCGCCCGCTGTGGACCTGTGCAGGGCCACCGGCCCTTTCACTGGGCAGGGGCACAAGGGGTCGCTCCTTGGGCCACTGGCTTCTCCTGGATGGGAGGTTGGGGGACAGGAAACAGCAGGACAGCTGCTCCAAGTTCCAAAGGAGGGCAGGGGCTGGAGGTCACAGCCAAGAGAGGAGCAGATGGGCTCTTCCTGCCCACACCCCAGGGCCAGGTCTACCCAGCACCAGGTAGTAGGGGGCTGGCAGTCAGTAGGTCACCCTCTGGAGCCATCCTGTTCCCAAACCCGGGCCAGAGCAGGGTCCACCACAGAGCTGTTTCTAGACAGCTTCTGCAGGACTTGGGCTTCGAGGAAACGGGGGCAGCCACCCATCCCGGTGCGCTCCTGCCTCTGTGGGCACCCAGATGTGTGCATCGAGGGGCTGCAGCCCGGGAGCCGTCACCGGGCTCTTTCCCATCCCAGAGCTGGAGGCTGTAGGATAGGCTTGGTCCGGTCTCCAGCAGGGACTGGGGCAGAGTAGAGTTCTTGTCACCCAGGGTTCTGGGGTCTCTGCTCACCCCTCATCCCTCACCCTTCCCCAGCCCCACATCCTCCGCCTTCCTCCCCCATTCTCCTTTCCAAAGCCCTTATTGTGTGCCTACTGTATGTGTACCATTGCGTTGCCCACTTCCACCTTTCTGAGCACCCCATGGTGTGGGCAGCTTGCCCGCTCCATGGCGCCGATGCTAAGGCAGGCCCAGAGAGGTTCAGCCAGCTGCTCTGGGTCACACAGCTCATCAGCCGCATCCCTGCTGCCCAGAAGCTCAGAGTCCATGCCGGTGGCTCCCGATCTTAGAAGAGTGGCACAGCCTTGGGACACTACAAACACGGCGGCTTGCTATGGTGCCTGCTCACCAGACAGCTGTCCTCAGCCTCTGGGAGGGCCTGGGCCCCACCCTTGGGGTTGAGAAGATGGACTCCACCAGGGGCGGCCCTTGGCGGGGTCTGCACCTGCAGATGCCGGGGGGACTAACACACTGAGCGGAGGCGTAGGAGATGGTTTATTGGCTCTCCCTCTTCTCAGTGCTGCCCGCGGCCGTGTAGTGGCGGCGCACTGGCTGAGCCAGGAGGGGTAGAGGTTTATTTCATTTCAAAGAGATCTACGAATCTATACAGAGAGGGGAGAGGAGATGGAAACAGAACAGATGTGTCAGGGTGAGCCCCACCGGACAGACCGCAGGGGAAGGGACAGGATGCAGGAGAAGGGCGGCCCATGCTTCCCAGGGTCTCAAGGACCACGAACTCCATTCATGTCCAAACTGAGGCCAGGGGAGAAAGTAAGAAGGAAAAATCAAGAGCGCCAACGCCAGCAGATCCAGGGCTTCGCCAGCCGCGGCCTTTGTCTCTGGTAACTCCCGGCTAGGAGCGCCACGTGTGGCCCGGGCAGCTGCGGCCCTCGGGGGCTTGTCTGTTAGAAAGGCCCAGGGAAGGGCTGGGGGAGAGGGACCCTGAGGGAAGGGACTCGTGGGGTCATGCTGCTGAGAAAGAGGGCTGACTCCTGATGGGGAAAGCCGCACTGGGTGGTAATGCCCGGGTATGGGCAGCGCCCTGGGGTGGCCGCTCCACACCATTACCCAGCCAACAGAGGAGCTGGGAGGCGGATCAGGAGTTCTGTGGAGAGCCTGGTCCAGTGGGAGCTGGAGGGACGTGGTACAGATAAATCCCAATAGGAGCGGCTGCTTGCTCCCACGGGCCGGGGCCACAGGGCGCCAGGCAGGGGCTGGGCCGGGGCCTCACTCCCGGCGGGAAGCAGCCAGAGGGGTGACCGGTGGCTCCGTATCCCCTGGGGCCCTCGGTTCCTGCTGAGAATTGGAGCCCAAAGGCTCTCTGAGGCCAATACCTCATTACACAAATGGGGAGACTGAGGCCCAGGGATGGGAAGGCCGCCCAGGAACCCCCAGCCCTGCCCCCTCCCTGCCTCTGGGTGTCTGCCGCTGTTGGACAGGGGCATGGATTCCAGTGTGGACACTCCCATCCCGTGGTGACTCACTGCAACCTGCGCCTCCCTCTTTCAGGGAAAACAGCATCCCAAGAAACCGCCTCCCCAAACTGCCTTCTAGGGGAGCCTGCGCAGTGCAGGCCGGGAATATGAGTGAGGAGAGGAGGGGAGGGAGAGGGCAGGTCTGTAACCTCCAGGGAGGGCGAGGGGCAGGGTCCTAGCATCACTCCTTGGACAGGTAGGAAGGCCAAGCTCTGGGATGGGGTGACCGAGGCCATGCAGCTGGAGTGGAGAGGCCACCCTCCTGCGCCTCCTGGAAACAGGAGCCGGTTCCTGCTTCTGGGCACACACCACGCCCTCCTCCCTTTCCGCCCCAGCCGCCCTGCCCGGTGGCGGCCACCTGGGTTCATTGAGCATTATTCCTGCAGAGGGCTGGGGGGCTCCCTGTGTCTGGGAGCCCCCAAGGACAGGGATGCATGGAAGACATATCCAAGCCCTGGTCCCGGCTGGGGGCCAGGGTGGGGTGCCATGGGGACCCTGCCATGGTCTTGGGACCTTCCAGGGTGGGGGGCCCGGGCATGGCAGGTGCCCTCACACGTCGGTGCTGACGCTGCGGCTCCGGGAAAAGGCCTCACGCATGGCGGACAGGCGGTTGGGGTTGAGCGCCTGCAGGCCCCCGAAGCCCCCGGGAGGCAGCTCCACGTCCTCCTGGCTAATGCTTCTGTAGGCCACACGCCCGCCGCCGTTGCGCACGCCCTCGTCGTCGTCCTCCTCTGGCTCTTGCAGGAAGAAGGTGGGCGGCTCGTAGTGCGAGCAGCTGCGGCAGAGGGCACGGGCCTGCGGGGACTTCTGGCTGAAGGAGGTCGTGGTGGCTGGGCAGAGCGCCGGCCCGTTGGTCAGCACCAGGTTGCAGTTGGAGTGCAGTGGTGGCAGGTGCGAGTGGACCGCGAAGTCGGGCTCCTCCTCGTCCTCCTCGGACTCGTCCTTCTTACAGCAGTAATACTGTGGGAGAGGGCCCGTGACCCTTGCTGCACCTCACCCCAGCAGGCGGGCGAGGGGCCCCCAGATGGCGGCATGGTCCTGCTCAGATGCCCTGCCAGCTTAGCTACTGCCCGTCTTGCAGTAATCTGCTCCCCTCATCCACGGAGCGCCCTGAGACGGGTGGGGAAGAGGCACAGGGAGGGGCCGGCAGCCGGAAAGCCGTCTGGGCGCAGCGTCTGGTCACGGGTGCTGGGCTGCGTCTCCTGGCTCTGTGCCTCAAGCAGGTGGGGGTCTCCAGCACACAGGGAGGGGGGGAGGAAGGCATCTCTCGCTGGGCAGGTGTGTGCCAGTGGCTATGCCCCTCACCCACTCTGAGCCTCAGCTTTGGTCCTGGGGGAAGGGAGCAGCTAGCTGCCATCACAGCCCACAGGTGGAGTCCTGCCCAGGGCGGCCCGCCGAACACCCTTTCTGAGAGCTGGCCGTTTCCCATTCGCTCCCTCTGTGGGGACCCCCCTGCGCCACCCCCCGGGGGGGTACCTGGAGCCGACAGTAGCACAGAACTGCGATGATGCAGAGCAGAATCACAGTCGCCAAGATGCCCCCGGTGATGACCACGGTCCCGGCTGTCATCCGCCCACTTCTCCATCAACAGCCTGCAACACACACCGCCAGCTGTGCAGCGGCGCCCAGAGGAGATCCAGGCCCCGCCAAGCCCAGGCAGCCTCTGTCCCACTGCTCCCAGCTTCAGTTCCCCCGTCCATAAGAGGTGGCGCTAATAGCGTGGGGTTTTGTGACGCCTTCCCCCAGCACGTCTTCCGGCGCTCAGCACGGCGCCCTCTCAGCGCCTTCACGCCCGGCCCCGCACATGCACACCACTTACATGCCTAATGCGGCCAAGCTCAAGGTGCTGTCGGAACCCACTCTCCCGCTCTGCACTGGACACAATCAGACCTGTTTCTTCCCAACTCATTATTTTCCCTCCTGTAACATCATTTCTGACTCTAGTCTACGTTTAACCCAACCAATCCCTTTTCTTTTAAATATTCAGTTGAGTTAACTGTGGTGGCGCACACTTGTAATCCCAGCATTCGGGAGGCTGAGACCAGAGGATCGTGGTTCATATAGTCAGCCTCAGCTACTTAGTGAGGCCCTCTGCAACTCAGTGAAGCCTTGTTTCAAAATAAAGAATAAAAAATAGGGCTGGGGTGTAGCTTGGAGGTAAAATGTCCCTGGGTTCCATCCCCAGTACTGTAAAGTAAATAAATAAATAAATATTCAGTTGTGGCAAAATGCACAAAACACAAAATTTACCCTCTTTGCCACGTTTAAGTGTACAGTTCGCCGGGCATGGTGGCGCATGCTTGTAATCCCCGCGCTTGGGAAGCGGAGACACGAGGATCGCGCAGGTTCAAAGCCAGCCGCGCAGGTTTAAAAGACCCTGTTTCCAAATTAAAAAATTAAAATATTAAAAAATATATATATGTCTGGGAGTGTAGCCTGGAGGTAGAAGGGCTTCCAGGAACCCCAGTACCACCAAAAACAACAACAACAACAAAAAAAAAAACTGTACAGTTTGGTGCCAATAAGAGGATCCACTCTCCAAAAATATTTTTTTATCTCACAAAACTGAAAAACAATTCCTTTTTGATATTCAGGTTTTTCACAATTAAATAAATAATTTTAGTGACATTGTAGGTAAGTGTTAGGAGCCACTGTTCCAATGACCCTTTTAGGATACATTCTGTGTGTGTGTGTGTGTGTGTGTGTGTGTGTGTGTGTGTGTGTGTCTGTGTGTGTCTGTGAGTCTGTGACTGGGGATTGGACCCAGGCATTCTACACCCTCAGCCCTATTTTATTTTTTATTTTGAAGTAGGATCTTACTAGGTTGATGAGTCTCACTCCTTGCTGAGGCTGTCCTTGAACCTGAGATCTTCCTGTCTCAGCCTCCCAAGTACTGGGATTACAGGCGTGCGCGCCCACACCCAGTTTGTGATGCCTCTTTAGGGATGTATAGCCAAAACGTGGTTCTAAAGTTGCTATCTTAGGGTGGTTCCCCCCCAACTCCATATGGGGGTTTGTTTTTTAATTAAAAAAATAATTTAATTTTGCTTTTCAATTACAAAAAGCCATTTGACCTCAAGGCCCAAAGCTGAATGCCAGGGGCATCCGGAGAGTCCTGCCTCCACTCCTGCCCACTCCTGCCTTCAGAGGTAACCATTTTACTTAGCTCTGGGTTTAGTCTGCTGTGGCTTCTTTCCAAACACAGGAAAAACATACATTTCCCTTCCCTTTTAGGAGAACATGGCTTAATGTATGTGGCTTCTGCACGTTTCTTAGTTTTTCGCAGTAGTCTGTCCCAACAGGCGAGGACAGGGTCCTGGGGGGCACGCGGAGCTCCGCCAGCCCCGCGGCGGTACAGCACACACCCACCGTTTCCCATTCTTTAAGCAGTTTCAGAAATGCGTGAGGAAGAGTGTGGTGGTGCACACGTTTCTCGTTTCTCGAGGTTTTGGTAAACCTGCCAAAGACTGGCTGGAACTGGGGCCGGTTAATCTTCTTCCAGGAATGTGTGAGGATAACTGACAGACTGATTTTGGTTCTGAGACTCAAGGCCTGGGGCGCAGGGGCGGCATCGAGGTGTCCCCAGATGCTATAGCCAGGCCTCAGACGGCCGAGCAGCCCGGCGGGGACAGGCGGGGGGCGCTTAGACCTGTGCTGGCTGCTGGGAGTTGGAGGCAAAGCTGGGACTGGAACCCAGACCCTCGACTGACAGACAGGCAGGCAGGCAGGCAGACAGACAGACAGACGGGAAGACAGGTCTAGACAGATCCAAATCAGCCAGATGGGTCACAGACAGACACACAGGCAGCTCCAAATACAGACAGACTGAGATGCAGACAGACCCAAGGCAGCAAGGTGCACCATCAGACAGACGGAAGGACGGAGAGCCTGGACCCAGCGTTCCTGGGCACTCTGCCCGGCAGATCCAGGCCGTGTCGGCCTCAGGTGGCTGGCCCTGTGGGGTGCAGGATCGGGGCGTGAGTGTGCACAGAGGCACAGGCAGTGGCCTTACCCTTTCCTGGGCCTGTAGAAGGGACTCAGGGGAGTCCCTCCATGGTCGGAGCAGCCTATGGAGGACAGGGCAGGGGACTGAAGCCCAGAGCCAGGCTGGGGCTCCCCAGGAGGTAGCCAGGCCTGGGGCCCACCCAGGGAGAGACTAGTTCCCGTGCGGTATTCAGGCAAAATGGCCCCCTGGAAGCTGAGGCCGCAACTCCAGGGACACAGGCCCCACTATGCGGGGAGCCCAGGGAAGCGCGGAGTCCACCCCGGCCCATCACCCTATCTGGTCCTAGCCAGGCAGGCCTCCTCTGCAGGCCATGGGTGGCCACTGCCTGGAGGGAGAGGTAACCTTCCCAGGCCTCAGCACAGCCTGACGAGGGGCAAGAACTGGCCAGGGCACGATCTGCTGCCCCGCTCTCCACTGCTGAGTCCCGCCCCACGGTACCCTGTGGGGTGCATCTTTAGAGTGCTGCCAGCTTTGCCCAGGTCCTCCTGTGTCCCGCCCCTGCGCCGATGGGCTGCAGGTCCATCTTGCCCTGGCTGCTGTCCGCTGGCCACGGCTTTCTGGGGTAGGGCGGACATGTGACCGGGGATGGGGAGACTGACCTGAGACTCGGGCGGGTCCCTGCTGGTCCCCTGTTGGAGCACAGCAGTCAAGCAGCAGGCAGGGCTGGCATCTTGGGGGCTCAGGGAAAAGGGAAGAGACACAGACGTGGAGACCTGGGCCCCCAAGATGCCAGCCCTGCCTGCTGCTTGACTGCTGTGCTCCAACAGGGGACCCTCCTCTGCAACATAGGGGACATGGAGGGTGCTGTGAGCGGGCTCGTGAGCCGTTAGATGGTGTGCCTCCCTGGGTCTGAGTCCTTCCTCAGGCCCCGGGGGACTTGGCCACGCCCCAGGTCTGAGATAATCCTCACTCCTCAGGCCCTCGGGGCCCGGGCTGTCTCCTCGGGGCCTGGGGCCTGTCCAGCAGCAAGCCTGCCTGGCGGCCCGAGGGGAAGGGTGCTGGCTCAGGCCTGGTGCCCAGGGCTGTCAGCAGCCGCCACTCTAACACCCGGCCCATCCAGCTGGAGCGCCTCTGCCTCCGCCTCGCTCTGCAGATACACGCACGCCCGAAACGGGCGCCAGGTCCCTGGGCCAGGCCGGACACAGACGCACAGGCCGCTGGCAGCTTCCTCCGCGCCTGGGCCGGATGTATCCACAGTTAACTCCCAACAGCCCTGAGCCATGAGCCCCTTCCTCCTGCTTCTCCCTGCTCCTGACCTGACGTGAGCCACCCTCTGGTGCCCTTCCCAGAGACCCATGCTGCCATCAAAGCCCAGCCTGTGCCTTCCTCCTCCAGGAAGCCTTCCAGGGCCTTACCACACATCACAGAACCTCAAAAAGCCAGTGCTGGCGGAGAGGGGTCACACCCTACCCCTTCATCTGACACAAGAGGACCATGGGCCAGAGACCTGCCTTCCACCTCTCCACATCCTGGGGTCCTCGCTAAGCACCCCTTCCAGATCAATCTTCTAGGCAGAGCCAGGTGTACCCCCCCGGGGCATAAGCTAGAGGGGCCGCGTCCTGCCCGAGACATCCAACGGGTTGAGGCTATCCTGCTGTCTGAGCTCTGTGACCCTGGGTCAGAAGGCTCTCCCTGGGCCTCAGTTTCCTTTTCTATAACACAAGGGTCCTGCCTCTCCACAGTGCTTGTTTGCCTTCCCAACGAGCCCTGCTGGGGCATCCACGTTCAGACACAAGACACGTAAACCAGGGTGGAAGGAAAGGGCCGCAGGCCCTCTGAGTCATGCTTGTCTGGGTTACGCAGCACCCAGCACTGGTTCTGAGACAACTAATCCTCGGGCTGAGAGGACAGGGCGGGCTTCAGGGCTTGGGCTGGAGAAGAGCCTGAATGGGGAAAGACTAAGAGGGCTTCCTGGAGGAGGAGGCGGCGGCTTCTGAGCCAGTCCTGGAAGGACCGCTGTCTAGACTGGGCCGGGAGAGGAAGGAAAGGGCCTGTGGGTGCCCGGACCAGTGCAGGCCGACTCAGAGCGACAGCCTGGGAGGGGCCGTGTGCAGCCCAGCAGCCTGCTGCCAGCCAGTACGATTTGGTGAGAATCTCACTGAATTGTTAATCTGCCCCCTGGGACCATAAACGGGTTTAAAGCTTTATAAACAACTCTGCTTCCCATTCCCACCCCCGGTTTCTACCAGGGCTGTGAGATGGGCTGCTCCCTGTGCCCCCCACTGGAGTCTGGTGGGGGGGGGAGGGATAGGCAGGGGCCTGGCCGGCGACTGTCCCCTTCCGACAGCCAAGTCTCGTCTGGGTGGCTGCTCTCACAAGCCCTCCTTGTCTCCAGCACAGAGGACCAAATGGTTTGGAGCTGGGGCGGGGGCCCGGGCAGGAAGCACCTGGCGGCATTACCAGACGCCACAGGCCTCCACCTGCCACCCCACGGAGCCCCAGCCCACCCTCCCGCGGCGGGGCCTGTGCATAGCCCCGCTCTCCACACCCGTGCCTCACCTCCACTCCGGTTTCCCCTCACCCGCCTTGCTGCGCCCCCACCTCTCATCCTGCTTAAAGCCTCGAGGTCCCACCCCAGCCCCCACCCCCGCAGAGCTTCACTAGACCTGCCTGCCTCGCCCTCCGGGGGACCGGTGTTCCCGCAAAGCCGAGAAGCCAAGTCCGAAGCCCAGCGCTGGCCAGCCGGACCCGCTCACTCCTGTAGCTCGAGGGCTTCCATCTCCCCACCCCGAGCCAGAGTCGGCCTGGTGAATGGGCAGCTGCCCCGGCCGCGGCAGTCGGGCTGAGCGGGGCCTGGCACCTGTTGGTGTGACCAGCTGCCTTTCCTTCCAAGCAAGGGCACTACCGCTCATTTCCAGATGGGGAAACTGAGGCCAGGGCAGAGAAGGCTGGTTTTGGGGAGCAGGGCAGAGTTGGGTTGGGAACCCAACGTCGTGTCAAGGGCCATGGGGACTCTGAAAGCCTTCTCTCTACAAACACATCTGTCTGGTTACAAAAGCACTTCCGCTACCTGGAGGCCCCAGGGCCTCATTGTCCGCGAGCAGCAGCGGTCCTCAGAGTTCCCGTCTAGACCTCCTCCACATTTGTTCCTAATTTCATGCTCTGCGGGCTCCCAGATTCCTGCGTCGGGTAATAAATAGACGGGGGCGTGCTCAGCAAGGCTGTGCTGCCCCTGTTGGTCTTGGGGATATTATCCAGAGCTGGCGGGGGGGGGGGGGACTGGCGGGAGGACGGGCAGGAGAGCCGTTCCCAGCAGCACCTGGGGCATCTCCTGTCTCCCCCAAGGGCTGGCCTCAGCCCAGATCAGCCCCCAGCCTGCACTCTGCATGCTGGGGCTCCCAGGGGCTCGCAGCTATGGACCCAGAGACGCATGCAGCCCAGCCGGGGACTAGGGCAGCCAGGACCAGGTAGGGGTTGGGAGGATGGTCTTTAGGAACCCAGCAGACACCATGTGCTTGCTGGCTTGGTGGCCTGGACTCCCGGGCGGGCCCCCAGAAAAGGTACAGGGACCTGGGTGCTCCTGTGGTCACTCACAGGACATCACTGATGTGTGGAAGCTCTCCCAGATCCCTGCTAAAAAGCCTGGGGCCAGCCTGGGTGCAGACAAGCCCAGAACAGGGCCACAGCGAGCCCGGGGCACAAGGAAGCGAATACATCCTGTCTGGAGCCTTTGAGCCCAGGACAGTGGCGGGAATGTCCATGTTGAAGCCGCAGAGCCCGGGATGGGGCGGGAGGGAGGCCGGGTAAGGCGCGAGGGCAGTGGGGCACCTTCGGCACCTTCAGGGTGGATAGGAGCAACAGCGGCACTGGCAGGCCACGCGGGCTCGCTGGGCCTCCTGGGCCGCGCGCGTCTGATGCTTTGCTCTCATTCCTCCCAATGGCTCCCCTGGGGCCGATGACTTTCCCTGGTGGCGGAGTGAACAGCTGTGACAGAAGGAAAGCTGCCACCAGGGGGAAGGAGCTCTGGTGCATCTCCTTGCAAAGAGCCCGGCTCCCTGCTCCTAGGGAATTAACGAGGCCTTCGCCAAGCAAGCAGACAGCCCCGTCCACAGCTTCCCTGTCCTGTGTCCCAGGAGCTCATGGCCCAGCCCTGTCTGAGGCCACCCGAGGACCAGCCCAGGGGCCCGAGGCCAGAGAGCCGGAGCCACGGCCGTCCCAGGGAGCTGGCCCAGCTCGGTGCTGGGAGGGAGCGTGGTGGACGCTGTGGACGGGAGGACAGGAGCCAGAGCAGACACCAGGGCCACAGGAGGCCCCACAGAAAACAGCAAACGGCAGGAAGCCAGCGTCTGTCCCACCTGGGCTCGCAGCTGGGGCCCATCTCATGCCTCCCGGCGGAGAGAGTAGACACCTCCACCCTTCAGGTCAGACAGCAGCAGAGGAGCAGAGGCCCTGCGGGCGTGGGGCACTTGGGCAGCCCCCCGGGCCTTCTGAAGAATGGCCACCACCCCCCACAGGCACCGCTGGAGCCTTGGCTGCACATTTTTGGGGCCTCAGTCCCTCACCCCGAGAGTCAGCATGCCTCTAAAGCCAGTTTCTGCCTATCCAGCAAACACACTACCCCAACAGTGGCTTCTAAGTCCTTCCCTGGGTCTCCTCTGGGAGCCCTGAGTAGAGGGGATGAAGGGGAGGACAGAGGAGGGATGGAGGGGAGGGAGGACGGAGAGGAGAGGACAGGTGGGGGTGTGAGCCTAGGGGAGCAGGAGATCCCCCAGGACCCCCGCTGCTATAGGGCTGGCAGGGGCTGCTGAGAAGCCCCTCCGCATGCTGAGCGGCGAGGATGGGCGGTGGGGACCGGTCACGCCCAGGCAGTGGACGGGGGTGGTGGGGCACGGTGATTAGCCTCAAGCTGATTTCTTACCCTTCCCCTGTCCCCAGGTCCTGCCTGTAGGTGGGAGGGGCTCACCTCCTCCCCTAGCCTCCCTAAGCCCCTAAACCCAATCAATGAAGGCGAAGGTCGGCCTTTCCACCTCGCTGTGGTCCTCCGGCCACCAGGGGTCAGCACAACGCAGGGTAGGGTCTGTGCCCTGTACCCTCACCTCCCAGCCGGCCAGCGTCCGGGGCAGGTGTGGGGAGAGAGCTTCCCCATTCAAGTACCTTCCCGGGCCACCATTTCCCCATCTAGCAGTGTGTCCAGAGATAGGGAGGGGCTTGGAGGCCCAGGCGGGTCCCCTCGAAGCTGCAGGGTCGGGCTGCCTCTCTTCCACCTTAAAAACAGCAGTGGGTAAAGCCGGGCATGGTGGCACACACCTGTACTTCCAGTACTTGGGAGGCCGAGACAGGAGATTCGCAGGCTTGCAGCCAGGCTCAGCTACTTAGTGAGCCCCTCTGCAACTTAGTGAGCCCCTGTTTCAAAATAAAGAATAAAAAATAGGGGTTGGGATATAGCTCGGAAGTAGAATGCCCCTGGGTTCAATCTCCAGTAACACAAATAAATAATAATAATAGTAATAATAATAATAGTAATAGTAATAATAATAATAATGTGCAGAAGCTGAATTTTTAAAACCTTTTCTGCTGCTGAATTTAAGTGGGTTCTTTTTTTTTTAATTTTTAATTTCCTCTTCCAAGAACTGATCGCAGCCCCTAGGCCCAGCTTGGGGCCCGCAACGTGCACAGGAGGACTGGCAGGCTGGGACTCGCTAGGGCCCTCTCTGCGCATGGACATCAAGCACACCTCCGGGTACAGGCATTTCGGTTGACCCTGGCAGGGAGTATCCACAGGCTCAGTGGAGGAAACTGAGGCAGGAAAGGGAGGAAGCATGGCCGGGACTGATCCTAGGCCCTTGCCCACTGTGGCTCAGCCCCAAATTCATGTTCTACGTTGAGCAGAGCCCTGGTTGGCTCTGGGGCAGGCAGAGAGAAGCTCAGGGACTTAGTAGGACATGCCTAACCCGGCATGGCCGGAGGCCCCGGCTGCTCCCGCTGTCTTGGCCCTACAGCTCCTAGACAGCCAAGGCCCCGCTCTGGGGCTGGGGTGAGGCAGTGGGCCTGAGCAGGGTGGCCGCCCTCTGCAAAGCCTGGCCATCACCCTGGCCCGAGGGGGACACAGTGATGTGCGGCGCCCACAGCCTGCTCTCAGCCACCCGATTCCCGCTGCAGCCCCCGCCCCCGGCCATGCCCACTCTGCAGAGCCCGGGCCCAGCTGCCTGCTCTCCCCTCCCCTCCGCACCTATTGAGGAGGAGGAGGTGGGGATACTAGGTGCGTTAGGGCAGAGAACCCAGGAGCAGAAAGGGTTGAGAGAAACCATCTAAAAAAGGAGCAAACACGGGGGAATTTAAAAAGATACAGGGATGACAATGACCAAGCAAAGAAACGTTGGCCCTTTTTGTGGGCTGGATTCAGGACCCGGTGCCACTAGCCAGCTAGGTAGCCATTCAATCTGGGATTGAAATGGGACCGTAGACATCGGGTCCCCAGGATCCTGACCCGACAAATCACAGAGGAAGAGGCTGCAGAGCCACAGGGTAGGATAAAAGCTCCCCTCCCGACCTCTCAGGGCCCCTCCCCTCGGGGGGAGGAGCGTTTCTGTCTTTTCTATCTTCCCTTGGCTTAAAATAAACGTTTGTACCCCTGCACCATGATCTGTGGACTTCATTCTTCCAATTTCTCAAGATCAAGAACCAACTTTGAAGCTGGGCGTGGTGGGCACGCTTGTAATCCCAACTTCCAGGAGGCTGAGACCGGAGGATATTTGTTCGCGGACAGCCTCAGCTACTTAGTGAGGCCCTCCGCAACTCAGTGAGACCCTGTTTCAAAAGAAAGAACAAAAAATAGGGCAGGGGGTGTAGCTTGGAGGTCAAATGCCCCTGGGTTCCATCTACAGACCCCCCCCCCCAAAAAAAAAAGAATCCATTTGAGGAGAACATCTACCTTAACCGCCTACTCTGTGTCTCGTGCTGGTCAGATCACAGCAAGCCAGGCAGGACCTGTCTGATTGTGTGGGTGACAACCTGCTCTCATCTTCTCCTTGGGTTTGGGTGGCCCTGGCAACTGGGCCAGCAGGAGACGCCCCCATCCCAGCATCTCCACACCGAGACACTCTGTCTAGACTTCCTTTTCAGCGACCCACCTCCTCCGAGGCATCTCCAGTCCGTCCCCAGGATCTCTGCCACACAGCTCGGAACATCTGAGGCCCAGAGCTCCAAGAGGCCCTGATTCCTGCTCACCGTGTCCTTCAGCGCCCTCGGTGATCCCTAGACACTCCGTGTCCTCCCAGGCATCCAATCCCAGCAAGCCTCCCGCTTTCCTAGATAGCTCTGAGTCCGGGACAGGCCCCCGCAATCCACGCCCCTGGACAGCCTGACGCCATGTCCTCTCGTGACTGTGGCCTGGGTCTCCTCATCTCTCTAGACACCTCCTGCCTTTCTGAGCATTACGACGTGCTGGCTGTGTGCCAAGCAGGGCCCCTGGGAGCAGAGCTGACAGGCAGGGAGGACACACGCCCTGGTCCAGCCCTTACGCACTGCCATGATCTCCTGGTGCTGGTGGCCTCGACGGAGCCCACAGACCCCTGCTCACCTCGCCCCTCAGGGCTCCCAGTGCTTCTAAACACACTGGGACGACGCTGCCCCCTGGCCTCCCAACCACCAACTTGGTATTTTCCTGACTCTGGGCTGTCACCAGCGCCAGTCTCTGGGCCCTGAGCGTCCCTCCTGCTCTGCAGATTGAGATCCTGGCCATCTGTTGGCATGCCCCTCGAGTGACACTTCCATCATCCTGGCCCATCTCCCTCTTCTGGGATTTAGCAGCACCCACCATCCGCACCCTATACCTGGCATATTTCACATTTAATTTTTGTGGCACCGGGGTTGAACCCCAGGGCATTCTACCTCTGAGCAACACCTCCATATCTTAGTTTTTATTTTGAAACAGAGTCTTGCTAGGTTGCTGGGGGTCTCTGTGTTGCTGAGGCTGTTCTCAAATCCACAATCCTCTTGTCTCAGCCAGGGATTACAGGTGTGTGCCACCTCACCCAGCTCAGAGCTGGCATCTGTGACCTGTCAGCAATCAGCATTGGCTCCTTGAGCCTGTTATGTTTCAAAATAAATATAAAACATAGGGCTGGAGGTGTAGCTCCGAGGTAGAACACCCCTGAGTTCAATTCCAGTAACACAAAACAAAAAAAATCACACACACACACACACACACACACACACACACACACACACACACTAAGAAAGCAAAAACCCTCAAAAGCAAGAATTCCCCACTGACTTTAGTGCGTCCCAGAACAGAGCTCACAGATACGTATGGAAATGCAAGACTACCCAGCACCCAACAAGGTAAAATCCACGTCTGGCATCTAGTACGAAGTCACCTCTTACACAAAGAGGCAGGAAAATGTGGTGCTCAGTGAAAAGTCGATCATGAGCCGGGCGTGGTGGCGCACGCTTGTCATCTCAGCTTGGGAGGCTGAGACAAGAGGATCACAGGTTCGCGGCCAGCCTCAGCTACTTAGTGAGACCCTCTGCAATTTAGTGAGACTGTTTCAAAATAAAAAATAGGGCTGGGGGTGTATCTTGGAGGTAGAATGCCCCTGGGTTCCATTCCCAGTACCGCAAAAAAAAAAAAAAGAAAAAAAGAAAACAAAAAGAAAAAGAAAAAAGAAAGAAAAAAAGAAAAGAAGAGAAAAAAAAAAACATCATGAAAACTAACCAGAAATGGCAAAGATGAAGGAATAAAGAGACACAGGGCATTAAACAGTTTCTTCCTACAGTCCACACATCCACACATCAGAACACTAGGGGAAACTGAGTCTGTGAGCTCGAGATTAGGGCACTATTCCAAGAACCACACAAACTTGCAGAGACGGAAACCCAGCCATGTTAAACAGAAGCAAAGCACAGGTGGCCAACGTCAGGTTAGACGCCACGGAGGAAAGGCCAGGACACTGGCGGACGGTGCCAGGAGGCAATAAAACTGAAAGAGACGGAACAGCCCCAAACAAGTGGTGCCCTGTGCCACGCGGAAAACCCCAGGTGGCTGGTAGACATGGAACTGGGGTCCCTGGGAAGAGGATCACAAGAAATATTGGCTGGAAGTGAGGCGTGGTGTTGCACGCCTGTAATCTCAGCAGTTGGGAGGTTGAGCCAGGAGGATCACAGGTTCAAGGCCAGTCTCAGCAACTTAGAGAGACCCCCCCCCGGGGGGGTGTAGCTTGGAGATAGAATGTCGCTGGGTTCAAAACCAGTAGAGATGGATAGATAGATAGATGATAGATAGATAGGAATATTAGCTGGAAAAGTTGCAAATCAAATGATAGCTATAAACCCCAAATTTCACAACCACAAACACAAGAAAAGTGAAATAACAGCAAGGAAGATTACAATGAAATATTTTAAACCAATGGGAAAAAAAAACTAAAAAAAGAAGAAGACGAGGGCACAAAGGGAAGCCATGGTGGGGACAGCCCGCCTTGGGGGCACTGCGCTGGTTGGAGACGGGGGCTAGCCGTCTGATGCCCTCAGGGGAGGAGAGAGGTGACCTGGATTTTCCATCAGGAAGCCCAGCTTTCCTGGAGAGTGGCTGTGAGGGCCCCTCGGGAGGGCAGGGTCCGCTCAGCGGGGCATCCTGGCGTGGCCCGGTCGCTGGCAGCTTCTTCTTCCCTCCCTGGGTCTGGGAGGTGTCAGGAAGCTGGGCAGGCGACAGCACACTGTCGGGACCTTCTCGGCTTCCTCGGAACCTTCAGGCCTCATGGAACCCAGCTTCATGGCCTCCCCGGGCACTCTGTGGTCCTGGGGAGCATCCTGCTGCCCTGGGGGGCCCAGCGTGAGGGCCAGTGGCTGCACAGGGGTTCCCCAGGATGGGGGCCCTGCATGGTGGACCCAGGCCCTGAGGGCGAGCGTAGAGCATAAAAGCCAAAGAGAAACCATAGAATATTAAAAACACACACACACACACACACACACACACAAACACAAAAACCACGCTTTTCGAAGCCAGCCTCAGCTACTTAGTGAGGCTCTCGGCAACTTAGTGAGACCCTGTTTGCAAATAAAGTATAAAATAGGTCGGGGAGTGTAGCCCGGAGGTAGAAAGCCCCTCGTTCCACACTCAGTACCACCATAAAGAAAAACAAAACTTAAAACCACATATATTTTAGCGGTTCACAAGGCCACGGGCAGTTTCCATGACTACGGCGTATTCTGTGATGAGATGAGGGGGTGGGCCCCGCTTAGCCCCACCTGGACCATTTCCGCCAGGAGCAGGGAGGGAGGGAGGGACGGGTGGATGGGTGCAGCTGCCTCCTGCTCTCCCTGGGCTGATCTCACCTGTGATCTTCCTGGAATCACATCTGCAATCTTGAGCGCGCTCTCTACAGTTTCAGCTGGATTTGCAGGTGTAACCGCAGGTCCCATTACACCTGAGGCGGCGAGACAGGAGTGCTTGTCCTGTTGCACAGGTGGGGCACCGAGAGAGCAGCCGAGTCACCGGGAAACAGCCACGGTGACCCAGAAACCTCACGAGGGGGGGGGCAATAAGGCAGCTGTCAGCCTGTCTCCAGGCTCTGGGGCCTTTTATCCCCCACATCTGCTCGGCTCCGGCAGAGACACCAGAGGTTCCTGCCCAGCAGAGAGAGCCCAGAGCAGACGGAGGGCGGTTGCCCGGCCCGCTGCAGGCAGCAGCATCACCCGCCAGGGCCCTTTCTTCTCAGTTGAAGGCCCCATGCGCCCTTGTCTGCACGGCTTCCTGTGGCACCCCGCCCTCCGCCCTCCGCTTCCTCTCCCTCCTCCTGTGCAACCGCCCTGGCCTCGCCCCTCACTGCCTGGGGCCGTGCTCAGACAGACCCTCACTTCTGTGAAGCTCTCCTGCCTCTGCCTCTGCTCTGGGCGCCCCATCCCAGCATCGTGTGTGGGGTCTGGGACCCCTGCCAACCCGAGGGCAGCTAAAGGCAGCGCCGGACCGTGCCCCTGGGCGACCTCCCATCCCAAGGTCCGGGCCCGACTTTTGGGCCCTGCTCTTCCCCTCCTCCTCTGTGGCGCTCCCTCCACATGTGGACAGAGGCAGCAGGCCCGGCCGCCCCAGCACCAGGGACTCTTCACGTCCTTCCACACGTAGCTGCTCCCAAGTACTCGTGGTGGCACGCAAATGTAATCTGCAAACTGGACTTGGGAGGCTGAGACAGGAGGCTAGCAGGCTCAAGGCCAGCCTCGGCAACTTAGTGAGGCTCTGGTTCAAAATAAAGAATAAAAGGGTGTGGGGGGGAGGCTTGGAAGTAGAACACCCCGGGGTTCCATCCCAGTGCCAAGAACGGCAAACCAAGTCGCCCGTGGCCCAGTGTGGGCCAGGCCCTGGGGAAGCACTTCCAGTGTTTGCTGTGCAAGCATTTATTGAGTGCCCACGGTATACCGGCCTGGTGGGGAAGGCGGCAGCTGTGCCATTTTCTCCAGGTCTCAGGGTGGGAGGGACTGAGCAGGGGCTGGCCCCTGCCCCCACATAACCTCCAGGTCAGTCACGGGGAGCCGAGGTAGGTAAGGCGACAAGTCCCCGTCAGGACACCAGAGTGGGAGGGGTTGGGTCCTGATTTTCCTGAGAAATCTCTAAAACCACAGACCCAGCTGAGTTGGGTGGCGCATGCTTGTAATCCCAGTACTTGGGAGGCTGAGACAGGAGGATCACAGGTTCTCAGCCAGCCTCAGCAACTTGTGAGGCCCTCCACAACTTAGTGAGACCCTGTATTCAAAATAAAGAATAAAAAATAGGGCTGGGGGTGTAGCTTGGAGGGAGAATGCCCCTGGGTTCCATCCCCTGTACCACATACATGCACAAAACATACACACACGACTCAAAAGGTTGCCTTCCTTCCCTGTCATGGGCCTTGCACCAGGTGGGCAGGACATTTCCTTACACCCTATTACCTGGCCTTAGCCTTTTCCAGGGGTAGAAGTGCCCATGACCTGAATCTAGGCCAAGCCTTGAGGAAGCCTGCACTCCTGGGATCAGAAGCGTGTGGCCCAGGAAGTAACTGCTCAGAGAAGACATGTGGTCTGCCCGGCGAGAGCCTGGTAGAGCTGCCCCAGCTTCCTGCAGGCCTGCGAGCAAGAAGAGCTGTGCTTGCTGCTCTAAGCTGCTGGATGCGGGGCAGCTTGTTACACGGCACCAACATGCCAGCAACTGGCTGATACACACACAAGGCGTCAGTTTTGTTGCTCAGGCTGAGGCACTAAAAGCACCAAACACATCAAAGGATGAGTAAGGCAGGGCGGTTTAAGAGCGAACCCAGCTGTCATGAATTCCCCAATAGATAGAACACGACAGAGACCCTGGCTCTTCCAGGGTGGAAGCTGTCTGAGGTGGGGCGGGTCAGAGGACAGAAGGATGCTGCTGCAGTGACTGGATTCAGCGCCGGCCTGTCTCTCTGCTGAATGGGGACCTGAAGCTGCTTGGACGTGGGGTGGACCCCTCAGTCTGTGTGCTGCCAAGGGCACAGGGCTGTGTGTCCAGCCTGGGCTGTGGGCGCCTCTGTCCATTCCCCTTCCCACCACACTCCTCCTCAGGTACAGGTGGGCGCCCAGGGATCATGGCCCGGCCGGGGAACCCACCCAGAGGAGTCCTGCACTGCCCTGCGTCCGAGCTCCCCGTACTGAGCTGAAGCCGGTCACAGCTCCGGCTCCAAAGCCATCGTGAATTGTGTGTGGGTAGGGGGCAGGTAGGGTGAAAGGACAACAGAGAATTCTCGAGCTTGTGGACAGGGGGCCAGACGGGGTGGTCGTGGACACCCCGTCTCAAGCCACATTTTAGAGTCTTAGAAGATCAGAACCTGTGGACAGCGGATGCCCTGAATCTGAGGACCCCAAGTCCTTCTCTCCTGGGCTTACAAGTGACTTTGGAAGCTGCCTGCTCTAACCAGTGCTCAGCCAACAGTGTCAGCCTCCTCCCCTGGAAGAAGCTCAGGAAGGTGACTGCCAAGGCCCCACTCCTCCGTTTACCCGCTTATCCACCAAGTGTCCTGGGCACGGCGTCCCTCCCCTGGCCTCAGCACTCCCACCATCCTGACATCGATCGCTGCGGTGACCGTGCCACCCTGAGCCGTGCTTGTGACCGAGGCTTCAGCATAGACCCTTCCCGGAGCAATTTTGTCTTTACGCTAATTTTCCTTTTTGCAAAAATGGGGCGCAGTGATTTTGAAGTGAGCGTAGGCGTGTTGATGAAAGGGCCCGTCTTGCGGATGACACGATTTGGGGAGCCTGGTGCTCTTGTCAATGCAGGATGGCAGCGTTAACCCCGGGGCCTGGCGGGGAGGCGTGCCAACCCGGGAGCTGCTTCCCCACTGCCCGCAGTCCTGTGCTGGGGGGCCACCCGACAGAGCTGCGGGCCCTGAGCTTCCTGCCCTCTGTGGCCCCTCCCCTCCGAGGCCCCTCCCTTTGGAGGCCCCTCCCATCAGAGGCCCCTCCCCTCCTAGGCTCCTCCTCTCTGGAGCCCCTCCCCTTCGAGGCCCCTTTCCTCTGCGGCTTCTCCCCTCTGAGGCCTCTCCCCTCTGAGGACCCTCCCCTTCGAGGCTCTCCAAGGTCCCTCTCCCTGAGACCCTCCCTGAGGAAGTCTGCTAGTTTTGTATGTTTGTTTGTTTGTTTGTTTGCAATACTGGGGATGGAACCCAGGGGCATTTTACCTCCAAGCTACACCCCAAGCCCTATTTTTTATTATCTTTATTTTGAAACAGGGTCTCACTGCGTTGCGGAGAGCTTCACTAAGGAGCTGAGGCTGGCCTCAAACCTCCCAAATGCTGGGGTTAGAAGCGTATGCTATCACACCCAGCCTAGTTTTGTGTGTTTGAGGGAAGACTGGGATGGGAAAACAGGTGCTCTAACTGTGGGTGTCTCAGTCCAGGGGCCACACAGAGGCTGTGCGTCCTCCTGGCAGAGGGTCCAGCCTTTACCACACCATGAAGCCACCCAGCTGTCCAGCACGTCTGCCGAACGCCCCCTCACGTGCCAGACACTGTGCTGCGCGCCGGCTTAGGGATGAACAGGGTCGCCTGTCCTGGCTGGGCCCTGAGATGGCGGGAAGGGCCACAGAGCCAGGTGCCAAGATGGCGGGCCAGGGTAGCTTCCCTGGAGGCTGACACGGGTGTGGAGGCCTGGTGCTAACTGGGGAGGTCTTTGAGGCAGTGGAAAGAAGGGTCTCGGAGTGGAGTGTTTCAGAAATAGGAATAAGCCAGCAGAGAGCACAGCAAGGAGGCAAGAGGAGGTTGGGGACAGGACTGCTCCACGGGGCCGTCCTGTGGGGCTCCGTGGGGCCGTCCTGTGGGGCTCCACGGGGCCGTCCTGCGGGGCTCCTTGGGGGTTGCTCCATGGGCCCCGCCGGCCTCACTCCTTGCTGGAGGTCCAGGTCCAGCTAAGACTGGGGCAGGCTTTGAGTGAGGACCCCCAGCACATGTGTGGTCATTCAGCTGCTCCCCAGCTCAGCCCAGAGACCCCAGGATCTACCATCAGCTTCCATTTGCCGCGCTCCTTCCCAGAACCTGGGCTCTTCCATGGCGATGGGAGGTGGAACTGTGCCCATGTTTATAGACCGGGACACCCGGACAGAGAGGTTGAGTGGCCTGCCTATGCTCACCAGCAGGGGAGCCAGTGAGGTCCCACCTGTGACTGGAGAGCATCTCTGCGGAGCCAGCCCTGCCTCCCACCACACCTCCCACCACCCCTCCTATACCCTCCCTGCCTTGCTGGGCCTCCACCTCCTGATCAGTGATCCGATGCCCCCAAGAAGAAAAGGGTGGCGGCGGAAACAAGATGGCCACAGGATGCCTTGCTGTAAAACTATCTTTTTTTTTTTTTTTTTTTTGGTGGTACTGGGGTTCCTGGAAGCCCTTCTACCTCTGGGCTACACTCCCAGACCTATTTTTACATTTTTATTTGGAAACAGGGTCTCCTAAGCTTCGAACCTGCATGATCCTCCTGTCTCCACCTCCCAAGCCAGGGATTACCAGCGTGCGCCACCACGCCCAGCTTAAAACTATCTTTTCTGAAGTAGAGATCTGTTTGGTGATTAGAGCGAGGTCTCGTGTGGGAGGCTCTGCGGAGGTAAAGTCAAAGTTGACCGGAGTTTTAATTTTGTAAATGGGTTCACACAGAGCCAGGAGCCTCCTGCATAAAGAGTATTTTACCCAAACTGTGAGCACAGGTAAATACAAGCAGCTCGCATCAGCTGCAGAGCCAGGAACTGAGCATCTCTGTAGAGAACCGGGATTTGCCCTCCACTGTTTCCCTTCAAACCAGAACGGGATCGTGAGATCCCAGAATCGGCCCTCTCACAGCGGCGGTTGGGAAGTTCTTCGAGGGAGACCTGAGGCTGGCTGCTGGCTCTGACCCTGAGTCCTACTTTGAGCCCACGGGCCCTGCGGGGCTCTGATAAGGGCAGCCAGGGGTGGCACTTGCCTCTGAGCTGGAAAAATGAGCCTCTTAGGAAAGTCCCCTCACGTATCAAGTGAGGCCACGCTTGCCCACACCAGGGGAAGGGTTTGGGAACCCCGTGTACACACACTTCTTCCAACTCCACAAGAGAAGGCTGTCCACCAACACCTGCGAGTCTGGGGACGCCCCTGGCCCTGGCTACCTTCTCCCTGCGCCTGCAGCCTCCTGGCAAAACTCTAGGAGCATACGCCGGGGGCACGCTGGCAGGGCTCCCACGTAGCCGGCAGCTGGCGAGCACAGTCCAGGTAGAGACCTGTGGAGGGTGCGGTGACATGGCCAGTGCTGGGGGAGAGGGCGCTGAGGCCCCAGGCCAGCCGCTTTGAGCATTCAAAGCCAAGCAGAGGACAGAGACACGGCTCTCTTGACTCCCTCGGCCTTGGAGGTTGGGGAGGGAATTCGGGGCATTTCCAGTGGACCACTGAGTACCACCCAGTCACCAGGTGGCCCCCCGCCTCCAGCCATGGGAGAAGTGCGCGATCTCTGTGCCCACCTGCTCCACTCACTCCTCACACGTGAGCTGGGGTCCAGCTCTGCTCCCGGGACGCCTTCCCTGAGGGCCCGACCCCATCTCTGCCTTCCCCAAAATCTGGGACACCCGCCTTCCTGCGCCTACACCACAGCCCTCGGAGAACTGTCTCCCCTGCGATGTCACCCTTTTCTCAAGTGTACACCCGTCGTCTAGTCTATAAAACCCCAAACCGGCTGGGCATGGTGGTGCACACCTGTGATCCCAGCATTCGGGAGGCTGAGACAGGCTCACGCACAGTCTCTGCCAGTACCGAGACTCTCATCAGCCTAGCGAGACCCTGTCTCCAAATAAAAATAACACAGGGCTGGAGGCATAGCTCAGAGGTAGAATGTTCATGGGTTCAATCCCCAGTGCCTCTATACCCCCAAAACCTCCCAAACCCGTGGCCGGCCGACGTGACTGCTTGCTAATCTGTCCTGGGTGACCCTGTGATACAGGGCTCACGTGCCCTGCCGATATCATGAAGATCTGAGAGGTTGAATGTCTGCCCAGCTTGTGCGAGGCACCGGGTCCCATTCCCCAGCTCTTAAAACAAAACTGAATTCCAAGAACAAGGGACTCTCGTGGGCAGGGCGGGCCCCTGATGGTGCCCAGCAGGCGGACACGCAGCCCACCGGCGGAGCTGAGTGCTAGGTATGGACCCCGGCCAGGAACCCGAGGCTTCCACTTTGTAAACAAGAAGCCCAAAGCAGCCGTGTGCGTCTTCTTTACAGCCAGCAAGCATTTCTTTCATTAAAGCCCTTTAGTATGTATGAAAACGGCATGCACGCTAGGCAAACACGCAGAGTGTACACAGGGCCACTCTGTGGCGGGGGCCTGTCTCCTGGGGAGCTTGTTGGAGGTGGGGGCGAGCACTGGGCACCTGCGTCTCTCCACGCTCCCGGGCCGCGGATCCATGGTTCTAAGTTACCCACAGCAAAGCCCAGCGAGTGCAGATCATCATAAAAGAGAGAACTCTCCCCAGAAGCCAAGACCTGCACCAGGCCAGGCAGGACATCCCCAGGGTCCTGCCTGCAGGAACCCTGGGCCTGGCCGGGAAGGAGAGAGACGCAGATGG
This sequence comes from Muscardinus avellanarius, assembly GCF_963383645.1. NCBI lineage: Eukaryota > Metazoa > Chordata > Mammalia > Rodentia > Gliridae > Muscardinus > Muscardinus avellanarius. The sequence continues at coordinate 2,474,460 of NC_137799.1, forward strand.
CCACGGCTCTGCCCATATGTGACACTGTGATCAGGGAGCGATGCCACCATAGCAGGCGCTGTCTGCTTGTCAGGAGTGATCCTGCGATCCGTCTGCCCTGAGGCCACCTCTGGCGGAGCCCAGGAAGTGAGGACCGTGGGGGCTGCCCTGGGCCCACCTTGCTAGTGGTGCGCAGACTCCCACCCCAACTGTTAGCTGGCACACCCTTCAAGGGAGATGTAGTTATTTCTTGTTTATGAATAAGAAGCCTGGGGTCCAGAGAGGCTAAAATCTCAACAGGGCACACAGCACAGACACAAACACAGCTCCACCCAGGCCCGCGCTGTGCTCCTGTTCCCATGGACACACTGCCAACCTGGGTGGCCAGACACTGAGGCAGCTGTGACCACAGCTCTGGGAGCCTGGCTTGTTCTGGTCCCTGGCCGGCCTGCTCCTGGGGCACAGGGGCACAGGCCCATGGCCAGCTCACTCCAGAGCACCCCTCACACCCCACCAGGGTAGGACGCATGGTCCCACGCTACGTGGATGCCGAAGACTCCCGGCTCTCGCTCAGCCCATCAGAGTGTCAAGCCCTGCCCGTCACCAGCCCGCTCCGTTCAGAGAGTGTTACAGAAGTGACTTGTTCACTCCAGGGTCAGCTCCTCATGCCCTGGCGCACACCCAGCACCCTGGTGAGCGTGCCTGGCATCGGCCCACCTCCTGTCACCCTGGCCCAAGCCTCTGCATCTCCCCTCCACTAACAGGCGCAGTGGCCTCCCCTCTGGGGCTCCCTCTCCCAGTCCCCCCAAAATGTGCAGCCAGAGTGTTCTCTAAAGGCCAGGGCTTGCCGGCTTGAATTTCTGGATAAAGGCCACCCACAGCACAGGGCTCACAGGCCTGGCCTGATCTGTCACCTGCCCCTCTCTAGTCCCCTCCCCACTTGCCAGACTGCAGCCCCATGCCAAAGGCCAGGATTGTAAGGCCCAGGAGCCCCGAAAGGCCAGGAAACACAAGCACAGCTCTGACCCTAGCCTCGGCCAGAGTTCTAGGTTCTTGCCCCAGCCCACCTCTGCCCCTAGGTCTCAGGGACAGCCCCGAGCAAGGGGGATTGGATCAGGGTCTGGGGTTGGGGTCCATTCGGCACCTGGAGCCTCTCCAGGGTGGGTGGGCTAATCCTTAAGGGAACAAAGAGTTTTGAAAGAAGAGGTGCTCGTGCACCCCAGAGAGCCGGGCAACTCCCTGCTTCCCAGTGGAAGGGGGAGAGCTGGCAGGCACCCCTCTGGAGCACACCCGGGGGTGGGGGCGAGTGAGCCAGAGCCAAGACCCTCGCCGGTCCACTGTGCCCACAGCCCTGCAGCTTCGGCCAGGCCCATGGTGGCCCGCGGGGAAGGCAGGGCACCCCGCGTGCAGATGAGGAGGCCACACCATGTGACGAGCCCAGGGGGCATCCTGGACCCACCTTCTCACTATGCCAATTGCCACTCTCCGGCCACGTGGGCTGGGGCTTGCTGCTCCGGAGCGGGAGGTGGTAGCAGGGCGGGAGCCAGCTGCCACTCTGCCTCCTCTCCCGCCCCGAGGGTTGTGCGTTGGACAGAATCGACTGGGATGCAATAAATCTCCCCTCTGGAGTGCTGTAATTACTCCTTGCTGGAGCGCTCGCTCGAGGCCGGCCCACGTGGTGGGACCGGAGGCGCACTGCGGGCACGGGCCCCTGTGCTGGGGAGCCTGGTCCAGAGCTAGCACAGGGCCATGGGACTGAGAGATGGCTCCCAGGTGTGCAAAAATCGGGTGGTCACTTGAGTGGGGAGTGGGTGGGCGGGGACCAGGGGCCTGGATTCGGTGAGCTTAGACCTTTTAAAACTGCTCAGCACTTGGGCACCGGAGCAATGACTACCCACTCCATGCAGGCTCAGAGGAGCAGAGCTGCAGCGGCTGACAGGGGACAAAGGTGACCCACCATCTTTGTATGCACGGGAGACCGAGGTCCAGCAGGCAGAGTGGCTCATCCAAGATCCCCCAGGAAGGTGGCCGGAGTGGCCAGGCTCACCTGGCCCTGAATGCCCTGGTCCACACTGGCCAAAGGCACTGGCGTAAGCAGTTGGGGGTCTAGGGCTCTGGGGGCTCCCTTCCCTACCCATTGGAGTGGGGGTGGAGAAGCAGTCCCCCCCAGGGAGACAGTGATGCTCCCCAGAGCTCCTGCCCCATCCCCAGACCCTTCACGGAGGATGGAAAGTCTGTGGGAGCTCCCCAGATCACAGACAAACTTAGCAGACATTTCTGGACCAGCTAGCCCCATAGGAAACTCCGTGATGGATGGGGACCAATACCCAGGCATGGCAACCACCTTGTCTTCCTCATGGCGACACGCAGATGCTCAGTGCACGGTCACCAAAGGCGGGATGACAGAAAGCTCACGTCTCCTAGGTCAGCGTGCCATCGACGCAGCGTTCAAGACACCCCACCCCACAGCCCAGGAGGTGCCCGGGTCACAAGAGCCCGCACCCCCACCCCCGCCGGGCTCCATTTGCAGTTCTGTGTCAAGAGAAGGGGGTGAGGCTGTGGACAGTATGCTCCCCTCGTGAGCCTGAGCTGCTCGGGGACTGGAAGTTCTCATGTCCTCGGGAGCCCCCCAAGAGACTGGCTGGCACTGGCATGGGGGGCACAGGGAAAAGCCTGGCAGTCTTCCCTCTGGCTCCCCGGAGCCCTAACTTCCTGCAAGAGCAAGGGGGCCTGCTGGACTCAGGCCGTTAGACACTCCCCTTCCCCTGGAGAAAGGTCGTGAACCTGAGCCTCGGCTTTCTTGTGCTGGAGCCACAGGACGCACACTGGCCAGGACCACCTGTGCCCACCGGTCCTGGGCTTGAGAGAAGAGGACACAGTACAGGGACACAGGGAGCTGAGAGGATGGGTATGGAGTTGCTCGTGGGTTTGGGGCACCTGGAGTGTTTTCATTCCTGGCTGGCAAAACCCAAATGCCAATCTGGTGCCCCCCTCCCTGCCCGCTCACAATTCAAGCCGAGGTTTCAAACAGACAAAAGGCAGGCAGGAGGTGGTGGGGACGCGGGCTGGCATGTCTGGGGTCAGCATCCCTACTTTCTCACTGAGTGACCTTGGACAGCGACCAAACCCTCACAGAGACTCCGTCTCTGTCAAACGGGCACCCGAGACCCCTTGCTCATGGCTGTGGATACAGTGCCCTGCATGGTGCCAGGCAGGATGTCTTAGGTCTCTGTAATAAAAAGGTCTTCGCTCCTGGCTGCAGGTTGGGGGGGGGCAGATTTCTGGGCAGCTTTCCTGATAAACTTTCCCTCCCCGGTCCCCCTGGCCCTGGCTGCTGTTGGAGGGAAATGAAGTGTCCCTCCCCGTGGCGGCTCTCCCAGCCCCTCTCTCTCTCTTTGCACTGCTGCCCATCATGCACTTTGAAGGTGGCCCATGACCGATGGGAGGTGCTGGCCTGGCACCTGTGCCAGGCGGGGGACCTGGGCAGGCTGCAGTGGGCGCTCCAGGGGTGGGCGCTGAGCCGAGTCGGCAGCCTGCGACGGCTTCTCCTGGCTGCTGACCGCGACTGCTGGGCTCTTACCTTGGACCGTGGGAACGGGCTGCCCCGGCGGCCAGGACTTGGGCGCACGTGACGGGGCGGGCGGGAGGGTGTCGGTCCGGGCAGAGCAGTGGCGATGGCCCAGGCCCCGGCGGCGCCTGCTGGGGACGCACTGGGCAGCCGGAGAGGCCCCGGGAGGCCCCGGGAGGCGACTGCGTGGCCAGGCGGAGCCCCTGCCCGCTGCGCTGCGGCCGGCTCCTCGCCCCGCTGGCTCCCTGCGAGCGAGCGGCACGCGCGGCTCCAGTCCAGTCCCGGGCGCGGGGCGCGCGCTGGCGGCGGGGGCGCGCGCGGAGCCGGGCGGGAGCGCGCACCGCGGGCCCGCGCGCCGTCGGCGGGGGCTGCCGGGAGCTGTCCCTGGTGCTGACGGCTCGCCCGCGTCTCCGGGCTGCGCGACCTCCCGCGGGCCTGGGCTCCCTCTGGGCTTCCCGGGCGGGCGTTCGGGTCCCGCGGCGCTGGGGCGCTGGGATCCCGGGAGGCCCAAGCCGCTGCGTGTGGACAGCGCAGCCCCGGGACGCGACTGGGGCTCTTCTGGTTTCTGGGGGCTCACAGCAGTGCTTCCAAGGTTGGTCTGGGAATTTAAAGATATCCAGGGGCACGGCACACCTTGTGTGTTTAATAAATGCCCACCCTGTGGTTTGTTTCCATTCTCTGGGTTAGCCACACGGAGGAACGGGGAGGAGGGCAATGAATTCTGCTCTGGGCGGCTGCCTCCCTGTCGCCCGGGGCCTCTGCAAGGGAGGGAGGCCCTCCTCCCCTACCCCAGAGTGTCGCACTCTGGCTTCCAGCAAAAGTTCACGCAAGAGGGAGATGAGCTGGGCGTGCGGAAGAACTTCCTGGCCTTCCACCTAAGAGGAGGGCCCAGAGGCGGGGCCCCGTCCCTGCAGATACTCGGTGGAGGCTGTAGTCCCGGGGTCCCCGCTGAGAGCGAGCTGCCGGAAAGAGGGCTTTGGGGGGAGAACCAGTAATGCCCAAGAACCACAGCTGGTTCGTGAGAAGCTCCATCTAGTCTTGAACTCGGGTTCTCTGTCCACAACTTGCCGCACCTCCCGTTCTAGAGACGAGAATACCAAGAACAGACAGGGCAGCATGAGCTTCTTGGAGCCCACCTCTCCTTCGAGGGTGGGCTCAGCACAGAAGAGCGGCCACTCGCCCCACAGGGGCGGGAGAGTAGGGCTCACGACCACCCGGATGCACTCCGATGACCGGCCTGCTGCCGCCCCGCTGGACTCCTGGCCAGGGTCTCTGCTGAGCTTCTAGGGGCTGGGCAGGTCGCTGAAGCCCCAAGTTAGCTGAGAGCAAACCAGGAAAGCCCGTCATTCCTCCTGACTCCTGGAAGAGCTGCTCCCTGCCCTGCCCTGCGAGCGCCTCTGCCCCTTCCAAGCAGGATAATTAAACGTCACCTGCCTCATTTCCCAAGGGACCGGTGGCTGCGTTAGCTTCATTAATTAACTGTGTGCAGCGCCTGTCTCCCTCGGGCACTTATCCCACGATAAACATCACTTATTACGTGCTTAATACGTTCCATACACAAGGCAGACACTTGGCTCGTTCTGTCACAGCTAGTCTTCCCAACGATCTGGCCAGATAGATGCTGCCGCTGCCCTGACTCTGCAGGTGTGAACGCTAGGACCGAGCCTGAGCTGACTCCCCGGGGGGGGGGGCTCCAACTCCCTTGACCAAAGTCTCCATGTTCTCCCCAGTGGCCCTGGCTTAGAAAAGGGGCGCTGAACACTAGTAGAAATTCCGTACAAAGAGAGAGGGAGAGGGAGAGGGAGAGGGAGAGGGGGGGGGAGAGAGAGAGAGAGAGAGAGAGAGAGAGAGAGAGAGAGAGAGAGAGAGAATACGCCAGGAGGAAAATGCAAAGCAGCCCACCAGTCAATGCCCTAGAAGCCAGCATAGGAACCCTTTAAATCAACGTTTTCAGCCACAATCCCCATTATGACAACTTTTTTTTTTTTTTAATTTCAGGGTGGCTCGGATCCTGGCAAATGTGTGCCAAGAATTTCAAAAGCAACATCACTGCCAAACCCTGTCTTTACCAGCCAGCTTGAGTGCCCTTCCACGCCTAGCCACGCTACCCATGTCCGGCTTTCATTCAGACTCTGTGGAATTTCGCAGCCTTCGTTCTGAGCAGCTAACCCCCCAGAGGGAGCAGCTCTCTGTCTGCAGCTCTGGGCCTCCTGAAGCCACAGTTCCCTTCTCGGGCCCGCAGAGAGGTGTGTTCCTAATACTTGTGGTGGTGTTCTCCTGTTTTATTTAAACCAGGTGTGCTTTAAACGGCCATGGAAACCGGGAGGTAAAGTGACTCACCCAAAGTCACACAGCCAGCAAAGAGGCGGCTGTGCTCACTGGACGGACTTCATTTGGAAAATCCTCCTGCTGGTCACCACCAAACTCGTCCTTTGTGCCTAGAAGCCTGCCCTGATTTTAAGCAAAAATCCGTCTCCAAAAATAGAAGCAGAGAGGGGGATAAGCAGGAGCCTCTGATCTACTTCACCAAAACGACACGCCATCAGGTTTCCTGAAATAGCAAGTTCTAGTGCTCACGGGGAAGGAATCTGGCTACGAGCAGTTCTCCCAGGTTGGCCAGCAACGGGCCTGGGGGCGGCAGGAACCACGCCAACACCCGGCTGGTGGCCCTTCCACTACAGCACGCTTTGCAGTTGCGTGGCAACTTCAGCCGACGGCTCCAGCCCTGTCACCAGCACCTCTCCACAACACGGAGCTTCGTGGGGAAAACTCAGACCCAACAGATGGCTGAGTTGGTTGAAAATCCCCAACACGCTGTTCCAGGGGCGGCTGTTTACAAAGGCTCCTTTTCCACTTTGGGCAAAGGGAGCTTCTGTTAGATCAGCCCCTGGGCTGTGAAATATGTGGTTCCCTGTTCTTAGAGGCAAGTGTGCGTGGTCTCCGCGCTCGGAGATGGCAACCTCCCGAGGGAGGCAGGAGCCCCCAGGCTCATTTCTCTCCAAGAGCTCTGCCAACATCCTGGCTCAGCACGTGCTCATCTACGGGAGGCAGGGGGAACACTGCCCGACTGAGGGCCCCTGATGTTCCAGACCCGCCGAGCACATGCACGGTCACGCACACACCCATTACAAGGGTCCTTAAGAGCTGAAGGTAGGCAGCGGCTGCTTCTCACGGCGAGTGCCTTCTCAGAGGGAGAGACACACGGTTTCTGCCAAGACGCGGAGGATCGTGGCCAAGCACCTTCCAGTTCTCCTCTCCTCTGGGCCCCTCAGGAAGGTGACTTTGCAGTCTCGGTCTGGCCCTCCCTGGAGCAGGGCTGGTGTCCTGAAGCCCTGGAAGCCTCCAGTGCCCCCCCTCCCCAGCCTCTATTTCAGCTGCTGAAGGATCCCGCAGGGCTCCATGCTGATTTCCAAGTCCTTCCCCCACGCTGGCACCAGGCCAAAGCACTGAAGCCGCCCCCTCCTCTTTATGGAAATCACCGGCGCCTTCAGGCAGTTACTCAATTAACCTTTGTGGGATCATCGACTTGTGTGTTCTCAGCGTGCAGCCTTGACAGGTCCACAGCTCACCGAGTGGCCCAGCCGCGGGTCCAAACACGTGTCTACCCAATGATCTGTCCAACCCAGGCCCATCGAGAGAACAGAGGGACGTAGAGACCCGGTCAACAGCCTGCAGCAGGGATTGTCTTGTGATGCTGGATAAACAGAGGCTCTCATCCCAGATAAAGGGCTTCAGATTGGGCGCCTTTGAGACATGACCAGGAAAGACAGCAGGTGTGAGAAAGAAGCAGGCAAGAGGGCAAAGTGTGCGTGCGTGTGTGTGTGTGTGTGTGTGTGTGTGTGCGTGTGTGTGTGTTGGGAGGAATGCAGTGTTTCCCTTGCCCAGGCCCTCAAAGACAGCCTTGTCTGTTTGCAAAGCTTTTGCTGGTGGCGTTTAATTACTACTACATTTCAAACGTTGCGACAGCAAGCCCCATACTTTCTTCTTTGGGATCAGCAGGGATGACCCTTGAGGAGTTAGGCTGGCGTGGGGCTCGGGGATCTGTCCAGGGTCCCTCAGGGCTGCTGACTACGTGAACCACGCACAGGGAGCTGGAGTGCTCGGAGCCAGGGTCCTGGAGATTTGTCATCTCAGGACCTTACTCCATTTCGGGAATTTCTTTCTTCTGGAGAAACCTGAAGAGAGACAGCTGCCAATCTGCTGTTTAGTCCTGGGCCAGCCACTTTCCCACCAGCACAGGCAGTCCACTCTTCATTCGCCCATCCATTCATTCGGCATGCACTGGGGGTGCAGAGGCAAAGGCGAGGACCTTGCTGTCTGGGAGCCTGGAGCTCAACAGGACAGAGTCCCCCGCTTGGAGGGAACTTTCCGAGCGACAGCCAGCATCTCTTGGCTGCTGCTCTATCAGTGAGCTTCCCTGACAGCTGCAAGGAGACAGGCGTGCTTCTTCTGTCTTATCGCTTTTCAGAGAAGAGTGGAGACTCGGAGAAGGCGAAGGACCTGCCTAGGGCTGCAGGAAGGACAGGCCCTGTCAGGCTTTGAAGTCCTCGCTGACCACGAGGTCTATCGCGCTAAAAACAGAAATGAAAACGAGATCGACTATTTGGAATATGCAAACTCCAAATTAAACCTTTCTGCTTCTATTAGTGCGGGCGTGTCGAGGATGCCAATGCTGTTCATTTTAATTAAAGAATGAACACAGACCAGGCTCAGTGATTGGCACATGGCAATCAGATGTCAAGCAGACCGAGGCTCTTTTATTTCAGCGAGGAGAGAGTCGAGCTTCCCTCGGGATGGAGTCTCTAAGAGCCGCCATGGGCAGCTCCACCACCCCGGGACCCACGCCCCATGGTCACGACCCCTTGTTGGCAGAGAGAACGAAAGCTTAGGTTGTCTTCTGTTCCCCTGTCAGAACCCATCGTGGCCACAGCAGATGGCTGGCTGAGGATGGCGGATGTGGATGGGGGAAAGGAGGGAGTGTGGGGAGGGGAGGAGGGGAGCCACGGGGCTGGGTTTGGGGACGAGGAGGAGCATGGCGGGCTGAGGTGAGGCTGGGTGATGGAAGGAGAGTGGGCATGAGTGCGAGCTGTAGGGTTCTGGGGCTCTTCTTCCTGGCCTGGGGCTCTGCCTCTGCCCATCTGGGCAGCCTGAGGCAGTTGAAGAACATCGGCCGTGGGGCGAGCAGGAGACCAGAGCCCGCTGCCTGGCCAGCCCCGCGCTGTGAGGCGGGAAGATGGGCCTGGCCCTTTTAGGATGGGTCCAAGAGGCCCAGAGGAGGATTTCATGCCCAGCGGAGGACTGCATGCCCTCACCCAGGGTCCCCCGCGTGCCTGTCCACTGCTACGTGGTCATTCTCTGCCTCTCGGTGCTGAAACAAATGGCAGACCCATGATGCCAGGGGCCTCGTCTTTCTTGTTCTCTGCTGTCTCCCAGCACCAGCTTCTGCAGAGATTTGTTCAGTGAATCAAAGCCATTTGTGCAAGGAAGCTCCTGCCCCTGGCCCTGGTGGCCCCAGGCGTCTCACAAGCACGGCTGCTCCTAGATTCCAGCTGCCCAAACAAGGGGCGGTGGGCAGCAGAGCTCCCCTGCCTGGTAGTCTACTACGAGACCACTGCCCACCAGGATTCTTCCCGGGGACTGGCAAGGCAGCCAGGGAGAATGGACTGGCCAGGGTTTGGAGCTAACAGGCAGCTTGGTTGTAGCAGGTGGAGAATACTTCTCCATTTCCTTGGGCTCCCTGGGAACGGCAAGCCCAGCTCAGCCAGCTGCCCTGGGGACCCTCGCAAGAGCCCCTAGGTGGTATCCAGCCCCACCTCGCCCCAATCCATCCGCACAACTCCAAATTGGGAGCTCTTGCAGCAAGAGAACCCTTCCTGGCTATCCCCTCACCTGGCCAGCCTCAGAGCCTCGCTCAAGGCCGGCCCCCAGCCCAGCCCAGCCCAGCACCCAGCAACCTGCACCTCACTCCCAGCCCCAGCCCCAGCCCCAGCCCCAGCCCCATCTCATCTGAAGAACTCCTACACACCCCACAAGGCTCAGCCCGAGTGCCGCAGCCTCCAGGAGACCAGGAGGACCACGGGTATCACGTGGTACATTGATCAAAGCCCTAAAGTTGCCTGTAGAAAAGGCAACTTGGTTTAGCTCTGCTGGAGTCGCAGTGCTTGTGGCAGCCAAGCAGGAGGCAGAGGCTGCAGGGTCGGGGCGTGGGGCAGCACCAGGGGCAACCCTCCCTGTCCCTCGGGGTCCCGCCCAGTGGGTGGCTTCATGCTGAAGAACTCAATGGAGAAGTGGGGACCTGGCTGGACAGCTGCTGCGGTGCTGAGAGAGCTGGCGGTCCTGCCACCGCCCTGTGACTTCCGCCCGCCTGCCGCCCTTCCGCAGAGCTGTGGAGGGCTTAGCCTGCGCAGGCTCTCCCTTGGCAACGCTCTGGCTCGCTCCTGAGGAGGCTGGGGGCGGGGATTGCAGCACCAGCTTTTCAGCTTTTCAGGAGAACATCTGGAGGAACCAGCACAGGGCTCTGCACCCGGGAAGGCGGCTGCCCCGGCGGCCGGGCACCTCCAGTGGGGCCGGTGGATGGGACTGCGCACTGCCCAGCCCTGCACCTCTGCCATCTTCTGTTCGCAGGATGAGACCACCCCGGGAAATGTCCTCCCTCCCTGCAATCCTGCCCCACCTCTCCACAGCTAACTGTTGTCACCCTTAAAACAGGGTCAGCACGTAGGAGGGCAGCCGGCCTCATGCATGGGAGGAGCCTCTCTGGGTGCTTCCTGTCCCCGCGGCACCCCCTTCTCCAGGTGGGGTGCAGGGGAACTCCAGAGTGGGGGAGGGGCCCACCTGGCCTTGTTAGGAAATTTCCCTCACACTCGGGGTGCGGTCTCCCTTGCTGACGCCCATCTGCCTCTTCCATATTTGCTTAGGCTTCATTTTGTCACGATGAGAAGTATAAGTTAGTCATGCAGACACAAAACAAATAGCACCGCGACTGACTTTGTGTGCAGTCTGCTGCCCCGAGCCCATGTCCTGTTTAAGGCCCACCGGGTCTCTGTGTTCATCAGCCTGTTATCACTGTGACAAAAGACCAGAGAAAAACCCCCTAAGGGTGTTAAGAAAGGTTTCAGAGGTCTCAGTCCACAGTGGGCTGGCTCCATTGCCCTGGGCCTGAGGTGACACCGAATGTCATGGCAGAAATGTGTGGTGGAGGAGAGTTGCTCAGCTCGTTCTGCTGGGAAGGAGAGAGCAAGGGTGAGCTGGGACAAGAAACACGCTTCCAGGACGCAGCCCCGGCGACGGGCTCCCTCCACCTATACCCCCCTCCTGCACTGGGTCCCACGTCTTCAGCACAGGAGCCTCTGGGGAGCACTCAAGGTCCAGCCCATGATAGCCCCTTCTCCTACCCAAGCCTGGGCCGGGGGTCTTCAGGGTCAGGGTGGGCTTCCCTGGGGACTTCTCCCTGACATCGCTGGGGGCCCTGCCCTGCCTCTCTGCAGCTGGCAACTTGTGATTCTGAGAATGGATGGGGCAGATGTGGCTGCCCTCCGGCAGGACTGATCCGTGGGCCGCCTCCCAGACACCCAGGCTCCCTCTGGGTGGGGGCGATGGGGCCCCAGGGAGGCAGGGAGGTGACTGCAGACCCCACCCTCCCTTGGAGTGCAGCCTCCCCGCACTGCACCCTCCTCACCGCACGTGGGGCAGGTGTAGCACCTGCCACTGCTCTTTTTTTTCTTTTGGTACGGGGATTGGCCCCAAGGGCGCTCCACCTCTGAGCTAAACCCCTGGCCTTTTCATTGTTTAAACTTTGAAACAGGGTCTTGCTAAGAGTTGCTGAGGACCCTGGCTGATGTATTTTCCTTCCCACTTAGGGCAGGGACCATCTCCCCGAGTCCCCCAGGACTAGATATGGTCTGGTTACTTAGACCCTTCACTCTACTGTGTATGTGTGTTGGGGGAATTCGTTGGTTGCCTTTGGCTTTGCTAGTGAAGGTGGGAACCCTTCCATATGCCCACCCTGTCCTGCCTGTTTCCCCCATTCCCATGTCTCTGTGCTTCGTGTTGGTCTGGGGGTGTTCTTTATGCCTCTGAGTGTGAAGCCTTCTGGGTCTGTGAACCATGTGGTCGCCCCCCTCCTCAGGCTCTGTGCCCCTTCTCAGGGTCATCCCTGCGAACCTGATGGCATCTGGTCCTTCCCTCCTGGCTCTGGGACATGCGAGACATTTGAGACATGTGCATTAGAGTCCATAGGTTTTCACCTTAACAATGCTATGTCTTTTCTGCAAGCAAGGAACTTTGTATTTTTATTTGTTTTCTTTTTTATTCTTAAATAAAACTCTATAGCATTCCTTCTATAAGTTCTTCATATATATATATATATATATATTTTTTTTTATTGGTGCATTGTAGTCATACATCACAATGGAATACAAGACTTGTGAGGATATACAAGCACACATCATCCAATTAGCCCTTATCCAATCTCCATCCCATTCCCTCCCCCTCCCTCAATCCCATGCTTGATTGGTGATTAACTCTGATACATTTTTTTTACATACATCATGAGTTTTAAAGAGATTCCATCATCCTCCATCCCATCCACTCTGATTGGTCACCTTAATTGCTCCTCGGTGCTGGGGCTTCCGAGGCCGGGATCGGAGACTGCCGAGAGGTTAGGCTGGTGCTGGAACCAGCGAGGCTGGGATCGGAGCCTGTCATGAGGCAAGGCTGGTTCTGGGGCCTCCGAGGCCAGGATCAGAGCCTGCCGAGGGGTTAGGCCAATACCGGGGCCAGCGAGGCTGGGATCAGGGCATGCCATGAGGCAAGGCCAGTGCTGGAGTCAGCGAGGCTGGGATCAGTGCTGGGGCTGTCAAGAGTGGGATCGGAACTTGCAATGGGGCATACACAGAGAAATATCACAGAAAATAAAAAACCAGATGTTTTCCCTAATATGCAAAAACTAGGAAGAAATAGGCAATAGGAGGAGATCTAGTTAAGTTCTTAAGAGTCTTTGTATCAGTCAAGGTTCTCTAGAGTAACAACCCACAGAACATATATACATATGTTTATCAGATCATACTCCATGGATCAGCTCACGCTCCAAGGTGGTGTAGTCTCCAGGGCTGCAGCAGGCAGAGGGCTGGGGGAACCGGCAGCTGGTCCAAGAGCTGGAATCTCACAGTAGGAGCCACTAGTGACATAGTCCAGCCCACGATGGAAAGGCCAGGAGACTCCCCAGAGAAATGCTGATAAAGTCCAGTTCCAGGAGCAAAGGAGCTGGAGTCCAATGTCCCAGGTGAGGGCGGATGCACTGTCCCCAGGCACACATCCTCCTGCAGCTTCCTCCTTCTAAAATAGGTCCCCCACGCACAGAGCACACTTAGGGCGGGACTTCCCCTGCAGTCGGCCTCTCCACATGCCAATCATCTCATCAACACACCCAAAGTCACATAACCTTAGGTGTTTCCCAGCCCAGTCAGGTTGCCAATCCAGATTAACCATCACAGTCTTCAATGGTTGTTAGGAAGGTGAAGACCAAAGACCGGAAAGCATGAGAACCAGGGATCAGTATTTACAGAAAGGCGGGGAGACCTTCAGATTGTCTTAGTAGATGCTGAAAAGCCGCTACTTAACATCAGCACCTATCAATGATTTAAAAGAACTGGAGAAGTTGGATGTGGTGGCACATGCCTATAATCCTAGTACTTGGGAGGCTGAGACAGGAGGATCACAGGTTCAAGACCAGCCTCTACAACTTAGCGAGAGCCTCAGCTACTTAGTAAGACCCTGTTTCAAAAACTAACTAAATAAAAAGGGCTGGGGACGTAGCTCAGAGGTAGAATGTCCCTATATTCAATTCCCAGAACCAATCAGTCAGTAAAGAGACAATAATTAGAGTTTCCCCAGGTGTTTACAGGGTATCCCACAGTGATCTGCAGCAGGCAGCCCGCACACGGGCAAACGCAGGACATGCTGGCTGGGGCGGGCAAAGCCGTACCTCTGGGCTACCATCAGTTAGAGAGTAGAAACCAAAGACACAAATAGAACCGGGGGAGACATGCGCAGACAGCCCACGGACACGCAGCAAGCCCACGTGGTGAATCTGAGGAGCCCGGGGATGATTATTAGACAGCCACAAGTTTAGCAAACTGGCCAGACAAAAGATAAACACTTTTTTTGTGTTTGTGTTACTGGGAATGAAACTCAGGGGCTTTCTAACTCTTGGGCTATACTCCCAGACCTATTTTATATTTCATTTGGAAACAGGGTCTCACTAAGTAGCTGAGAGCCTCACTAAGTAGCCAAGGCTGGCTTCGAACCTGAGAAATCCTCTTGTCTCAGCCTCCCAAGTGCTGGGATTATAAGCGTGCGCCACCACGCCTGGACAAAAGATAAATATTTTTTCAAAAGACCCAACATTTTTACACACTGCGCTCCTAGTTCTTTGTGTCTTTGAACATGTAAAAACTTCCCCTGCCCCTTGTCATCTGCTTTCTTGGATTGGGTTTTTGTTTCCTTGGAATAAACCCTTGAGGAGTTCTTTCAGAAAAAAAAAAAAGGGTGGTCCAAAATGTCTGAGCCTGCCGGGCGTGGTGGCACACGCTTGTAATCCCCGGGCGGAGACAGGAGGATCGTGCAGGTTCAAAGCCAGCCGCGTGTGCTGGCTTAGGAGACCCTGTTTCCAAAAAAAATGTAAAAATTGGTCTGGGAGTGTAGCCGGAGGTAGAAGGGCTTCCAGGAACCCCAGTACCACCACCACCAAAAAAAAAAAAAAAAAAAAAATGTCTGAGCCCTCTCTTGTGTTTAAATGTTTTTATTTTACACTCAAACTGGAATATGAATGAGGCTTGGCGAGGAGGAATCTGTAGCGAATCTCAGGACTTAGACGCGGACCTCTGTGGCCCCCACCCCTCGAGGTGCCAGGAGGCTGACGTGGGTCTGCTTCACACCTGCCAGGCCCTCTCCTACCTGGCACGCATGCCCACCCTACCTTCGGCATGGACTCCCACCCGCACACTCTTTCCTCGCGCTCTTTCTCTGGACATCAGAAGCCCACCCCGTGTCTGGCCGATGGGAGTGGGCCATCACCTGTCCTCACGTGCTCCACGCGGCCCCTGGAGGGTCCTGGCTGCGAACACTACCTTATCCCGCAGCCCAGGGACAGCGGCCTCCGCCAGGCCCTCCCTGTTCCTGTCTCTGCCCTCTGTGCTGAGTCCCTCGGGCAGCACCTGCCTGATCTCCCAGCTCACTAATTTGCTTTTCAATGTCGCCTTCTGCTTTTCAGCCCGTCTATTTTAAATTTCCATGATCTCTAATTAGTTCTTTTATATAAAAGCCCATTCTTGCTTCATGAATAAGATAACCGCTTATCTCTAAGGATAGTAATTATCCCCTCTTAGAGTCCCCTGTTTATTCAATCAATGCTGTTTCCTTGGGCATCAGAGTTTCTGTTCTGAGACGCCGCCTCCCGCTCAGGGGCTGGTTCTGCCCACATGCGCCCAAGTTCATCTTTGAGGTCCCCTGCTTGCCCGTCTGCCACCTCGATGCCATTTCTATACCTCTGATGAGGGATGGGGAGGGACAGGGAAGGAAAACCCCCCCTTAGCTGAGGTTTCAGTTTCAGCCGTTCAGTTACCGGAGGTCAACCGTGGTTCAGCAATATCAGACAGGTGGGAGGCTCCGGAAAGCAGCAGTTCGTATGTAGTAAATGATTTCTACCTCAGTATATCAGTATAATTATTCTGTCATATTAGTAGTTGGTAATCTCTTCTTGCACCTGGTTTATATATTAAAGTTTATTATAGGTACAGGTGTATAGGGAAAATCCCAGTACGTATAGGGATCCGCACTGCCCTTGGATTTAGGCATCTGCTGAACCTGCCGGAACCCTGCAGATGTGGGGCGCCGTGCCCGCAGCCAGGCCGGCTGGCGGGGAGCCTCTTCCTGAGCTTGGTAGCTGCCTGGCCCAGCTGTGCGGTGGCCACCTCTCTGCAGCAGCATGGGGCCAGGGGCGCCCTGCTGCCGGTCATGGGGAGGAGCAAACGGCCGAGCTGTGGGCCCAGTGCAACGGCCCTGAGCGCTGTCCACCCACCGTCCAGGACTCTCAGCAATCTTTGCCCATCTTTCAGGACGTGCTTTGCTCTGATTTTGTTTCTTTGCATCTCTTTGCATGACTCATATAGAGGTCCAACCCACTGAGAAGGTTTTTTCCCCCTTTAAAAAATCAATACTAGCCGGGCGTGGTGGCGAACGCTTGTAATCCCCGTGCTTGGGAGGCAGAAGCAGGAGGATCGCGCAGGTTTGAAGCCAGCCTTGCTGGCTTAAGAGACCCTGTTTCCAAATAAAAATATAAAATAGGTCTGGGAGTGTATGTAGCCCGGAGGTAGAAGGGTTTCCAGGAACCCCAGTACCACCAAAAAAAAAAAAAAATCAATACTAGCTGGGCGTGGTGGCACACGATTGTAATCCCAGCATTCAGGAGGCTGAGACAGGACGATCACAGTTCGCAGACAGCCTCAGCTACTTAGTGAGGCTGTTTACAACTCAGTAAGCTCCTGTTTCAAAAATAAAAGAATAAAAAGTAGGGCTGGGGAGTATAGCTCGGAGGTAGAAAGCCCCTGGGTTCCATCCCAACTACCGAAAAAAAAAAATCAATAGTACTATGACTTTTTTTTTTTTTTAAGAAAAACATTTTTTTCTGACCCTGCAGGATCTGGGGGAGTATATGCTCAGTTTGCCATTTTACCGAAGACCCAGAATGCTGTTAACACCCTGAGGGGCGTGTTTCCCTGGGACACCCAGCACCCCACTCCAGGGCGGCCTCCACTCATCCGAGCATCCTTCTGCTCAGATGATGCCTTAGCACTTGGACCAAAGTCTGGGCCTGCTGGACATCAGGATGATCCCACCGCTAGCAAGAGGTCAGAATGCCTACGCTCCAGAATCGCTCAGGACGCCACAGCCTTTCCCCGGCCAAGCACAGAGATGTCTGCTCTCCCCTGGGGGAGCACATGGGCCCCCCAGGCATGCTCTGTGTCTGTGAAACGATGGCAAGTCTGGTTGAGACACTTTTTTGAAAAAACTCCCTTCTTTTCCAAGCTGCCCCAGTGCCTGTGGGGACGTATGATTTCAGCTAAGGTGGTGTTACCATGAACCTAACCAGACAGGAGGTGTGAGATGCACTCACCCACAGCTTCTGATGCGGACCAAAGGCCCTCAGCAGTGACCACACAGTGACCTCAGCCCTTCCCTGTGCTGGGAGACTTTGGACGCTGTGGCCCTGCTCTTGGCCTTTGGCACCGCCACCCTACATGTCTACATGTGCACAACATCCCTCTAGATATTGACGCAGAGTCACCCGGAGAGAAGGCCTCATGAGCACCGGGCTCCTCTGGTGCTCGCCGCCTCTGCAGTGCCCGTCTGTCCTGGACATTTAATTTGCCCTTTCCCTTTGCTCCCGGGCTGCCTCTCCTTGTAACTGAGTCAGCCAGCGCCGGGAAATTGGATCAGGGTGGGCGGAAGGCTCACCGCGTGAATGTCAGCGGCCCCGGGGCATGGGGCCTGCTCCTCCCAACGCGCTCGGCTTTGAAAGGCAGATGGCCGTTCCTGGCGGCCTTATTAGATTTGCGCTTCTGTGTGTGGTTTGCTTGCTTGTCGCTGGAGGGAAGCTGTCCTGTCCAGTAGCTCATTTGGCCCATCAGCCAGTTTAACCCACTTACCTATAAGACACTTTTTGTTCTGTGGGGACATTTGTGTCTTTGGCTGGTGGCAGACAGCCAGCGACTTAGCACCCTCCCTGACCAAGGCCTCCAGACCTGGGGACTGGTTTCGGTTGGGCTCTCAGAAGCACCTAGGAACTTTGGCTAGAGACGCACAGGAACAGGTGTCTAAGGGCTCGCAGGAGGGCTGGAGCTGCTCCGCCGTCACCAGCAGTGTGACCGAAGCGCAGACACAGGCTCATCCCCGGGAGCTGAGAGTCTGGAGCTCCAGAGCTGCCTGTGTTTGCCGACATCTCTGACGTCTCTGAAGCAGAGAGAGGAAAACCCACAGCCAAACAGTGCTCGGCGGCCGTGCGAGAAGAGGCGACGGTGCCTCGGAATTGAGAAGCAGAATGGCCATGAGATCCAGCAACCCCACCTCAGGGTGGACGCCTCTGTCCACCAGCCTTCTCACTCTGCGACCCCAGAAACCCGACCGCGTGACTTGAAGGAAGAGTCACTGCTCGCAGTTCTAGAGATTTCAGGTTCAACCTGTCCCTGTCCTTGTTCTCACACACTGTGGGTGCAGAACATGCCCACCCAGGGTGCAGCTCTGTGGCTGGTGCCGGGTCAGCACCTCACCCCTTCCGCCAAGCCTCGACAGTGCCAGGGCCCCGCGTCCTCCTCCGTGATGTGGTCGTCACAGGGACCCCGTGGGGACTCCACCCTCACTGCACAGGGCACCCGGCCTCTGTATTGTCATCTGGGTAAGAGGCAGGCAGCTATGGGTGGACCCATCAGGGACTCACCAGTTGGTCTTCCCCATGCCTGGGCCTGTCCCAAGGCCCTCTGCACCCCAAAGCTTCTATGGACTTCTGTCATGGTCGGGACTGTGGGGTGAGTTTAGGCCCTAGCTGGGCAGCCCGCAGCGCTGGCACGGGTACCCTGAGCTGCCTGCTCTCACCGAGGGAGAGGAGGGGGAGATGAGCCTGGGCCCTTGGGACTGCTCCGTGCTCCCTGGGCCCTTGAGCCCTGTGGCCACAGGGAGCCACTTGGGAACAGCCTCCTCTTCCACCCGCCCTGTCACACACCCGGGGCCACCTTTCACCTGCTAACACCTCTGGCCTTGCCTTGGAGCACAGAGTACTGAGAAGGCCCTGATCCCCTTGACCTCATGGGGCCTGGCTGCTGAGCCCAGGAATCCAGCCAGACTGGCACCTTGGGGGACAGACCACGCCCAGGTTCCCCACTACTGCGGCTACGCAGCCCAGACTCAGGGGCTCCACAGTTCTGCAGATCAGAAGGCTGAAATGAAGGCGTGGCTGCACTGGCCTCTCCTGGTGCTGCCTGTCCAGGCCTGGAGGCCGCCACACTCCTTGGCCTGTGGTCCCTCCTCCGTCTCCGAGCCAGCAGCACCCCACTGGTCTGACCTCGGCGCCCAGCGCCCCACGGAGCCTCTTCTGACTCCGGCCCCTCTTCCTCCCTCTCACAGGTGCCCTCTGGTTTATCTGCTGGCCAGGACCCACCAGGATCATGCCCCAGGTCAAGATCCTTGGCTTAGTTACCCTACAGGTGCCTTTTGCACCGTGGCCTAACCTATGCCCCAGAGTCAGACGTGGACATTTGGGGCCTGGTTTTGTTCTCGCACAGGGCACTGGTGAATCAGAGAATGACTGGAAGTGAGGCCATTGATTCCTGGAGCACTGGTGGACCTCTGCGATGGCCGAGCTTGTCCACACAACCCAGCGTGGTCTCATGAAGAGGCGGCATGGCCCACAGAGGCCAGGGGAGGGCCAGGCCCTGCTCACTTGGTCGCTGGGCACAATCTCGCCTTCCAGACTAGGAGAGCAAGGCGGGCAGCACCAGCGCTCTGTGCTCCTTGTCCCCTGGGCCCGGGCTGCCCCAGGCTGGGGCGTGGCCCGAAGCTACCAGCTGAGCCTGGTCACTGTCCTGGCAGTCTGACTCCTCCAGAAAGCCAAGAAAGCAAAAGTCAGGCAACCGCACCCCTCTCCCGGGCTGCCAGACCCAGAAAAGAGGACTGTTTCTACATCCTTAAGGGGAAACCAGGGGCAGGACCCCAGAGTGAGTTCTTGTAAGATTCCCTGGGCCTGGAAGGTCTCATCAACAGTATTTCTGCAGCCATCTCCAGCCCCACTTAGGAGAGGTGTGTGTGTGTGTGTGTGTGTGTGTGTGTGTGTGTGTGTGTGTGTGTGTGTCTTGTACACAGGGGACGTGCTGGGACAAGTCTCCCACCACCAGTGGCAGCCCAGGCCTTGCTCGTAGCCAGGCTGCTCTGGGTCATGAGGGGATGGCCTGGGATGTGCAGGGGGCTCCTGGATCCTGCCCTGGACCCCAGAGCAGCTCAGATGGGCTCCCATGGAGATACTACCTGGGCCCACAATGGCAGCCGCTTTGAGTCTGTGTCCCCTTGCCCTCCAGAGCTCCCTGCCGGGTCCCCAGGCTCAGCCCCTCCAGCTTCCCCTCTGTGGCCACTGTCCTGTGCCCAGCCAGGACATCTCAAGCCATGGGATGTCTGTGCAGTCGTCTTCTCAGAGTCGTTGCTTCTGAGACTGGCGCAGCCCATCCTCGGAGCAGAGACCTGGGGTGACCTGGGAGGACCGGCCTCTTCAGCCCTTACCCTGCAGCGCCATCTCAGGACAGGGGCCGCGAGTCAGCGACTCTGGGACTGTGCTGCCCTGAAGGCGGGCCCACCTCGTGTGCTGGCATGCCTGCCGCTCTTCACTCCTGTTGCAAAGGCCTCAGGCCTACGGCTGCCATTAATAATAGCAAGCGGCCTGGCGAGGCTTCCCAAGCGCAGCACCCCGACCCAACTCTGTTCCCCCCACCTCGACTCCGCCGCCCCCCAGCCGCAGCTGCCCTCGCGTGGCAGAGTCTCGATGGGGATTACGGCTCCCAAGGCCGACAGCATCAGAGAGATCCGTGGAAGGAAAGGGCTTATTAAGACGCTGAAATCGGTTCTAAATGAGGTCAGCCGTCAGTGCGCCTTGGAGGGAAGCCAGGAGCTGAGCAGTAGCCAGCAGGTTCTTCTGACACGGGGGCCATGACACTCTGAGTGCCACCCCTGCCCGGCCCCTTGGGAGGGCAACTCGCTAGAGTCAGCAGGGTGAGGGTGGGGAGAAGGGCATCTCCACCTAGGAGCCAGACATGCCCCTCCCAGGGCGCGAGAAGGGGGCCTCAGCCGGCGCAGCCCTGCGTACCCAAGAGGCACCTGGGGCCCCAGAGTCACCTCCGATGTGGGGGCAGGTGGGGCAGCTGAGTGCGGTCTCCTTCCTGGGGGATCAGCTTTCTCCTTTTCAGAGCCTCCGAGGACCCTGTCCCCCCCACCCCAGCCTTCCACTTTCTTCCCAGGTTGCATTTCGGGTCTGGGCACCCCTTCCTCCCGACCCCCCTTGGCTGTCGAGGTCGCCGCCCCCTCTAGCTAAGAGCAGCCTATGTGGAGTCCTGGCCCCGGGCCCCAGGACTTCCCTGGCCCTGGCGGCCGTGTGACCACTGGCTGCGCTTCTTTCCTTCCTTCTCGGGGCTTCATCTCCTTGCGGGTCCGATGGGAGCAATGGCGGACCCGGGCTCCGAGGCCAGGAGGACCCCGCGGAGCCGAGCAGGCCTGGCTTCTCTCTCCTGCTAATTACTAGGACTTGGTAATTGTTACTTCTGAAATCAGCTGAATCATTTCTGTCAAATGCGGAGGAGGGCCCACGTTCCAGCCCAGTTCTGAGCTGGAGAAAGAGAATGTCTTTTGAATCCTGTTAAAAATAAACGTGTGCGTGGCACTCCGCTGTTTACTAAGAGCTGCACAGACCTCCCCGCCCCGAGCTGTGAGCAACTGAGGATCTTGTGTCCGGGAGAGGGCCGGGACCTGCCGTGGCCAGCTCCCTCTGCGCTCCCAGCGGCCGGGCCTGCTCCCAGCCTTGCTGAGCCTGCGGGATCAGTTGTTCTTGACATTCAACGCCCTCATTTCCAGGCGGGCAGAGGCTTCTCCAAGGCCCCCAGCTGGCTGCAGGGCTCAGCTAGGGGGCCTCGCTGCCCTCCCAGAGGCCAGGCAGCGGCTGCATTTTGCCATGGTGTGTGCAAACCGCTTCCACCTGCTGTGTGTCACAGCCTCGCTGTGGCTCCCAGTTTCCCCAGGGCACGGCAGTTTCCTCCAAACTTCACAGGCATGCAGGCTGACAGCCAGGCCTCCTGCAGGACAGAGCTCAAGGCAGAGCCACACACCCCACACGCACCCTTGCACAGTGTGTGTGTGTGTGTGTGTGTGTGTGTGTGTGTGTGTGTGTGTTTGGTGCTGGGGATGGAACCCAGGGGCATTCTACCTCTGAGCTACACCCCTAGCTGTAATTTTTATTCCTCATCTTGAAACAGGGTCTCACTAAGTTGCAGAGAGCCTAAGTGGCCAAAGCTGGCTACAA
Source organism: Muscardinus avellanarius (assembly GCF_963383645.1). Taxonomy (NCBI): domain Eukaryota; kingdom Metazoa; phylum Chordata; class Mammalia; order Rodentia; family Gliridae; genus Muscardinus; species Muscardinus avellanarius. The sequence continues at coordinate 2,496,116 of NC_137799.1, forward strand.
ACGCGCTCTTCCTGTCTCAGCCTCCCAAGTGCTGGGATTACAAGCGTGCAGCACCACATCCAGCTCCTTGTGGGTATCTGAGGGCTTAAAGTTGAAGGCCAGGACATCAACGTGTTCCTAAGGTTGGATCCTTCCTTCTCCTAAGAGAGGAGACAGAGGAAGGACAGAGGGAAGGAGTAGAGCTCCCAATCCCAGTGGAGAACCTGCCAGCCGGCCAGGTGCAGGGCTGGGGTGGGAGAGGGTCAGCGGAGCTTCCTGGAGGTGACAGCACTTGCCCATTCCCCCTGCCCAAGAGGGACAGGAGTGAGCTGGGACAGCAGAGAGACTGGCACTGGGGACGTGTGGGCAGCTCTGTGCAAAGGCCTGTGATAGGCGGAGGAAGGAGGGGCAGAGTGCCGGGCACCAGTCAACTGGCCTGAGAGGCTGCCAATTCATGCCGGGTCTGCTGTAGGCAAGAGGAAGTCTTGGCTTCTGGAGCTCTGGAGGCAGGGGCAGAACTGCCCCCACCCTTCTTTCTGTTAAGCCTGTGTCCCCTGCAGCGTGCCCGGCCCTGAGCCCCTCCCTCTGCACCTGCCCCAGGCGCGCAGCACAGCGCAGCACCCCACGTCCATCTGGCCCCCAGCAATGCACCCCTCCTTCTGGAGCAGCCGCGGCACCAGCTGGAGCCGGTGGGGAAATAGAGAGATAAAGTAGGAACAGCAGGCCTCATAAGCGTCTAAACACAGGCTATTTGGGGACCGTCTTTTATTTTTAGTTTGAGAGTGGCCCCCCTCCAGTATTGCAGAAACAGTGTAGCTCGCTGGGCCACTCGTTGGTCACCCGGGGAAGAGACCCTCAGACCTTGGCCTGCACATCTGTGATGGGGACGGGACCAGAGAGCCTGCCAGGTGGTCAGCGGTGCCCGGCCGGAGGGCGTCCACAGGCCTGTGGCTGCTTCCCGGACAGCTGTTCAGAAGGACGTCAGCCTGTCGGCTTCGATCCCCACTGATGGTGTCCTTGTATCATTAAAGCCAATTAGGGGGAGGTGGAGGCTAAGTGTTTGGCCCCAGGGCCCCGGGCTAGTGGGAGGCCAACCAGGACAATTGAATTCCACACCAGACAAATGTAATTACCGCTGCAGCCGGGCCCCACCCACCCAGGGCCAGGCCATAAATGGCCGTGTGGGGCTGGCTGGCGAGCACAGCCATGCTGGCCCCCAGCCACCCGCGTTGCTGGACAAGCCTCCCCAGCCCCAGTGTGCGCGAGGCGGCCTCCATGTACGGCACAGCAGTGGCCGTCTTCCTGGTCATCCTGGTGGCCGCATTGCAGGGCTCGACGGCCCCAGAGAACCCATTTCCCTACCGCATCCCCCTGGACCCCGAGGGGACCCTGGAGCTCTCATGGAACGTCAGCTATGTCCAGGAGGACATCCACTTCCAGCTCCTGGTGAGGGAGCTCAAGGCCGGGGTCCTGTTCGGGATGTCGGACCGCGGCGAGCTGGAGAACGCGGACCTGGTGGTGCTCTGGACAGACGGGGACAGTTCCTACTTCGCCGTAAGTCTTTTCTCCTCCCTGCTCTCTCCCACACCGTCTGGCCTTCGTCTTGCGTTTCCCTCCCTGTCACAGGAAAAGGGAGTTGTCCTGCCCCCTCTCAGCATTCGGGTTCACTCTGATTGAGCCAGGCCTGCATCCCCGGTTTGGGCACCACGGGGCCACTGATTTGAAGACCAAGTGGGGAAGATGTGCTTTACAGAAAGCACCTCAGCGAGGTCCTTGACCACACACCCTGAATAAAGGGGAAGATTCACACGCCACAGGACACCCGTTGCATGAACGCAGACCCCGTGACCCCTACTTTTGCAAACAGCACGGCACGCTGCCAGCGCACACACACCAACAGGGCCGGGCAGAAGCACGTGGTCTGGCCCAGCAGGCGGTGTGCACCCGTGCCAGGACGCAGCACACCCCTGCGCCTGCTGCACGCTTGGGTAGCGGGGCCATGCAGGTCCTCCCTGCCCCAGGGAGGACAGGCCCAGTGCGAGAGCCAGGGACGGGCTCCTGACTCTTGCCTTCCAAAACACCTCCACTGCTGCCTTCAAGCGGGGGAACGGGACAGTCGCCTTTCGAAATGGAGTGGCTTTGGGGCCCTGTTACGCCGAAGGGGGTCCCCAGAGGTGGGAGAACCCCCGCTGCAGTCAGAGCCCCACCTTCCCTGCAGCTGGGACAAGCCTCTGGTGATGAGCCCCAGCCCTCTGTGAGACCCCAGCACAGGAGGGTCGAAGGTTTCCCTTCTCGAGTCCAGAGGAACTTTCTTGATCTGAGCTGCCTGTGCCCGCTCGGGCCTCAGTTGCACCACCAGAAGTGGGGGACCGTCCCCCTCCACTGGGGCACACCCCTGGAGCTGACCTCGCTCCTTCCGTCCCCCCCGGACTTCAGTTTCACTAGAGGGCACCATGGCTGGGCAGCTGGAGCCATTGCTCAGGAATGCCGGGCTGCACAGAGGCTCAGGGGTCCCCCGCCGGTTCTGAGCCCCCAGGAGGAGTGGGCCCACTGTGCATGGCCTGGGCTCTTGCCTGGACCTGGGACTATTGCTCCTCATTGGTCTCCCAGCTGCTGGGTGGGGAGCCAGGGTGACTTCACCTTTCTGTGCACCGTGAGGTTAATTTGCACAACGAATCCCTATGGAAACGAAGCCAGACTTGGAATTCCTCCTTTAGCACCACGTTTGGCTAATATATTCTAGATTTCCAGCTGAAACATCACCAGCTCACTTTCTGCCTGGTTTAAAATCAGTCCCTCTGCAGAGCAACGGGCTTCCTCAAAAGGGCTTCGCTGTGTTACTTTCCTCTAGGAAAAAATTTGGCAAAATAGTTCACAAGTTTCTTTGCTTCTCAAACAAGGAAAACACATTGTAGTCCTGAATGTGAGCTTAAAAGAAAAGAACCCCAATTGTTATGGTAGAGGGTCTGTGGCAATGCTGAACCCAGGGAGGTACCTGCTTGCTGGGGAAGGTTCTCAGACTGTCTGCGGGCCTGGCTGGCCCGAGGCCCTCTGTGTCCCTGACCCTTAGAGCCTGCTTTGGGAGAGCGGTGGTCGAGGAAAGTGGGGGCTGATGACCCAGGTGCTAGGAACTGTCCAGAGAAAATGCGGCCGCGTTTCTCTCTGGGCCTCAGTTTACCCTCTCCAGGCGAGGCTGGGGCAGGGCGAGAGGCTGGTGGCCAGGGCGCAGCATTAAGGCAGCGCTCGCTCCCAGGGTCGCTCGAGTGGAGGGTGTGCCCCCGGGAGTGCGCGCCACCTTCAGTGCTGCGCCCTGGTTTCCCTCTCGCCCTGTCCCTCCTCCCTGCGCTCCACACCCCTGTGCTCCTGGAGGAATGAGCGCAGCACTGCTCCACAGTGATTCAGATGCCCAAAGCCTCGGGCACCTCCTTAGCCACACGGGCTCCTGGTCACCCCAAGGCCTGGGCACCTGTGTGGCTAGCAGCCCTGTGGGCCTCAGAGAATCTACCTGGCTGACCTTTGGCCACCTGGTTCAAAGGTCACGATGCAGGGGAAGTGGGTGGGATGTAGCTCAGCTCTACTTCCTCCAGGCAGAAACGACCAACATCTTCTTCGAGGGGACCGGGTGCGCCTCGGGGGCAGAGCAGAGCACATGCCCGCCAAGCATGAGCCCTGTGTTCAACCATAGCCTCACAAAGAAAGAGGGTGAGAAGCCCCAGGGAGAAGGCCAGGGCCCCCCAGCTCAGCCGAGGTGTGTCCACGGAGCTGTGCTGTGAGCATGCTCATTGGGCTTTGCCAAGGAAGGCGGCCGGCTGCGCTCTGCCCCAAAGGATGGAATCCGCTCGGCTCCTTCCTGCTCAGACCCTGATCCCGTCTCCGCAGGATGCCTGGAGTGACCAGAAGGGGCAGATCCACCTGGACACCCAGCAGGACTACCAGCTGCTGCGGGCCCAGGGGACCCCGGAAGGCCTGTCCCTGCTCTTCAAAAGGCCCTTTGGCACCTGTGACCCCAAGGATTACTTCATTGAGGTAGGCGTCGAGCCCAGGAGAGCAGGTGCCTCCTGTACCATGCCTGCACCCTACAGCGTCAGGAGCGGCCTCTCCCTCCTGGGAAGCCTGGGCCTGGGCTGTCTTGCACAGACAGAAAGCCAACAGCTGGCTGCGGGCAGCTGTGGGAGGGTCTGGCTCTGCTAGGGGCACCCACCCTCCAAGAAGCAGCCCTTTGTGGACACGTGGCTGACAAGCTTTCCAGACACAAGTCCTTCCACAACCCCCTCTAGCTGGGACCAGGTCCTGCACCTGGGTCTTTCTCTCCTGGTTCCCCCAGCTTCAGAATACAGGGGGAAAAAACAGGAGACCGGCTTCCCAGCCCTGCTCCGTTGCCCTGTTACGGTGAGACCCAGGTCATCTCCCTTCTCAGGATCTAGTTTGCCTGTGTGTCAAGCAGAGAGGGTGCTGTGTGATCCTGCGCACATAATTGTAAGACTTCACAGCGGCAAAACAGATCCGCGGCCCCGCAGGTGTCCTACACTGCCCCGATTCAGGAAAGACAGCCCACTTTGCCCCCGTAATGAACCCATTTAATTGCCCGGTGCGCTGATGTCCAGCGTCTTCTGCGACCTTTCAGGATAGCAGTGGGATGGGCTGTAGTTGGTGCCCAGGTCTTACTTTATGTCAGTGGCCGAGAGACAATGTCAGCCGGGCTTGTGACGTTGAAAAAGACGGTACTCGCTGTCCCCAGGAAAGGGCGCCCACCACGCCATGCGGGGCACAAGTCAGGATGGGGAGCAAGGAGCGAGCCCGGCACGCGGCTCTACAGCCCAGGAGCGCAGGGCTGGGGACCCGCAGGGTTCCCACGTTTATGGCAGGCTCTGGGCAGCAACAGGACAGTCTCTAGGCGCCTGGCCCTGGGGTGACCTAGGGTAGGGGAACACTGGCTTAGAGTGTCAGATGGAGGGATATGGCTGGTGCTGGGCTGCAGGGCTGGGTATATATATGATGTTCAAGGCCCACGAAGGCTGGGTGGCTGGGAAGCTGTGCCAAGCAGACAAATACAGAATTAAAGGAGACCGCCACTGGTGGTTTGCCAGGTAGAGAGACTGAGGCCAGGGAGGGGGCATATTTGCCCAGGAGCTCGTGGCATGCCGTGGGGGAGTTAGAGCCTTCCAGCAGGTCGTCCGAGTCCCCGCTCTCCTGGCTGGCAGAGCATCCTCCAGAAAATGGCACAGAGCAGGACGGTGTCTGTGTGCACTCAGCCCAGGGCCTCCTCTGCCAGAGCCCTAAGACGTATTCTGCAAAAAGCAGCTCCCAGAGTCCCACAAACTCGGCAGACTGGCGCCTACCATGGGTACCCAGAAAACGAGAGGACACATTCCCAGCACCATGGGCCACACCTAGACTCCAGTTTCTATTCCTGGCAGCGTGTGAGAGAGCACGCCCTTACGCCTGCCCCTGGGGTCTGCCCACCGGCTCCCGCACAGTGCTGCCCGGAGACCTCTCTGCGTCTTTGATGACCAACCCCAGTGTGGCCGCGCAACCGGGTTACACAGTGCGGCCCACAAGCCCAGCATCACATCAAGAAGCCGCATCTTGCTGGGCGTGGTGGCGCACGCTTGTAATCCCCGCGCTTGGGAGGCAGAGACAGGAGGATTGCGCAGGTTCGAAGCCAGCCGTGCGCGCTGGCTTAGGAGACCCTGTTTCCAAATAAAAACCTAAAAATAGGTCTGGGAATGTAGCCCGGGGAGGTAGAAGGGCTTCCAGGAACCCCAGTACCACCAAAAAAAAAAAAAAAAGAAGAAGAAGCCGCATCTTTGTTTCCTGGCTGGGCTGAGGAGACGATGTAGCCCTGTCCCAGTGACTTGGGGTTAGTGGAGGGAGGGGCGTCCCAGCCAGCCCAGCTCCCAGCAGGGCCCAGTAGTTACTGGATAGATGGAGGGATGGGTGCTAGGCAGATGTAGACAGCATGCGTTTGGAAAGACGATATGCATTTGATGCCTGGTGCAGACAGGAGGTTCTGGGGCTTGGTCAGCCTGGGGCTTAATCCCTGATGGGGCCATACAGAGCCTCAGAGGTCCCCTCACTTGCAGGCGGAGGTGGGCAGGGACATGCAGCCCACTTTGGAGGCGTGAGCAGGGACCTGATGAGGCTTTGTCTGGGCTGTAGGACGGCACCGTTCACTTGGTGTATGGGATCCTGGAGGAGCCGTTCCAGTCCCTGGAGGCCATCAACACCTCGGGCCTGCAGACAGGGCTGCAGCGGGTACAGCTTCTGAAGCCCGAGGTCCCCATCCCGACAGTGCCCTCGGACACACTCACCATGGAGATCCGCTCCCCAAATGTCCTGATCCCCAGCCAGGAGACCACGTACTGGTGCTACATCACCGAGCTGCCGCCCGGCTTCTCCCGGCACCACATCGTCATGGTACGTGGCCCCCCAGCTGGGCCCCAGCTGGCCCTGCCCCCCCATTAAAAAGCAGCTCAACTCAGATACTCAGTTGCCCTAAAACAGAGACATCACAGTAATGACAAAAGCTATCTGGAATAGACGTGTGCCTGGTAGGGAGGGCACCAGCGACTTCCTCGCAGGGATACTCAGCCCTGGGTATTGTCCATTTCCAGTGGAGGAAGTGCCCAAAGCCACACAGCAGGAAGTGGCTTGGCCTGGTAGCTCTGGTTGGGATCCAGGCTCAGTCCTGGAAACCTCACTGACTCCCAGCGGAGCGGCAGGCGCCTGGCATTCTTGCCCAGCCGTCGGCCCTGGCACATACGAGGACAGCTCTCCCTCCCCGCCTTACCCGGAAGTGGTCCCTGGGCCTTTCCATTTACACCCTGAGCGTCTGCCAGGCTCTGCCAGGCTCCGGACTGGCAGAGCTATGCCAGGCTCCGGACTGGCAGAGCTACCTCCAAGCCCTGGGCCCCAAAATGCCCCTGGAAGGCGCCTTCTCCATCCCCTCTGGCTCACAGATGGGCAGGTGGGGAGCACGGAGGACAGTTAACCCCTGCTGGCGGGGAGAGAGCACAGGCAGCGGGCATTGGGCTCCTCGGCTCAGGCCACGTGTCCCTCCGCAGTACGAGCCCATCATCACGGAGGGCAACGAGGCCCTGGTGCACCACATGGAGGTCTTCCAGTGCGCCACCCAGTATGAGAGCTTCCCCCACTTCAGCGGGCCCTGCGACTCCAAGATGAAGCCAGAGCGCCTCAACTACTGCCGACACGTGCTGGCTGCCTGGGCTCTGGGCGCCAAGGTGCGTGCCCACGCTGCCCGGCGCAGCGCCCCTGGCCCCCGCCTGTGTCCCTGGGCCCCAGCTCCCCACACCTGTCTCCCCGGTACCACTACCTGGAAGGCCCCAAGAAGGGGCTGCTCAGGGTGCCCACGAGGCCATCAGGAAGGCAGCTGCCCAGAGAGCCCACTGCCCCGGGAGTGTCTGAACCCGGCCCTCCTCGGGGCCATGGAGGCCTCCTCCAGCCACTGCTGCCTTTCCGTACGAATGTAAGCACCCCAGAAATGGGTGCCCTTCACCAGGGCTGGCTGGAGGCGGAGCGAGCGGTCATGGCCCCGTGGGTGCCTCTCCGCAGCAGAGGAGGGCGAGGGTGGGCTGGGAGGGGCACAGCTCCCTCCCCCTGCCTGACCCCATGCGGGGTGGCCGCAGGAGAGTCACTCAACGCCCGGCTGCCCCACCACGGGCACCAGCATTGCAGACCCCAATAGGCTGGGGTGGGGGTGATCTGGCCCCAGCCGGGGCCTGCTCGGGACACCCCAGTCCACGGGACACCCCAGTCCATGGGATACCCCAGTCCACCTGACATCTCTTCCCCGCAGGCGTTCTACTACCCAGAGGAAGCTGGCCTTGCTTTTGGGGGTGCCGGGTCCTCCAGGTATCTCCGCCTGGAGGTTCACTACCACAACCCGCTGAAGATCCAAGGTAGGGTGCCCAGTATCTCCATCCTCCCAGGAGCCCTGGGGCTCACTGACCACACCCAGACAGGAAGGACCAGCCCGTGTGTGCTCAGTCGCGCCCCCAGCCTGAGCCTCGCGGTTGCACAACGCCCTGGTGTGTGTCTATTGTCCTGGACTGCAGCGGGCTCCCGGGGGGAGTGGGCCCCGACAATGGACCGTGGAAAGAGGCGGGAGCAGGTTTTGGCCGGGCAGGGGTTTTCCAGGCATCTAACTTCTGTGAAGCTGCTCAGCCCCTGAACTGCCCCTTACCCCCATTGCCCCTCCATGCCTGGGCCCTGCGGCCCCCACAGACAGTGGCTCTGGCCTCCTCAGTGCAGGCTGGGCCAAGACAGGGCACCTGGCGATAGCGACGTGACAAGCCATTCCAGGGCCAATGGTGGTCCCTTCAGAACCCTCCAGATGTCCCCTCAGATGGCCTGGGCATCAGAAGGACTGCCCCCAGGGCTGTCCCCAGGGGAAGGGCAGGGTCTTGCCCCGATGTTGCAGAAGAGCAGATGGTGCGTTGAATGTGAGCGCGCACATCGGATCCTCTACCCTGGCGTGCGTGTACAGAGGGCAGCAAACTGGTTCTACCTGTAGGCTCTCCCCCGGCATGGGCAGTGCAGGGAGAGTACCCAGCGGGCCATGCTGAAGTTGACTAGCAATGTTTGCCCTGGGCACCGGAGAGGCAGCTTACTCTCCTGCTGATGAGCTGATTAGCATCTGACCACTTAGTGCAGACAGGTCCTCGTGGCCCTGGGAGGTTGACAGGTGGTGCTCTCAGCCCATATTTATGAGGCAGAACTTAGATGCAGAGGGTGGAGGAGCTGCCGGTGGTCATCGTGCCAGGAAGTGATGGAGCTGAGTCCAGCTCTTCTAGCTCACGCCCTGGGCCCACGCTCAGACAGCAGCCCACGTGGTCCAAATTAGCGCGGTAGTGCCTGGGGCAAGAGCCGTTCCTATCTGCCTCCTTCCTGTTTTCCCTGAGAGCCAGGCCCTAAGAGATGCAGATAAAGTGTCCTAATTCAATTAGTGTTTGTTGAGGACTCAGAGGCAGGAGAGATTTTTTTCAGTCTCCTCAGGATGCACTTTCATGCCTTTGGGAGCTTCTGGAAGGGAGATGAGACACAGGTGTGCCTGCACACACGAGGAGCGCGCAGGCCAGGTGGGGGATGCGGACAAGGACAAGAGTCCACATGGTGTGGGTGGCATCCTGGGCCTTGAGTTATGGGGAGTGTTTCCATAGAGAAGAGGCCAGGTCCCCCAATCCAGAGAGGGGCATGGTTTGAGCATGGGGACGGGGTGACTGCAGACAGAGAGCAGGTCTGGGAACCAAGGTGGTCCAGTTCAGCTCAGGGGAGGGCTGGGAAGGGGAGCTAATGGCAGAAAATAGGGGCTGCTGGATCGCCCTGTGCCTGAAGGTGGACACCAGAGCTGAGCTCTAGGATAGGATCGCTGGTCAGCGCCACCGCAGACACTGAAAATGTTTCTTTCTGTCAGCTGTCTTGTGTCTTCCACCATACATAGCCTCTATATGATACTTCTTTTTTTTCTTTCTTTCTGTACTAAGGACTGAACCCAGGGGCGTTCTACACCCCCAGCCTTTTTTTTTTTTTTTTTTGGTAGTAGGGATGGAACCCAGGGCATTCTACCGCCAAGCTACACCCCCTGCCCTATTTTTTATTCTTTATTTTGAAACAGGATCTCACTGAGTTGTGAAGAGCCTCATTAAGTAGCTGAGGCTGTCGGCAAAGCTGGATCCTCCAGTCTCAGCCCCCCCCCCCAAATGCTGGGATTCCAAGTGTGCACCGCCATGCCTCGTTCCCCTAGCCTTGTTTTTAATTCTTTATTTTGAAACAGGGTCTCACTAAGTTGCAGAGGGCCTCATTAAGTAGCCAAGGCTGGCTGTGAACCCGTGACCCTCCTGTCTCAGCCTCCCAAGTACTGAGATTACAAGCTTATACCACCGTGCCCAGTTCAAACGATACTTATGTTCATTTGCAAAAGTGAGAAGCAGAAATAGCCCGATGGATAAGCGCCGTCGCGGGGCTCCTGCGCACCCAGCGGGCGTGGGCATCGGGCTGGGCTCGCCCAGGCTGCCAGAGGCTTTCTTCCTGCTGTGTAAACGACACTTCCACCCCCACAGAGATTATCTTCAATGCGCAGAGAGAAGGGCAGGCGGCGGCTTGGGCCTTAGCACGATTCCGGATTTATTGCTCATTCAAAGCCGGAAAGCAAATGGATTTTTGAAAACTCTCTAAGCAACAGGGAAGTCTGTCTCTCCCTGATTATCTGGCCATATTTATGGATCCTCTGCCAAAATGTAAAGCTGCTCCCGTCCCCTCACAAATCTTGAGAGGGACTGCTCTTTCTATAAATATCAAAATCCCACAATTATCTCATTATTTAACCCCCATCTGAATTTTAACCAATTGCTTCTCACTTTTTATTATTATCCTCTGATATAACCAACTCAGAGACACAGAAGCTATTTGGGTTTGGGAGTTTGGGGGGTGGGTGAAGGACAGAGCGAGAGGGCGTGACCCCGGCTGCACCGGAGAGCCAGCGGGCAGGGAGGTGCCGGCCCCAACCTCGCCCGGTGCCCCGCGCCCCACGCCCCGCAGCAGCCCCGGCTAACCCACCGCTGGCTGGCCCAGGGCGGCCCGCCAGAACCTACGCCGGCCGCAGGGCTGTCTGTCCCAAGTCACTTCTGGGCCTGTTCCCCTCCTGGGACCCGAACTTCCTTGCTATCTCTTCACGGAATCCTTAGCAGGAAACTCAGCCTGTGACGCAGAGACGCTTGTTCCTGTTCCTGCCAACATCCATTCCTCACCACCTGAGGGCCTGTGGCCCCTCCAGCCTGCCCAGTCTGCATTGCGTATCCAAGGGCCTGGGCCGGGGCTGGGGCCTTAGACCAGCTGGGCTAGCCCGCGCACGCAGGCCTCGGCACTGACTGACCGGCCGTGTTGTCCGGGGCGCTGCCTGGAGACTCCCAGTGGCTGTCCCTGTGGTCCCGGTATTCCTGACCAGTGGGCAGGGACCGCGCCTGGCCTGCTTTTTGCTCAGGCTTGAGATGCCAGCTCAGCAGATGGACACCCTAGGTGTGCCTTGACCCTGCACGTGCCACCCTCATGGCGGAGCCCTTCTGTGACAGGGCTGGGAGTTCCAGCCCTCTTCTCTGACGTCCAGGCTGTACCCTGGGGCCTCATCAGGGCTGATTTCCTGCAGTGGCCCCTCCCAGTGTGGGCGGAGGACATCAGAGCAGGCCCAGAGCCATCGGCAGGGACCGTAGCAGGTCCTCGTCCAGCTCCCCGCACCTGCCCGACTCCGGTGCGGCCTAGTTTTGGCCTTTTTCGCGCTACCCCAGCGTTCTGCCGGTTTCCACAGAAACAGCGGTTCCTCCTTCCCGCCTGGGCACCAACTGATCCGTGCCTACCTGCGTCCAAGGGCGTGGGAACAGAGGTGGGGCTCTGGGTGTGTTTGTGAGGCTACGGCTCCCACCAGCGGCTCCATTTCTGGTATGAGGGTGGCTGGGTGGGGTGGCAGGGGCGATCCGATCCGTCCATCCGCGTGGTGTTGAGAAGACCTCGTGGCCTTGTCCCCCTTCTCCCAGGCCGGCGTGACTCCTCGGGCATCCGTCTGTACTACACGGCCTCGCTGCGACGCTTCGATGCCGGGATCATGGAGCTGGGCCTGGTGTACACGCCTGTCATGGCCATCCCCCCACAGGAGACCGACTTCGTCCTGACAGGCTACTGCACGGACAAGTGCACCCAGCTGGTGAGTGGGGCTGGCAGGCACTGTGCCCTGGCACTGCGTGGGGGTGGGCAAGGGAAGGTGCGTGGTAGCACTGGCTCCCTGGCCCCAGCCAGGGGCTTTGTGTCTCTGAACCTCCTCCCACATGACCATGTCTCCTGCTGGTCCACACCCACGTGCCCACAATTCATCACACTGTACCTTAAGATACAGTCTCACAGCTGGGCGTGGTGGTGCACACTTGTAATCCCAGCACTCGGGAGGCTGAGACAGGAGGAATCAGCGTTTGCGGCCAGCCTCAGCTACTTAGTGAGGCCCTTTGCAACTCAGTGAGACCCTGTTTCAAAATAAAGAATAAAAGATAGGGCTGGGGGTTTGCCTTGGGGGTTGAATGCCCCTGGGTTCTATCCTCAGTACCGCAAAAATAAATAAATAAATAAATAAATAAATAAGAATAAATAAAAGGGCTGGAGGAGTAGTTCAGAGGTAGGACACCCCTGGGTCCAATCTGCAGTAATAAATAAATAAATAAATAAATAAATAAATAAATAAATAAATAAATAAGCAAGCTGACAGAGGTGGACTCTTTGGCCCCTCAATCCCCAAAGAGCATACTTCTCCCTCCACCTGTCACACACTGGCGCCTCTATAGGGTCTAGGGGTCGGCGTCGGAGCCCCAGGGGTCATTTCGAAGCCTAAGCTCCCTGGCTGGGGGCTCCCAGGCCTTGCATGGGACTGTTACGAATGTGGTACGAGGGTCCCTATTCCTTGTATCATTGTAAAAGAGTGGGAGGGTATCGATAAGGACAGAATCGGATCAAGGCTGGAGGGGCCCGAGTGATGTGGCCACCCTGGTGCCCTGGTGACCCAGCACCTGGCTTCCAGTGACCTCAGTGCCAGCCTCCTGTGCCACCACCGTGCCACTGAAATGGAGCAGGGTGTGGCAAGGGCGGCAGAGAGGTGGCCGAGTCACACAGCCCGTGACACGCTCTAGGGAATTTTCTACCTTAAAAAAAAAAGAAAAGGAAAGCAGCCGGGTGTGGTGGTGCACGCTTGTAATCCCAGCATTTGGAAGGCGATACAGGAATATCTCAGGTTTGGAGTCAGCCTCAGCTACTTAGTGAGGACCTCCACAACTTAATGAAACCCTGTTTCAATATAAAGAATATAAGCTGGGCATGGTGGCGCACGCTTGTAATCCCAGTACTTGTGAGGCTGAGACAGGAGGATAGCACAGGTTTGAAGCCAGCCTCAGCTACCTAGTGAGGCTCTCAGCAATTTAGTGAGACTCTGTTTCCAAATAAAGTTTAAAATAGGTCTGGGGGTGTAGCCCAGAGGTAGAAAAGCCCCTGGGTTTCACCCCCAATACCACACACACACACACAAAAAATAAGAATATAAAAGAGGGCTGGGGTATAGCTTGGAGGTAGAATGCCCCTGGGTTCCATCCCCAATACTGAAAAAAAAAATTTTTTTTTTTAAAGTTACCAGGTTAGGGAAAGATTCCATTCTCTGGAAAATCCCCCCAGGTGCCATGAGGAAGTGAGGCCTCTGCACTTGCAGGCTGGTCGTCCTCTCTGCGGGCTGGACAGTGGCTCCAGGGGCTGCTGTCATGGCTGGGGAGCAGGGCTGTGGGAACCACGGGGAGAACGCTGCCCTGGGCTGCTCGGCAGCTGAAATGTGCCATGCTGCAGGGCCGAGGGCCGCCCTGGAGCCTGGCCCTGCAAGGCACCCCTGCTGCCGCTTATATCCGTCATCCATGGGACAGATGGGAGCCAGGGAGCAGGGTCCCACTGCACCCTGCCCACGGCACACTGGCCATAAAGGTTGGCTGGGGAGGACGGGGAAGCTCAGCCCAAGGACGAGGACATGCCCGCACGGTTGGGGAGGACGTGGAAGCTCAGCCCAAGGACGAGGACATCCCCGCACAGTTGGGGAGGACGGGGAAGCTCAGCCCAAGGACGAGGACATCCCTGCATGGCTGGGGAGGACGGGGAAGCTCAGCCCAAGGACGAGGACATCCCCGCACGGCTGGGGAGGACGGGGAAGCTCAGCCCAAGGACGAGGACATCCCACGCCGGAAGGAGGCTGCGTGACACCCACACCTGCTCTTGGATAACTCACACCGCGCGTGCAGAGTTCTAACCCACCACCCAGGAGGACGCTAGCGAGCCCTGCGCTTGGGGAAGCCAGGAGCGTCACGGTGGCTCCCTGGAGGGTCTGGCTCCAGGCACCCTGATGCTCCTCCGCCCTCTCCAGGCCCTGCCACCCTCGGGGATCCACATCTTTGCCTCTCAGCTCCACACGCACCTGACGGGGAGGAAGGTGGTCACCGTGCTGGCCAGGGACGGCCACGAGATGAAGATCGTGAACAGGGACAATCACTACAGCCCCCACTTCCAGGTAGAGACCGGCCAGCTGTCCCCAGGGGCCTGGCCAGATCTCTCCTTCCAATTCTTCTGAGGTACTGGTGCCCAGTCCGCCTCCTCGGTGTTTGATCTGGGGCATGGCTTCCGGTGGTGGGTCCTGGCCACAGCTGATGGTGGGGTTTGGGGACCCAGGCGGCCTGGTGGCCTTAAACGATCACCTTCTTCTTCTAGTCTTGTCCCCTCCTGGCTGCAGCCCGCACTCAGCCAGCCCTGAGCCAGCCCGCGAGGGGCGGGGGGCCCGGTTTTTGGGTAGATGGAGAATGGGTGGCTGGGTGTGGGATGCGAGGCCCTGACGGTTCCTGCTTCTCCGCCCAGGAGATCCGCATGCTGAAGAAGCTGGTATCGGTCCTTCCCGTGAGTACCTGCTCGAGGACGTGTGGCCAGGGGTCTGGAGAGTGCTCTTTCCTGAAGGAGGAAGACAACGTCAGTCGGGGGGAAGGGAGGGTCTGCAGGACAGGCAGGAACCACCGTGGATGGCCCGGGCATTCGAGGGGATGCTAGACAGCCCAGGGGCCAAGTGCCCTCCAGCCTAGAACCAGAAGCTCTCAGAGCTTTCAGGGAGAGCCGTGGGGGTTGAGGAGGGCCCCCAGTCATACACGAGGGAAGCCTGGGCCCCGGGGCACTCCAGCTTGACATGGCCAGCCAGCATGCACAGCCGCAGGACCCGGCCCTGACCTAACGTGGACTGTGTGCCAATGGGCTGGTATCCCCAGGCCGGGGAACACTTGGACTGTCGACCTCCTGTGTGGGGCAGGGCCCCCGCCGTTCCCTTGGTGTGGGTGGGGTGGGCAGGAAGGTGCTGACCTTGCTGCTGGCTTGCTCCCCAGGGGGACGTCCTCATCACCTCCTGTACCTACAACACGGAAGACAGGAAGCTGGCCACGGTGGTAAGTCACCTGACTCCCAGGCCACCTTCCCGCTGGAGCAGGGCCCCGAGGGTGCTGGTGTGAGTCTCTAACACCTTCCAGGGCAGGGCTGCCCCTCTCTTTTCCCTCAATCGACTGCCATTCTCAGCGGCGCAACCTGCACCCTGGCCGCCAAGCTCCGGGAGTTTGTTAGAAGTGCCAGCACTGTTGGGGCAGAAATGTGGGTGGCGACTGCAGCCCGTGCCCCTTGAGCTCTTGAGGCTGTCCACTGCCTGCTTCCGCCCGAGGCCTCCTCAGAGGGTGTGCTTTGGCACCTGTGTGCCCGGCGCTGGGGCCGGTGTAGAGACGAGCCAGGCGTCCCGTGAGGTCCAGAGTCCACAGGGACTGGAACGTCAGCTGCAAGCGGCAAGCAATATTATGGTAAAAATTTAAAAGCAGGCAGAAGGAGGAAGCGGGGCCATGCGCGGAGGCCTTTCCAGAGACGTGCATGGATCCGGAGCGAGGAGGTCAAGGTGGCGGAGAGGCTGGAGGGAGGTGAATGAAGGCTCTGGCAGGGCTGGTGTGCAGGAAGGCCTGGCGGAGGAAGATTCTAGAGAGGCGAAGGCCTTCCTGGCAGGAGGGTGGCAATGGGGCAGGGGGAGGGGCACAGGTGACCCACTGCTGCAGAGGCGACGGGGACAGTCCAAGGAGGAGCACCCACTGGGAGGGACAGCTCTCCAGATTGGGCACCATAGGAGGGTGGCAGGGACTGTGTCATGGGGCAGCAAGAAGGGTACCATCCACAATAGTCCCGGCTGACCTATCACCCACCAGTACCACTTGTTGCCCTTGTGTTATGAAATGGTGGGGTTCTTTTTTTTATTCAACTAAGGTTGGTTGAATAGAAAAATTAACGGGCAGCTCAGTGCAGCTTCAACAAATCTTTATTACAAAATTAGTAGAAAATAGATCAGTAGGAAATAGGGAAGAGAAAAAGCAGCGTGCTGACCCGCATGCTGAGGAGCCCGAAAATGGAACTCCAGCCCCTTTTGGGGACCCCAACCCTTTAACAGATTTTGTATTGGTATCTTTCTCATCAGTGTTACCAGGGCAATGGGCTAGTTACTTATTCCTTAGCTAGGTGGTGCCTCTTTGTCTCCGGGCAGGGCACTTCCTAAGTACAGGGGTCAAGAATCTACCTGGCCCTCGGCTCTATTGTATTGGGCAGTGTTGGTTGCTCATCAACTAGGGTGCTTTGAAGCCGCACACAAAGTTTACTTTCCCTATGCCCAGGCCGGATCCCAGAGGAGAGGAGGGAAACAGAGGCATCGGTTGCCTCTATTGTAGTTTTAGGGCTAATGGCTTCAGTTGACTCTGAGGCTTTTACTAAAGGTTAGTGATGAGACTGAAGGGCAAAGACAGAGAGGAACTCTGCACTGTAATCGCTCCCTGTCTGAGAGCCTGCGCAGCACCTAAGCTCTGACTAGATTTTACATTTTGGAAATTATCAAAGCAATTTTCCAATACCAGCACATTAATACATTTTGATGCCTCTTTCCAATACTGGTACATGTGGAGGTGTGGTACCACTCAGTAATTAACCCAGGAATGATGAGTGGGGGTGGGTCAGAGCTTGGAAGGCTGAAACAGGAGGATCACAGGTTCAGGACCAGCCTTGGTAACTTAGACTCTCAGCAACCTAGCAAGACCCTGTTTCAAGATAAAAATAAAAAATAGGGCTGGGGTGTAGCTTGGGGGTAGATCCCCAGTATTAAAAAAAAAGAAGAAGAAAAAGAAAAAAAAAAAGAAAAAGGGCCGAGGGTGCAGCTCGGAGGTAGAATGCCTCTGGGTTCAATCCCCAGTACCATACAAAAAAGCATATAATTCATGATCTTTAGTGTATACACAGACCCATGCAACCATTACCATAGTCAGTTCTAGAACATTCTCACCACCCAAAAGATACTCTGTACCCTTGAGCTACCCCCGACTCCAGCTCCTTCTCCCTCTGTCCCAGCAACCTCTAGTCTACCTGCTGTCTCTGGATTGGCCTATTCTGGATATTTCTTGCACACAGAATTATCTAGCATGTGGCCCTTGAGGACCGGTCTCTCCCCTTGTGCCGTGTCCCCACGGTTCACCCATGTTGTCGCAGGCATCCGATCCTTCTGTCTTTCAAGCATTCCACTGGAATATTATTCAGCACTACCCATGACCTGTGCCCCTAAAATGGGCACGATATTACTGTTTATTCATTCATGAGCGGGGCTATTTCCATTTCTGTTTCCCCCAGACTCCAAGGCACTGGTTCTTTCCTGTGCTCTCCCAGGGGTGAGATGAAGGCTCACAGGGGAAGACGGTGACCCAGCTTGCAGCTGATCAAGGCTGCCGGGACCTCACATGGGGGGAGCTTCGCATGCCCCTCCCTCCTGGGTTTGGGGTGACACTAACCCAGGTGACCTGGGGTGATGATCCGGCACACACTAGGTCCACGGCCACAAACTCGGTGGGAGCTCGGCAGACAGTCCTGGCCCCAGGTCAGCTGCCCTGCAGTGTACCTCCCAGCGACTAGCAATGAAAGGGACCTGCTGGGTGTCCAGTGGAAGGGAGCACTGGGCCCCGCCCAGAACTGCCCGTTCCCTGCCCGCCCCTGCTTCCTGTGTCCCAGGATGTTTGGGGCTGCCGGCTGGGTCAGATCATTGGTGTCTCGGAACCCCGTGGTGCAGGTCAAGGCCTGCATGGGCACCCCTGGCTCCTGCCCAGCCGCAGCTTGTCACCAGGCTGGATCAGAGGGGAGGATGGCTCCTGCCTGTCAGATCTGAGCTTCTCAGACAAGCCAGCACTGCTGATCCAAGAGCCGCGGGCTTTGAAATGAGGTTCCTCTCCCAGTGAGGGGCAAGGGGAGGGCGGAGCAGCCCAGTCGGACTCCAGTTCCCCTTTGATGGCTGAGACAGAAGAACAACCAGGGGGAGTGAGTGGGGATCGCTGCCCCAGCAGCGGGCAATAGATGCTGAGAAATGAGGGCTCTAGTGAAGGGGCAGCCCACAGGGCCAGGCCAGGGGCAGCCGGACCTGCTCACACTGAGAGAACGGGAGAACTTGCCATGGCTCTTTGTCTCTTCTGGGAGGGGCGGCAGCTGACTCCAGCACCCAGCTGGGTTTGTTTGGTTCTCTTGTTCTGCCCTAAAGTAGCAAAGGCCTTTCTTCCAGGATCAGATCGTTCTGACAGCCTAGGAAAGCCAGCCAGCCTCCCTGAAGGGCAGTGGTGGGCCCGGGGCATGCTCTCTCCCCAGCGTGATGTGATGGGCGGTGGGTGGCCCTGGGTGGCCCTGCACATGGTCCCCCTCCTGCAGCCCTGCCCCGCTCAGTGTTGAGTTCTGGACCTGCCGGGTGGCTGGTGGGCGGCTACTGTATGCAGGGCACCTCTGGTGCCATCCTCCCAGCCACCGTTCACAATAGGGGCTGTCTGCAGGGCTGTCCGCCACCCTCCCTGAAGGTCGGTTCTGTTCCCGATAGACGGCACCCCAGTAACCTATCCTTCACCCTGGTTTTGCTTTCAGCACATTACCTGTGCATTTACTGAATACCTGCCTTGTCGCTCATCTCGGGAGGTGGGGGGAGGTCCTGCGAGGACGGAGCCTTGCTCCCTGCTTTTTCCTGGGGGCTGGGAGGCCTGCCCAGCACTGCAATGCCAGCCGCTGAACCCGGGCAGAAGCCGGCGGAAACAGGAAAGCCGCCGGAGCGCAGCGTCCAGGACAGAAAGCCCCGGGGCTGACGGGCTCCTCTGACTCGCAGGGTGGTTTCGGGATCCTGGAGGAGATGTGTGTCAACTACATACACTACTACCCGCAGACGCAGCTGGAGCTGTGTAAGAGCGCCGTGGACCCCGGCTTCCTGCAGAAGTACTTCCACCTTGTCAACAGGTGAGGGCCCTGTGCTCCAACCCGAGGCCGCACGGAGTTCCGGGCCCTGCTGGGAGGCTAAGCCAGCACGAGGGACTCTGCTGAGCTCTGGGAGCGGGCAGGGGTGGCAGTCGGGGTCACCAGACCACCCTGGGCCCTGGCGGTGCCCATGGCAGGCATCACTAATCAACTCCCTCACAACCCAGCCCTAGAGCCGAGGTGGGAGGAGCCCAGAGTCAAGACTGTTACGGACTGGGAGAATATGGTTTGGGGAAGCCGTTCCCCGGGAACCCCTGCTAGGGTCCCGGACACACTTACCCCCCAACCCATAACAAAACCCCAAACGACCCCAAACAGAAGAAAAACCATGGATTCTTGTCCTAAGCTAAGAATAAATATGCATAGCTTGGACAGTTGCTTAAGACTTAAAGAAGTTTATTAGAAAGATAGAAATACAGAAAATAATTACAGCCCTGTGCCCGAAAGCAGGCCCAGGGGAGCAGTTCGAATGAAAATGCCAAAGAACTCCAGTTCACTGAGTGATTTTATCCCATCCAAGTCCTTGGCGGGTCCTTTGATCTGTAGATTTGCTAGCCCATATCTCTAGCCCTGGCTCTGCTGTCTCCAGGGAGATTTGCCCTGGAAGGGGGGGGGGGCAGCCCCATCTCCGACCACCCCCCAAGATGTGTGAACTTGTTTCTCCAGGATCTGGGATTTCCTCCCATCTCTGTCTCCAGCTTTCTTCCTCTTCTTTAGAAATGTAAATTACAAGTCCCTCCTTTTTTGCTAGCCCTTTAGTATACAGGAGATATATTTTTAAAATTGGAAATCTTTCCCAATACTGATACATTATTACATTTTAAAACCTCTTCCCAATACTAGTACAAGGACAGCCTCTTAGAAGGCCTGGTGGAGGCTGGGGTCTGGGAAGAGGAGGCCCGAGGCAGGGAGGCTTCACCTGTGCCCTGGGGCTCCCACCCCTCCTCTCCCGCAGGTTCGGCAGCGAGGACGTCTGCACCTGCCCCCAGGTCTCTGTCCCCCAGCAGTTTGCATCTGTGCCCTGGAACACCTTCAACCGCGACGTGCTCAAGGCGCTGTATGGCTTTGCCCCCATCTCCATGCACTGTAACAAGTCCTCGGCCGTCCGCTTCCAGGTACGCCCGCCGGGCACCGGCCACCCAGCCTCGGGACGCCCTCACCCACGTCTAACGCCCACCGCGCGCCTGGCGACAACTCACGTCTGTGTGCCCAGACCTTCCAAGAACCCTGAGGAGGGCCCAGGCAAGGGGCTGCACCCCAAGGTGCTGGCAAGAAACCCTCAGCGGGGACGATGAAAACGACCAGGCAGTGACAGAGAGACAGCGGCATGGCCAGGGACCAGGGCCTGGCGGGGGACCGAGGGCACCAGGAGCCTCCCCAGGCCTAAAATTACAGAGCTGGGGGAGGGTCTGAGAGTCTCCAACTGCAGGTGGGCTGGCTCTCTCTTTCCTTATCTGAGATCCACTGGGATTCCAAGGCCCCTAATTCCTGGCCCAGAAGCCAGGGAGCTGCTCAGGAGACTGCATATAACAGGGAGCAGGCCCTTCCTGGAGCATGTGGGAGCTGATTTCTTGCTGGATCAAACACCTCACCCCAGGAAGGGCCCACTGCCCTGAGCAGCTGCATCCATCGGGCAGCTGGCCAGGTTGGGAACCTGGCCCTTGGTACAAGTTTGTGGGGAATAGAGGCTAAGATGGAGCCTGCACTGGGATTCGGTTGCTGTGTTAGGGTGGGAGACTGAGGGAGGGGCCGGCAGGCAGATGGGGGGGGGCAGCTCCAGCTCCTGACTAAGCCACTGTGTAGCTGGGGGGAAGGCACTTACCCCAAGGTAGAGACCCCCGAGGAGCAGCTCAGGGGAGCTCAGTTTGCGACAAGGTGAGTTTGGAGACAGAATGCACAACGGGGTCCCTGGGGAAAGCGAGGTTCTGCCTTGTCCCCCCAGCCTCAGTTTACCTCCTGAACCTTCCTTGCAGGGTGAGTGGGACCTGCAGCCCTTACCCAAGATTGTCTCCACTCTGGAAGAGCCCACCCCACAGTGCCCCACCAGCCGGGCCCAGGGCCCCACCGGCCCCACCACGGTCAGCATCAGCCGCGGCAGAGGTTGAGTGGGGGTCTGCTCCTCAAAACCCTCCCCTGCGCTGTCCCTGTGGACTCACCCCGGCTGTGTGCACCGCACTCTGTGAAGATCCCCCTCCCCCAGAACATCCATCGCAGCGCTGGGGCCCAGGACAAAGGGGTGGGACCAGCCCCAGACCCCTGTGCATTCGGACTCCTCCCCCAGAGACCTCTGCATGGCTGAGAGGTCCCCAGAACCTTCCTTGGGCTGGGCAGACCCCAGCCTTGTCCATCCCTGCTGACTTGGTGGAAGGAGAAGCCCCGTGGGGTCAGGGTCCGGCAAGCTCCTCCCTGCCTCCTGGGCCAGCGCGTGGGCCAGACACAGGCTCACCCACCCACCCTGCTGGTCCTCCAGCGCGGAGCCAATACTACTGACACATCTACCGAGTGGCTCCTGTTTCCCGGTGGGCGGCTTCCTGCCAGCGAGGCAGGACAAGGCGCTTAGCTAGTTAGAAATTTGCCCAGGGAAATCGCTCAGTGTAAATAGATATTTTCGCCCACCTAAAGGGAAACCCTAATGTGTTACTATCTCCACCACCAAAAGACAGGCCAGCGGCGGGGGCTGGGCGAGGATCCTGGGTGCCGGCCCCTGGGGCTTCTCTGGATGCTGGAATGAGGCCAGGCTCTGGAGGCAGACTGCATTAAACCTCATCCCCAGCTACTTTGCTAGCCCGACCCCCAGTCTTCTCATCTGTAGAGTGGGGTGATTCCCTCCCAGCTGACTGAGGACGAGGCTCACACTCGCCTCCCTGCTGAACGGGCACCCATGGCACCTGTACCGCCAGACCTGGTTCTCAGCTTCCTCTCCAGGCCTGGCTGCCAACCAGGCACCTTTTCATGGGAGGGGAGGCCTGCCTCGGGCTGGTCTGGGTCAGTCCCCCTCCAAGCCACCTAGCATTTAAGGGTGAGCTCAGCTCTTTGATGGTTTCTGGAGAGAATAACAGACTGTCTGTGTTCTGCCAGGTCAGCAAAGCGCTGACAGCCTCTGGGGTGGGGGTGACGGATGGCTGGGCCCCTCGCAGACGCAGCGGAACGGCCGCCTGCCCTTCCGCAGGGCAGTCCATCATGGGAGTCAACGCGCCCAGACGCTCTGTACCGCGGCCGTGTAAATCACGGCTCTCGGCGGCCATATGTCAGGGTGAAATCGCTGCAGAATGCCAGCCCCGGGCCCTTCGTGATCTTTACAGCCTGTGTGACGGGTGGCGGCGGCCCCTCCCCACAGGGCTGCGCTCGCCCTCTGACCATGCCCAGAGAAGGGTCCAGGGCAGCCCCGCGCTCTCAGAGGATGCGGAGCCACGGAGCACCTGACTCCCACCCAGAGCCACCCACGGGTGCCACAGTCATAGACAGGGAGCACAGAAGCACCCTGCCCGGGTCCCCGGGAGGACTGACTCAGAACCTTCCAATCCAGAACCCCCCACTGCTGCCAATGACACCTCAAGCCAGCCCCCTCACTTTCGGCTCCTTGGGGGCCTTGTACGGTCCTCCCGCAGAGCCTCACCTATACCCACCCACCCTGCGCCAGCAGCACCCAGCCACGCGGGCAGTATGTAGTCAGAGTTGTCTGCACACCGGTTCTGCAGAATAAGCCGCGGAGCTCAGAAGCCACTGGGCCCAGGTTCGATTCCAGTGTCCATCTCTGTTTCCTCACATAGAAAACAGGAACCCCAGGGCCCTTGTGAGGATGATGCCCAGATGTGGTGAGAGCCCTGTTACTGTCAGGGCAGGGGGCCGCTATCGCCAGTCCTCCCATGTGCTCCAAGCCAACGGAATGCCCCTGCCTTCTGTCCTAAATTACGGGTGCTGGAAAGAGCCCAGGTGTGAACCCCGCAGCCCAGGCTCCCACTCCGACCTCCGCTGTGTGACCCTGGGCAAATTGCTTTCCCTCTCTGGGCCTGGGTCTCCCTGTAGAGGCGAGGGGCCCAGGTAGCCCATCGGCTGGAAAGTTCCAGAGTCCCAGGGTGTGGTATGCTGACCCCAGAGCAGCGTTGAGAGGGCCCAGTGGCGAGCATGGCTGCCCCTGAACTGCGAGTTCCAGCAAGGACCAGGCATCTGCGCAAGCGGGTCCCGGGCTACTCCCGGGCTGTGCTGTCCGAGCTGCCAGCCTCATGTGGCCATTTAAACTTAATTTTAAATAAATTCAATTAATTAATATAGAAGCTAGGATGCTGAGTGTCTTGGCCACACTCATCTCACACGTGGCCCATGGCTACTGCCCCGGGCCGTGCAGCTGGGAGCAGTTCCAGAGACTCTGGCTTTCCTCTGTGGCAGTCTCCTCGGGCCCTGGCTGAGCAGGCAGAGAGGCCGAGCCTGGGCCCGGGCCCCCACTCTGCTCCCCACGGCTGAGGGCACGGCTCCCGTCCCGCTCATGGGCCCCTCCAGACAGACTGAGCACAGTGCAGGGGCGCCCTGGGGGCGCGTGGCCCTGCACCTTCCTGCCTCTCGGCCCACACACTGCACATCCACCTGCATCCCCTGGGTGTCCTCCCAGGGACTGCCGCCTCCACGGGAGATCCCTAATGGAGCCGGCGTGATGACACGCACTTGTCATCCCAGCATTCGGGAGGCTGAGACCGGAGGATCACGGTTCTCGGACAGCTTCAGCTACTTAGTGAGGCCCTCTGCAACTCAGTGAGAGCCTGTTTCAAAATAAGGACTAAAAACTAGGGCTGGGGTGTGGCTTGGAGGTAGAGTGCCCCTGGACTCCATCCCCAGTACTGCAAAAAAAAGAAAAAAAAAAAAGTGGGTGTTACTAGAGAAGAGACGAGGACAGCGGGGCGCTGGGTCCCCGCACCTCCAGAGGAAGGTATGTGGGTCTCTGTGCTGCTCGCAGGGTGCCTGTGTGCAGCTGTGGCCCAGCCCAGGCCTTCTGACTGGTGACGGCCGTCCATGCAGCAGTGACCCGTGACCCGCCGCCCTCCCGGATGGCTGGGCTGCTTCTCCTCCGTGGGGAGACGCACAGAACGTGGACCGTGGAGGAGGCACGTGAGCACCCCAGCTGCAGCTGAGAAATGAGGTTCAGACCTCCCTCGCCCTGAGTCCTCCCTGAGGGGAGGCCCGGAGACTAATGTGGTGAGTGGTTCAACCCAGGGGTCCCAGCCAAACCACAGGCCGGGGGAGGTGGGCCGGGCCGTCTGGGCAGCCGTCCCTCCTCTCCTCTGGCTCCAGGCCCTGTGAGGGGCAGCAGGCTGCAGGTGTCCCTCAGCCTGGACCGTGTGAGCACAGGCCCCGCCTGCTCTGCAGCCCCCTCCC
This sequence comes from Muscardinus avellanarius, assembly GCF_963383645.1. Classification (NCBI taxonomy): domain Eukaryota; kingdom Metazoa; phylum Chordata; class Mammalia; order Rodentia; family Gliridae; genus Muscardinus; species Muscardinus avellanarius. The sequence continues at coordinate 2,520,365 of NC_137799.1, forward strand.
CAGGCCATCCATAGCCCACAAGGCTTCCTGCAGCTTAGGTTTTATTATGCTGACCTAATAAAACGCTGTGTGGTATGTCTGCCCCTGCCCTCAGATCCCAGGACATACCAGCAGCAACAAAACCCTCCCATCTGAACCCAGGGCACAGGGAGGGGGTGAGGCACCGGGGACCAATGGACGTGTCCCGGACAGGGCCAGCCCGACACATGGGCAGGCAGGGAAGGCCTCTAAGGGCGAGAGGAGGGGTCAGGGCTGAGCGAGGCCAGGTGAGGAGGAGAAGAGGATCTGTGTCTCAGCTGACGGCTGAGGCAGAGGTGCCCCTGGAATGAGGATCTGCCAGGCTCTCACCCAGCAAGCCCCTCCTCCCCGGGCCATGAGTGATAGCTCAAGGGGAAACTGAGGCAGGAATTGGCACTTCTACATGGGAAAGGCAGGGTACTGATCTGAGTCCACATGTCACGGGCTCCCCTGTCATGGGCTGGTGACCCCCAGAAGGCTTCCCACCTATGGAACCCAGAGGTCAGGGCAGGAAGAGCTGTCTAGATCCCCTCTGTGCCTAATCTGAGAAACCACCGTCCTGGGGCATGCCAAGCCAGCACACATATCTCTGCTGCCCCTCCTGCACCCACAGCAGGCAGCGCTAATCGATCACTGCTCCACCAAACTCAGACTAGAAAGTGAAGGTGACCCGCCTTCCTGCTTCTACACTGGGCTGATCAGCTTCACTAGGCACCCTGTAAGAAGCTCACAAAGTTACAGGGAATGGTCCCTGAGCCCAAGACCCTGGCAGGCGTGCCTTCTGGGGAGATCGGGTGGATTAGAGACCACCCTTTGGGCAACAGTCATGTGTCAGGCCATCTGTTCATTCCTGGCAGGCCCCGGGCCAGGCTGAGGATGGGGAGGGTCCGTGTGCTGTCTGGGGTCCAGGTCCTGGATGCAGGGCGTCAACTGACATCGGGGAGGGGAGGCAGGTGTCTGGCCTCCTGAGCAGCTGCGGCCCTTCAGTAGAATCCCTTCAGCCTCTTGTTGTCGGGGTCAAAGGGAGACTTCAGGTGGACCTGGGCAGCATAGGTGACCCCCATCCTCTCCAGAGCATAGTCCCCACTCTTCACAAAGTCCAGGGAAACCTAGGAGCAGAGGAGGGTCAAGGGTTACTCCCCTCTGCCTCCCTGGGGGTCCATTTCTAGCGAACCCACCGCCGGCCAGCCTCCTGCTCTGAGCCCAGCCACCGCCCCAGCACAGGCAGGTCATGTCTCGTGTGCCTCAAGGTGGACGTGAGCACCAGGGTTCAGCGAAGCCTGGGTCTAGTGGCCAGCAGGACCTGTCCACAGGACAACATGCCTCTCGCCCCAGGAATTCCAGCCGGGATGGGACCACAGCTGTTTCCCTGAAACTGGCAAGCACAGCTGCAGGTGGGAGGCCGGCGGCCAGAGGGATGGCGTCCCAAGGGGCAGGTGGACAGAGCAGCTCCTGGCAGCTTGGCATCCACGCCCTGCCAGCCCACGCCCTGGCTCGCCTTCCCAGCAAGCCCCGGGAGCCAGTCAGCCCCAGAGCAGATGCTCCTCGGGCAGGACAGAGCACACCCAGCAGGGGGAGCTGGACTGCCATGCGCTGGTCACCCTCAGGGTCCATGCTACTCATCTGGACAATGTGTGACTTTTGCTTGGCCACATTCATTCAAACCCACTCAGGCCTGGCAGACAGGGCAGTGTCCTCTCCTCTGAAGGGAGAAGCGGAGTGCTCCCTCTGCCCACCGCGTGGCACATAGCCCTGCACTCCGCCTGCCCACCGCACGGCCCTGGACTCGGGCTCCATCCCAGGATCATAGAAGGCCCCGGGTCCCTGCCAGATGCCACCACCAACCACAGGGCCGACCAGTACTTATCCCATCCCTGCCCCAGGTGGTGGTCCATACAACGACGGCTGTGTGAGGAGGGCAGCTATTCCCCATTTTGTAGATGAGAAATCAGCTCAGAGAGAGAATTCCCCCCTCCAAGGTCATGGAGCAAGTAGAGGTCACCAAGCAAAGGCTGGTGATGTCAGACCTTGGTCCTGAGCACCCTGCTCTCCTGTAGGGGCTGCCTGCTAGAGGCCCGATGGTAGCTGCCCTGGACCCCCACTGCGGTTCCACTGGCTGGGGGGGGGGCTCCCTGCAGCTTGTTGCCCCCTGCCTTTTGCAGCTTGACCTCTCCAAGCCTATCAGGGGCTTAGGCTGGCTGCTTAGCTGAGCCAGCTCTTGGCCTGGGTTGGGCAGGGCATAGGCAGCTGTGCCAGGCTGGAACAGAAGGCAGACCTACTGCTGGGGATGCCTAGAGTCATGAGCTCGCACGCTGGCATCCCTACGACCATGACCAGGACGGGGCTCACATGGCAGATACGGGTCAGCTGGGGTCAGAGAGAGCTCGGGTGAACAGGGAGACAGAGCCAGGGAACTAGGCTCACCGATCCGCCGCTGGGGTCACGGATGTAGCCATAGGCGATAGTCTTGTCCACGCTGAACCCGAAGTCAGCCCTCCGGACGTGGCCCACCACCTGGCCGTCCCTCCAGATGGCCTCCAGGCCAAACATGGGAACTTTTCTGGAAGAAGCAATAGAGAGCTGGGACTCTAGAGCTCAAGGCGGAGACATGTCTGCTCTGGCCTGCAGGGGAATGGGAAGCCGGACTCCCCCTGCTGGAGCCCAGGCTCACAAGCTCGGCTGTGCCGCCCCCGCTGGCCCAGCAGCGCAGTGCTGGCGTGGTAGACATCAGAGTAAGGGCTCCAACTAAGGCAGTGCGTGAGCAGCAAACACCAGGCCAGCAGTGACGGTGTGGCCAGGAGCAAGCGCCGGCGTTGGGCCCTTCTCCATGTCACTTCCAAGTGGCCTCGGCGCCAGTGCGGTAGGCGCTGCCTACTGGTTTGAGCCACCTTTTCCCATAGTACGGTGCGCACTTCACTGAAAGGACTTTTCTCTAGAACATGTACAGTGTAGATGCTCACTGTAAATATTTTTGAAAATTCAAAGTAGGATGTGGGAAAGAGTAATCTAAAACCCCAGGCATGCCAGCGCGCGGGTGGCGGGTAACATTTGGTACCATCTACACGCTGCTCTCTCGGGCTTAGTTACCAGGAAGCCCACGCAGAATGAGGAGGGCCAGGGCAGGCTCAGATCCCCCAGGGTCTGCCACCTGGAGCCACACCACCTGCAGCCCAGGATGGCAGACACTATTCTGTCTTCTATGGGAGAAAATGGCCTCAGAGGGGCTCCTGGATTTGCCCAGGGCCCCAGCAACAAGCAGCAGGCCATTCTCTGCCCCTGAGATCCAGAGCCACACCATTGGGCAAAAATCCTGAGCAGGGGAGGTGTTCTCCAAGGTGGCTCTACAGCCAGACATCGGGCCCCAGGCACTTGGCGGAGGGTCAGAGGCTGGGGGGCCCCTCCGCCAGAGCTGAGCAGCTCCCTGGGGGATGGACAAGACACAGCCAGGACAGGCACAGGCTGCCGGGAACCAGGGAGAACCGGCGGGAGTGACAGCACCCGCTCTGCCAGCCGCCTCTCATCACTCTTGACATTTTTTGTTGTTGTTGTTGTTGTTTGATGGCTCCAGAAACCCAGGAGCAGTGGTACGTTTGTGGCTGGCTGTCAGCCCTGTGTCAACAAAGATAGATGCCTCACCCGCTGGAGGGTCCACTCAGATTCCTGTGGGTGCCTAAGGTGGGTCGCGCACCAGCCCGGCGTTGTAACAACACAGACCCAAGTGGAATCCAGGCGCCCAGTCCCAAACCCACCCGGGATCCACAGAGAATCCATGGAGAATCCGTGGAGAACTTGGCCTGGCTTCCAGTGCTGGCTCGGAGCTGTCTCTGGCAGGCTGAGCCAGGGCCGGATCCCCCAGCAGGGTCTCTCCCTCCACCTCTGCTATGCGGCTGGGCCATGAGCCCCCGCCCCTGGGACCCTGCAATCTCCATATGTAACTGGGGACAGTGGTCCCAGACAGGCCCCTCTCGCCCATCCCAGGACCACGGGGAAGTCGCTGCTTAGTCACTAGGGGACGGACTCCAAGGCAGGGCTCACCTCCCGGGGCCCCTGCACCTGGCCGCGCCTGCTCAGGGGACCCACAGGCCCGGCAGCAACTTCCTCTTCCAAAGTCCCCTTTGAGGGTGTCCTTCCTGTGTTCCTGCAGGCCCTACTGACCCACCCCAACTCCACCTGGCCTAGAGGCATCTGAGTTGGCCATGACTGCCTCCCAGCTCTGCCACCTGGCATCTGGCTGGGGAATTGGAAGTGCCGCCTCCTCGGGGATGGGGTACTCACTCTGTCACCGTGAGGCACACCAGGCGCCGATGGAGGCCGGCGGCCCGCTGCTTCTCCAGGGCCTCACGGCCCAGGAAGGGCACAGAGGACTTGAGCTTGCAAGTGAAGGCCAAGCCTGCCTCCAGGGGGCTGTCGTCTGGCCTCAAGTCTGCGTGCCAATGCCGGTAGCCTGTGGGAAGAGGGCCACGGGGTCGGTGCCTGGCTCTGTGGGGACAACTCCTTTGGAAAAACATGTGGGTTCTTCCCCAGCCCATCCCCTTCCCCCGAATCCTTGCTCTCAGAGCTGCTTAGTGACCCAGGGATCTCAGGGACATCCTTGACTGCAGAAGGTGCCCTGCGTGTCTTCCTGGGCAGACTGGCCCTGGGGATAGACGCTCCAGCCCCCTGAACCACCTGCGGGCATTGAAGTGTCTTGCTAAGGGGCTGGGGCATCCCCAGGGGAACCACCAGCCCCCTCCGAGCCCCTAGTGCCCTCCGCAGGGCAGCCGCTGTGTGCTACCTGGAAGCTCTGGCTCCCCTTCCAGCTCTAACTTTGCACCTCTCAGGGGGCTGGAGCGCAGGTCAGTGGGAGGTGAGGCCCTGTGTATATCTTGGTACTGGGGCGCCATCCCCAGTACTAAGATAAGCCAGACCTCTCTGGGAAAGAACCGCTCTCTCATGCTGGTGCGTGCGGGTGCTGGGGACCCAGCGTCATCTCCAGTATAGAGACCCAGTGTGCAGGCACACAGGAGGGTTCGAAGACATAACACTGTCAGGAGAGAGACTCGTGTGGACACCGGGAGCCAGGCGACCACAGGGCTCCACAGTCTCTGCCTCCAGGTGGCTCGGGCCCCAGGGCCATCCAGACCCCACACTCACCTTTCTCGATGCTCAGAGAGTCGATGGCACGGTAGCCCGCGTTGACGAGGCCATGCTTGGCACCAGCGGTCATCACAGCCCGGTATACGGGCACGCAGGATGCTCTGGGGATGTGCAGCTCCCAGCCCAGCTCCCCCACGAAGGACAGCCTCATGGCCCGGACCTGGGGAGATGAGGCCGTGTCAGGCACAGCCGGGTCTGCTCGCCAGTGACGGAAGCTGCGGTCACCATCACCACCGGCTGGCCCTGGGCAGGACTGCCACCAAAAAACGAAGGCTTCCAAGGCGATTGTGCGCATGCCCTTGACATCTTCAAGGCAGAGGAAGGCCCCAGCTTTGGGAGAGGGTGGTGGCCGTGTTCCCCGTCCCTGGGCCTCCTCTGTGACTATGCTGCCATCCTATGGCCAAGTGAGCGCAGCAGATGGGGAGGCTTCAGTTCTGGGAGCTCAAACCCTAAAACCAAGGTGTGAAGGACGCTCTCAGTCTGGAGCTCCAGGGCTCCTTCCTGACGCTCCCAACTTTTGGTGGCTTAGGCATCCCTCGGCTGTGTCTAGATCACTCCAGCCTCGGCTCCGTCTTCATGGGGCTCTCCTGTCTCTGTGTCTCCGCTTCCCTCTCTTGTGAAGACTCTGGTCGTAGGCTTTAGGACCCATCCTCATCCTGACCAGTCTCTCCCAAGACCCTCACCTTGGTCACCTCTGCCTCTTTCCAAATAGTTCCCCAGTTATGGGGAACACCTCCGCGGCACCATTCGGGTCACTACGCAGCCCCGAGTCAGCCTCTCGGTCTCCCTGGACCTCAGTTTCTTTGTGTGGGGAGTGGGGTCAGCAGCCCTGGCTCTTGTTTTAACAAGACCCAAACACATCCCTGGGCGGGGGTTGGGGGGAGGTACACGGAGGCAGCTGAGTAGAAGTCAATTGACCACCAACCAGTGCGGTCAGCCTGGGCAGGCACTGGGGTCTAAAGACAGCCACAGCCTCTGCCCCCTGAACTCGGCCCTCAGAGGATCAGCCCAAATGACCGCCACACTGTGGGTGGGCAAAATGCCCAGAGGCAAGGCCCCGCCTGGAGCCAGCCCAGCTGCAAGGCGAGAGTGCAGGTGGCCTTGGGGGCTTAGGGCCAGGCAGGGACCAGGCAGCCGGAGCGACAGGGTCCTGGGCTCTCAGGAGCAGCAGGAGAGGGAGGCAGGCGGGCACGGCCCCAAGGCCTCGCATGGCTGCGGACGCTGACTGTGAGTGCGGCTTGCACGAGAACCCGGAGCCCAGACCACAGAATGCCAGGCTGCCTGTCGCTGTCCCTGGGCCGAGCTCTTCACTTATGCCAGGTCCCTCCACGGGCTGTGTGTCAGTGAGGGCCGCCATGAATAACGTCCACATGCTGATGCAGACAGAGGCATCCAGGGCACACCCAGCCTGCGGGAGAGCCGGGGGCCTTGGGAAAGTGTGTCTATGGAGATGGCGGCTGGCCGGCACGGGGTGACTGCCCACTCGGTGACTCCTGCACATTTGGCTTGGGTGCGCATCCTACACACCCAGCAGCTGGCGCCCTCCCTGCCTGCAGGCGAGTCCAGAGCCCACAGTGGACCCAAGGGTGAGGGCAGGCTAAGTGCGCAGCTGGGACCACCACCAAGCTCCGCAGAGGGGCGCAGGCTCAGGAACCGCAGAAGGGCGGACAGGCGGGGAGGCCAGCCCGGCGAGGCGCCCGACAGCACAGGACTGTGCAGAGGAGCGAGGGCGCCCCGCCAGCGGCCCTGGCACTTTAACCACACTGCCACTGCCGAGGGAGGGCTGGACTCTAAAGGCTTTTGAAGCCCTGCATGGTGGCGCACGCTTGTAATTCCTGCATTCAGGAGGCTGAGACGGGAGGATCGCGGTTCGCAGACAGCCTCAGCTACTTAGTGAGGCTCTCCACAACTCAGTGAGACCCTGTTTCAAAATAAAGAATAAAACTTAGGACTGAGGGTGTAGCTCAGAGGTAGAAAGCCCCTGGGTTCCATCCCTAGTACCGCAAAAATAAATAACAAATATAAATAAATAAATAAATAAATAAATAAATAAAAGCTTTTGAAACCACACAAATTTCCTGTAAGTTGCCATTTGCCTCCGGCCTCTCAAAAAACTCATAATTGCTGCAGAAAATGTCCTCTTGACATTTCCCTCCGGTGCGAGCGGCAGGTGGCTGACAAAGACCCCCTTGTCACCAGGCTCCAATTTCAGACAGTAATGGAGGGCCTCAAGATGGGGCCTCAAAGCCACTCCCATCTTGAAAGAGGAGAGATCATTTTGAAAGCGTACCCATGAACAATCCCTCAAGTGCAGATGCCCAATGTACCTAGCTAAGCCAGAGGGCAGAGTTCATGGTGGCACCTGCCCTTCCGGCTTCCAGGCCCCTTTGCACAGCCCACGGCAGGTGCCAAAGGGAAATTCTTGTGCAAAGAAGAAAAACTGCTACAGACAACGAGGAAAGACGCCCACACACCTCTACCTTCACACGGTTCCCAAGAAGCTCGCTAGCTTCTCCCCCAGCAGTGGAGGTGGGAGAGGGACTTGCAAAGACAGAGCCCAGAGGGAAGGAATCAGAAATGGGCTCCCAGTCACCCAGGCTTGGGTGGGAACAGCACCTCCCAGCTGCCCACTGGGGTCCCTCATTCGGTCTCTGTGCCTCTCATTGGACCAGAGGACCGAAGACAGAGCCTGTGCGTGGCAGGTTTCTGGGAAGCACAGTACCGGGCCCGCTATCATCTGCCCACACCCACAGATGAATGTTTTTGGCTCAGGAGAGCTTTGACCGGCCCAGGGGAGGCAGAGCCCCTGACCCGATGAAGCCCCGGCTATGGATGGCCTCAGAATTGCGGGAGGTTGGCAGGAAGGGCCTTGAACCAGGCTGTGTTTAAACTTTCCACCCCAAAGATACTACATATGCACACATGAAAAACTGTTAGAACTAATCCACGAATTCAGTGGTTTCAGGATTTGACATCAACACACAAAAATCAGTTGTGTTTCTATACACTGACAGAGAAAACCCAAAGAAGAAAATTAAAACAGTCCCATTTCTAGCGGCATCAAGAGGGAATGTAACGTTCAAGAACAGACCCAGCTCAGGGCGGGCAGGCAGGAGGCAGCCCGGCGAGCACAGGACTGCGCAGGACCGCGCAGAAATTACAGGACTGTGGGAGAAATTACAGAAGACCCAAAGTAATTTCAAGGAAGTAATTTATTCTCAGGCTGGAAGATTTTATATCCATACTATTCCGTGATCTATGGATGCGGCACCACACTTATCAAAGCCCCACGGGCAGAAATAGAAAAGTCCATCCTAAAATTCATGTGGAATCTGAAGGGATTCCAAATAGCCAATTCAGTGTTGAAAAAGAGCAAAGCTGGAGAACTCATTCTTCCTGACCTCAAAGCATATTTCTGAGGTAGAAAGAGACATGACGCGATAAGGAAGCTGTAACTTGAATGTGGAAGCCTGTGGAAAGGTCCCCCAGCCCCCTGCTCCTCGACCGGACCTGTTACTCCTGAAAGTTTTGGGGGGGTCTACAAGGCTTTACTAATTGCCCCGAGCACCGCTGATTGTCCTCAAAGAAGTGTCTATGGATCAGACACCATACAAAAGATCTGGAAAGAGGCCAGACACCAGACTTGAAATTCACTCACTTGCAAAATACCTTGATCTGTTCATTATCCAACCTGGGGATGGCTAAGCGCGAGAGAGAGCTATTGGTCAGGGGGCAGAGGTCACAGAAAAGAGTAGTCTCCTTGGTCGTTGTTAGCTGTTCCTATAAACAATTTAAACAAAAGAGTAGAGCCTTGGGCACTGTTGCAGTCCATAAATAGTCTAAACACAAGAGACACCTGTTGATGAGGCAGTGAAGGCCCATCAGGACTAGAAGAGGACTTAACCCCCCAATATCTTGCAACTATCAACTGATATTCCCCCACGTACCTCCTCCTGCACACCCTGCAAGAAAGTCTCCCTGAAAATAAAAGAAGAAGCCGGGCGTGGGGGCGCACGCTTGTCATCTCAGCATTTGGGAGGCTGAGACAGGAGGATCACGGTGTACGGACAGCCTCAGGTATTTAGTGAGGCCCTCTGCAACTCAGTGAGACCCTGTTTCAAAATAAAGAATAAAAACTAGGGCTGGAGGTGTAGGCTCAGAGGTAGAATGTACCGGGTTCCATCCCCAGTACCACATACCAAAAAAGAAAAGCCATGAACCCCCAAAAGTGCCTCTCACTCTGGAATGCGTATTTCTTACTTTCTGAAATAAACCTTGGTCGATGTCTCTGGTTGGCACAGCCACACGCTGATACTGTTTTTCGTCACATAAGCCGAGGACCCCGCCAGTCCTGAGCTGCATTCTCTCCCCCTCCTGGGAACTCCTCCGGACCCTTCACGGAATCAGTCTCCTACAACATTCCTAAGCTACTGTTATCAAGGCAGCGGGGTACTGGCATAAGACTCAGCAAACCGTGTGGATGCTCAAACCACAGTGTGCACACTGGCGCCCTCTGGAGGACGTGAAGTCTCTCTGCAGTTGTTGACTCGAGGTCTGTCCCTCACCCTTGGGCAGGCTGGGTCTGCCAAAGACCACCCTTCAGCCACTGCTCGGGGGACAACCTTTGCCTCACCAACCTCTCCCTTGGGGTCCCAGACCTCAAGAAGCTGGGAGCCTCAGACCACCCTCAAGGATGCCTGTGTGCACCCACAGTGGCCATGGGTCCATAGGGTGAGGGCCTGGAGTTCCAGGCCTTCGAGGGCAGCATCCGGGTCAGGCAGGGCCACCAGCCTCTTCCTAGCCAGGCCTGTTCTTGAGCTCCCAGCAAGTGGATTTCACGTCCCTGCAGGTTGGATAATGGCAGGGACGGCAGCCACCGTCTTTCGTGGCAGCCCCTGGGACCCGGCTCGTGATCTCCTCCAGCTGGCCCAGGCCTCGGCAAGTCAGCACAGGTTTTCAGGCACAGACACAACCCAACTGGCAAATGCGTGCAGTTGAAGGCCCTGGCGTCTCTGGCGGGCGAGCCCTGGTTTATCTAATGTGCGCGGTGCAAGCTTGCTCCACCTGAACTGATATCCTAACAGCACCTCGGCGAGGGCTTCTCACCATCAGGAAAGAAATTCAATTTCCCTTGACTCGAAATTAATTTTCAGAAGAAAATTGCTTTATCGCCGTGCTTGGTGATGGCTTCCAGCCGCTTTGCTGAGAGGGCCTGTCCTTGGCCGGCCGAGGAGGCCTGCCTGTGCTCAGCCAGGGAGCAGGGGGGTCCTATCCTCAACTGGGGCGGGGGCCTGGCCATGCCTGTTCTCGGTGGAGGGGGCTGCCCTCAGCGGAGGCACTAGAACACTGTGTGTCTGGCCGAGTCTGGCCCAGCTGAGCTCCGGGAGACTCACGGGGAGCATGCTGGCCTCGCAGCAAGTATTTGGGGAGCAGGGACAGCTGGTCTGCTGGCGGCAGCCGAGGGGCCGATGACCTCTCCTGTCTGCCTTCTTCCTTCAGGAATCCATGGACTGTGGACACCTGGCACACAGCCAAGCATCCCAGAGAAACACCACTGCCAAGCGGCACGGCCCCCAGTCGGGCACCCCACCCCCTGGCCAGCTCCTGCAGAGGTCGTGCCCCTCAACCCCGCGACCCCTCAACTCGCAGGCCTGGCCCGCGGCTCTTGGCCCCGGCCCTCCTCATTCCTCACACGGCCAGGAGATTGCGCTGACTAAGCAAGGCGCTCATTCCTCTCCTGCAGCTGGTTGGCTGGGATCCAGTCGATCTCTAAATGGTTGGCCCAGCCCCACGCTCTGGCCCCGGGATCGCTGCGCGTCCAGGGACAGCTCATCAACACATTTTTAAGCCAGCACGAGATATTATTTAGGAGAATATTAATTTCCCCCCAGATTCCGAGAGGATCCAGGGTCGGGACAGATATTCGGGGGTGGGGTGACCCAGAAAAGATATCAGACACTGTCTAGACTTTGTGCCCCAGCTGGGGAAACTGAGGCCAGAGAGGCATCCCGCAGAAGGCTGGGGCGGGACCAGACGCCAGGATCCGGCTGCCAGATCTCTGGGCCCTAGAGCCTCTCAGAGGCTTTGGTCGCCATAGCCGCGTGGTGGAACTGCAGCCACAGGCCAGGTCAGCAGTGAGTGGTGGCCACTGGTCAGGAGCCAATAAGGAGGCGAGAGAACCAGGCAGGGACAGGCTCACGGGAGGGAGGCCTGGGTTCTGGCGGGAGGACCAGGTGGCAGGGTCCTTCCCTAGGCCTGACCATGGGGTCAATGGTGGGCCAGCCCTAAGCAGCTGCCCCATCACCTCCTCCACTGTGACTCCCTGTTTCCTGCAGGGCCTTGTCCTGGGGCCTCCTGCCTCCTGGCCCCAGGCCTCAGCGAGGGTGAGGTCCTGGAGAGCAGGGCCTGCATCTCCATCCTGAACCCACAAGCCCAGCACCGGCACCCATGCTCACCACCCACCGACTCCAAGCCCAGGAGGCCGGTGGTGTGTTCAGCTTTGGATAGAGAATGTTCCTGGCAGAAATCATGCACTGGAAACAGAAATGTCCAGGGACGAAGTCACTGAATCACGAGGGTTCCAATCGCATATTTAGAGAGGATAAATCCACTGAGGGACTGATAACTGGAATGGATGTACTGGGTGGCGGGTGTGGCTGGAGGAAGCCATCACGGGGGTGTGGTGTTGGGGGTGACACACGTCCACAGGCCCCTCCTCCTCTCCTCTCCTCTCTCTCTATCCTCCTCCCTCTCTCTCCCCCCCCTCTCTCCTTCTAGCTCACAAGCATGTTAGAGCAGTGTCCCTCTGTATACCCTGCAGCTGCGGCCATTCACACTTCCTTCGGAGCTGGCCCCGTGGACTGAAAAATCTGAAACAGTGAGCCCCGATAAGCCTTTCTTCCTCCTTGTAAAGACGCCTGCGTGTCGGGCACTTAGATGACTGGGGTGGGACACTGATGACACCTGGGAAGGCGGGAGCAAGGTCAGCAGCAGCAGCAGCGGCTCCCTCGGTCAGAGCCTGGCTGCACGGCACGCACTGACCGGGCCGCGGCCGCAGACCTGCCCTGCCTGGTGCTGCCGCTCGTCCCAGCCCTCTGGTCTCCATTATACAGACCCAGCCTACAGCCCTGTTGGGACCAGGTGGCTGAATCCTCCCCAGCTGCACTCCAGAGTCCCCCCAGGTCCAAGCGTGCCCTCCCACGCCCAATCCCCCCCTCCCTACTCACTGGACTCTCCTACCCCAGCAGAGCACTGGGCACGGGGTGGGCACAGCCAGAACCCACCACAGATCAACCCAAAGGCCGGGCCCCTCCACACCTCTGACTCACAGGACCCTCTTCTAGGCTGCCGCCTTCGGTCAGCGTCCGAGCACTCTAAGAAGATGGTGTTCAGAGCATTCCTCGCCCAGCTATTTCCAAAGAGGAGAACTGGACCTGCCACGAGGGTCCGAGCGCAGGCGCTGCTCGGGGGAGAGGGGGCTCAGCCCTGCGAGGCGTTCAAGGAGCATCAAAACAGGATCGTGGGATCACAGCGACATCACAGAATGAACAGTGCCCGCGCCCCGCGCCCAGCATGGTCCCGGCTCCGTTAGAACACCGATGGGCAAGGCAGACCGGGGAAGACGGGAGGAGGCGCCGGCCTGCCCCTGGGGGTCCCTCTGGGATGGGATGAGGAGGGATTTATGAACTTGTTCACAGCTCAGAATCCTCCCAAGTTGCTACAGTGACAGCCTGCTGGCTGCAGTGCCTCAGCAGACAAGGCCAGCCAGCTTTACCCCAGCACCGCGTGGGATCTGTGTAAGGACCCAGACCCCGTTCCAGGGCTCAGAGAGGAGCCAGCAAGGTCAAGGTCGTGCCCCAGGAGGTCTTTCCACCAGCGCTGTCTACCAGGTCCTGCACTCAGCCCCCACCCCACACCGCACCATGGGCTCAGCTGCCTGTGACAGTATGGCCTCTATGTCAGCTCAGGGCCGCAGGTGGAGCCAGGTGGAACCAGGCGGGACCAGGCGGCCCCAGGGGGCGTGCAGCTGGGACGGCCCTGCAGGTGCGAGCGGACGTGTTCCCACCCGGGGTACCAGAGCCACACACAGGCTGAGCCAGCACCAAGCCTCGGTAGTCCACAGCCACAAATTAGAACCCTGCCGCAGACGAAGCGGGGGGCTGTGTGGACCCCACCAAGGTGCTGGGTGCTGAGCTCTGGGTGCTTTCCCGCGCCGGGGCCAGCTGTGCTAGCCTCTCGGAGCGCCTGCCCTCTCTGGTCCCAGCCAGCAGCTTAGTACCGAGGAGACAGGAAGCTAGGCAGAGCCGCCCTGGCCGGCTGACCCTCTGGAGAGGGGAGCCCGCCTGTATCTCAGCTCCCCTCTGGCAGCCTCCTCCTGGCCAGTCACCGCCACCTCGCTTATTTGCTAACAGAACCCAGATATGTCCCCCAGGACCTCCAGCTGCTCGGCGGGCCAGGATCTTGCTGCTCCCCCCCCCATTCCTCAGCATTCTCCCCACCGACCCCTCAGTTGAGTGGGAAGAGAAATGGAGGCCCAGCCTTCTGGGAGGCTGACTGACAAGCGCTGTGTGCTTTGTGCTGGGTGCCCTGGGCAGCCCGCCATCCTCACTTAGCTCCCACAGTCAGCACGGCTCGCACACCTGCAAACTAGCAGGAAACCAGACAGCCTGGTTCTCAACGGGGACTCTGGCCCGGAGCAGGTGGCCTGTCTGAACACTTTTTTTATTTTTTTTTTGGTATGTGTGTAGTACTAGGGACAGAACCCAGGGTCCTTTTACCTCTGAGCTACACCCCAGCCATATTTTTTATTCTTTATTTTGAAACAGGATCATTTCTGAGTTGCAAAAGACCTAAGTAGCTGAGGCTGGCCCCAAACCTGGATCCTCCTGTCTCAGTCTCCCAAATGCTGGGTTTACAAGTGTGCGCCACCACGCCCAACTTGTTTTTGTGTGTGTGTGTGTATGTGTGGTACCGGGGATGAAACCCAAGAGCCTTCTACCTCTAGGTTACACTCCCAGACCTATTTTTTATATTTTGTTTGGAAACAGGGTCTCACTAAGTTGCTGAGAACCTCACTAAGTATCTGAGGCTGGCTTCCAACCTGCGCGATTCTCCTGCCTCAGCCTCCCAAGAGCTGAGATGACAAGTGTGCGCCACCACGCCCAGCTCTGGACATGGTTTTGATTGTCACGCCTGGGGGCGCTGCCGGTATCTGGTGGGCAGAGGCTGCTAAATACCAGGAGATGCCAGGACAGCCCCCAACCTAGAAAATCTGTTCCCAGAAACGGACAGCAGAATTCCCAGAAAGAGACAGCAGAAATGTCAGCGACGCTGAGGCTGGGGGTCGTCTGCGGGCTCCTGCAGGGAAGGGCGGCGAGAGCTGTGTGTGCGTGCAGCGCTGAGCGCGGTGCATACATGCGAGCGCTCTGTGCACAGGGCGGATGCTGCTTACCGTGTTCTCAGTGGAGCCTCGAGAGGTCAAAGCAGGAAACCACGGTGCTTACTTTTCAACGAGGAAACTGGCACTCAGAGCTGGGGCCAGGCCCCCGACCCGGTGCCACTGAGGAAGCCCCTGCCCAGGAGCCAGGCTAGTGGTGCTGACCCCAAACACAGTCTCAGAGCAGATGGACTTCAGTTCTCCAGCCCAGGGCTTTGGGGAGCCTGTGGGCCTGGCGGTGCCCAGCAGGACTGGTCCTGTTCCCGCTGAGGTAGCCCCTCTGCCTACATCCTCAGAGGGGTGGAGGAGTCTGCAGGAGGAGCAGCCTCCCCAGGGGACCTGTAGACCTCCATTACTTCCAAGGAGGGCAAGAAAGTAATGGCTACCCTGACTCGGGTGCCCAGGCCCTTAGCCTTTCAGCAGGAAGACGCACAAGGCGGCCATGCGGGCAGGGAGACCTGGGGCGCCTGGTTCCGACTGCCCCTAACTACAGCTCAGGCCCAGGAAGGCGAAGAGACTCACGCCCAGCTCCCAGGTCCTTGCACCAGCTGCTACCACCATGCCCAGTGGCTGCATCTGGCTAATACCTACCAGGTGCCCGGCGGCTCGCACCAGCTTGTGCGTGGAGAAAGGGAAGGCATCGTTGTCCAGGTCTGTGTCCAGCACCTCCTGCAGAATGGCCCGGCTGAGAGCAAAGGACAAAGGGGTCAGTCGCAGGGACTCGCCGGGAAGACCCTGGGGCCGGCAGCTAGCAGGACCCCTCCTTGCCCTCCAAGGAGGGGGATGGATGGCAGAACACAGGACTCATCAGACCCGACACAAATACACAGCACAGAGCCAGCGGCTGAGATGCTGGGCTCAGGCGGGAGAGTCTCTGGGCTCTCAAGAGGGTAAACTGAGGCAGGCAAGATTTTCAACCAAACACCCCAATCCCACTTGAGTCACCAGGCCTGGTCATCAAAGAAGCTGGCTATGGTGACCTCCATTTTCTCCAGAAAAACAGTGACTTGCCCAAGCAGCAGTGGATGGACAGTCCCTGGCCAGCAGGACAGCTCCCCTGGACACTATTCTGGTCCACCCCGCCCAGGGTTCACTGTGCCCTGACTGCACTGGGTCCAAGAGGCTGACCACAGACATGGAGCGGAGTGGAACCCTGCTTAGTGGACCCAGCAGGTGCCCAGCGCTGTCGCTCCCGCCCCCGCAGATGGTCCCCTGCCCCAGGCAGAGGCCACACTGAGTGCCAGCAGCTAGACCACCTAGAGCACGGGACCCCTGCCCTGAGCTGCACCGTGAGGGCACATACCCATCCCACCCATCGGTTAGTCTTTGCGCTCCATGGGGCAGGGTCTCCTGTCCTCACTCCCTGCACGCTGGCTGCATAGCTGATTGCCCAAGACCTCGCTGGGACCACGCCATGGCCCCCACCCAGGCCTGTCTCCCCTCTACATCTCCTGCCCCCCCCACTTAACCTGCCCTCTCCTTTGGCTCTTGGCGCAGCTGGTCACCTCCACGTAGTCTCCCGGACTCCCTGAATCGGGTCAGGTCCCCCTCCCCAGGGTCCCACCGTCTCCCTGAGCATGTCTCCCACTGGTTGTACCCACCCCCACTAGACCAGGGGCTCTGTGCCAACAGAACCCTGCATCCCAGCGTGCTCGGCACAGAAAGGGCATTCGGTAAAACCAGACCGATGGGCTGGCTCAGAAGGGTGAGCTCCCCAGAGGAAAGAGAAACCCCCTTCACTCCTCGCGGGTCGCGGCAGGTGCTCAGAAGTGCTGCCCACCCTAATCCTCCTCGGCTGGGATTAGGGCGCTGGGAGCCGCCACCCACGGCCGCCTGAGGTGCTCAGTGGTGCAGCCTGCCAAGGTTCTTATGCAACCCCTGCAGCACGTGGCGCCAGCCCGAGTGGCTCGGCCCGCTGCCTCCAGTCCTCGAGAGACAGCGCCCTGGGCCCCAGCAGCCTCACTGAGGAGGCTGAGGGTGCCTCTTCCCCACCGGGGAGGGAGCCTGGAGCTGCTCCTGGGACTAAGGGTTTGAGGGGCCCGACCCTGGCTGGAGCAGCAGTGACACCAGGGGTACTCGGCCCAGGGCCATGTCCTGGAGGGCGGGCAGGCACTCCATCTGCTGAGCCTCCTTCTCCCCGCAGGAAGGGCAGGCGGCCAGGGTACCGGCTTCCCAGGTGGAGCAGCAGGTGCGAGTCCGGCCCCTGTACTTAGCACTGACCCCACCGGGCTCAGCCCCCATCTGCTAAGTGGGACAGAGATGAACTGGCCCCTCACAGCGCTGTTGTGGGAACCAACAGCCCGGCGCAGGTGACCACAGCAGTGACCACACCCCTCCGTGCTGCTCAGTGGCCACAGCCATGCCAGGCTGTCGAATGGCAGGTCAGTGGCGTGAGCCACAACCCAAGGGCCCAAAAGCCACGCTCGGCTTAGCAGCTGCCGTACTGCACAGCTCACTCCAGCGAGCTCCCCGGGCAGCAGATCTGCAATGCCTCCTGTGCCCGGGGACTGTGCCAAACACATCTACTGCCCCACGGTCCCAGGACGATGCTAAGTACCTCCTTCCTCTCAAGGTGCTGGAACCGCACTAAGTACCTCCCACAAAACCAAGAGCGTCACCCTCATCGGTGATGACATTATGAGTCAGGTAGGCACTGTGGGTTATTTTTGAAAGAGAGAGGACATTTTAGAGGAAGAAGTTAAGAAATCGCTGAGGGGAGGCAAGCTCTCTCCCACCCAGCAGCCAGCAACCCAGAGCAGCCTATAATGAGCTGGCCGTCCCCTGGGGCCACGCCTTGATCAGCCGTGCACCCCTCCTCCCTGCCCACCCGCCTCCCCAACTCTAAAAATAGCCCCGCTCCCTGCCCAAGGTCGCCATGGCAATGGAGCTGGAGGCCTTCAGGGGGCCAGGGCCACAACCCCTCACCCCAATGTGCTCAACTGCTGTCGGGCGTCCCCAGAGAGAAGGACACCACGTCCACAGTACTCGGACCGCTGTGGCCAGGTGCTGCGCTGATCCTCCCCTCCCTGGCTCTGTCGCTGCAGCTCTACCCAACCACCTATCAGAGTGATGCTCGCCTAGTCCACAGGAATTCCGCCAAGCTCTGGACCTCTAGGTCACAAGCCACGTGGACACAGCTCATCACTCAACCCAGCTCACCTGGCGCCTGAGACCCCAGCACACCTGCTCGGCCCAGCTGGCTCAGCCTCAGCGTCCACACCGAAGCCCCACCCCACCTCCCCAGAGAAGCTTGGACCTCCAGGACCTCGCCTCGGCTGCCTTTATACCTCCAACGGCCCTGGTCCACCTCTGCCCCAGGCTCCTCAGACATACCAGCCACCCTAGCCCTAACCCTGCGGCAGGACCTTTGCACCTGCTGTCTGCTGCCAGGCCTTCCAGAGAATTCCAAGCTCCAGCCCTCATATCCCCAGAGCTCCGCCCAAACGTCTCCCAAA
Organism: Muscardinus avellanarius; assembly: GCF_963383645.1. Taxonomy (NCBI): domain Eukaryota; kingdom Metazoa; phylum Chordata; class Mammalia; order Rodentia; family Gliridae; genus Muscardinus; species Muscardinus avellanarius. The sequence goes on from NC_137799.1 coordinate 2,538,410, forward strand.
CAGACGCTGGTTTTCATGGGTGGCCTCATGTTAAACAGTTGGCAAAAGCCAATCGCTGTTCAAGTTCTAGACCAACTCAGATTCAACTTGTTTGCTCAGAAACATGTCCCACCTCCGAGTAAAGATGGCCGCAGGGCAGCCCCCACCTGGACGGTGGGTAAGGCTGGCTCACCTGCCAGCAGCTGCAAGCACACCTGTGCTGCTTCTTTGGCCTCCGGGCCTACCCCTTCTCCAAAGCACAGCTGGAGGGTCTTTCCAAAGTGCACACCCGCTCAGTGGCACCCAAGGTCTTCCCTGGGTCCTGATTCCTCACGGGTGGGGAACAGGGCTCAGTAAAGCTTTACAGAGAAGCCAAGTGTGGGGGCACACACTTGTAATCCCAGTACTTGGGAGGCGGTGAGGCCATCCACAACTTAGTGAGAACCTGTTTCAAAATAAAGAATAAAAATATAGGAAGCCGGGCATGGTGGCACACGCTCATAATCCCATTCATTTGGGAGGCTGAGACAGGAGGATCACGGTTCATGGACAGCCTCAGCTCCTTAGTGAGGCCCTCTGCAACTCAGTGAGACCCTGTTTCAAAATAAAGAATAAAAATATAGGAAGCCGGGCATGGTGGCACACGCTCATAATCCCATTCATTTGGGAGGCTGAGACAGGAGGATCACGGTTCACGGACAGCCTCAGCTCCTTAGTGAGGCCCTCTGCAACTCAGTGAGACCCTGTTTCAAATTAAAGAATGAAAAATAGGGCTGGGTGTGTATCTCGGAGGTAGAGTGCCCCTGGGTTCCATCCCTAGTACCACAAAAAAAAAAAAAAGAAAGAAAGAAAAAAAGAAAAAGAATAAAGAATAAAGGAAGCTTTTCAGATGACCGGCGAGTGAGTGATTCACCCCACACCTTGTCTGGAGCTCCAGGCCAGCAGGTGACCTCTGCAGATCTTATTCAAGGCCCAGCCAGCAGGTGGGCCCCGGGGCAGGCTCTGTCCACCCAGCAATGGTGAGCTGTATTTCCCAACCGTGCCCATGACCTGGGGGGCCTTGCAGGACACAGGAGGCTCAGCTACCGACTCAGGCATCCCGCCGACCCTCATGCCCAGGGCTGGTCTGATCCTGCTGCTTTCAAGGTTATTTCTCCAGGCTGAGATCTCTGAGTTTCCCAGAGTGGCTCACTATTCAGAAGGCCTCATTTGGAATCAGTAAGCAGCTGTGCGCATGGGCCCTGGGGCGCAGGCGTGTGCAGGTGCGCGCAGGTGGCCCAGGCGCTTGGGTCCTGCCCCGGCTCACCTGGCGGGGCCCTGGATGCTGATCATGCCCAGGTCCTCGGAGCTGTCGATGAGCTGGCACTGGAACTTCCGGTCTTGTAGCACCGTGGTGATGTGGGACCAGTTGTGCTGGGCTACAGCCCCTCCCACGGCCAGATAATAGCCGTCCCCTGGAAGAGAACACCGAAATTTAGAATGGGACCAGATGGTGAGGACAGCGAGGCGCCTCCCAGTGGGAAGAACAATGCCCTTCCCTTGAGAGTGACCCCCAGGCACCCGGATTCTCACTGCAGGCAGGGAACAACACAGCTCCTCTCCCAGGGCCCCGGCGGGCTGTGCAGGCCCAAGGGTAGAATCCAAGGCTCATGCCCACTCCTCAGAGGGCCCGATCCAGGAGGGTTGGGGGGCCTGGCCCTCAGTGAACTCAAGTACTGGCAAGTCCTCCCTCCCTCCGCCATCCTCGCCAGCTCCCATTCCACCTGTCCTTCCATGCCTGGGATTTGCTGGGCTGGGGTTGACCCTGTCTAGGACACTCACCCACCATTTTTCCTGAGCTTCAGAAAGAAGCCTGCTAGAAGACACTGGATTTTTTTTTTTTTTTTTTTTTTTGGTGGTACTGGGGTTCCTGGAAGCCCTTCTACCTCTGGGCTACACTCCCAGACCTATTTTATACTTTTTTATTTTTGAAAACAGGGTCTCTTAAGCCAGCGAGGCTGGCTTCAAACCTGCGTGCTCCTCCTGTCTCCGCCTCCCAAGCGCAGGGATTACAAGCGTGCGCCACCATGCCCAGCTAAAGACACTGGAATTCTGGACAGCATTATCAGTCCCGTGCCACATAGAAGGCCTGCGCCTGCCCCCAAACACACACACACACACACACACACACACACACACACACACACACACACCCATGCACACTACATTCTGCAGGCCCCTGGCTCCTGTTCAGCCCCCAGTGCCCAGCCAGCCCAGGGCCTCTCCTAGGGCTTCAGAGCTCCTGAGACTGCCCGGGCTGAGGGCAGTGAGGGACCTGCCAACCCTGGGGCAGCGGGCTTGGTCCACTCTACTGAGAGCAGGGCAGGGGCCTGAGGCTGGCCGGCCCCGCCTGCGAGGAGGCGCAGCAGAGCCTCAGGGGAGCCTCGGGCCGCCCGGTCCATCCCGCCAGGCACCGCGGAGCTGCCGTCCCGCGTCTCATCTGGTACTTTAGTGTGTGTTTCCTGTGAGCAGCTATGACTTTTGTAGTATTAAGAAGAAACAAACGAAGATCATTTAAAATTATTTGTCAACGACTGGCCGACTGGCATCACAAGGGAATCCCACGTGCTCCTGACTCAGCCACGATCCGGGCTGACGTGTGGAACTGACTCGTGTGTTAAGCTATTTGCACACTTAAGGGCTTGTGTATTCATCGCAGGCGGGGTGCAGGCTCTACATCTGAAAGCAAGAGTCCCCGAGCCGGTGTCTCTTGTCTAGAGGTGTCCCCAGGATGCACAAGGCTCCCCAGGGACAGAATTCACAGTGCCACCCTGCGACCCGACTAATCAGCTCAGCCTCCCAACCCTCAGCTCCAGGAAGCCTCCAGCACCATCCAGAAAGGCCCACCGCTGAGCGGCTCTGTCCACCAGGCACTTCCCCAGCCTCCCCTTGCAAGGAACCAGCAAGGTCCTCTCTGCCCAGATGGGGAAACTGAGGCTCGGGAGCCTGCTCCCCAGCCCTCCGGCATCATTTGCTGGACCCTCCGACAGCAGCTCAGGAGGCGAGTCCTCCATCTCCCTTTCACAGGCGGGGACAGCTGGGGTTGGGGCGGAGTGAGGTGCAGAGGCAGCGGCAGGGCCCTGGGCAGGATCATGTGGATCTGCACCCACACCTGGCTTCTCCACCCATCCCCAAAGCTGCACTGGTTGAATCTGTGGCTACTGGCTGCACCTGGGCCTCTGCTCTCCTGGGGTTGAAGGCTGGAGCCCCTGCAAGCCCTTCCTAAACGCCCCAGTGGCCTTCCCTGCCCATGCCCCACACACTGGTCCAGCTGGCGGCTCCTGCCCTTCCTCAGGTTCAGGCAGACACGCCTCCTGCAGGGAGCCCCCATGTCAGCTGCTCCGACCTGAACCCTGCCTGCTCTGTTCATCTCCGGCCCCACTGGCTGAATAAGTCAATGAACAGACTCCTTAAGGATTTACGTGTGCCTGCTCCAGCTAAGGACACTGCCTCCGAGCCTTCACATTGCCAGGGTGGGAGGGACCCCAACCTCTGCACACCCCATAGGACCTCACCCCGCTCACACCTTGTCTCCACAGTCTCAAGGCAGCCAGACCAACCACACCACCTCCCAATCTTAGCAGCACCATGGGGCCCCTCTGCCCTCGGCCCCTAATCCACCTGGAGGACCCAGTGGACACGTGTCGTGGGATGGGAGATGTGGCTGCTGCTGCGTGGGCTGAGGGATAAGACCAGGAGGCCGCGGTAACACAAGGTGCTCTTGGCTCTGGGAAACAGCCAGGACTGGGCAAACAGGACTGAAGGCGCTGAGCCGCCAGTCACCCGAGGCACTGAAGCAGAAATGGCGGGTGCAGAAGGCATCCTGGTATGAGCTTGGGCATGGAGCTGGGCATCAGAGGCCCTGCCCAGGTCTGAGGCCAGGAGTTACAGGGGACCCAAGAAAGGGGTCCCCTACAGGTGTCACGGCAGGGAGGGCTGGCTCCCCGGAGCAGGAGACATGGCCTTCACCTGGGCTCCACCTGCCCTGCACAGTTGAGGCTGCCCCAAAGCTCTGGTGTGGATAGTGTCAGGGGCCAGGGTAATAATCGCCGAGTACGTGGACACAGCGTCGCTGTTCACCAAAGCTATGTTCTGCCTGGTGGACTTTTACCCAGTGCTGGCACAGCAAGCACCGCGCTCAGCCTGGCATGGTGGGCACCTGTGCCTAACCCGGCAGACTTGCTACCTAGTCCTGGCATGGCAGGCACCCACGCTCAGCCTATAGGTCCATCCTGTCACCCATCCCTGGCATGGTGGGCACCTTATGGACCTCTCCCCTGGCCCTGGCACAGTGGGCACCTGACGGACCTCTCCCCTGGCCCTGGCACAGTGGGCACCTAACAACCTCTCCCCTGGCCCTGGCCCGGTGGGCACCTGATGGACCTCTCCCCTGGCCCTGGCACGGTGGGCACCTAACGGACCTCTCCCCTGGCCCTGGCATGGTGGGCACCTGACGGACCTCTCCCCTGGCCCTGGCCCTGGCCCGGTGGGCTGGCAGGTAGCCACAGAGCAGACTCAGCAGCCCATCGCCATCCCTCCTGCCAGCTGTGGCCACAGGCTGCGGCCACAGCAACACTTGCACACAGCGTCTCTTACCTTCGAAGGCAGGGGCCAGGGGGCCGGCCTGGATGCTGGGGTCCAGGCGGCTGACTGTCAGGTCACTCTCCGTGCCCCCGCGATGGTTCAGCATGCAGGTGTAGACCGTGGAGCCTGGGGACAGGGAGAACCCAGGTCTGTGCTGGCCCCAGAGACGGGCCACGGGTGGGTGCCAGCAGGGTAGGAGGGCAGGAGGGGGTGAGTGGAGGAGGTGCAGGGCGGTCGCCCCCTTAGGGATGGGCGGGAGCTGCCCTGGAGTGGGCGGCAGCTGGCTGGACAGGTGGCAAATTATGTTCCTCAAATAGACGTATTGAAGTCCCCCCAGGATCTGCACACGTGGCCTTATAGGGAAATTGGGCCCTTATTACCCCTGTGTAACCCAGCTAAGGTGAGGTCCCGGGGTGGGGGGCGTCCAGCGTGAGTGTCCAGATGGAGCAAAGGCGCTGAAGCCCAGTGAGGCCGAGGGGCCCCACCCTCCTGTCCCACGGCCGGCCAACACCCCGCTTTCAACCCCTGGCCCCAGGGCCGTGACACAGTCCGTGTCCTTGGCTTTGGGCCACCTTGGTTGTGGCACAGACACAGTACGTGGCTACGGTTGAGGACGAGGGGGCTTCAGGTGGGAGGAGAGTGAGTAACGGAGGTGACAGAGACAGATGTCCCCCATGACGGCATCGTCTATCCAAAACGCAAATTTAGCTGAGCATCCTGGACTTTTAGTCCTGGTGACGTCACCTGGGGAGAGCTGGGGGGGGCTGTCAGTCTGTTCCCCCCACGTGCCAGGATACCCTGCTGAGGACTCGCTGACATGTAGCCCTTCAGAGACAAAGAAGGAGCCATGGGGGTGGGGAGAGCGCAGGCTGCTCGGGGGCCCGGGGCTTGGCCAGGGTGAGGCAAGGCTGGCCAGCCTGGGGGGAGCGGTGGGCTCACATGGCCTGCCACCTCGCCTCCCTGCCCATGCATGGAGCCCCACCCAGGCCCTACCTGGGGGTCGGCTAACGTCCGCAGAGAAGAGCCAGTCAGCAGCCTTCCTGGCATCCGGCCCCAGCAGGTAGAACTTCCCAAAGTAGGACATGTTGAACACAGCAGCGGCCCCTCTGCAGGCTAGGCACTCCCTCTGGATCTGAAAAGTCCCCCGGGGGGCAGGGTCTTGGGGGCATGCTTCCCCCTCAAGACATGGGGGCTGGGCCCCCTGCCCCACACACCTGCCTTGAGCCTCCCTCCCACCCTTCCCAGCTCAGGACCGCATCCTGAGGCCGTCCTCTCCAGCGCCTCTCCTCTCCAGGGGAGACCACTTGCCCGGGCATACCTCAGGCTCAGCAAACCCAAGAGGACCAAACTAATGACACAAGGGAAGTTCTCTGACCACGACAGAGCTAAACTAGAAATTAGCAGCAGAAGAAAATTGGAAAATCCACAAATAAGTGGAAATTAAGCATGACGCTCTTAGAAAACCAGTGGATCAAAGAAAAAGAAAATCGCCAGAGCAATTATAAGTTACTTGAGAACACAGGGATGTAGCCGGCACAGGGTCATGGGGAGGCCCCCACCTGCACACACTTAATTAACAGACAGATCGCAGACCAGTAACCAGCCTCCAGCTTTGAGAAACCAGCAAAGAGCAAACGAAACCCAAAGCAAGCAGAAAGAAAGAAGCAATAAAGATTAGCACAGAAATAAATGAAACAGAAATAGAAAAGTAGAGAAAACGCTGTAAAACCAAAAGATGATACTTTGAAACAATCAGCAAATCTGGAAAACCTTTAGCCAACAAAGAGAAAAGATGCAAAGTACTAAAATCAGGCATAAAAGAGGAGGCACCCCACCCTCCTAACAGAGATGGAAGAGTTAGGAAAGTCTCCGCACCACAGGGTGCCGCAGCTAGACCAAGCTGGGCGTGGCGGGCGCCTCTGTAAAGCCATCATTTGGGAGACTGAGATGAGGATCGCAGGTGTGAGACCAGCTTTAGCAACCTAGTGAGGCTCTGTTTCAAAATTAAAAAATTAAAAGGGCTGGGCATGTAGCTTGGAGATACAATGCCCCTGCGATCAATCCCCAGCACACATGCTGCAAAATAAATAAATAAACAAACAAACAAACACAAAATGGACAAATTCCTAAAAAGAAATAAATCGCCAAAACTGATGAAGAATGGAAAATATTAATCGAACTACAGCAGAGAGAGAGAGAGGGGAGGGGGGGATTGGGTTTGTCTTCTAAAAACTCCCCACAGAGAAATGTCCAGGCCCAGATGTCCTCACTGGTAAATTTTCTCAAACAAAGAAAAGTGATAGCAATTCTCCCCCAAAAATATAACAGTAAGAAGTGTTATTCCAATTTATTTTAAGAGGGCAGCATTACCCTGATGCCAAAAGCAGAGATAAAACTACAGACCAATGTTCCCTATGAATATAGATGCAAATATATTCAACAAAATATAACAAATGAATCTAATGACGCCAAGGAAGGGCTGTACATCAGATCAATGGGAAGATCCTGGGAAGGTGGGGTTGGTCTAACACTTCACATAACGTGCCATATTGAGACAATATAAGCCTGTGTGCCTGTGAGCTCCATCCTTGAGAGGTTGAGACAAGAGGATCACAGAGTCAAGGTGATTACACTGTAACTTAGTGCGATCCTGTTTCAAAATAAAAAATAAAATGAGGCTAGGGGTGTAACTCAGAAGTACAGCACCCCTGGGTTCAATCCCCAGTACCACAAAAACAAAACAAATAAGAAAAAAAAAAAGAGAGACCATTAAAAATAAGACGTATAATCATCTAAGAAATGTAGAAAAAGTATTTGACAAAATTCACCTCTTCACAATAAAAACAAAGTAGAAATGCAAGGAAAGCCCCTCACTGGCAAAGAGGCTTACAAAAACCACACAGACATCATACTTCATGATCAAACACTGTGGTTCTCTAAGACCAGAAACAAGACGGGGTGTCTGTCTGCTCCCAGGACTTCTATTCCACACTGTAGTGAAATGTCTTAGCCAGAGCAATTAGGCAAGAAAATAAAAATGCAAGCAAATAAAATTTTCTGTTCAGATTGGAAAAGAATTCCTACTTTCAGAATCACGATTGAAGCAGAGATGTTCTTTCTCTGAGCTACACCCTAGTCCTATTTTGTTGTTGGAAAATATCAAAGTTCTCACTAAGTTGCAGAGGGCCTCTTCTCACTAAATTGCTGAGGCTGTTTACTAACCTGCAATCCTCCTTTCTCAGCCTCCCAAGAACTAGGATTACAGGTGTGTCCCACCACACCCAGCTACCTACTGTGTTTCTTCTATATACTAACACTATGCATTCTAAAAAGGAAATGAAAAAAAATAATCCCACTTACAATAGCACCAAAGATAATAAAAATGCTTACTATGTTCAGCCAGGCATGGTGATGCATGCTTGTAATCCCAGCATTCGGGAGGCTGAGACCAGAGGATCGCGGTTCGCGGACAGCCTCAGCTACTTAGGGAGGCCCTCCGCAACTTAGTGAGACCCTGTTTAAAGAGTAAAACATAGGGCAGGGGGTGTAGCTCGGAGGTCAAATGCCCCTGGGTTCCATCCCCAGAGCCATGAAAAAAGAAAAAGATATACTATGTTCATGAAATGGAAGTCTTACTATTGTCAAGCTGACAACTAACTGTTCTCCAAAATAGAGAAAATCCTTATCAAAATCTCAGCTGGCTCCTTTGCAGAAATAAACGAGCAATCCTGAATTTCCTGTGGAATTGCAAGGGACTGGAATATTCGAAACAGTCTCGAAAAGGAAGAACAAAATCTCGGAGCTCACATTTTCTGAGTTCAAATTTTACTACAAAGCTACAGTGGCTAAGCCAGCGTTGGACTGACCCAAGGAGGAGCGATCCGACACAGATCAGTGGAACAGAACTGAGAGTCTGGAAATAAACCCTCACCTTTGGGGCTAGCAGGTCTTCAGCAAGGATGGCAAGAAAAATCCACGGGGGGGCAAGAAGTCTTCTCAACAAACAGCCCTTCCCTTCCTCATACCATGCACAGAAATTAACTAAGCTAGATTAGAGACTAAGAGCTAAAACTATAGAACACTCAAGAGAAAACAGAAGTGAACACTTGTGACTTGGGTTATTTTCTTTTACATGACACCCAAAGTACAAACAATAAAAAGAAAACAGGAGATGAACTGGATGTCATCAACATTTTAAAAGCTGTGTTGCAAATGACACCATCAAGACCAATGAGAAGACCAATGAGAAGACCAATGGGCGGGAGGAAGTGTTTGATTACTACATTTTTTATTAGGGTCTTGTATCCCTAATATATTTTTTAAATCTCTTACAATTCAATGATGAAGACACTCGCCCCCAACTTAAAAATGAACAAAGGCTCTAAATAGAAATCTCCCTAAAGGAGATATTCAGGTGGTCAACAGGCCCATGAAAAGGTTCTTAATACTAGTAATTTCAGAAATACAAACCAAAACCACAATGAGATACCACTTCACACATGCTAAAAAGGCTAGAATCAAAGCCCAGAGGACAACAAGCATTGGTGAAGATGTGAAAACCCAGAAAGTGAGTGGCCGCTGTGGGGAGCGGCCGCCAGCGTCTCCAGAGGTTGAACATGGAGCGGCCGTGTGACCCAGCAATTCCAGCCCTATGTGTGTCCCCACAGGAGTTGAAAACACACACCAGAGCCAGGCGTGGGGGCGCACACTTGCAATCCCAGTACTTGGGAGGCTGAGACAGGAGGATCCAGTTTCGTGGCCAGCTTCAGCTGCTTAGTGAGGCCCTTTGCAACTTAGTAGGACCCAGTTTCAAAATAAAGAGTAAAATATAGGGCTAGGGGTATAGCTCAGAGATAGAATGCCCCTGGGTTCCATCCCCAGTACCGCACACACACACACACACACACACACACACACACACACACACCTCCACACATGAACAGCCCCAAAGTAAAAACAACTCCAATGTCCACCAACTCATGAGTGGGTCAGTGAGCACAGCATGTCCCCTGTGGACTATGGTCTGTAGTAAAAACTACTGAAGTACAGACACAGAATTCACACGGGAAGACTTCAAAAATACTGCACGGAGAGAGCCCAGTGACAAAGGCACATCTCCTGGTGCCGCTCAGATGGCATGCCCAAGCCAGGTAACGCCACGAAGACGGGAAGCCGCCGGTGGTCGCTGGGGATGGCGCGGGCGCAGCGGGAGGACCTCTAACAGCTGCAGCGTTTCTTTGGTGAGGAGATGAAAAGTTATGAAACTAGACTGTGCTGATGGCTGTCCAGCCCTGCAGACTGCTGGAACGCGTGAACTGGGCCCTTTAAATAGATGAAGCGTACCCTAATAAAGCTGTCGGAAGGAAAAGGAAGAGACCACACCTCTCTCCCTCCTCTCCTCCCTGTGCTTACAAAGTTCTCAGCCAGGTCTTGGAGCCGAGAGGCCTGGTTTCCACTTGCCTTCCAGCCAGAGTTCAGGCACACCACCTGACTGCTGAGCAGACTCTCCAACTCACTGTCACCGTCGCTGTCCTTACTGACACTAAGAATTAGGTCAGAGCCGGGCGTGGTGGCGCACACTTGTCATCCCAGCATTTGGGAGGCTGAGACAGGAGGATCATGGTTTGTGGACAGCCTCAACTACTTAGTGAGGCCTTTTGCAACTCAGTGAGACCCTGTTTCAAAATAAAGAATTAAAAAAAAATAGGGCTGGGGTGTAGCTCAGAGGTAGGATGCCCTGGGTTCCATCCCCAATACCGGAAAAAAAAAAAAAAATTAGGTCAGCACCAGCTGCCACATGCTGGGCAGGCCCCGTGAGCCAGGAGACCTTGCCGCACCCTCCCCAGCACCCCATGTGGCCCCACTATCACCCCCATGTGGCCGTATGGCCGCCGCCAGCCCTCGGGGGCTCCTGTACTTTGGCGGTGGAGACCCCATAGCTGGAAAGCTGCGGAGATGCCGCGTGGCCAAGGCCAGGAATGTGCCCACCAGAGCCGAGCGTGCGGGTCTCCCGCCCCACGCCAGTGCTGAGCGACGGTGTGGAAACCAGCCCTGGCGAGTGTTTACACCAGGGAGATGGGCAAACGCTACAGACCCGCTTCCTGCCAGGAGCAGGTTGTCACAAGCTCAGTGCGCGCCCCGGGGGTTCTCCACCGCCCGAGCCCCTCGGCTGTCCCTGCTTCCCTGCAGACGTCTCTAACCTTTCCGAGCACCCACTGTTTGCAGGGGATGCGGTGCCTCTGCAGACACTGCTAGGGCTGCAGAAAAAACCCAAAGCAGCACCCCAGGCTGCCGCCCGTTCTGGGCCTGGCGGGGAAGCTGAGCCAAGAACACGCACAAGTGCGCGCTTCCTGCCTCGGGACGTCTCAGGCGCGTGTGCGGAGTCCGCAGGCGACCAGAGCCAAGCTGGCATCTCCTCCGAGCTCGCACGTCCTCGAGGGCCAGGAGTCCCACCGGCTTCAGAAGCTGCGGCTTGGAGGTGCCAGACGCAGCCGTGCGTGCGCTCCCCGTGAGGCAGCCACTGGTCCGGGCATCAGGCCCAGCAGCTCCGGAGCTTTCTCATGCACGGGCCTTCTGCTTCTGCGTCACAAGGCCCTCTCCCAGCGCCTTGGACAGACATCTATTACTTGAGCCAGCTTTGGGGACAAGGGTGGCTTTGGGACTGGCTGCCATGTGTGGGGCAAGGTGTAAAGGTCTGCAGTCCTTGTTGAAGGCGCCCCCAGAGTTCAAGTGACACAGAGCATCCCCTTAGCAAGAGGCCCTGAGTGACTGCCCACACCCACCGAGGCTTCCTGGGTGGCCTGGGCTCTGGGCCACAGAGGGCTCTGCTCCTCCTTCAGATGTGAGCTGAGACCCCACGCACCTCCAGGCAGCGCAGGGCCACAGGGCCAGGAGGCTCAGGCGGGCCCAGCAAGCTCCTTAGGCAGACGCTGCCGGTGATGTGGGGCGGCTGGAGGGGAGCCCCCAAGACTCAGCCCCTGGGCCCCAGTGGGGGTGGAGCCAGGCACTCCTGTGCGCCATGAACCCTGGTGCCTCTCTGGTCAGCCCCACCTGTCCGAGGGGGAGCAAGGACTCAGAGTAGACTTCTGACCACAAGGCCTGCCGCTGCCGTCTCTACCTGAAGCCCTGGTCAGCAAGGCCGCCCTGGCCTGAACTCCCTCCCCAACAACCGTGGGCCAAAGCCTCAGGTTCCAGGAAGGAGGAGCCCTACCCCTCCTACTCTCACAGCCTCAAGACCAAGAGGGGCTCAGAGGGGGCGAGCCGTAGCCTGAGATCACACAGCTGACCCAGTGTGGCCCCAGCAGTAATATTTACCCTCAGGACTAACTTCCCCGGAATCCTGGTGCAGATGGAGGGAGGAGGGAGGGGAGGATAAGGTCAGGCGATCCCCTACAGGCCGATCCCCCCAGGCCTGCAGTAGCTCAGTGAGGCCAGGGGACATGCGTGTGCCTGCTTACCGTGTCATGGTGGGGTGGGAAGCCGAAGGTGTACTCGGCTCCCAGCAGCTTGCTGTAGGCATAGTCCTGGTGGGCCTGGTTCCCATAGGCCCCGTAGTAGTCATAATCGAGGACCTGGGGCAGAGCATGCGGGCATCTGCTGTCATTCTGTCCTTCCTCTGCAAACAGGCTTGTCCCAGGGCTGCACCAGGCAGGTCGTGAGCTGGGTCCCGGGGACAGGCCTGTGGCTGTCTCCATGCCTCCCCTCCAGGTGTGAGCGGGTCGTGCACAGGGAGGGGATCATGGCGCTCACAGGTGCCGCTGGAGCTGAGAACCCAAGACCTGGTGGGCCAGGATGGGAGCCACCGACAGGGAGGCTGCAGAGGACTGCGGGCCACGGTCAGGCCTTCTGGTGCAGCCAGGGCATGAAGCTGGGAAGGGGCTGGCCAGAGCGGAGGGGAGAGGCACAGGGGGCAGGGAGGGCAGAGACTCCACAGAGCCCGGCCCACTCAGGGACAAGCCCTGCTGGAAGTTGGAAGTGACCACACTCCCATTTCTGCACATGAGGGACCCGAGATGCGACACAGAGGGGCGACATCTTGCCCAGGGTCACAGGCAAGCCCCACAGGGCTGTGCTGTGGAGCCGGCAGCCCCGAGTGTGGCCGCCAGCACCCGCCCTCTGCCAGGGCCTGGGCCTCTCAGATGCCCTGCGACCCCAGCCCTGCCTGGCCTCTGTCCTGGCCAGCGCCCCTCCCCAGCTGCGGACACCCACTCCGTGTCAAGGTGAAGGCCAGCCTCACTCCAAGAGCCACAGGCCCTGCCTCCTTTCACGGCTCAGAGCCCAGCGTGAGGCTGTAGCTGCCCTGGGCTCAGGTCCTCTCCCTTCCTAGCCAGGCACACTTTCCCTAGCCGGTGGGACCCCAGCTGGGACACTCCCCTGCCACGCCTCCAGGTGTCACCCAGTGTCCTGGCTCCAGGTGGGTGGGAGGTCAGCTCACTTGGGGGTCAGCAGTGACCTGACACTTCCCTCCCATCACCCAGGTCTGCCCAGGCCTAATCCCACCGCACTGTCCTCAGGGACCACATGTCCTAGGGGCAGTGGTGGCGGAGGAGGAGGCTCTGTTTGCAAGCTTGGGCTCCCGCCTCCCTCGGACCTGTCATGGACGTGGGTTGCTATGGAGATGGGAGAAGGTTGCACTGGGAGAAGATGGGTATTGCCCCTCGGGTTGACCGCAAAGTCCCCTTGGCCCGCTCCCAAGAGCCCGCCCCTGGGAGGAACCTGGGAGCCCCAGGATCGCCCCAGAGGCAGGAGGTGGGAAGTCTCAGTGGGTAAACTAAACACATTGAGGCATAAACTCTCCCACGAACATAAACTAACAGTTGGCATAGCCAAAAATATGAACAGAAAACCACGTGAAGACAGACGGGCTGGGTTCCTCCCACACCTGGGGGATCTGCCCAGCTGGGCCCACCACAAGGCACCCTCCTGCCTGCCCACAGCCCTGGCCCCGTGGGTGAGAGGGCCGGGCCACCATGGCCGAGGCAGCGCCACCAGCAGACACGCCCAGGAGGCTCTGACGGCTCGCAGCCTGGTCAGCTTCCTGCGTGCCGTCTCCACGGCCGGCTCCAGGCTGCCTTTGCTGGCTCAGGGTGAGCGGGGATGTGAGGTGTTGAGGGGTGTGTGGGCAGGGTCTCTCGACCCCCAGGCCACTCACCGGGGCTGCCCCTTGGGGGCTGAACCATCCTGGCCGCTCCCAGCCATGCCGCTCCTGGAACACACAGCCCTGTCCGAGGAGTTCCTGGGTGGAGACAGCAAGCACCCTGGCATGCAGAGCCCACCCACCCAAGGGTGCAGAGAAACCTCTGCCCACAGGCCGTAACCCTGCTCGGGCTGCTGGCTCCTCTTCCGGAGCCCCCCGGGCCTCACCCCCAGTATCCCCAACCGGAGAACTACCAACTGCTCTGAACTGAAGGTGTGCCCGCAGATCCCCGAGCAGCCCCAGCCCGGTGTGACTGTGTGTGGAGTCAGGGCCTGCGAGGAGCCCAGGCGAAGACCGCCTCCGGGCCGGGGAGACCCCCAAGGCTGGGCGAGGCTGAGACACAGGGGCCAAGGGCCAGGGCAGGCTGCAGACCAGCCCGCTCAGCCCGGCCTCCCCCAGGAGCCACGGCAGGTGGCCTCTGGGGCTTCAGTCCTGGAGTGTCCTGTCCGATGAGGGAGGGTCCTGCTGCGGGCCAAATGCCACCTGCTCTCCCGCCGGCCTCCCGCCTCCCAGCCCTCCTGTCCATTCAGCGGGCTTCCCCTGAGCCCGCAGTGTTAAGGAACCAGAGGGACATCGCCCCTTGCCGGGGAAACAGCACCGCTGCCAGTAGAGGGACCAATTCCTGAGGGTGTGTGTTTTTGGTGCTGGGGATAGAAACTAGGGACCTTCTACCTCTGAGATACACCACCAGTCCTATTTTCTTTTTCTTTTCTTTTTTCTTCTCTTCTTTCTTTTTTGTGGTACTGGGGGTTGAACCCAGATGCAGTCTACTTTTGAGCTACAACCCCAGCCCAGTTTTATTCCTCGTTTGGAAACAGGGTCTCACTAGGATAATAAGAGTCTTACTACTTGCCGAGGCTGTCCTTGAACCTGCGGTCCTCCTGTCTCAGCCTCCCAAGTACAGGGATTACAGGCGTGTGCCACCATGCCCAGCTTATTTTTCATTTTGAAACAGGGTCTTGCTACGTTGCTGAGGCTGGCCTTACATCTGCGATCCTCCTGTCTCAGCCTCCCACATACTGGGATTACAGGTGTGCGGTACCCGCCTGGCTCTGAGGGTGCCTTCTTGAGGGTGTCTGTCCCTTCTCTAGGATATAGGCCTTGGAGGAACCGTTTTTACGTCTCCCCAGCCCTGGCTCAGCACTGGCACACAGCGCTCAGATAACACCTGGGGCTGACCCCGCCTGCATGTGGGAAGCCTCATGCGTCTGTCACCCCAGTACCCCAGGACTCCCGGAGGGGCACTGCGGCCTGGCACCCCACAAGGGCTGGCCTACTTCATGCAAGGGGTCCTTCCTCATGTTCCGGCCGGCCAGAGGCTCGTCATGGGGAAAGACCACAGAGTAGTTCTTGGCGTAGGACTCGTGGCTGCGCTCACGGATCCAGCGGTGGTGGCCGGTGAGTGAGTGATGGAACCGCCTGCCAGGGGGTGGGCAGAGGGGGCGTCGCTGGTGGGGGACAGCCTGCCGGGGAAGGCGGCCAGGGCCCAGTGCAACCCGACCCTCCTGTCCTCCTCGGGGCCTCGGGGCTCAGAGTCACACAGGCCCAGCTCCCGGTGTGCCCCGGCCCTTTGGAGCACCCTCTCCTACTTGCAACCCCCAGGGCTGTGGGGGAAGGACCCTAGAGCCCAGGCCTGGGTTCTCAGCTTCTGGGTCTCTACTGTGTCCCGGAGACCACCTGGTGCTGGGTGGGGCTGAGGACACTCGCCAGCTGCCCAGGGCTCAGGCAGTGCCAGCTGCCCGGTGTGGGCATCTCCCATGCCAAGCTCACCCACTGTGTGCATGACCAGGGAGTGACTTGGGTGCTTCCGACTCCCCCACCCCAGGTTAGAAACGGGGCGGGGATCAGGAAAAGCAGGCCAAGGCAGCTACACAGAGCTGGCCCCCTCTCTCTCCTTTCTCTGTGCTTTGTGATCCTGGGGATTGACCCCGGGGACATTCTACCTCTGAGCTACGCCCCTGGCCCTCTTTGACTTTTATTTGGAAACAGGATCTTGCTACGTTGTTGAGAGCCTCTCTGAGTTGCTGAGGCTGGCTTCCAGCCTGCGATCCGATTGTCTCAGCCTCCCAAGAACTCTGTTGACTGATCTCTGAGCCCCGACTGCTTCTCCTGCGCTCTGGCAGGGTCGGCCGTGCTCTGCGGCCCTCCTTCCCAGGCTACTCAGGCCAAAGGCGCAGACCCTCTGGTGAGTGTGGGGCAGACTGCACTCCAGCACAGAGCCAGCCCAGAGGCCAGCCACGTCTGTGCCCTGTCCTTGGAGAGCCAACCCGGTCTTGCAGGCCCAGGTCTCCCCAGCCCTGACATCAGCAGCTGGGCCCGCCTCAGCTCAGGTGTGTACGTTTCCCTGAAGACCCCAAGCTGAGATCTTCAGCTGCACAAGCCTGCCCCTGGCTCGCCGAGCCTCACAGCACCGGCGTTCCTTCCCCAAGTCTGAGGCAGAGCTGACCTCGCCTGGTCACCCTGCTAGGAACCAGGGAATGGGGCACCAGCAATTACTGGCCCGGCTCATCCCTGCTCCCTCCTGCTCTGTGGGCCTCAGTCTCCCCATCTGCAAATCGGGATGCTGAGATCTTGCCCATGAGTCCAAAGGCCAGGCCAGGCCCCAGCACGAGAGAGTAGGAAACCGTGCCCGGTCGCAGATTGGCCAAATGCTTCCAGCAGGTTGTCTACAGCGGGCAGCCTCCTTCCCCTCCTCCCTGGTTGCCACCTCCTCTAGGAAGCCACCTGGACTTCAGGTGAAGGCTCCTTCCTAAAGAGGCCGCCTGCCCTGCCCCGAGCTGCAGGGGCACACTTGCCTGATGTCGTAACCATACATGTCCTTCTCCGGGCGCCCGTGAACAATCCAGTGGGCCAGCTCCTGCCCACAGCCGCCACCAAGCATCATTCCTGGTAGGAGTGGAAGTGCCGGGCTGTGGTCTGTCCCCCAGGGCTGCCCGCACCCAGTTCCGTGCCCCCATTGCAGAGGCAGAGCCCACCCAAGCTCCGCTCACACCTAGGGGCTATACGCCCCCACCCCTGGCCTCCCCTGCCAGGTCTCCCCCAGAGCACTGAGACCAGGAGGACCTTGCGCACGGGACGCCAGCTCTCACCTGCGCTGTTGAAGCCACAGCCCAGGAAGAACCCACGCAGCTCCGGCGCCTCCCCCATCAGGGGCTTGTGGTCCGGGGTGAAGGATTCTGAAAGAGAGGGAAGGCCTGAGGCTCCCTCCAGCCCACAGGTGCCGGGCAGACAACGTCTCCAGGGACATAAGGATGGGGCAGGAGTTCGCAGGCACCTCCCCATCCTGAGGCCCCAGTGGGAGGCGGCTCCCTCCTGGTTGCCCCGCCCACAATCCCCAGCGCCTGGGCTTTGCTTCTGGTTCACTGCCACAACCACTGTGGCCTGACCCTGATGCCAACACAGTGGCTTCCCTCTGCACCAGTGTCCTGCTAGATGGTGACGGGGAAGTGGCTGGGTATTGGTGGGACACACTCCGTCACTCTCCTAGGGAAGGAGGCTTGCCCCTGGAGCCCTTCACCTCTGCATGTGCACAAGCAGCAAGCTCTCTGGTGCTGACCCTCCAGGCGTGGGGTCTGAGCTGAAGGGCCCCCAGCCACCAGGGAGGCGAGCGCCGGGCACCCGGGGGGCAGAGGAGGGCAGGGGCAGGCATCTCTGTCAACTGAATTTCTGGGTGTCGGCACCAAAACCAGAGGTGGGATTCCGTATCAGTCAACAGAGAGCTTCCGATACATGCAGGAGAAGGGAACGGGAAGGATTATTTGCAAACTGATCCCACTGCCTGAACTGGGACAAATATAATCCCAGCAGATCTCATCAGACACCTCCCCGGTCTTGGCCTTGGTTTGTCCTGCAGCGCTCACTGCTGCAAGGGACAGGAGGTGCTGGTTAACGGGAGTGGAGCGCCGGGAAACCAAGAAGAAGCTGGAGAACCAGTGGGAGAGCTGGGAGAAGCTGAGCCGCAGAGGCAGACTGTCCCATTGATGAGCAGGCCTGAGGGGCGGGGCCGCAGCCAGACCCAGCTAAGGATGGCTCACTCCTGTTCCAGGTGGAGGCCCGGGGGAAAGAGGAGGCACCTGATGCTCCAGGCAGGGTCCAGGGAGGCAGGGAGGCCTGCGGTGCTCCAGGTGGAGGCCCGTGGTGAGGTTCTGGGCACCTCCGCGAGTCCTGTGTGAGGCTGGGCTCTAAGGGGCAGGCAGAGGCTCTGGCGGCCTCTGGTCTGGGTGCCATGAGGGTGGCTGGAGACGATGCTGGGTGGGAGATGGGCGTGCCTGGTTTCATGTGGGTATGGCCGGTGAGGTATGAGCGCTGTGGCAGGAGTGGAACTCTGCCCGGCTCAGGCAGATGGGAAAGAAGTGCCGACAGCCTGGCAGGGAGCTGGAGAAGTGCCCCAGGAGGGCGGGTGCGGAGCCCTGGGTGTCCCACCGTGGCTCGGGTGGGGCTATGAGCATGCTGACATAGGGGTCCTCAGGCAGCGTCCCACCCCCTGCACCCCCAGCGATGCCCGCCCCCAGACTTCCTGGAGCTGGGGGCCTGGGACTTCCCTGGACCTTACCAGTGGCTAAAGGCCATGGACCCGAGCAAGGAGAAATGGTTTCTCCACACACCTCCCATCCCAGCGTACCTCCCCCCAAATAGCACCCTGTGGGGGCGTGACGGCTCCCGCAGCCTAATTAAAACCAGAGCATCACCAGGTTGTTCTGGCCCCGGGGAATCTGCCCGAGTTTCTCATCTCAGGCCCACGCCATTGGAGGGAGCGGCTGGGACAATGAGTCACTGCCCGCAGCGTCCAGCCTGTGTCAGTGCTCGACCGCAGCCCTCCACGGCCGTGGCTGCAGAGCCCCTGCTCCCCGGGGGCTGTGCCCGCTCCAAGCCCTCCCCAGGAGGAAGGCAGGATGCCCCAGCAGCCCCATAGACACTGGTCACGCGAGGCTCACTGCTAGGGGCGGCCGGGCCAGCACCCGCTCTGGGCCCTGGGCTCCTTATCCCTGCACCCACTTTGGTGCCACCCGGGGCACCAGAGGGCCAGCACCCTGTGCCGTGCAGCCCACCAGGACCCAGGACACATGCCTTTCTGCACTAAACTGGGGGCAGGGCTCAGGAAGAAGGGGATGCCCCAGGATGGGGGGATTCGGCCAGAACCACCATCTGGGACGCATCTCTACCCTGCTGGCATGTCCACACGACATGTCCCGCACGTCATCCTGCGGCCTGGCTCGGCGCTGACCCCTCCCCTGTCTGGGCAGCCTGCCCTGCTCCTGCCCCAGGTCTCCCGTGCCAGGCCAGGAGAGTGGCTGCCTCGGGCCTGGGTGTCAGGTGGCCTCCGGCACCTGTGTGAGTCTCACGCCCTTGACTTCAGCCTGCAAGGTCAGCACCAGCCCTCCTGCTTCCCAGACTTTACCTCTCTGCAGGACACCCACCCCCACCCTGCACGGGATAGGCTGCTCCACAGATAACCCACAGTGGGCATCTGGCTCCAGCTCCCGGAGGCCAGGGAGGAAGGCCCGGCGTCAGGGGCCCTCCCACAAGCCAAGAACTTTCCCATGAGCCTGTTTCAGGCCCTGCTGGGCACGGGCCGCTGAGGCCAGATGCCCAGGGCTGAGGCTTCCAGTGGGGTCCTGGCTGGGGCAACATTCTCCGAGCGGGCAGAAGCTGAGGCTGGGTGCAGAATTGGGGCGACATACACCATGCGAGCCCCAGGAAAGGCCTCGCCTTCAGTCCTGGCTCAGCCCCTGATACCATTTCATAGAGGAGAACCCCGAGTTCCAGGGGGAGCCTAGTCTATGGACATGGAACCCACTCAGGAAAGTCGGCAGCCACGCAGCCAGAAGCCCTGGCTGATGCCTGGAGGCAAAAGGCTTCTCCCCCAAGGCCCGCACAGAAGGATAACGGCCATGCCTAAGGAGGCTCAGGAGCAGGGCCAAAGAGCTCCGTCAGCCCAGGTCTCAGGACTGGCTCCAGCCAGCCTTGGCTAGGGTGCCCCCACCAGGGGTGGCCCGAAAAAACCAAGGTTGCCCACAGGCCTCCAGCCTCCCCGCTCACCTGGGCCACAGACCGTGGACTTGATCCCTGTCCTCTCTAATGCTGGGACACGGTTGATGGCACCTTCGATGTGCTGGGTGAACACATCCCAGTCCAGGTCAAAGAGGCCAAAGGCGAACTTGTCGGACACCTGCAGAAGAGGGACAGGACATCTCTGGCCCGGAGAAGACCACACGTGCCTGCAGGCTGCTTCGTGAGTGACCCTCCTGACCCTGGCCAGGTGTGAGCCAGGCTAGCTTCTGCTGGGTCAGGCGGGTCAGAGGGCTGGGTCCCTGTGAGCCCCTCAACTGTCCCCCAACCCAGTCTGTCAGCCCTCCCTGCCAGCCAGCCCCATCTGCCTGCCCTGGGTTGTTTCTGGGGCTCCTGCTCCCCTCCTCCAGCCACTCTAAACCACAGCAGGTCATCCCTGCTCTCAAGCCTCCCATGGCTCCCCAAGGCCTACGGAGCACGCACAAGCCAGCTCACCCACCTCTCCCAGCAACCCTCAGTCCTGGGTTCTCTGAGCAGGCAGGCTGGAGCCTCTCAGGCCTGGGTCCTTGTGTCAGACGGCGGCTGCCCCCAGAGCCCATAGGCTGCTTGCTTGTTTGTGTGCAGGGCTGAGCCCCCTCTGGGCCCTGCCCAGCCACCCTTGTGCAGGACAGCCCTCTGCCCCAGGCCCTCTGCCTCATCCTTACCTTCTTTCTTTTCTTTTTGTGGTATTAGGAATTAAACCCAATGGACATTCTACCTCTAAGCTATACTCCCAGCCCCCAATTTTTTTTTTTTTTTTTTTTTTTTTTTTTTTTTTTTTTTTTTTTTTGCGGTACTGGGGATGATGGAACCCAGGGACATTCTTCCTCCGAGCTACACCCCCAGCCCTGTTTTTTTTTAGTCTATTTATTTATTTATTTTGGTGGTACTGGGGTTCCTGGAAGCCCTACTATCTCCGGGCTACACTCCCAGACCCATTTTTACATTTTTATTTGGAAACAGGGTCTCCTAAGCCAGCACGCGCGGCTGTCTTCAAACCTGCGCGACCCTCCTGTCTCTGCCTCCCAAGCGCGGGGAAGACAAGCGTGTGCCACCACGCCCGGCAAGTCCAACCCTATTTTTTATTCTTTATTTTGAAACGGGATCTCACTGAGTTGCAAAGGGCCTCACTAAGTAGCTGAAGCTGTCTGCCAACCGCCATCCTCTGGTCTCAGCCTCCCGAATGCTGGGATGACAAGTGTGCGTCACCACGCCCGGCATCATTTGGAAATAGGGTCTCCCTGAGTTGCTGAGGTCTTGCTGAGTTGCTGAGGCTGCCCTGGAACCTGAGGTCCTCCTGGCTCAGCCTCCAAGTACTGAAATGACAAGCGTGCGCCACCAAGCCCGGCTTGACACTCAGTGCGTGGTCGCCTTCCAGAAACGCATTATTTACCCGTTTTGTTTTTGTCGCCCCCACCAAATTATAAGCATCCTGGGAATGGACTTGTACATTACTCTCCCTCCTTCTCCAGAAAGCAAAGGAGCATTTGACCAAGCAGCCAGGCCTGGAGGTGTGAATACAGCAGGGCCGCAGCGCCGGGGCAGGGAGTGCCAGGCTGGAGACACCCACAGCCTTGAGGCCGGGCTGCTGGCCGACTGGGCCCAGGGGCTCTTGTGACCCTCTGACTCGGGGTTCTGCAGCACAGCCCTGCCTTCCCTGCCCAGGCTGGGGGCTGCGGGTGGCAGAGCAAGATGGTACAATCCTGGCAGGCCCAGGGCACCTGTTTCCCTCTGTCCCGGGCCCTCAGAGTCTTACCTTCTCCCAGAAGATGGGGTTGGCCTCATAGCCACCCACAGACAATGCATCCCCTTGAAGGCGCAGGTACACAGAGGCGTCATGGTCCCGCACGTTGGGCATGTTCTGAAATCAGAGCAAAGACCTCAGCACCGGGCAGGGCAGGAGGACCTTTTCCCCATGCCCTGTGGTTGGCCCACCCCTGCCCCAGGGGTCACAGGCCCAGGCTAGACCCCAGGACCTCCTGGGCCCCCCGGGGCCTCATTCTCTACGTGGCCAAGCTGGGGTTCACAGCCCCACGCCCCACTATGCCTCTTAGGATGCGGGAGGACAGGGTGGACATGGGGGATTGGGTTGCACACAAGGTCACTACCATCCGAGTCCTTCCTCCCAGATCCCAGAAAATAACAGCAAAGGAGGAAGGGAGGGCGGGAGCAGTCAGTCACGAAGGCAAGAGCAGGACGGGGACCTCGGCCGGCCCTCCGCGCTCCCACACCCTCACGGCTTCTGCTCCACTGCCGGAGCCTCCGGGCTGGGCAGGCGTCGGGCAGCAAAAGGAAGAAAAGCCGCCCCACATTTCAAAGACCCAAAGCATCCTTCCTGGCAGATACTGTGATCTTATACACAGAAACCCACGGAATGGGAGAAAATGTTTACAATCATACCTGCTAAAGGACTTGTACCCAGAGTCTATTAAAAAATATTCTTACAACTTGATAAAGAAAAAAAAAAAGCAAGTGACACCCTTTAAAAGACAGCGAAGGGCCGGGCATAGTGGCACACATTTGTAATCTCAGCATTTGGGAGGCTGAGACAGGAGGATCGTGGTTCGCGAACAGCCTCCGCTACTACTTAGTGAGGCCCTTTGCAACTCAGTGAGACCCTGTTTCAAAAAATACAGGACTGGGGGTGTAGCTTGGAGGTAGAATTCCCCTGGGTTCCATCCCCAGTACCGCAAAAGAAGAAAGAAGGAAGAAGGAAGAAGGAAGAAGAAGAAGAGGAAGAGGAAGAGGAAGAGGAAGAAGGCAGCAAAGGATCTGAGATGTTTCTCCAAAGAAGATTAGGAAATGGTCAGAAAGCGTGTGAAAAGACACTCGGCTGCACTGGTCGCCAGCAGTGCAAACCAGTCCACAGTGAGATCCGCCTCACACCCACCAGATGCTAGCAGCAGAGACAATAGCGGTGGGGTGTGGTGGTGCACGCCTGCCATCCCAGTACGTGGAGGCTGAGACAGGAGGCCTCAGGTCAGAGGCCAGCCTCAGCAACTTAGCAAGGACCTGTTTCAAAATTAAAAAGGCCTGAGGGTGTAGCTCAGAGGCAGAGTGCCCCTGAGTTCTCTTCCCCCAAAAGATAATAAGTGTTGTTGCGGATGTGGGGAAACTGAGCCCTTGCATATCACTAGTGGGAATACAAAGCGCTGCTCCTTCTTTAGAAACAGCCTGAGAAAGCCTCGAAGTGTCCAACACAGTCACACAACGCCCAGCAACTCCACTCCTATGTCTACACCCCAGAGAAGCGCAAACACAGGCACTCGCACAGAACCTTCTTCTCAGCAGCCGCTCATAAACAGCTCCTGCTGCAGGGCCCCGAGTCAGAGGGTCACGGAGCCTAGGGGCCCAGTCCGCCAGCAGCACGGCCTTCAAGGCTACAGGTATCTCCAGCCTGGCCGCTCCCTGGCCCCAGCCGCTCCCTGGCCCCAGCGCTGCGGCCCAGCGGCCCCTCCAGTATTCACACCTCCAGTCCGCCCTAAGTGGAGACGACTCAGACGTCAGGAGGTGGATGGATACATAAAATACGCAGCATCAGCCAGGCATGGTGGCGCCAGGAGGATCGCGCAGGTTTGAAGCCAGCCTCGCTGGCTTAAGAGACCCTGTTTCCAAATAAAATATAAAAAATAGGTGCCTGGGAGTGTAGCCCAGAGGTAGAAGGGTTTCCAGGAACCCCAGTACCACCACCAAAAAAAAAAAAAAAGCACAGCATCTATATAACTGAATGCTTCTCGGCCACCAAATGGATCGGCGTGCAGGTACAGACACCAAATGGACAAACGCTGAGAACGCTGGGCTAAGTAAGAGACGCCAGGAACGAGGGGCCCAACCGCAGAAGCGTGCCGGCCCGCGAGGCCCGAAATAGAAAACCCCAGAGAAAACCGGGTTGGTGATGGCCTGGGCGGAATCCTAGGGAGGGGAGGTGCAGAGACCAGAAGGGATCAGGAGCAGAGGTCCCTGCCCTGCTCCCACGCCCGGGGCCCTGCTGGTCTGTAGGGTGGGAACAGAAACATCTGCACCGAAGGGCTGCTGTCAGGGGCGTAGGTGTTCCCAGTAACGGAGCGGTGCTCAGAAATAATGCGCCTACAGAATGGGAGAGAATCTTTAACAGATACTCCTTAATATCTAGAGTATACAAAGAATATATAATATTTAGAAAACATATAAAGTATACAAACTTTAAAAACGCATCACTACAAAAACAAATAACCCACTAAAGAAAATGAGCAACTGAGCTTCACAGACACTTCTCAAAAGAACAATAAACACAGGGAAAAATGTTCAACGTCACTAGCAATCGAGGAGATGCAAATCAAAACGACACTGGAATCCCATCTCCAACTCCAGTTAGAATGGAAATTGTCAAGAATACAAACAATAATTAATGCTGGAGAGGGTGTGGGGAAACAGAGACTCTTATACACTGTTGGTGGGATCGCATAGTACAGCCGCGCTATGGAGATCGGCGGAGAGCAAAGCCGCCACATGACACAGCACCCTTCCAAGAGAGTGAAAGTCAGAACAGGAGGGTGATGGATGCCTGTTCATGTTTATGGTTGCAAAACTCACAACGGCCAAATTACAGACCAACCAATTACCCGCCGACAGACAAACAGACGTTGAAAATGTGCTCCGTGTGCACAACGGAGTTTTGCTCAGTCATAAAGAACAACAGAATATGTCACTGGCGGGAGAACGGAGGGGTTCGGAGGACACTGCTACGTGAGATCGGCCCGTCTCAGGATGCGAGGGGTTTTCTCGCATATGGGGAAACTAGAGAGGAAAGAGGAAACAGGAGGGCCTTGAGGTAACTGAAGGGAGAGGACAGTAGAAGAGTGGGAAAGGGTGGGGAGAGGGAAAGAAGCGCCGATGAACAGAAGTGTTCAAATTACGCTGCGCGGGGACAAAGGCGGCACTATCGATCTCTTTCTGTGTACAGGGCGGGTGGCCAGCGGGTGGAGACCGGAGGGAAAATCACCAAGACCCGTGTACACGTTTGTCCACATGAATTTGAGCCTGACTGTGATGAATAAGAACAGGTACCGATAAAAGTATTCAAAAACAAAGAAAAGCAAAACGCATCATTACCTCGCGGGCACCACCGCTCTAAACACAAAACAAAGAAAACTCTGGGGGCTCCATAGCGCAGGACAGTGGGGACACCTGGTGGCCAGGGAAGCCAGACTTCTGTTCCAGGGGCGTGTCTTAGTTTTCCTGCCTTTGTGCACCCCCCTGCTGCTCTGAGCAGCCGGCAAGCGCCCAGCACAGCCCCTGTGTCTCTCTACACTGCGGCCTCCCTGCTCCTGTCCCTGTCCAGCCCTGGCCCAGCCAACGTCCCTACCCGTCCCTTTTCTTCTGTATCCAATCCTGCCTGCTGCTGCCTCTGGAAAGCCCACCAGGTTGCCCCTGCCTAGCCGGGTCTCTTGGGATGCACCAGCTGTCCGGGCTACTCTGTGCCTTGGGTCATTTGCTGGACACAGCAGCTGCCCCATGAGCTCCTGCCGCAGGCCAGGCACCTCGATTGACTCCCCCACTTTATTCATCCCTCAGCACCGCCCTGTGTGGTAGGGACTGCACTCGCCTAAGCTGGGGACAGAGGGGCAGGGACGCAGACCGGAGCACCTGTGTCTGCAGATGCCGCTTTGTGAGACCATACAGAGCCCCCCCCCCCGCCCACCTGCCTCTGCAGATGGGAGACCAGACCCAGGAGGGGGAAGGGGAAGGGGAGCAGCAGAGCTGGCTGGGACCCAGGATTGGACAGCCCTTCAGACCTCCAATGGATGGAAAGAGGCGTGGGGAGCTCTGCCCACCGTCCTGCACCACCCCTGCCTCTGCACCCAGAGGCACACAGAGACCTGCCTAGCTTATAAATAACACCCCCAGAGGGCTCTGACCTTGAAATTCCTGGGATAGGGGTAGCTAACTTTGCCCTGCTGCTTCCCAGAAAGGGGGTCCAGTCAGGCAACAGGATGAAGAGGGGTGGAGGGATGGTGCCCAGCGCTGGGCTCACTGGACACCCTGGGGCCACGCTCCCTGCAGCCCAGTTCCCACAACGTGGCCTCTGCCCTCCACCACCCCACCTGAGCCTCATCCTGGCCTCTCCAGAGCTCACAGTGGCCTGAGAGCCAACCCTGGGGGTCCCCTGGAGTTGCAGGCTCTCCCCAAAGACTAGAGGCCATGGAGCCTGCAGCCAAGCAGGCAGTGTGGCCTCTCAGACCTAACCCAGTACCGGTGCTAGCCGCCCTCAGAGTGCTTGCTGGAGCCTGGATGTGCTCTGGGAATGGGGGCTGGCCCAGGCTCACAGCAGGAGCCCACTGCACCCAGTTTCTGCTGCCCTTCCCTGCCGGCTCCATCTCTACCATCCATACAACAGCCAGGCATGGCATATCCCATGAGGCAGAAGGAAAGCCCAGCTCATGCAGGGTGGTGGTGGGCCCCAGGGACCCGGCGTTTAACACGGAGCAGGTCCGGGGTGCAGGACTCTCCTAACTGAGCAATCTGATCTCCCTCACTCTTCCCAACCTGCAGCCTGTGGCCCCCACTCTCTGAACTGCCTGCAGGTCCCACTGGCCATGCCCCTTCACCAGCCTCAGATCCTGGGGAAGACATGGCCTCCTCTTCCAGAAAGCCAAGAAAGACCAGCGTGGCCCTTGGGACTTACAGACAGATCCTGCCCCTACCATATTTGGTTGGCCCCAGGGGCCGCCAATCTAGTGTCCTTGGGCGTGGTCCATTGAGATGGGCCCCGCCCTGCACTGGGGCTGGAGCCCTGGCAGGCCATGGCTTCCCCATCAGGATCCTGTGGCCTGGTTCAGCATTGCTTGCTCATTGCCTGCGTGCCCCTCAACCCCAGCTCCATGCAGGCCTTTTTCTCTTTTATAGCCCCAGTTCAGAGCAGGGCTTGGACATGGAACAACCGTGTCAATGTTTGAAGGAGAGAGGGCTGCAGGGAATAATGGATGGGTAGGTAGACACATAGATGGGTGGATGGATGATGGAGGAGTAAATGGTGGAGGGAGAGGTGAATGGGTAGACAGGGAGGGATAGATGGATGGAAGGATAGGTGGACGAACAAGTGGGAAGATGGAGGGGCAGGTAAGGAATGAATAGCTGGGCAGAGAGATGGAGGGAGCGCCAGGGAGAACGAATGGGTAGACATTGGGCAGGAGATGGCTGGAGAGGTCACCGCAGAGGTGGGAGGAGGGAGGTGGGTGGGGGAGGGGAGGGAGGTGCTTGCACGGTGGGAGAGAGGGTGGGCAGTGACAGGTGGCAGTGGCGGAAGCTCCAGGGAGGAGTGGAGTGGGCTGGGGAAAGCGGGCGGGAGGCGCAGCCCCAGCTGCCACGGGCATCCAGGCCCTCCGAGAGCTTCTGAGTGCCTCTGAGACAGGTGCTCGGGCGCAAAACTCCAGGTTCCCCGAAACCCCAGACAAGGCAAGAAGCTCGCCTCGCTGCAGCTCGCAGGACAGGCCCCGACCGCAGTTCGGACATCAAGGAAAGGAAGCAGGCTCTAAGAGCCAAGGCGGTCAGCACCATCGGGTCACACCTGTGCCACTGCATGCAACTCTCTGTTTTTTCTTCTTGAAACAGTCTCACTGAGTTGCAAGGGGCCTCACTAAGTAGCTGAGGCTGTCCTCGAACCACAATTCTCCTGTCTCAGCCTCCCAAATGCTGGGATTATAAGCATGCACCACCACGCCAAGCTTTAATTTTTAATTTTGAGACAGGGTCTCACTAAGTTGCTGAGGCTAACCTCAAATCTATGATCTTCCCGTCCTCAGCCTCCCAAGTACTGGGATCACAGGCCTGTGCCACCATACCCAACTTTTTATTATTATTATTATTATTATTATTATTATTATTATTATAAGTACTGGGCTGGGGTTGGAACCCAGGGGTGTTCCACCTCTGAGCTACACCCCTAGCCCCATTTTTTATCCTTTAATTTTGAAACAGGGTCTCACTGAGCCACAAGGGCCTCACTAAGTGGTAGCTGAGGCTGTCCATGAACGTTGATACGCCTGTCTCAGCCTCCCAAATGCTGGGATTATAAGCGTGCCCTACCACGCCCAGCCCCATTTATTTTTTAATTCTGACACCACTCACCAACACCCAGTATCACTACCTGCATTTCTCAGATGAAGCTCCGGGCAGCAGGGGAATCCTGGAGAGTCAGGCCACCTGTACATCCCCAAGCCGGGGTTCAGAGCCAGGTCCCCACACCCTCTGCCCAACAGACCCGGGGGCCGCCGCTTACCTGGATCCCTTCAATGCGCTCGGTGACGACATAGGCGTGGTGCATGGCCACCAGCGGGACCTTGACCCCAGCCATCCGGCCCACGGCGCTTGCCCACACTCCTGGGGGCAGAGCACACACGGCTTGGCTCTGCTGGCTGCACAGAGCTGCCCGCCCCGGCCAGGACGCCTCCACCTCAGAGGGCGTCCCTGCAGGGCACAGCCTGCTCAGCTGCTGTGGAGGTCAGCCCACCTGCACAGTTGACCACGCAGGGCGTCTGGATGGAGCCATGCTCTGTCTCCACGGCTGTGACCCGCTGCACACCGAAGTCATCCGTCCGCACACGAATGCCGGTCACAGGGCAGTTTTCAATGACCTGGGACAGAGAGGAACCGCTGTGGAGGCGCATGGGACGCCCTGACGGCACGCCCCACGCTGGCCTCCCTGCCCCACCTGGGCGGGACCTGGGCAGTCTCTGCCAGCGGTCCTGTGGTCAGGGACCCGAAGGCCTAAGCCCCTCCTTCACCTGAGCTTGGGCAGAGGCGGAGGGTGGGCGGGTCTCGCTCACAGCCGATTTTCATTTAAGACTTGCTTGATTAATGGAAGGATGCTTGAGGTCTATTCTCTGGGTTTTGTTTTTTTTTTTTTAAGATCACAAAACAATGTACAACTTGGCTCTGCTTTGCATACATGTAGTTTTTTTTGTTTGTTTTTGTTTTTTTTGCAGTGCTAGGGATGAAACCCAGTGGCATGGAGCCCCTAGACCTACTTTTTATTCTTTGTTTTGAAACAGGGTCTCACTGAATTGCAAAGGGCCTCACTAAGTAGCTGAGGCTGTCCGCGAACCACGATCCTCCTGTCTCAGCCTCCCGAATGCTGGGATGACAGGTGTGCGCCTCCACGCCCGGCCTTATGTATGTATCTTCACAAGACAAGCATAAGCCAGCGGTGTTGGCGCACACCTGTCATCCCAGTACTTGG
The DNA here is from genome assembly GCF_963383645.1 of Muscardinus avellanarius. Lineage (NCBI taxonomy): Eukaryota > Metazoa > Chordata > Mammalia > Rodentia > Gliridae > Muscardinus > Muscardinus avellanarius. Next base: position 2,567,473 of record NC_137799.1, read on the forward strand.
GAGGCTGAGACAGGAGGCTGAGGTTCAAGGCCAGCCTTAGCAATTTAGAGAGACTCTGTTACAAAATAAAAAATAAACATTTCTGGGGGTGCATCTCAGAGGGAGAGTGCCCTGGATTTAATTCCCAGTACCAAAGGAATAAAAGAAAAAAGAAAACCTTTAGTAGTGAAACACTGGTCACCAAGGGGTGACTTTCGTTTCTTATTTCTTGCTTATTTGTGTTTTGGGACTTTCCTACAATCTTGTGTGGGACTGAGATGAAATGAAGGTAAATGTGTAAGAAGGGCTTTTCAGAGGACTTGCACACCCTGCGGGGCTGCCCCCTGGTGGAGGGATGGGGACACTGAGGTTGGGAGTGGGCCTGATGGCTCAGAGAGGTCCTAACCAGCTCCAGGTCACACAGCAAAGGACAGAGCCTGTTCTCTGACCTCTGATCTTGGGGTTCTTAGGAGGGGTGGCTGAACGCAGGGGCCCCCATGCCAGGTGGCCACAGGTACCTGAGCTCCTCGGGCCGTGGCCGCCCTGGTCAGGGTGGTGCAGGTACCAGCGGGGTCCATGGTCCCATCTTCTGGCACATACAGGGTCCCATAGAGGTCGTCCACATTCATCAGTGGGTACAGATCCTTGGTCTCCGCGGGGCTCAACACGTGGGATTCCACACCGTAGGCTTTGCCCAGCTAGGGAGACCAGGAAGATGGAGCCCATGGGGAGCAGCTCCGAGTCCTCCGGACCCCCAGGGCCCCGAGCCTGGGCCCCTTCCTTAGCTCACTAAGGCCTCCACCCAGGCCTTAGCTCACTCCTGTGCCCAGGGGCTCTGCCCCTTGGCTCTGCTCCAGCCTGGGTTAGAACGAGCATGTTGCAGAGATGGGCTCTAGGGCCAGGCCCCTTTCTTCCATGAGACTCTGGGCCAGCCGGCAAAGTTACCCAGCCCACTCCGGGAGATGGGAGTAATGGTATGCATGCAGTTGATAAAGAACTTAGTTCTGAAGCTGTACAAAGGATTTACCATACAAAACAAAAATCACCCCTACAGTCTCACATTTGGGGACTGAGAATCGAGTTTTCTCCCAAAAAAGATATAAGTTGTATGTGGTGGCACATGCCTATAATCCTAGTATTTGGGAGTCTGAGACACGAGGATCGCAGGTTCAAGGCCAACTTCAGTAACTTTGTAAGCGCCTCAGCAACTTAGTGAGACTCTGTTTCGAAACAAAAAAAATAAAACAGGGCTGAGGGTGTAGCTTGGAGATGGAACAGCCATGGCTTCAACTCCCAGTACCAAAGAGAGAGAGAGAGAGAGAGAGAGGCAGGGAGAGACAGAGAGAAATGTGTTTCTCGGTCCTGGACTCGGGACTGTCAGATAGACTGGTCCCCCATTTGATTGGTCCCAGGGCAGCCAATCAGTATCCTTGGGCGTGATCCATCTGGACACACCCCATCCAGCTAGGGATAAAGTGAGCCAATCAGATTCTCTGGGAATTATGAATGACAAGTGGCCGAGCATCTCCACCCAGGTTCCCAGCCAGCGGGGACCAGCATCTCCTGTGCCACGGTACCCTCCACCTCCCCTGCGGTGTCGCGCCCCTCCACTGCGGGAATGCACTCAGCCCGAGCCCGCGCAGGGGGCGCACTCTTGGGGCACACCCACCAACATGAGCCTGCACAGGGGTACCCCCAGGGCACACCCACCGACATGAGCCTTTTGTACTCGTCCAGGCGCTGCCGATTGGACGCAATGAAGAGGCCCCCGTTCTGGATCCACCCTGTGTGCAGCCCGGTCTCCTCCTCCAGCTGGCGGCTCACCACACGCCGCGTGTGGGCCAGGAGCTCCACCTCCACATCACTGGGCCGTAGCTGCCACAGCAGGCCTGGCCGAGAGGCGGGCGCAGTCAGCACCCGCCTCTGCAGGGCGAGCTGCACCCTTTCTCCCAGCCAGCAGGGAGGTGCGAGACGGGGGCAGCCCAGGGAGGCTGCGCAGGACATGGCCTGGCGCGGCTGGTGAGGGCAGGCCCTTGGCCCTGGGCAGCTCAGAGAGACGATACCTAGGGCTCCCATTTGTGAGGTGCCGAGCCCGCCACACAGTGATCTCACCGCACCCCTAGAGCAGCCCTGAGGAGCACGTGACTACCTAACGAGCGAAATCAGTGTGCCCAGCCGTCCCAGGCAGGCGGGAGGCCCCAGAGCGGGTGGACGGTGGGGCCAGGAATGGCGGAGACCGCTCCTTGGTTGGCCCAACAGGGCTGTGCTGTTCAGCAGTGGAGGCGGAGAGGCAGGAGGCCAGGGACAGTGTGGCTAGGACAGGCCTCAGCGTGCAAAGCTAGGCTGGCGGTGCATGCTGGGACGGCTCCTCAGCTCCCCGGGACAGGGTGCCAACCTCACCGGCTCCAGGTCCACTGATCGCACACTGGAACCTGATGCTGGCCAAGGCCGGAGTGTTTACACCACGGCAGCCGGCCGACGCCGCAGCCCAGGGAGCCAGGTTGCCAGCACACTGGGGACACGCACACTGCAGGTGCTCAATATCCGCTCCCACTGGTCAGGGCTGCACCGCGAGGCTGTGCCCATGCATTACCTGCTCCAACCAAGGCTCCCCAGCCCTCGTGGTCGTCTGGGGAAGGGACCTCTGCTCCCTGAACGGGTGGCTGCCTGCCGGGCCCCAGCTTCATCCCCTGTGGCCTCGTGGGCAGCAGCTCTCCCCTCCCCTCCCCTCCCTTCCCCTCCAGAGCTCTTCAGAGATCTGGGAGCAGGTGCTTCCCCTCATCCGCCCACATTCAGACTGACTGCAGATCTCTCCAGCCGCTGGGGCTCTCCCAACAGAGAGGCCCTGGCCGGGCCCGGTCCCTCCCCACTCCACCAGCCGCCTACCTGCCGTGTGCCAGGTGGTCCCAGAGGTCAGCCGCTCCCGCTCCAGCAGCACAGCCCCGCTCACGCCCAGCTTGGCCAGGTGGTACAGGGTCTGGCAGCCCAAGCTGCCCCCACCGATGACCACCACGTTGGCTGTGCTGGGCAGGGGCTGGCTGGGCCCTCGGGCCGTGGCTGAGGGGCCCTGTGCCTCCTCCTTCAGGGTCCGCTGATAGGGCACATTCTTCTCAGCCGTGGGACCCGCTGCGCTGGCCACGCTGGCCAGGCCCTGGGCAGGTCTCCTTCCGGGGCGGGTGGCGGCCGCACGGAGGGCTCGGCTCAGTGAGGCCATGGGGCCTCTGGGCTTTGGTACGGCAGGGGATAGTCGGGCTGGACGGGTGCAGAGAGGACACGGGATGGGCTAAGTGCGTGCCCAGCTCCCAGATTGGCTGTGCCTTCCCAGGGCCTCGCCTGCTGCCGCCCTGCAACACCCGCTCATTCGCTCATTCATCCGTCTATCCGTTCATTTATTCAGTGCGAAGGCGTCAGGGGCCTGATGCAGCTCTGGCCGGGGACTGGGGAGGGGATGGAGGAGCCACCAGGAGGCAGAGGAGCTGGGCTGACAGCTGGCAGGCGTCCACAACAGGACCTGGGAAAGTGGGGTTACCCAGCGAGAGAGGGAGAGCAGGGAGGGGACCCGAGGGCAGAGACCAAAGAGCCCAGGGGCGCCCAGAGAACACGACGGGGCAGAGCTGGAGCCCTCGTCCAGGAGGGTCCCGTCGACATTCCTGTTGCAGGGAGGCCTAGCCTTGGTCCAGCTGGACAGAGCCCCAGAGCCACAGAGCGGAGGGGAGACGAGGCAGGAGCCCCCAGGGGAAGGCAGGGGCTGAGGGAAGGACGGGGTTGCCACAGACAGAGGACAGCCAGGCGCAGGGGTGCGGTGTGGGCGGCACACCCAGGGAGACCCTGCTCAGCCCAGGCAGGGTGACTGCTCTTCAGTGGCCCCAAAGCCCTTTGGCTCCCGGGGCAGACGCCGCTGAAGGCTTGGCCCTGGAGGGGGCCAGGAGCTGTCACCTTTCCTTCTGTGCCCCCCCAAGCTAGCCTTTAGCAATCATCCTGAATCCCTCCTCCTCCAGGAATCCCCTCAGATCTCCCCAGCCAGAAAAAACTAATAGTAAGAATGCAACAGGCAGCCCAGTTTTGTTTTGCGTTTGTGTTTGTGGGGGTGGGTGGGTCCTGAGATTGAACCCAGGGCATTCTACCTCCAAGCTACACCCCAGCCCTATATCTTATTCTTTTATTTTTTGAAACAGGGTCTCACTGAGTTGCAAAGGGCCTCACTAAGTAGCTGAGGCTGGCCTTGAACCTGCGGTCCTCCTGTCTCAGCCTCCCAAGTACTGGGATTACAAGTGTGTGCTACCATGCCCGGCTAGGGAGCCCACCTTCTAAGGAGAGAAGGTGCTGAGGGGTGTCTCCCCGGGAAGGTCCTGCTTTGCCCGACAGAGTGGACATTTCAAAGGGGCTCCACACCCGTCCCTGGGGGCTGAGGAATAGAAGGACTCTGGCTGCGGAGTCCTTGGGTGCTCAGATGAACCGAGCTGCCCACATGAGCACTGATGGCCGATATCAGTTAGCTAATGAACTAAAACAGAAACTTCCCTGTTCACGGGACCTTGTGCTGGGCATCTCCCACCTAGTACTTCGAGGGTTCCGGTCTCTGCAGGGCAGGAGACAAAATGGGTAGAGCTCCCTAAGGCAGCCAAGGTCACAGGACCACTGGGTGAGGCCCTCCCCACCGTCCCCCAGCCCACCAGCCTCAGGGCCCCCCGCTGCTCCCACACCCAGTGGGTGCCGCAGAGCCTCGCTGGGCACGCACTCCTGTCCTAGACATGGATGGCTAGCTGCCAGGCTTGAGCCCCCGTGACCCTCCCAGGGGCATGGGCCTTGGGGGCTGCTGGAGAGCGTGGCCCTCGGTCTCACACAGTCTCTTCCATTCACCCTCACCCACAGTGTGGCAGCCTGCTGCGGTGGCCCTGGGCAGAGCGTCCCCTCTGCCTGTACATACCTTCTGTCGTCCAGGAGCCCCAAGAGTGCCCTGTGAGGAAACTTGGTCCCCCAGGGCTCTCGGGCCACTGTCCCCACCCTGTGGCACGGCCCGCCCAGGGCACCTGTAGGAGGCGTCTCCTTCCTCCCTCCCTTGGGCCGTGCCCCGCGCCAAGCCTGCCTGCTGGCAGGGGAAGCTACCACGTGCCTGGGCCCATGCCTGCCCAGCCAGTTGGCTGTCCCCACAGCGGGCTGGGGGCTGGGCAGCTGCGCCCCTGCCCACCTCCTCTCACTTAACATTAACCTAGCTCCGCCCCGCAGCCTCCTCCCCCGGGCTGGGGGTCAGCGGGTGTGGCGGCGGAGGCTTGGTCACAGCACTGGGGCGTTGAGGGAGCACGGAGGCGCCCTCCTCCCAGGCTGGAGCCAGGGAAACTTGGCACAGCCCGGGAGGCCCCAGCCCCCACACGGTGCCTCTGGGGTCCTGCCCACCCACCGCGCCTTCCCTGTAGCCAGAGGCAGGGGAGATGTCAGCCCTGCCCCTCCCAGGGTGGACCTCTGAGAGCTCCCGAACTGGACAGGCCCTCACCTCCTTCCTTCCTTCCCAAGCAGCGGTCGGATCTGGCAGGAACCGCCCCCTCCCTCCTGCCAGCCCGGGGCCCCGCCCACAGCCCAGGCGGGGAGACCCACCCACCCCTTGGCCCGCCCAGTGGGCAGCAGCCCAGTGGGCCGCTCTGCTGGAGGCCCAGCCGGCTGTGAACCCCGAGCCCTCACCGTGGCTGGCCCTCCCTTCCTCTTCTCTAACCTAGCCTTGGGGTGGCTGCGGTGAACCCGGGCACCCCTGCCCACCCATTCCCGCCCGGGAGCTCGGCACAGGGAGCAACTGTGGCAGCCCCTCCACGGTGTAAGGCCCCAGGGGAGGTCCTGCAGTGCCCTGTGGCCAGCCCCAGCTTGCCCCAGGGAGGCAGGTGGGGGAGTCTGCCAGCAGAGGTCCCGGATCCCTCCCTTCCTGAGCCTCGGCCTGCCCTCCGGGGCAGGGACTTTGCACCAGGACTGCCGCCTGCCTTTCATTGCTGGAAACAACAGAGCCCAGAGAGGGCGCCAGCCTCCCCAGCTGCACAGCGGGCTAGTGAGGGGCCAGGCCGCCAGGCTGGGTCTAGATCCAGCATGTGTCCTGTCCATGTGCGAATTGGTGCCAAACGAATAAACACAGGTATCCCCAAAAGGGCAAAGAAGCTGCGCAGGTGCTGGGGTAGGAAGGGGCCTGCTCCCGCGCTGGACAGCGGCCTGAGGCTGCCGGACCAAGCACAAGTAACTGCGGTCCTGTCTGCACCGAGGCTGTCCGGCTCTGTCGGGCTGCCAGCATGTCTGTCCTCTGCATCTACTGAGCACCTACTGTACACGGAGCACTGTGCACCGAGCACTGCTGGGAGGCCCAGTTGCTGCCCTCCTGAGCTCGGGGCCCAGGAAGCAGACAGGCGGCAGATGGAGGAACTCCCAAGCAGGCTGTTGTTTCTTCTGGTGGTGAGCCAGAGGGCATCCTGGAGGAGGCAGCCTGGGCTCTGAGGCTTCGAGGGCAGAGAGACCATCATTGGTCGCCTGGCCCTGCCATTCAAGGCTCCATGGGGTGGGTGGCCCCTCCCCTGGTGGATCACCTGGCCCAGCAGCTTGAGGGTTAAGGCATTATCCCTGGACCCGATGATGGGTGAGCTAGAGACCAGGCAGGAGCAGGGCCCGAGGCCCCCAGAGTCCTGAGTGTGGAGCTACGTGTGTACCTGCGGTTCCTGCAGCCAGGCCAGGGCCAGGCAGCCCAGACTGTCCCACAACCGTCACAAAGCCGTCACGAGCTAAGGGCACAGCACAGTCACCAGACTTTGGACAAGGGGCGGTGGCTGGCGGGCCGGGCCTGGCTGTGGGTCAGCAGTGTAGGATCTGCCATGGACCCGGCCATTTAGCACCCTGCTAAGGCCAGGGAGAATGTGGAAAGGCCTTTCTTCCCTGGATTCTGGGCTGGGGGACAGAGTAGGAGGGGGCCAGGCTCTGGCCAGGGACACGGGACTCTGCCACCCACCTGTACAATCTAGGGCGGTTCTTATCACACACACACACACACACACACACACACACACACACACACACACACACAACCGTTTGCGGAGACTCAGTTTCTCCATCTGAGAAGCAGGGCTGCGGCCATGGTAGCTTCACGAATCCCCCTGAGTTGTGTTACTTTCACAAACAGAAGTCATACGCCGGGCGCGGTGGGCACGCTTGTAATCCCAAATCCCAGCATTCGGGAGGCTGAGACCGGAGAAAATTGCAGTTCGCAGACAGCCTCAGCTACTTAGTGAGGCCCTCAGCAACTTAGTGAGACCCCGTTTCAAAAAGAGACTAAAAAATAGGGCAGGGGGTGTAGCTCAGAGGTCGAATGCCCCTGGGTTCCATCCCCAGACCCGCAAAAACACCAGCCGCGCACGCTGGTTTAGGAGACCCTGTTTCCAAATGAAAATGTAAAAATAGGTCTGGGAGTGTAGCCCGGAGGTAGAAGGGCTTCCAGGAACCCCAGTACCAGAAAGAAAGAAAGAAAGAAAGAAAGAAAGAAAGAAAGAAAGAAAGAAAGAAAGAAAGAAAGAAAGAAAGAAAGAAAGAAAGTCATTGTTGATTCTGCTCTCAGGGGCCCATGACCCTCCCCAGACCAATCCAAGAAAGGACTGTGGTGGACTCGCCGCTCTGCCCTCTTGGCCCAGAGACTCTCCCTCTAGCCCGCCTGGCCTTCTCCATAGGCCCCACCTGCTGGCCAGCCCCTCAGGGCAGAAGCGGGCGTCCACTGGCTGCCCTGGGTCTGGGAGAGGTCCAGGGCCGGGGGTGCTCTGGGAGAAGACGGCTTCTCTACCGAGCTCTGCAGTGGACTTAAACCACAACCACAGAGCCATGACCAGGAGAGGAGGGGACACCCCAGCCTGGGCGCCTGGTCCTCATCCCTGCCGAGCGGGTGGCTGTCTGTGCGCTAGGCTGTGTGTGTCCTCGCAGATGAGATGGACACAGCCGCTGCTACCGTGTAGATGAGGGAACTGCAGCAGAACATGGCCACGGAGCTCAGACCACAGAACTTTCCAGAACATTCTTTTTTTGTGTGTGTGTGGTACTGTGGATGGAACCCAGGGGCAGTCTACCGCCGAGCTACACCCCCAGCCCTATTTTTTTTTTTTTTTGGTCTTTATTTTGAAACAGAATCTCACTGAGTTGCAAAGGGCTTCACTAAATAGCTGAGGCTGTCACGATCCTCCTGTCTCGGCCTCTCAAATGCTGGGATTACAAGCATGTGCTGCTATGCCTGTCTTTCCAGAACATTCTTAAGGGCTGGATTCATCCTGTCAAGATTTCATTTTGCCATTGAGAACATGCGAAAACAACCTCTCTTATCAAGCATCACCAGTATCATCAACTTCACCAGTGTGGCATGCTTACCTTCCCCCAGAAGGCACATCATTCCAGGGAAGTCCAGATCCTTCCAGATTCTTCCAGAGAAGCCCCCCTCCCCCACGCCGGCCGCCAGGGCCCAGGCTTTCCCAGGAAGGAGCCGCCAAAGTCTCCCCAGCCGGGCACGGCGAGTGTGAGCAGCTGGGCACAGGCCCCAGGTGGAGAGGGCCGTCTCCCCGCGCACCCACATCACGGTCAGCTTCTGTGATTGGCGAGGTAAACACACAGCAGGTAGCCGGGCGCTCCATAGAGCAGAGCAGAACCCTGCAGATGCCAAGCTTGCTTCAAGATGCCCTCTCAGGCGCTGCACCCACGGGTGCTCAGACACTGCCCCGAGGGAGACAGAACACAGGGCGTTGGAGGAACTGCCTGCGTGGTGGGCAGCTCAAGGCTGCCTGGGGCCTCCTCGGGGCGTTTGAAGGTGAGGATGGAGCTGCGGTGGCCCAGCCAGGTTCCAGGACCCACGGGCGCCAGCCAGGCCCTGGGCCGGTCAGCCGAACCCCAGGGCTCTGGCGCTGGCCGCGTGGGGAGGGGACACCCAGGCAGGATCTGTGTTCTGCGTTGCGTCTTCCTATACTCAGCAGATTTCTACAGACACTCAGATCCCCAGGGCTCAACTGGAAAGGGCGGTGGCCGCTCTGGCCCCACCCGCACTGGAGCACACTTGGTCCAGGTGGCCGCAGTCCTCACCGCTCACCACCTGCCTCGGCTTGGCTGTCCCATCCTGCTCCCGGGCTCCCGTCCCTCCAGGCACCCCTAGTGTGGCCTAGCAGCCAGAAAACTGGGTCTTACAAGGAGCAGAGGGCTCCAGGGTTGAAGGGCCCTCCCCGGGGCCGGGTGGGGTGGGGGTCACCCCCAGGAGGTCAGCCCTGCAGGAAGCTGAGCAGACTGGAAACACTGCCCCTGGTGGCCATGTGTGAGTACTGCACCTGAGGGAAGTACCTAGACAAGTACCAGTTCAATATCCAGAACCAAAAAGAAAAAAGAAATGCTCTTGGCCTTGAAGCATCTGGTGCCCATTCCCCTCTGGCCACGGAACTCGATTGCTTTGACCCTGGCGGGTGGATCTTCCTCCACACCGCTGCTGTAGATGCTTCTGAGACACCACGGCTCAGCCGTGTCCAGCACACCCAAATTCTAGAGTGGGGCACGCGCCGTGTCCTCATAATTGCTAGTGAGGACTTCTACAAAGGTGGGGAGCGGAGCATGAGGCCGGAACGCTGCCCGCACTCCCCGGCGAGCTGCTGTCCCCCACCCCAACCCGGGACCACGCCAATTTGTGCCTTTTCTGCTGAAATAAGCGGAACTCTTCAAAGAGGTAAAGAAAGGCAAATGTGTGTGCACGTGTGCGCGTGCGTGCGTGTGTGAGAAAAGAATCCAGCCACAAAGCGATGCCCGAGAGTTTCCCTGTTCTCAGAAATGTCGGCCAGTAAGCCACCGGGTTAGGTGAAGAGGGGACCCCTTCTCTCCCCAAGTGATTGAAATCGGTGAGGCTGAGGTGTACGCTGCCCCCGTGAGCGAACGGAGAGCATCCACCGTGCACAGTTTGGGGATTAGAAGTAGAGATGGGCCAGGAAGAGTCTTAGCCCGTTTTCCCCGCATCTTTCTGTGAGTTAAAGATACGGATTCCCTAGACCCACCTGGAGGGGAACGGCCACCCCCGGTCCAGGCTTGCCTTCCCGCGGGGCTGCGGGAAACGTATGTGGGGGGCTGTGGTCACACCCGGCCGCACATGGTCACAACAGCGCGGGTGACGAGGTGGGATAATTATCCAGAGGGCACTGGGAGAAGAAAGCTCCTGTGTGCGTGTGTGGCTTTTATTTTTCTAGTGAGAGTAAAGGCTCTTAAATCATTAAGAGAATTAAATATATCAAGTTGTGATCACAAGAAGAGAGAGGGCTTGGTAGTGACCGGCCCTCCTGCAGCAGATACCCGCCCCAGCGAGCCAGACCCCCAGAAAACGTGCAGCTCCAAAAGCTTGTAATTTGCCCACGTTTAATGTGTTAGTAATTTTCTATTTGAAAAAATACATGTTAAGTGGATAATTTGGAAATGCTCAGTGGAGACTCACACTTTTTGGGGGGTGGGGGTACTGGGGATTGAACCAAGGGCATTCTACCTTCAAGCTACACCCTCAGCCCCTTTTTTAATTTTTTAACAGGGTCTAAGTTGTTGAGGCTGGCCTCGAGCTTGCAATCCTCCTGTCTCAGCCTCCCAAGGAGACTAACACTTATACTCGGACATGTTTGTTGGAACCTGAATGAGTGCATGGCAGAAAGGAAACCGGGCCTCCAGGCCCCTCACACGCAGCACGAGCTACCCAGGTTACCACGATGCTGCCCAGCTCTGTTGCAGAAGTAGTCTATGAGTTTTGATACAAAGGGTTTCTTGGAGGGAGGTAATGGGGATTGAACCCAGAGGCATTCTACCTCTCAACTACATCCCCAGCTCTTAAAAAAAATTTTTTTAAACAGTCTTGCTAGATTGCTGAGAATCTAAATTGTCAAGGCTGTCCTTGAACCTGCAATCCTCCTGTGTCAGCATCCCAAGTACTGGTATTATACATGTGTGCTACCACACCTGGCTGATAGGAAGAATTTTTATCATTTAAATATATTTAAAATTAAAAATAAATGTGAATTATTTTATCATTTCATCCTATCTTTCTGGATTAATATTTGGAAATGTTTCTCAATTTGCAAACATACAGATATTTCCCGTGTAATTTTGCCACTAATTTCTAACACACTCAACAGTGGTAAGAGAAACTGGTTTATATAATTTGAGTAACTATGAATTCACTGACACCTGCTTTCTGGCCCAGCAGCGGGTGTTTAGATAAGTCTGTGAGCCGGGCGTGGGCGCACGCTTGTCATCCCAGTACTTGGAAGGCTGAGACAGGAGGATCAAGGTTCACATCCAGCCTCAGCTATTAGTGAGGCCCTGTGCAACTTAGTGAGAGCCTGCTTCCAAATAAAGAATAAAAAATAGGGCTGGGAGTGTATCTCGGAGATACAATGGCCCGGGTTCCATCCCCAGCTCTGCCAAAAAAAAAAAAAAAAAAAAAAGAAAAAGAAAAAGAAAAAAAGAAAAGGGGAGTAGAGGACAGAGTGCTCACCTGGACGGTCCTTCCTCTTAGCACCCTCATTCGTATCCTCTCTGAATTTTTTTACATCTTCATTGACACATAATTGACAACTAAAAACTGAATGTATTTACAGTGCACACGATAACATTTTTCTTTCCCGGTACTGGGGATGGAACCCAGGGGCATTCTACCTATGCGCTATACTCCCAGCCCTATTTTTTATTCTTTTTTTTCCCCCCTTTCAGTACCGGAGATGGAGCCCAGGGGCATTCTACTTCCGAGCTACACCCCCAGCCCTATTTTTTATTCTTTATTTTGAAACCAGGTCTCACGGAGTTGCAAAGGGCCCGAGTACCCGAGGCTGTCCGCGAACCGCGATCCTCCTGTCTCAGCCTCCCGAATGCTGGGATTACAAGCGTGAGCCACCACGCCCAGCACTATTTTTTATTTTGAAACCGGGTCTCACTGAGTCACAAAGGGCCTAAGTAGCTGAAGCTGGGCACGAACCGTGGGCCTCCCAACGTGCGCCACCGCGCTCAGCCAAGTTTCACCTTTGATAAGGACCTGGGGCCTGCTGGAGTGGGGTCCCCCCTGAGGACCTCACCTTAGCCTGATCGCATCTGCAAAGAACCTATTTCCAAATAAGGTCACGGTTATAGGGTATTGAGGGCTAAATATCTCCTGGGTAATGTACAATTCAATCCACAACATGCATTCTCACGAAAACTTTTATTTTTGCTTCCCATCCGTGGTCAGAGTGCAAGAGAGAGGACTCGCCTTGCTGTCCCGAGGTGGGGCAGTTCAGGTGGCAGTAGCGGGGGGCACTGTTAATCATCCTCCGTTGGAGAGTGAGGCCCTTCAGGCTCCCAGCTTCCTAGCCCCGGCGCCTGGGCTTTGCTGTGGCGGCCTGCCCTCGGCCCTCCCAGGTGAGCAGATGCCGGGCAGGCCGGCCTATGTCCCTGGGTTCTACTCTTTGCTTTTTGCTTCTGTGTGTCGCGTCTTTGCTTCTAATTCGCTGGTGGAATTAGAAATCTAATTGTTTCTGTTGCTTTTGTTAGGAAGGCTGGCCAGGGATATAACCTACGGTTCCAGGCAGAACAGCACCAAAGTCGTCCACGTTCTAGCCCCGTCACCTTTCTTGCCAAAGGGACTCGGCGTGTGGGATCAGAGTTGGGGACCTGGGTGCGGGGTTTATCCCTTATCTGGGTGGGACCAATCCTTAAAACTGCATGCCACTCGGCCACAGGGCCGTGACGCAGGGTCACAGGCAGCTTCGAGGAGCTGATACGGGCGAGGAAGCGGACTTTCCCTAGCGCCTCCGAGGAGCCCAGCTGTGCCGCGCCTCAGTTTCTACCAGTGGGACGGGGCGCCACCCCCGGAACCACGGGCGGCACATTTGCGCTGGCCCAAGCCCTGAGTTTGTGGTCACTCGCTAGAGCAGCAGTATTAAGTGAATACGCACACAGACGGCCAGAAACTAGCCAGGCCTCGTTGGGGACAGTCGCTGGGGGTGATCTGTACGTCATGGTGCACCTGCCCTTCCCGCCTCTCGTCGCCCCCGACTTGGGGTCACGACAGAATCTGGCCCGTTTCTCTGTGTGCTCCAAGTATCCTTACACCTCTGCTTCCTGACGCCAGCAAGTGTATTTCTGGACCTTCACCTAGAACACGCCTGCCCTCCCTCCCTCCCACCTGTCTCCCATCCTGCCCACTGTCTTTTCTTTGTGTTTGTGGCACCAGAGATGGAACCCAGGAGCACAACCACTGAGCTACGCCTCCTCCAGCATGGTTTTTTTTGTTTTTTGCGGGTCAGGAGATGGAACCCAGGCATTCTACCTCTGAGCTACACCCCCAGCATTATTTTTTATTCTTTCTTTTGAAACCGGGTCTCACTGAGTTGCAAAGGGCCTCACTAAGTAGCTGAGGCTGGCCTTGAGCCGCGATCCTCGGTCTCAGCCTCCCGAATGCCGGGATTACACACGTGCGCCACCATGCCCGGCTTCCAGCTCTTTTTAATTTTTGTTTTGAAAAACGTCTTTAAGATCTCACTGACTTGCCGAGGCTGGCTGAGAACCTATGATCCTACTGTCTCAGTCTCCCAAAAATTGGGATTCCAGGCATGCGCCACCACGGCTGGCTCTCGTCTCTTGTCCTGAGCTCCACGTACTGGACCAGGTCTTCTGCCCTGGCCCAAGGCTTCCTGAGACTGGTCTCTATAGAAAACACACGGGTGTGTGTGTACAGTGTGTGTGTGTGTTGGTGGTACCCAGGGGCTGCCTACCTCCAGGCTACACTCCCAGACCTATTTTGCATTTTTTTATTTGGAAACAGGGTCTCATTAAGTCGCTAAGAGCCTTACTAAGTAGCTGAGACCGGCTTTGAACCTGTGTGATCCTGATTCAGCCTCACAAGTACTGGGATTACAAGCATGCACCACCACTCCCAGCTCTATTTTTATTCTTTATTTTGAAACAGGGTTTCACTAAATTGCGGAGGGCCTCACTAAGTAGCGGGGACTGACTACAAACCTGCATCCTCTTGTCTCAGCCTCCTAAGTCCTGGGATTGCAAGCATGTGCCACCACGCCCAGCTAGAGATCCATGTCCAGCCCTCACCCCCACTTCTGCTGTGACTCCCCATTCCCTGGGTTCCGTTGCCCAGTCGTCCTATAGGAGGAGCTCACAGATCAACTGAGTGAGGACTCAGGGTGACGTACCTGCTGCCTTACACCTGTCCCCCTGAAGTGCTTTCTGTAAGGAGGGCGCCTGGGCCCCTGATGGCGGGGTGGGGTGGGGACGACCACCATCTGGACTTCCCTGCCACAAGCGGAGGCAGAGGCCAAGTCTAATTACTTAGGCTTTCTCTGTCGCTCGCCACAGAACCCACTCTAAGGGCGAGAGTACTACTTTTTTTTTTAATCTCTGACACATATATGAAGCAGCAGGGAGGTGAGGTGGCGGGGCTGGGAACTGAGTCTCATCCATAGGGTAAAACAGCGGTGCCCCCCGAGGCTGCCTGGTGGGTTCCGCAGGACGCTGTGCAGTGGGCCCGGCTGGCAGCTCAGGCCTCCTCTGCCAGCACTCGGGCAGAGCCTATATCTTAGACGGAGGTAGCTGGCTGTGCCCTCCTCCCCCAGGCACAAGAGGCCAACCACTCCTGCAGAAAAGAGTTGAGGTTTATTTGCAGTAAAAATTGTGGTCAAAAAAAAAAAAAATGGCAAATGTACAGTGTGTTCCACCGGGGTCCCCGTCCCTGGCTCGACGCTTCAGGCTCCAACACGTTCAGAGCCAACCCCAGGCCTCCGTCCTCAGCTCCACACCCCAGCCCTCCAGCCGCCCGCTCACAGTGCAAAGACCAGACCAAACCAAACACGAATTTCAACACAGAAAACAAAATGTTCACAAAACCAGTGTTCCGAAGTATCTTTTTTCTCAGTGTCCTTCACTATCTAGACGTGTTTTGCAACAAACTAAAATATACACCATTCTCTTGCTATTATAAAATCTTTTCCTTATTATTCACAGATATATAACAGGAGATCTGGATGAAATAATTACAAACTCTTTTTTTTCCCTTAAGAAAAAAAATGAACAGGCCAAACAAAACAAAACATAACAAAACAAAACAAAAACACCCAAGACAAAACAAAACGACAAGGTCTGGACGACAGTGGACACAGAAGGGGCCCGGCCGGTCTCCTCCCCACCACTGGGGCTCGCCCCGCAAAGTGCTCAGTGTGTCCTGACACACGAGGCCATCCCGCGCCCCGCTTTCATGTCTCAAGCCTCTGCAGAGCGTCTCCCCCTCTTCCTGACCCCACCCCAGGATGCCGGGTGTGTGCACCAAGCCTGTAGCCACGAGGCTGGCTTCAGAAGAGAACCCCCAGACCCAGCGTGGGCATGCCTCCGCCCTCAGCTGGGAGATGTCCCACAGCAGCCTTGGCAGGCGCCCCCGCCTGGCCGAGGAGGGAGAGGGGGGCAGGAGGCCCAGGCCGTGCCCGAAGGAGCCAGGAGGGAGACGGTGTTTTCAGGTCTTACGCAACGTCAAGGCAGAGGATACGAGGTCAGGCCCAGGAGCCAGACATCAAAGGCCAGGAGACATCAGGAGGGGAGGCGAAAGGGGCGAAGCCTCCCCCAAGAGCACTTTTTTGGGGCTGGCAACAGGCCCAGTTCGTGGACTACAGGAGCCCTGGGTGGGAATCCTGACAAATGCTAGAACCAACATCCCATGCAAAGGCTGGTAGGCCCCAGGATGACCGTGCAAGACACAGAAGGCATGACGGACTCCTTCTGGAGAGGAAGGCGGGCAGCGGGGACCTGGTAGGGGAAGTCCTGGTCTCTCCCCCTCCTTCGGGGCTTATGGAAGAAAGGCGTGTCCGCCTAGCAGCAGGGCAGGGCAGGGTGGACGCATTCCCAGGATCTAGGGAAGCGCCTTCGGTGACCAAAAGGGCAGTACCATTAACTAGGGAGAGGGGTTGGTGACGCTGCCCTTCCCCGGCCCCTCCAGAGAGAGGGGCCTGCCCGGTGGGGCCTCTGCATGCCCCTGGTGTGGAGGGAAGCTGGGGAAAGGCCCAGGAGCCAGCGTGACTCTTGGGCACACTGTGGGCTCTCTCCCTCCAGACCCCAGCACAACCGAAGCCCCCTGACAGCAGCAGAGGGGTGGGCAGGCTGAGCCCAGGGTCCTTTGCTGTCACCACCCTCCCCAGGACGCCATCTGAGGTTGGATCCTAGGCTCCCCAAAGTATCAAAACCAGGGGAAGCAGGACGCACCTGGTCTCGCCGCCGCCCCTCCTCGCTCTCCGGCCGGGCTGCCCAGCTTCCCTCTATGTACAAGCAGCACACCCAGGGGCAGCGGGACGGGCATGTGTGGGGTTCTGAACACCCTCCCCATCCCTGCAGGGCCACTGGCCACTGGAAGGCTGGCATCCATTTCCCACAGGAGCCACGGAAGAGCTGGAGGTGGGCTGCAGAGCTGGAAGACGCTCCCTGAAAATCCACAGGTCCTGCCTTCTCGAGGTCACTGGACGCCTTCCTCTTCTACGTACGTCGAAGGAAACCAGCCAATCTGAAAAAAGATAGTGGATGGTGTGTGTTGGGGGGGGGGGCAACAGGCTGAGGGAGACCTCTCAGCCAGGACCATGTCGAGGATCGATGGAGCTAACAGCCCAGAAACACACCAGCTTTGACCGATGTGAGATGATCTGCCACTTGGAATTAGACCCTTTTGAGGAAAATAACAGCTCTGATCTCGAGGCGCACGGTCCCTCAGTCTCAGCAGGGCATTGATTCCAGGACTCTCGGGTATCAACGCCGGCAGATGCTCAAGTCTCTTGTATAACTGTGCAGTATGTGCCCGTGACCTCCCCACCCTCCTGTAGAGTAAATCATCTCTATGTTACTTACGGTACCTAATATAAGTGCTGTGTAAATAGCTGTCATGCTGTATTGCTTAAAATCAGTGATGACCGGGAAATAAGGCCTCTATGTGTTTCATACAGAGACAACTCAAGTATGCATTTGATCCACAGTTGGCTGAATTCATGCATACGGGACCCAGGGACAGAGGCTCAACTGTACTGTTACCCTGCAGACCGCTCATGAACTACAGAACCTTCACAACCAAGGAAGCTGGCAGATACCACCACAATTAAGTGAGCGGGGTTAATGCCACAAATAACCAGCGTCATGTACTCCTGGTAGGACACCACGGCTCTGAGGAAGAGAAGACAACTCCCTGTGGTGTCCCACTAGAATGTATGACCTCAGTCTAATAGTGAAAAAACATCAAACACACCGAAATTATGGGGTATTCTACAAAAATAGCTGGCCCAAAATTTTTTTTTAAATGCCAAAGTCATATAAGGCAGAGAGAGGCTAGAAATGTAGCAGTAAAAGTACTCGTTTAAGAGTCACTAAAGCAGAGTACATGCTGAGAAACCAAGGGCAGAGGAAGGGGATAAATAGAAAAAGTATTGGTTAATCAGAAAGTAGTCAAGAAAGGAGAAATGGACATGACAAATAGCAGTCAATGAGAGATTTACACCTGGACAGCCCAGTAATCACAGGTGGACTAGGCACACCTGTTAAAAGGCAAAGACTGTCAGATCAGATTAGCTTAAAAAAAATCCCAACTGCTTATAAGAGAACCACCTCAAATACAAGGAAATAGAAAAGTTAAAAAATAGCACAAGGCAGAAAAGCATGCCATGTGAAACACAGACTCAAAAGTGGCTGCTGTCACTCTAAAGGCAAAGTTGACTCTGCAAAGCTGTCGGACGAAAAAGGAGCATTTCATAATCAAAACAGCATTACATCGCCAGGTGTTAATCTAGGAACGCTGACATCAGTGGGTCTGAACTCTGTATGAAAACTGCCTGGTCCTGAGAGGCGAGAGCCTCTGTGTGCTGATTAATCACAGCCCCATTGCTTCCAAGGCCAATGAAACGGGACCACTTTGAACGCCAGTGGCCCCAGCCCTACAGGTCACTGCTTAGGACTTAGTGACCTGCATGCTGAACAGGCCAGTTGGATAGAGACTGGGTCAGGTTTGAGGGACCACAGGAGCAAATGCCACACTGGCAGAGGAAGACTGGCTCAGGCTACCCAGCAAGGCCGGGCACTTCCCAATGGTGGAACAGGGAGCTCTTGTACTCTGTTGGACAGGTACTCAGAGACCTGGGTCGCAGCCAGGGTATTCAGACAGGACTGGGATGGTAAAGGGGCCCTGGGAGCTGGTCATGGTGGCACATATGCCTGTAATTCCAGCACATGGGAGACTGAAACAAGATGACTATAGGTTTAAGACCAGCCTCAGCAATTTAGTCAGACTCTCAACCTAGCAAAACCTTGTTTTAAAACAAAAAATAAGAATGGCCTGGGGGTATTGCTTAGAGACAGAATGCCTCTGAATTCAATCCTCAGTACCACATACATACCAAAAGGTGGGGGGGGGACTTGGGGCTTTCAGGATCTTAGATTGGACAGGGAGGAGTGGTTACTGGGCACATGTGGGGAGGGGTGAAGGCGTGAGAGTAGGTAAGGGTTCAGCTTGGGCATAAACAGGGCCTTGGAAAACGGCAGGGGGAGCGCACCCTGGATACCACTGCCCAACTCTCGGTCTCGCATCTTGCTGGAGATAGAGCCGGCGACCAGCAAGTGATCTGAAGATGGTATATAAAACCTAACTCCTTACAGCAGCCACAAAGGTGGCCAGAGCAGGGCCTAACACAGGTGCTCAGCCCAAGGGGATGGATCCAGACCGACCCGTACAGCAGATTCCAACCTGACCTGGTAAACACCCAAAGCCTCAGCTTCCCATGACGCCAGCCTCCTGGGAAGCTGGGAGGAGATGGCAGCTGATGGCCAGGTGGCTGGCCCAGGTCCTGGGGTACAGCCTCACAGCTCCGCGCAGGGTGTGGGGCAGGCAGCTGCTCACCCGTCCGTTTGTCTCGCCCTTCCACCAGCCCTGGTCCCCGCCTATGCGGCTGTAGATCTTCACCACGTCGCCTTCCCGCAGGGAGAGTTCCCGCATGTCCCGCGCAGCAAAGTTGTACCTGGCCACGGCAGTGCCGATGACCCGGGGCGTGAACACTGTCGAAGGATGGGGCGGCATCAGAAGCGGCAGCAGGGCCCAGCCAAGCTGGGAAACCTGCGGGCCGAGCTGGGGCTCTCCCTGGTGCCTGTGGGGGAGGGATGTCCAGTAGGAAGGCTCTAGGGGGACACGCGGCCTCCATTCTGGGCCCCTCGTGCCTGGGTAGGTTCCTGAGTCCTTGTACTTGAAGCGAGGTCAGGGCCGTCATCACCTGCACCAGATGACCATCGCTGGCAATGAACACACTTCTGGGGACCAGAGCAGGTGCCCAGGCCTTGACCACTATGGCGCCTGTGGTCAAGCTGCAGAACCCCAAACCAAACCAGAAACCTGCTCAACCAGCTCGGCCTGGGCCCGGGAGTCCTGAGGCACAGGGACAAGGATGTTGACGGGGTGCACACAGCCACTGGGGAGGAGCTTTGGCTCTGGCCGCGGGTAGCCCGGCAGTCAGGATCAACAGAGATCCTCCCTCCCGCACCGGGGTCCCACAGCGGCTAGAGACACCAGGCAGGCTGCCGGGTTTCCCGACACCAGAGGCAAAGCTCTTGCTAAGCCAGGAGGGACAGCAGGGAGGGCAGCCACGTGGGGGAGGAGGCCATGGGGGTGGCGAGGGCAGGGCCCGGCCTGACGTGTCCCTGAGCAGCGGCAACCCCGGCCCGTGGCCCCCTCCCCTACCCAGCCATGGACCCATCAGGCCGGGCCAGGGCCCTGGGCAGCAGCGGTACCTGACCAGAAGGGAGCAGAGGGGCCCTGAGGGGCGAAGCTGAGGCTCTGAGGACTGAGAAAAGAAAAGTTGTAGGAAGCACAGGAAGCTGCAAAGAGGGAGAGAGAGTGTAAGCCGGGCACAAGCGTGGGCACGCGCAGGGAGAGGCCGCTGAGGGAGAGCGCCTGGGAGGACATGGCCGGGCGCCGGGGCGCAGGGCGGCGGTGCTGGGAGGTAGGCCGGAACCCTCCCCTCGCGGGCCCCGCCGGTGCTCACTGACAGCCTGTCACCCCTCTCCTGGGCTTCTTTGCCCTGGGGACCCTGGAGGGCAAGGGGCGACTGGGGGGACAGAGGCTGAGCCAGCTTCCAGGTGCTAGGTGGGCCTCAATGGGCCACAGCCCGTTCTGGGCCTTGGCATCCCATCTGTAAACATGCAGCCTCTCATAGCCGGGCCCGGGGATCCCCAGAGGCCCTGAGGACAGGTGGGGCCTGCCCCGTGCTCTCCCATCAGGGGTCTCTGCCTGGACCTCTGCGCTGGCCTGCAGCCAAGGGAGCCAAAAAGACGCAGAGTGGGTATGGGGTCCCCGTCGGCCACACAGGCCGGCATTGGTGACAAGATGGGGCAGCCTGGCCATACTCCTGGCCGAGGTGCGTGAGGGCGGCCGGGCGGGCGGGTGGTGAGGACCTGGGCCCTGGAGTCGGGGCGTTACCTGGGGAGCGGCTGGAGGCCCTGGAGGCAGTGCGCTCCCAAGACTTATAGGGGTACTTGAGCGTGGTGTCCAGCTGCTTGAAGCTCTCCTTGAGGGAGTGGCACTGGTAGTACTCCACCAGCTCCTGCAGGGTGCACACACTTATTGGTGGGCTGCCGCCGCCAGGCAGCCCTCTGTGGTGACCCTGCCGCCCCAGGTACACACGGGGGAGACTTGTCTCCCTGTTCCCCCATATCACCCCGTTCCTCCTTGCCAGTCTAGCCCACAGTGGGCCGGGTACTGTCTCAAAGACCCCTGACCCAGCAAGCATGCTTCTAAATATCTCCAAAGAAGCCGGGCGTGGTGGCGCACACTTGCAATCCTACTATTTGGGAGGCTGAGACAGGAGGATCACGGTTCATGGACAGCCTCAGCTACTTAGTGAGGCCCTTGCAACTCAGTGAGACCTTGTTTCAAAATAAAGAATAACAAATAGGATTGGGAGTGTATTCCCAAAGAAATAATCTTTTTTTTTTGCAGGTCTGGGGATAGAACCCAGGGGCATTTGACCTCTGAGCCACACCCCCTGCCCTATTTTTTATTCTTTATTTTGAAACCGGGTCTCACTGAGTTGCAGAGGGCTTCACTAAGTAGCTGAGGCTGCCCGCGAACCGCGATCCTCCTGTCTCAGCCCCCAAGTACTGGGATTCCAGGTGTGTGTCGCCACACTCGGCTGGCCCTGTGGAGGTGGGCTGGGCCAGGGGGGGCTGCCCGAAGCCTTACACCCCAGGATGCAAAGTTGCACCGGGCCTCTGGCTCTGCTCTCGCCTCGGCACCCACTAGGGTCAACCCACCCTACGAAGGCTTTGAGGTCTGAAGTCCCAAGTGTCCCTGGGCGCCTCTCAAGCCAATCGCCAGGGAGAAGTGGGGGCAAAGGGCGGGGCCTCGGGAGCATGTACCAGGAGGCTCTCGAACTTCTTGGCTTCCGTGATGTGGATCCAGCTGTCTTTCTCCACCACCTTGATGTGCTTTACCTCGTCATTGAACCTGGACAAAGGCAGGGTCCAGTGGTGGCTGCGTGAGGTCCTGAGGCTCTGTCCTTCCTCGGCCATTTGGCCCACTCCAGCCTTGGCCTGTCTCGGGGGCTGTCTGAAGCCCACACTCTAGGGCACCCCCAGAGCCGCCTTCTCTGCTCCTCCCTCTTCTCCAGCCCTGCACCCCCTCCTGTCTTGGGTTCGCCTCCTGTCGTTTGCTCTGAGCACTGGGCACCTCTGCCTCTTCCCCTGGGAGCAGCGGGGCCCGGCTGACATTGGCACTTGACATCTCCAGACTGTGGCCCACACGCCCTGCAGCTGGCCCACCCTGCTAGCCTCAGGCCTCAGTTCAAGCCTGACCTACCTGGAGAGTGTCCCCAGGCCTCTAACTGAAACATCACCTGGCCCAAGCAGCTGATACCACAGCCGGGGCATCACAAGCATGTAGCTTCAGCCAATACCCCTGAAGACCAGGAGACAGGCAGACCGTGTCTCCCTGTGCACATCTCTACCCAATCTGCAATCTGACACAAAAAAAAGAATCTTGAACCATGGTTGACATCCCAGGAATGCAAGGGTGGTGCGTCACCTGGAGACCAGTGAATGCAAAACACAGCTGATAAACAAGCCAGCTAGCCACTTCCTCCTCCATGAGTCCTCTGCACAGACCCCCCTCAGGTCTTTCTGGACTCAGCGTGGGCTGTGTGTGCACTCCCACCCCATGGGCCTGGCCCGTCGGACCCCCCACTCAGACACCCTGCAGCCCAGGCACACACAGGTGGCCCTGGAATTCCTATCAGAGGATGACATTTCTGCCATTCCACTGCCCAGGGCTGGCTCCACCTGGGCCCCGATCTGCTGCTGGGCACACACTCTGTGCAAGGCCTGCCCAGAACAGGGTTGTACGCTTGAAGGTGTTTCTGCCGCCCATACAGGAATGGCGAGCTCTGGAGAGCAGGGCTTCTGCTGGCTTCTGCTTTCAGACCCAGTACACTGCTTTCAGACCCCAACCTTTGTGGGGCCTCTTGGAAAGATGATGGGCCCCAGTTATGTGTGCCCTGCCTCAAGTGATGGGAATCGAGATGCTACCATGCCCACCCCCGGGGCCCTCAGCACCTCAGCGGCTGTCTGGTACAGTGGGGCCCTGGGCCTGGGTGCTGGGGCATGGCCATCTGCACCCCTGCCCACTCACTGAAAAACACATGCTCAGCTTAGGCCACGTGCCCTGCTGCCGGGGACAGCCACGCTCAGGGCCACGCTGGGTGCAATGTAGAGGAAACACATGCCCAGAGAGAAGGGGAGCCGAGATCTGACCAAGTGGGGTGCTCGGGATCTGGGGGTGCTCCTATACCCTACAGAAAACCCTTTATCTACTGGCTTCTGTCACTTGCAGCCAGAGTGCCAGGCTGATCCCTGGCACCTGCCGGTGGCCTGGTCACAGGGCCAGGCCTGCCCGGCCCCCCACAAGCAGACCAGGGATGCTCTTCCTGGGCAAGGGCTACCTTGCCTGGGCTCTCACACCCACCGAGGTCACAGCAGAACAGACACCCCTAGTCACTGGCCCCTGGTCTAGCCTGGGACACTCGTGTCCTGCACCGAACAGAATAAAGTACCAGAGTGGGCCTCTAGAAGAGTGTGGTCAAGGTGTACACGAAGGACCTTACAGGGGGAGGGCACAGAACGAGAGGGTGGCTAGACCGAGGGCCATAACCAGAACCATGAGGCCACGAGTTCTCTGAGGGCCCTGGGCTGCCGCGAGGAAGCGTGTTGGCCCCCTCAACCCCCGAGACCCACCTGACGCTGCCAGCCTGTCTCTAAAAATGTGCAAACCAGCCCTCCTGGGTGGCCTGGCCGGGGCGACACTGTCATAGCGTGTGCCCTGTGGTGCAGGTGCTGTCCCTGCTCCCGGCGTACCCATGTAGACCCTACACCCAACGCATAGTCTCCGTCTGTCTCAAGGGTCCTCACTCGGGCAGTGGACAGCAGGTGCCCTGCCATCCTGCGAGGTGGCGGGCCGCGGAGCTGGGGCCGCCACTCACTTGATACTGATGGCAAAGCGCTCGGCCTCCGCGGGGCGCTCCCGGATGAGGTAGGTCCCGCTGGCGTGCGGCTTGAGCAGATTGTCTGTCTGCTGCCTCTCCAAGTTGCCAGCAAACCTAGGGTCAGGACAGAGAGCCAAGGCTGCGGCCCAGGGGCTCGCACTGTGCGCACGGGGCGCTGCAGCCCTTGTCTGAGCTTCGACCTCGGAGACGATGATGAGGAATCACGGCTCCATCTCCATGGGGCTGCGTGGCCGTGGGTGGCCCAGCACCAGGAGCCCGTGTGGACGGCAAGGTCAAATAATGAAGTCACGAGGAGGGACAGAGAGGAGGAGCGCCACAGCAGGCCACAGGCGGCTCCCTGCGCTACACACCTGAGGCTGCAGAGGTGCTCAGCGTCACACATATTGCCCAAAATATCTTCACCATTTACAAGAGCACTAATGGCGCCACGGTCGTGACTGCGCATGCGGGTTCTGGGAACGCACTGGAGACCGTCTGCGCCGAGCCAGGTCTGAGCTGACGCAAATCAAGCCTTTCCTGCCACCTCTGCTGGGGCAAGCTCCCCCACAGAAATGGGTGACCCTGGCACCGCTCGCCGGGCGGGTCTCGCCTCCCGTGGTTCTGCGTGACCAACAAGTCAGCGCTAGAAATCAGACTTCTGTTACGGTGAAAACCCTGCGGCCCGCGGTTCACCACCCACAGCGCAGTGTGGACAGGGTGGGCTTCGCAGACTGCAGGCCATGGACGCCGCACCGCGGGGAGCAGGGATCCGATGCTCATCTCGTGGACCGACCCCAGGCTGGAGCTCACGAGGGCGGACACTCCCCTGGTGGAGGCTCCCAGTTCCTGCTGGCCCGGGCCGCACGCCTGCCCTCCATATGCACCCGTGACTACCCAGAACGCCCACCTCCACCCTCCTTATCAGCCCAGCCCCGCTGCTCTCACAGAGCGACTGTGGGTGTAGATACAGACGGGTGGTTACAAAGCCCACCCTGAGGATACTTCGCTCCTCTGTCTTACACGGTGACGCTCAATCGAGACTGCATAAAAAAGGGCTTTATCCTCCAAATACTGGAGCCGGTCTGTTTCACAGCTGAGGAAACGACCAAAGCTCTCTGAGGCCTCTGCCCCCACCCCGGGCTGGGGCCACGCCCCATGATGCAGGTCAACACGTGCCGCGTCTGCAGCCGCGACCACTCACCAGGGGTACGCGGAGTAGTCGATCTCCCGGGACAGCGGCCGGCTGATGGGCGGCTGCAGGCAGAGCACAGCTGTGTTAATGTCCACCAGGACTGTCCACTGTCTGTGGCCTGGACCCTGGTGCCCCTGGGCTGCGAGGCTGGGCTGCAGCGTCTCTGTGCAGGTGCTCAGGAAGTTTGATGGAGCAGAGAACTCATCCACTGACTGGCTGAATGAGCCCCCAGCCAGCCGCGCACCTCACCCCCAGCGGAGAAGGCGAGAAGCTGCCGGAGGTCCTCAGCAGCGGGCACGGGGACACCTACGGTGGCCGGGGGTGGGCCTGCCGGGAGTCACAGTGACCCCCACGCACCCAGCCTTCACCCCCACGGGCCTCGGAGACTACGTGTCAACCGTTACACACCATTCGCCATGCAGATGGGGAAACTGAGGCCCAGGCTGCT
Organism: Muscardinus avellanarius; assembly: GCF_963383645.1. Lineage (NCBI taxonomy): Eukaryota > Metazoa > Chordata > Mammalia > Rodentia > Gliridae > Muscardinus > Muscardinus avellanarius. The sequence goes on from NC_137799.1 coordinate 2,592,620, forward strand.
GAGGGAGTTAGTGACACCTGCCCTCCCCAGAGCCGCGGTCCCTCTGGTCTGTCCAAAGAGACTTGAGGGTTTGACACTTTCCCCTTTAATGGGCCAGCGGGCTCCCATGGTGGGAAACCCAGCACCCTCCACCCCTGGCCTCTTCTTGGGGGCATGAGGTGGGGGACTCACCCTTCCGTCCACTGGGCAGGGCTTCACAGATGAGCTGGGGAAGTACCCCGACTTCCTGGTCTGTACCAGCCGACCCTGGAGGAAGAGTCCCGGCATCTTGGGAAGCTTAGCTACATGGACCCCAGTCCCAAGCGAGCACGAGCCAGAGTGGTCTTCTGACTCAGCCATGAGTGGGGAGGAGAGGGGCCCCATAGTTGATAGGTGAGAACATGAGGGCCCAGCACGCCAGTGTGCCAGGCTTCCCAGAAACCAGTCCTCCCACAGAGGACGCTGGGGTGGCTGGGGAGGGCAGGGTGGGACCCTCACATGGGAGAGGCCCCTTCACCAGCCCTCATCTCCGTCTGGTTCAGCACAGTGACGACTAAAGCGCATCTGCGACCACAGAGAGACGCTACAACGTGACAGCGCCCGGCGCAGGGCTCCGCGCCTCGCTGCTTCTCGGCTCCACGGGCACTGGGCTCAGGGCGGTGCCAGGGGCAGTGGTGCTAAGGGCCTCACGTCTGTGGGCCTTGAATACTGAGCAGCAAGCTGGGCATGGTGGCACACGCCTGTAACCCCAGTACTTGGGAGGGCTGAGACAGGACAGCGGGTTCCAAAGACAGCCTCAGTACCTTAGTGAAGCTCCCCGCAACTGAGTATTTCTAAATAAAAATAAAATAGGGCTGGGGGTGTAGCTTGGAGGTTGAATGCCCCTGGGTTCTACCCCCAGCGCCACAAAAAGAGAGAAAGTACACGGGGTAGTAAAGTCCTGCCAGATGTGGCTGGGGGTGGGGGTGGGGGGGTGCTGGGTGATGTCCTCCCAGAGCCCGTGCGCCTGCCCAGCGAGGGGAAGGAGGCCTGCCGCGCAGTGGGGTGCAGGACGGGGTGGCTGGGGCACAACTGGGGAGGCCTAGCGGGCCAAGGGTGCAGGCAGGCAGTGGGGCTTGGACACTTAGCAGCTCCTCCTGGAAGGGGTCCTGCACCCCCACGTAAGAGAGCAAACACCAGGCAGACGGGCAGAATCCACGCCACACTGAGGAACCAAGGCAGCTCCGAACCAGATGCCTCCCGCCAGCCCTCAGCCCACAGCTCCAGGCTCTGCCTGCGCGGGCCCCCACCCTCCATGGCCCAGGACCCACCTCCCACCACGGGGACTCAGGGTCACCCCGCAGCAGCTCGATCACGTCCCCCATCTGGAAGGTCAGCACCGGTTTCCCAGGAGGGGCTGGGTTGCCATGGTAATTCTGCACAGCCACCATCTTGGGACCTACGGATGACAGGGTGGGAGGGGGCACCTTATTCATCGCCTTGTCCAAGCAGCCAGCCCGTCTACTTGGAGTCCGTCTGAGCCTCCAGTCTTACAGTTTGGGGGAGCTTTTTGACGAGAGAACATCTCCCATAAACCACGACTCTCCAGCTCAGGGGCATTCTACCTCTGAGCTACACCCCCAGTCCTAAATTTTTGTTTTGTTTTTGGTGGTACTGGGGGTGGAACCCATGGGGTTTTCTACCCAGACCTATTTTATACTTTCTTTGGAAACAGGGTCTCACTAAGTTGCTGAGAGGCTCACTCAGTAGCCGAGGCTGGCTTTGAACCTGTGCGATCCTCCTGTCTCAGCCTCCCAATCGCTGGGATTACAAGCATGCACCACCACACCTGGCCCCAGCCCTATTTTTTATTCTTTATTTTGTTTTTTTGTTTTTTGTTTTGGTGGTACTAGGGGTGAAACCCAGAGGATTCCAACCTCTGAGCTATAATCCCAGACCTATTTTATATTTTATTTGGAAACAGGGTCTCACTAAGTAGCTGAGGCTGGCTTTGAACCCGTGCGATCCTCCTGTTTCAGCCTCCCAAGCGCTGAGATTACAAGCATGAGCCACCACGCCCGGCTTTATTCTTTATTTTGAAACAGGGTCTCACTGAGTTGCAAAGGGCCTCACTAAGTAGCTGAGGCTGTCCACAAACCACGATCTTCCTGTCTCAGCCTCCCGAATGCTGGGATTACAAGCGTGCCCACCACACTGGCTATGGCTACTTATTTTTAACTGACTCTGTGTGCTTTCTCCTAGACACCGTTCACACTGGTGGCTCACAGGCAGGGTGTGGAGCAGGGGAAGCGCTCCCCACACTAGAGCCTGGCTGACATGGGTCGGGAGGTCCAGAGGCTTGCCAGACAGCAGGTGAAAGGCAGCTTGGACCATTCTGCAGGCGCTGGCGGAGCCCCCAGAGCACGAGGCCGCGGCTCCTCAGGGCCCTCATCCACCCGCCCGCCATCGCCCAGGCACTCTAAGACGCCGCGGAGCCCTGCCTGGCCAGGGCGGTCCCTGGCCTCGTGACCCAGCGGCAGCAGCAGTTTCTGGGTTTCTGCTTTTCCCTGATGAAGTTTAGGCTTCATTCGACACCTCGGGGAACCCCGTCCTCCCTACCTAAAAGCCACGTTCCTACCAAACACGGCAAAGCAGGGGAGGAGAGGCAGCGGAGAAACGGCAGGAGGACTCAGTGGTTCCTTGCTCTGCTTGGGGGATTCTGGGTGGCAGCCAGTGCCTCTCCCTAGACCAGAATGACCTGGAGCCTCTGCAGGCCGTCCTTGCCCCCTTACGAACTTTGAGCTGGGGGAGGCAGGCCCAAGGGTGGCCCACACTCTCAGGACAAGCACGTCACTACCCCGAGGCCTGGCTTGGCTCCCAGGGTGGCCGCTAACACAGATGACGGCAGAGGGCGCACGGCCAGCACACTCACCAGGTCCTGCTCCAGAAGAGGCGTCCTGTGAGGACAAGGACAGAGAGTGGTAAGCGCAGGCTCTCCTGGCCTCTGCCCACAGTGCAGGGGCAAGGCGTGGAGCAACCACACCTCCTGGACCAGGTACCCCCACCTGTGCGCCCTCCCCTGCCCCCAGGAAGCCCACCTGACCGTCCCTCCAGAGCCCGGACGCCCCTCTCTCTGGGACTAAGCGCAGGGGGATGCAGGCATATCTGTGGCCCTTGCAGGGTGAGCGGCCCCTCATGCTAGCAGCTTTGACTGACCCCACAGCTCATGAGGGCACAAAGTCTGCACTCTATTAGTGGCTGTGTGGCTTCGCCCCTGCCTACCCCACCCCACTCCACCCCCCGTTTCAGGGCAGGCAGGTCAGCATCCGTCAGAGGACAGTGAGTCCTGGACACACAGACCGGGTCAGTGGCTGGACAGGACCACTGCTTTAAAGTCCTCAGGGGCTGTGCGTGGAAATCCATTTCTTCCACCCACAAAGGAAGACAAAGACCCCTCGCGGCTGGTCTGAGCCAACAAGGCGCCAGGAAAGGGAAGAACGTGGGGACTTACCAGGTCTGCAGGAGAAGCTGCAAAGAAGCAAACCTGGGGTCAGAGCAGAAGCCATGACAAGCCCCTTGGGTGTGCACTGGGCCCCAGGAGCAGCCAGCAGGCTTCAAGGGCTTTGCTTTAGAAGGGGGTCTACACGTGGACCAGGGGTTCTTGGCCCTGAATCCTTCCCAGTTACTTCTGATATGGATGCTATCTCTGATCTTTAGGTCTAGGAACCCAGACCAAGCAGCAGATCTGAGCTGGCACAAATTTTCCTGCCAGGACTGACGCTGAGTGGCAGCAGCTGCCTGGACCCCTGGGTGGCGCCTGCAGCTCGAGGGGAGGTTTCTAGGGTTGATTAGTAATGCCTGCCATGGGTGAGTGGTAAGGGACGCGGATGCATGCGTTTTCTGTCATTCTCGTCGTGGACACAGGTGCTTAAGGACATGGACACATCGGATTATAGACAGAAGGCAAAATCCACCTCAGCCACCGCCGAGCTGCCATGCTACCACTACAACCAAAACAAGGACTATAAAACGGCCTGGACCAGAGAGAAAGCAGCTTGGACGCCCTCCCAGGAGGACAGCTAGAGCAACTGGGACCAGGGCAGTCCCTGAGCAGAGGGGTGCTAGGGGACCGTGACCAGCGCGCGGGCCCTTGGAATGACGGTTGGTACTCATCAGGGGCGGGGGAGCCACAACTCCATCCCTCAAGAGATCTGAAGCCGCCTACCCACCAGGATCTCAATTACAGGAGGGAAAAATAATATTATAACAATTATATCAGAAAAAACAACACCAAAGGAGATGGGTGGGCAGGCATGTATACACACAGGAAGAAAAGCCCTCTATGGTCGTCAGTGGCGGCCTCTGCCTGGGGGAATCGTACGTTGTTGGTTCCTAATCCTTTACGCTTCTCCAGGTTTTCTAGATTTTCTATAGGAAATGAGTATCTTACTAGTCAGAAGGAAAAAAAAAAAAAACAGATTACTTTCTAAAAAAAAGAAAACTTGAAATAATACCAAAACATTCCCTTTGGTTATTTCTAGATAAGTTCATGGGTCATGTTTATTTTCTTCTTTAATTCATTTCTTCTCTTTTTCTCCTCTAAACTTTTGAGAATTAAATGTTACTTTTAGAAAAAAAAAAAAAAAAAAGCGGAAAGTAACTGTGGCCAAACGCCTGGTGTGCGTGCATGAGTCCACTAGAGGGCAGCATTGATTTGCAAGACAAAAGCATTCTTGGGGACAAGAGGTCTGGGGGACCTGTCAACCCTCCCAGCTCAGGGCACTGGGCCAGGAACTGATGGACAGAGTACTGATCTAAGTTCCTGGCTCAAAATATATTCCAGGTAGTGGGGGTCCTGGGTGAAAAGCCGGCCCACTTCCTGTCTTCTAGAAGACCTAAGAATACAGAAGGCCCAGAGACACAGCTTAGGGGCCCAGAAGGCCCTTTGCTGGGCAGAGGTTTTACCACCTACCAGTTTTTCTTTTTCTTTTCTTTTCTTTTCTTTTTTTTTTTTTTTTTTTTTTTTTTTTTTTTTGTGGTACAGGGGATAGAACTCAGGGGCATTCTACCTCCGAGTTATACCCCCAGCCTGATTTTTTTATTATTTATTTATTTATTTATTTATTTATTTATTTATTTATTTATTTGAGGTACTGGGATGGAACCTAGGGGCATTCTACTTCCGAGCTACACCCCCAGGCATATGTTTTTTTTCTTTATTTTGAAACAGGGTCTCACTGAGTTGCAAAGGGCCTCACTAAGTAGCTGAGGCTGTCCCCGAACCACTATCCTCCAGTCTCAGCCTCCCAAATGCTGGGATTACAAGTGTGCGCCACCATCCCCGGCTTTATTCTTTATTTTGGAACAGGGTCTCACTGAGTTGCAAAGGAACTTACTAAATAGCTGAGGCTGTCTCTGAACCACGATCCTCCTGTCTCAGCCTCCCAAATGCTGGGAACACCAGCGTGCGCCCCCACACCCGGCTCAGACTAGCAGTTTCTGAGCAGTGCCACGCACCGCCCCTTGGGTGGTAAGGATGACCCTGGGACCACACTGTCACACCCGAGAGCTCAGCAGTGGGCAGGGCCCTGAACCCTAGGACCATCTCGGGTTACTGGCTACCCATGTAGCTGCTGTGAGCTGGGCTCCTTCTCTGTAAAACCCCAAGCGTGTCCCCCAGGAGTCTCCAGTGCCTAAGGCCAGCCCTGTCCCTGCCTGTTGCCAGCAAGGCTCAATCCTGGAATCCTCAGGCTTCCCTGGGTGGCCAGATCTCCCCCAGTAGAGGGAGAACCTGGGTACAGAAAATGGTTAGGACAAGAATTGATGACGGGAACCCCTGAAGCCCGCTGAGATTATTCTGAGCCATGCCGGGGACAGAGATTCCAGCAGCTTACTCCTGGGATGGGGCAGCGGGTGGAGGACCAGAAGAGAAAAGCCTTCCCATATCAGTAGGAGCGACGGTTTTCCAAGGAGCCCACGCAGGCCGTGCCTCCCAATACCCGTGAGCCCGGGACAGTGCCCACCCTCGCTGACCCTGTTTTCCCATCTGGGTCCTGGGAGGGTGCTGCAGGGCGGGGCAAGTGAGCAGGACAGAGGTGACCGAGGACCGTCCACCAGCTGGTGCCTGTCCTGTATGGGGTCGGGACTCACCGATCTTGCAGGGAGGCATCGCCTCCAGACACTCCTTGTGTGCCCCCACGCCGCACCTGGTGCACAGGTAACCCTGGTAGAAGGTGCCCCTGTGCGGGGGAGGGTAGGAGTGAGGCTGTGTCTGCCGATCATGTGCTTGGCCCTGGTCTCCCTTCCCCTTGGCTGGCCCGGCTGTCCACCCTAGAGCCTCCAGCTCTCAAAGCTCCGGGTCCTCCAGGATGCCCACACTTGCCTTGACCACTGGCTCCTGTCCTCGACAGTGGCCCTGGACACACAGGGACAGTACCTTCCAGCTGGAGGCAGGAGTCTGAGGCTGGGCTGGGTTTAACTACCCGGGGCCTTGCCTGGGTCAAGGGGGAAGGCCCGAGGACAGGAGCCTGGGGCACTGAGCTCTGCGGGGCTGCGGGGTGGAGCAGCCGGGCTGGAGGGGAGAGAACCTCTCACCTGAGGAACATCCTGCAGGCTCTGCAGCTGGTGGTCTTATCAAACGTGTACATCTGGAAGCTGTGGTGGTTGGCGTTGGCTTTGTCTGGCTTGATGTTGGACCTGGCAGGAGGGGGGCAGAGCTACGTCGGCCAGGTGGCTCCGAGTGCAGAGCGTATCCACGCTGCATGCACTACCCGCCCATTAGTCACTCAGGGGCTGGTTTACATCCATTGCCGTGGTACCAAGTGCTCGTGTCCCGGTGACACGTACCTCAGTTGACAGAGGACCCAAAGCACAGGTGCGGGGCGCTGGCAATGTCACAGTACGTTGCCGCGGCCATTCTATTTCCTTATTAGCTATTATTAACCTCTTTCCATGCCTAATTTATAAATTAAACTCTATCATAGTTTGGTAAGTATAGCAAAAACAGCATACACAGGTTCAGGATGACCCAGTTTCAGGCACCTGCTTGGGTCATGGATTTACACACTTGTGACCTATATGCTTTGTTGTGTGTGAGCTGAAATTCCAAACTGAATAGACAAGGAGCTCTCTCCTGGGAGCACCTGACATCTACAGGCCACCCGAAGGCCAGAGCAGGGAGGGGAAGCGGTGGACGGTCGCCAGGGCGTTCCTCCAACTTCCGTGAGCACTTGGGAGCGTTCACCCCAGGATGTGGGGAGAAAACTTCAGCCAGAAATGAGGGCAGCGGAGAAGATGCCCCAGGGGGCCCCACGGCCAGGACATCGCCAGCGGGCCACCCTATCCAGTGTGCTGGGCCTGGCACAAGTGTCTCCGAAGGGCCCCACTTGAGCGCCCAGCGTGGCCAGCATGGCCTCTTCACACCTGTCTTTCTGCAGGTGGAATAACCGGGGAGGGGGGTCACACACGCCCAGGGCCCCCAGCACATGGAGCCCAGCAGAGACTGACCCTTGCGCTGCCCCTTAACCCGCTGGTTGGCTTCCTCTGCGGCCACCCAGCCCATCCCTGCCCTGCTGGTCAGCAGTGGTAAGCCCACCCAGCAGGACAGTGAGCCCGGCCAGGACACATGGGGCAGCAGGAGGCTGCGGAGCCGGGCTGGCCCAGGGGTGAAGGGGCTTGTCTCAGGGCCAGCATTCAAGCCTCGGCCCCCTTCATCAGCGGCCCCCACGCCCGGCGGCCTCGGCCCCCTCATCGGCCCCCGCGCCCGGCGGCCGCCCACTCACATGGCCATCTGAAACTGTTCCATCCACTTCCTCTTCATGTCCTCCGTCTTGCAGAAGAACTGGAAGCCCTGCCTGCCTTGAAGGTGCGTCAGGTAGAAGCCGTAGGACCACTGCGGGGCGGGCACGGGCACTAGCACAGGCCTGGCACTGGGCACACGAGCCCTCGCACCCACGCCTGTGTGAGCGCACACTCCTGCATGTGTGCACGCGTACGCATGGGCACGCGAGCGTGCGCCTGCATCCTCCAGGGTGTGCGTGTTTGCCTGTTCCCAAGCACGCCACGGTGCCCTGCGTGCAAACATGACATGTAGATGTGCCTGCACACGTGTCTAGGCATGCGCATCACGCTGGGAATAAATGCACAGCGTTTTCATGTATGTACAAGGATGATATGTGCACAAGCCTTCACACATGTAGTGCACACACGCTGTAAGTGCATAATGCTCTCGTGTGTGCGAGCATGATGCGTTCCCATGTCTGCACACGTGTCTGGACACACACCCCATGCTGTGTGAGCACACCATGCTCTATCGGCACGCGTGTGCACTCAGCCTGTACCTGTGTGCATCGACTGTCTACACATGTGCACCCATGCCTGTGGCTGTCATGCGTGTGTACATGCACACGCACACACACGTCCTGACCTGTGTCAGGACACGGTGCCCCCACATGTGCGCACGTACACACATTCAGGTAGATTTGTGCACCGGAGCCCTGTCCATGTGCAACGATGGCCTGTAGCATGCATGTAGGTTCTGCGTGTGTGAGAGGGCACATACTTGGGCTTCCCTGGCCTTCTCCGCCCTCACGGTGTGCCTCAACTGAAGTTCAGCCACCCCACCACAGGAATGTATGGGGAAGGCAGCAGAGACAGCCGGGGCCTCAGCTAAAGGCCCAGCCCAGCCCCAGGGGCTCTATGGGAAAGGGCTTCACAGGGCTCCCAGGAGCTTGGGGAGTGCAAGCTGCCTGTATTGATGGGAGGGGAAGAAAGAGGAGAAAAGGGAGCAGGGCCAGGTGTGGGGCGCACACTTATAATCCCAGTACTTGGGAGGCTGAGGCAGGCGGGCTGCAGGTTCACAGCCAGCCTCAGCAACTTGGTGAGAGAGACCCTGTTTTAAAATAAATGTAAAGAGCTGGCGTGGTGGTGCACGCTTGTCATCCCAACATTCGGGAGACTGAAACAGGAGGATCTCAGTTCACGGACGGCCTCAGCTACTTAGCGAGGCCCTTTGCAACTCAGTGAGACCCTGTTTCAAAATAAAAAGTAGGGCTGAGGGTGTGGCTTGGAGGCAGAGTGTCCCTGGGTTCAATAAATAACAAACAATAAATAGATAAATGTAAATAGATAAATGTAAAAAGGGGCATGGAGGTAGACTACTCCTGGGTTCAATCCCCAGTACCATCGTTTAAAAAAAAAAAAGAAAGGAGGGAAAGGAGAGCAGGACAGAGGTGGAGACAGGGACCCTGGCAGGCGCCTGGCAGCCTCCGACCCAGGGAGCGGGCGAGGTCGGCCCCCATTCAGTTCGTAGCAGGTCCCTTTTGTCAGAACATGTCACTTTGGCAATTCAGAACTTGAGCGGGGAGGAGGAGGAGGAGGGCGGCAGGGAGCTGCCCGGCCTGCACAGCAGCGCTGGGCACCGCGTGGGGCGGCCTGCGAGGTGGGCGGGGAGGACGCTGGTGCTTACCATTTTCCCATGAGACTAGGAAGCATGAGGGGAGGAAAGGGGAGACAGGTCACCGGGAGGTGTGGGTCACCGCAGCCCAGGACAGGAGACACGGCCTGCCGAGTGCCCTGGGTGGGGCAGCAGGGACGGGGCCAGAGCTGCCTTCAGTCCAGCTCGGCCTGAGCTGGGGGAGCGGCCAGGTCCCTGCCCTGTTCAGTGCGGACAGCAGAGCTGGGAGGGGAGCGTGCTCACTGGGTCAGCACCGGCACGTGAGCCCCAAGGGCCAGGCCTGGGCTTTGAGCAGCTCGGCTCCTGCTCCTGGCCCTGGCGCCAGGCTACACACAGTAGTGCTCAAGCACTGTGCGAAAGTGTCCACTGAAGACTGAACCAGAGGATGCAGCCCCACTCGAGCATGCGAGGCCCCGCCCCTTGAGCCATGGCCCCGCCCACACAGTCAGGCCCCACCCCCTCACGCACCACCACTCCTCCCTGGAGCCCAGGCCACACCCACTGGACACCAGAGCCTCTGACCAGCTCAGCCAGTGCCCTTCCACAAACAGGGAGGGGCGGGACAGAGGAAGACACCCTGCTTGCTGCAGAGGACCGCATGGGCTGGAGCCTGGCCAGCCAGGGACTGAGCCCAGGCCTCCGACCCCGCCTCAGCCTCCTCACTGGGATCCTGACTGAACCCACCCGCAGCGGATGCTCCCGCTGCAGCCAGGTGGGAAGGCGAGGGGTGTGGGGTTGCCCAGTAGGGCAGCCGCCTGCCCCGTCCACCTGCTTGGCACCAGTCCCTGCCTGGCGCGGGCTGGAGCCCCGCCCACCTTCTTGACGTCCTTGTTGTGCATGGGGTCGTCGGTCATCTTGTGGAAGAGCAGCTCGATGACCTCCTTGAGCTCGTAGCTGTAGCCCTTCCTCTTGCACACGATGACCACCTTGTCGAACAGAAACAAGTACCTGGCCGGACAGCATGCGGGGGCAGTCAGCGCGGCCGCTGCACCTGCACGGCATCAGCCAGCTCTCTGGGGCCACGGGTGGGCTGGTGTGAGCCCAGGGTCAGCCTGGGACGGCCCTGCCCCTCCTCCTGGTCCACCTGGCAGACCCTGGCCCCTCGATCTGGGCCCTGCTGTGGCTACGCCTGAGGCCTGCTCCCCTGCCGGCCTCCTGCCTCCTTCCCAAATCCACCCCCAACACTGCGCTTCCACCAGCCTGGGCACCCGTGAGGGCAGGCCCCACACCTGCCAAAGTCCCAGCCCCTGACACGCAGCAGGCGGGCACAGAGCACTCTGAGCATGGGTGCGCCATGCCAGTTCGCCCAGCCTCCTGCCCCGGGCCACTCACACGCGCTCACTGGCGGAAACACATGTGGTCACTCTGCAGCTGGACAGTGAGCTGGCCCAGCAGTGCCCCGCCCGCCTTTGGCTGCCCCCACGGCCCAGCCCAGCCCAGCGCCCGGCGGACGGCAGCCGCCTGCAACAGGGCTTGCGACCTTGTACAGAGAAGGAAGGAAGCGATCACAGAGGAGTGCTGCCAGGCTCCTCTCCGCAGGAAGGCCTCGGCTCCAGGCTACTTGGGAGCGCGCTTTCCTGGGCCGCGGTGCCAGGCGTTACGGGCTGCCGCGGCCTGCTCACCTGTCCTGCTTGGTGTGGTTGACGATGGAGCGGACTTTCAGCTCTCCGTCGATCTTCGGCCTTCCAAATTCCTCCAGTTTTACTTGCTGGGGAAGGAGAGGCAGTTAGCCCGGTGCCTGGCCGTGCGTGCGCTCTCCCACACACAGAAAGGCAGGTGCGCACGCCCAGGCCCGGGGCTCTCCACAGAACCCCAGCACTGGCGCCAAGGAGAGCCAGGGCGGTCGGGGCTGGTGCTCGGGCCTGGCGGGAGCAGAAGGTGGGAAAGGAACAGCCGGGCGGCCGCCGTCCCCACTCCCAGGCAGCCTCGCCAAGGATCCCCATGAGCTCTGGGAACAAAGAGCGATTGATGGCCTGGGTCAGACCAACAGAGTGCTGTTGTGTGGAACCAGAGCGGGACCTGGCAGGCAAAACAGCCGCCGGCCCCGCGCAGCCCAGGAGAACAGGCCAGCTTAGCAGCCGGAGGGCCGGGGCGAGGCCGGGCTCCGCTCCCACAGGAAGAGGCTCCAGGCCAAACCCCGGCCCAGGCGGCTGGGATTTCATTTTCGGTTTCCATGTGCATTGAGCTTTCTGTGACTGTTTTTACTTATTTATTATTATTATTTTTTTTTTTTTTTTTTTTGCAGTACTGGGGATGGAACCCAGGGGCATTCTACCTCCAAGCTATACCTCAGCCCAGCCCTGTTTTATAGTTTTATTTTTTTGAAACAGGGTCTCACTGAGTTACAAATGGCCTCACTAAGTAGCTGAGGCTGTCCACGAACCACGACCCTCTGGTCTCTGCCTCCCAAATACTGGGATGATAAAAGTGCGCCACCACACCAGGCCTAGCAGCAGCTCCCCAAAGCCGCCAGGCGGTGACCAGGAAGAGCCCTGGTGTGGCCCACTGAGCAGGACACCCGAGGAGGGGCGGGGGCGGGGGCTGGGCGCAGGGACCCCGACGCCCGGCCAGCCTGCTCCGTTCTGTTATTAAGGAGCAAGTGCGACGCTCTCTACATAAACACTGCAAACACAAAGCACACTTCCTCCGTCGTGACACAAAGTAATGCCGCCCACAGCATGGCGTTTAGAGCACGCTGATGGCTGTCGAGCGGGAGAGTCTTCGCTACGGGGCCCTGCCAGGTGCGAGTGGTTCGGATTATAGTTTTCTTTCTTTCCAATCAGGAAGAAATAGGAAATCAGAATGCTGCTTGGCCACTTCTTTCTGAGTGTGTGAGTGTGTGTGTGTTTCGAGGGACTGAACCCAGAGGCATTCTACCTCCAAGCTAAACCCCCAGCCCCATTTTATTTTTATGTTGAAACAGGGTCTCGCTAGGTTGATAAGAGTCTCGCTACTTGCTGAGGCTGACCTCAAGCTTGCGATCCTCGTCTTGGCCTCCCAAGCACTGAGATTACAGGTGTGTGTCACCATGCCCTGCTCCTGCCCGGCCCTCGGCTTGACATCATGTGTCTCCATGCCCCAGGTCTGCAGAGGGCTTCCTGAGGAATGGGCACACAGCCCCAGGTGCCAGCCGGGGCATGCGGGGTCTCCTCTGATCACGCTTGGGAGCGCGCAATTCCTCAGGGGGCGGAATGTTGGCGTCAAAACCAGTGGTTCTTAATCAGGGTGAGCCTGCCACCCAGGGGCAACTGGCAGCGCCTGGAGATAGAGCTGGGGGCAGATGCACCTGGGTCGGGTGGGAAGAGGCCAGAATGCAGCTCGGCATCCCATAATGCCTGAGCCCCGCCACAAAGAGTGCCCTTGCCCCAGATGTCCACCGCGCTGAGGTGGGGACAGCACAGCCCAGAGAAGTGGACGCTGGTTGGCACAGACCAAGAAATGTTTCCTTCCAGAAAGGGCCCATCTCTTCTCCCTAGCTGACCTCTGACAGAACTGGCTGTGGACAGGGTCCTTGACGGTGCCGGCCCTGCCTGATGAGGTCGGATGGGGAGGGAGAGCTGCAGGGCAGCTCTCAGGCAGGGCCGGCAGGTCCCCGTCCTGAACCAAATCTCGTCCACCACCCCAGCTGGTGACATCGAAGGTCACGGTGGGCCAGGGGTCCACAGAGCCAATGGAGCTTCCTGTCCCCAGGGGGGGTAGGGGGTCTCCCCTCCAGGCCGGGGAGGGGGAAGGAGCCCAGCCAGCCCCGCAGACCCTCCCTGCCCCTTAACAAAGGCGGTCTTCCGGGCACAGGGCACAGGTGTGCGGAAGCCGGGGCTGCACGTCGCGAAAGAGGTGGTGGGCGCTCGTCCGCGGTGGCCTGCACAGCCCTGCGGCGGCGCGGCGGGAGGGCGGCCGCGCTCACCAGGTTTTCTATAGAGCTCTGAAACTCGCTGATCTTCTTCAGGGTCTCCTTGTCCCGTTTCACTTCGTTGATGTACATCGCCAGGTCCTTGAAGACAAAGAGGCGGGTTAGCGCTGCGCTGCCGCCGCGTGCCCCAAGCCCGCCCGCAGCCCAGACGGGCATCTCCAGAGCCCCCTCCCAGTCCTACTGGGATGGCTGGGCCTCGACACAAGGGATGAGCAACGTCACCCCCAAAGACAAATGGGGAGACTGAGGCAGGAACTGTCTGGTACCCCCAGCTCCAGTGAAGCTTCCACTTCAAGCCACCTGCGTCTCAAGACCAAGACAGCCCCAAAGGCTGCAGAGACCCCCTACTTGCTCTTCAGAGTCCCCCAAGCTCACCGCATCCCCTGGGAGCCTGGGGGAACCCAGGTCAGTAAGTTTTCTGCACAGGTCTGGGAGACCCCGCTCTGGGCTCAGCACCTGTCCACCCCTCCCGCTGGCCGCCAGAGGGCAGTGCTCACCTCAATCTAGAAGTTTGCAAAGGCCTGGCTGGAGCACAGGCGGACAGTGGAAATCCCCGAATCGCAAAGCACGGTGGGAGCCAGGACCCCTCGTCCTGCCCACCCGCCCTCCCTCCTGGGGACCTCTCTGCCCACACTCCGGCCTCCGCTCCTGGCAGCACTGAACTCCCCTAAAGGAAGCTGCACGGTATTTTTGGCAAAGGGAGTTTTGTTTTCTTGCCTTTAAAATGAGAAATAAATTCCCAGAGACAAGAAAGGCAATGGCCCGCAGAAAATCTGAGCAGCTGTGCAGAAACCTACAGGATGAGGCCCTGCAAGCCGGCTGGCCTCTCTGGCCTCCTCACACGCCCGGCCCAGGGCCCGTGGGGACTCCCGTGGAAACAAACCCTGGCCCCAGGAGGAACACAGCCGACCAGGGAGTGAGCTCTCCGTCCCTGGAGGAAACCAGGCGCAAGGACAGTGCGACGTGCATGCCAGCTGCTCTGCTGGCATGAACGGAGAGGCTTTCAGAATTCCTCTCGACTCTGAAGTCTTACGAGGAAATTCCCTGGCTTCTGAGGAGGTCCTAGAACTCTCTGCGCCATGTTGAAAGCTAGGCTCAGGGACAGGAAGCTGCCTGCTGGCTAGAGATGGCGGAATCATCAGGCCCAGGGCAGGTGATGAAGTCACGGAGAGGGGCCAGCAGGGCAGTCACGGAGGTGGGACAGCCGGGTGCATTCGGGAGCCGGGTGCTCAGCCGACCTAGAGTTGGGGGCTCTCGTGGAAAACATTGCTGCGGACGTGGGGAAGGGCAGGAGGGAGACCCTGGGAGCCATCACGGGCTTGCACACTTGGGACGGCACCCGGCCCCGCACGTCTACATCACAGTCAGAGCTCGCCAGCGAGCTCAACATGGGCCTGAGAGTGCAGGTACCAGTTGTGCAAAGCCCCGCCCCGGCCTGGGTGCTCCCTGCCTCAGTTTACCCACCTGCATGGCTTCCAGTGCTTCTTTGAGCTGCTGCCTCTCAGGCCGGTCGGTGGAATGGCTCAGGAGTTCCTGAAGGGGCAAGAGGTGGGTCCTGGGTCATCCCCGGCGTCCTGCCCTGCCCTGGCCCTATCGTTTACAGGCCGTGCTCACAGAGCAAGGTTCTCAGGGCAAGGCCAACCCACCCGCTGGCCCAGGGCCGGGCTCAGCTGACCAACCCCAAGGACAGGGGCCCTTACTGGTGTGCACCCGCATCCTGACAGTGCTCTCCCAAGCCTTGTGGGTAAAGGCAGAAGGTTACCCAAGGAAGGAATATTCAGGGCCACAAAAATCAAGGCGCTGGGTTAAAGAGTCCCTGGTCGATTCACTAAGAGCTTTAGAGACACTAACACCTTCCCACCGGATCTACGTTTCCTGAAGGCCTTCCCATTTCTGTTTTCACTATGGCTACCAGGAAGCTCAGGGACAGTCAAAAGTCATGAACAATAGATCCTCTCTTATTCCAGGTCTAGGGTGTTTTCCTAACTCTGTTTTTCTGACCTCAGTACTATTTTGTTTTTTTAATTTTTTTTTTTTTTTGGTTTGTTTGTTGCCTTACTGGGGACAGAACCCAGGGGCATTCTACCTCCAAGCTATATTCCAGTCCTATTGTTTTTTATTTTGAAACAGGGTCTCATTAAGTTGCAGAGGACCTCACTAAGTAGCTGAGGCTGGCCTCAAACCACATCCTCCCGTCCCAGCCTCCCAAATACTGCGATTACAAGCATGCGCCCCATGCCTGACTTCAGTACTGATTTTAATCGTAGTCTCCTAGTATACTCTCTGTGATGACCTTCCATGGTAGGGACTGAACGCTCACCATCTGGCAGGTGTGGACGAGCATATCGGGGTGTGTCTGTGGGTGGCACCTGCGCCCTGGGGCCCTGGGGAGGCGGGGGCAGGACGTGGCCTCACCTTGAGCAGAAGGTGGTACTTGAGCACCCTCTGCATGGGCACCACCAGCAGGTCCTGCAGCTTGAACTTGCCCTCCTGGACCTTCAGCGTGCACTCCTGGGCATCGGGAGAGCCATGGGGTGAGGGCACCCAGCCCAGTCCCACCCCACCTGCCCCGCTCAGGGAGGGGCCAGAGCCCTAGACTCAGACCAGGATGCCCGGCCCTTCCCCACACCAGGCTGAGCGCACGTGGGACCCTCACATCTCAGGGACATAGGGAGACACTGTGACCTCTCGCTGATGGTGCCCCACTCCCCACTTCTTTTTTATATTAATTTTTATTTTTTGTGGTACTGGGGATGGAGCCCAGGGTATTCTACCTCTAAGCTACACCCCAGCTTATTTTTTTAGTCTTTTTTTTTTTTTTTTGCGGGTCTGGGGATGGAACCCAGGGGCATTTGACCTCCGAGCTACACCCCCTGCCCTATTTTTTATTCTTTATTTTTAAACCGGGTCTCACTGAGTTGCAGAGGGCCTCACTAAGTAGCTGAGGCTATCCGCGAATCGTGATCCTCCGGTCTCAGCCTCCCGAATGCTGGGATTACAAGTGTGCGCTGCGACGCCCGCTCCCACTGCCCACTTCTGCCGCCATCGCTCTGGGGGAAGCCAGGCAAGGCCGCGGGGCCACTCAAGTGCCTGGTCATAGCCATCCTGTGTCGCCAGTGCGGGAGCCAGGGCCCTGCATACGTCTGCAGTGACTTGTGAGGCCCCACCCCTGGGAATAGCCACCCCGAGAAGGGGGACAAGGAGGCGCCAGGGAGGGCTTCCCGGAGATCCAAGGCGGGCCCTGGCTTCCAGCGAACATCCCCTGGGGTGAGCAGAGGCCAGACCAAGGGCTGCGGTCTTCACTGAGTCAGACTGGGTCCTGCAGGGCGCTCAGGGGCTCGGGCCTGGGATGGTAGATTCTGGAAGCCCCCTCTCCCCACTGACAAAATGAAATGAAACAGGAAGCTATGGAAAGTGACCAGGGCGTGGCCCCTCCCACTGTCCTGCAAACCACAGAGGGAGGCTGTGGCCTGGCCAGCTGCGGCCCGGCAGGGCCCGTGGGGAGCCCTTACCTCCACTTTCTGCCTGAAGTCCTCCCGGCTGGACAGGAGCTGGTTCAGGGTGCTCTGCGCATGTTCCATATGGCTGCAGTACTCCCCGTAGAGCAGGAGCCTGGGGGGACACACGAGCGTGGGCTCACGACGCCCTGCCCCTCCCAGCCCCAGGAGGCATCTCCTGTGGGTCTGCTTCAGGTGGCACCCCGTGGAAGCCGGTCCCGGCTCGGGCCTGACTGAAGCCATAGGAGGTAGGGACCCCAGGAGTATACCAATGGCTCGGCGGGGGAAATGGGCGAGGCCCACGCTGCCCAGAGCAGGGGCTGCCACAGGGCAAAGGCCAGAGCCGTCCCTGACCAGGCCCCACAACCCTCCTCTCCCTGGGCCACACATCACCCTCGCCCCGCTGTGCTGACCCTCACTCTGCTGCCCTGTGCTGTGCTCCTGGGCCCCGACATCCTCTCCCTGAGCCCAGCTAGGCCTGCATAGTGTCCTGTGGACCCCTACAGAATCCTGCATCCCGGGATCCATAGCTGTAGCTCCACCTTTGGGCCCTGGTGCCCAGACAACACAGATGCCAGGCACAACAGAGCCACGCCATGTAACTGGTCGGTGAGGACCGGGAGGGTGGCAGCCCCTATGTGGTGGACGCTGCTGCCAGGGGCCCCACTGACTGCGTTGCAACCCTCTGCCCACTCAGTGAGGTGCAGTGGTGGGGGCCCCCAAGCAGGAACGCCAGGCCTCCAGGAATGGTTTTTGGGGCGCCAGACAAGTGGTGTTGGTCTGGTCACAGACACAGCTCTCAGGGAAGGCGGAAAGTCACGGCGAGTCACGTCAGAGAACCCCAGTGTCACAAGCCCCCAGAGCCCTCCCTGGCCCGGCTCCAGGGGACTCGGGGCCTTCCCCTTGTAGACACATGTCTCCAGAGACGGCCGGCTGGGCCCATCGCTGGCAGGAAGCAGCATCCTGATTCGGGCTCTCGCTAGAAGGTGCCAAGGGACTGGAGTCTGGCACCTGCGTCCCTGGTAGGTCTCCACCCCAGGCCTGGGGCGTTTAGGAACAGAAGATCCCCGGCTCCTTCCCAGCTCTGAAGTTCTGGGATCACAAGAAGGCAGAAGGCAGGTACATGTTCTCCACTAGGGGAAACTAGCTCAGAGCGGGCTCGGCACGGTGACACTTCTTGACATGTTTTCCAGCCTTGACACACACTCAGGGACCCTGGGGCCCTGCAGCCGCATGCCTACTGCTCTCCCGGAGCACAGCTCTGCCGCTCTAGCCGGCGGGGGCTGTGGTTCCCCCACACCAGGGCAGCCCCATGTGGTCTAGGGGTGCAGAGCGGCTCCTCAGTCACAGAGATGACACTGCGTGTCGGGACCTGAGGGCAGCGCCTGTGTGGCCCTGTCTCTGCGGCTGTAGACACTGCGGCCAGGTTCCAGGGACAGCAGGGCAGGAGCTCCGTGGTGTTTCACCTGCCCGGACAGGTCCTTGCCCTGCGCTGTGGACATGGGCTGACCTTGCTGGATGAGAACCTGAGTCCTTAATTTTACCAAAATGATTCTGTTACTAAATTGAGAATTTTAATATAAAAATTGACTAAAACATCCCATCCCCGGGGGGGGGGATTTTTTTTTTTTTTAAAGAAAGGTGAGTGTGGTGGTGCATACTTGTAATACCAGCATTTGGGAGGCCGAGAGGATGATGGTTCGAGGACCGTCTCACCTACTTAGTGAAGTTCTTTGCAACTCAGTGAGACCCTGCTTCAAAATAAAGAATAAGGCCAGGCATGGTGGTGCACGCTTGTAATCCCCATGCTTGGGAAGCTGAGACAGGAGGATCACACAGGTTCAAAGCCAGCCTCAGCTACTTAGTGAGGCTCTCAGCAACTTAGTGAGACCCTGTTTCCAAATAAAATATAAAATAGGTCTGGGCGTATAGCCCAGAGGTAGAAAGCTTCTGGGTTCCACCCGCAGTACCACAAAAATCAAAAAAAGAATAAAAAAAAATAGGGCTGGGGGTGTCGCTTGGAGGTAGAATGCCCCCTGGGTTCCATCCACAGTACCGCAAGAGAGAGAGGGGGGAGGGGGGAGGTGTGTCAAAAGGTCCCTGGCGCGGGTGAGAGCAGAGAGAACAGCCAGAGGGATGGTAAGAACCAAGACGCTGGCTCTGATGGCCGTCACCGCCCACCCCGACCCTGCTCTGCTCCCCCCGTGATAACAAAGCTGTCGTAGGCCACCAGGGATGGCCGGGTGCAGATCTGGACTGGAAGCCCCAGGGCTGTGGCTATCCCTCCAACCAGCTGGACCTGACCCCACAACCCGGGTGCCTGGACCTCGCTCTCCACTCCGACCTGGAGACACGTGGTCACAGCAGGGGACGGCAGGACGCCGCCCCTCACGTCCCCATGGCCCTCTGGACAGGGGCCACCCTGTGCTGGAAGTGTGGAAGCTGATGGGAAGCAAGCCTCGCCTGCGCAGAGCCCCCAAAACCAGAGGGGCTACTATTGGACCCCAGCATCCAGAACAAAGCTGTTGCAGGTCACATCGTGCTCCTTGGTCGCGGCCACCCAGGGCCCCTGCGGACCCCTCACCCTACGTCCAGGCACATTTCAGAAAAGGGGAAGAGAGTTCTAGTCTAGGTCTGTTGGAAGGAAGTGGTTACAGAAGCAACAGCTCACAGGCCTTAATCTTAGCCACAAAGCCCAGCACCGTGGTGCCTATCTATAATCCCAGTGTTCGGGAGGCCGAGACAGGAGGATCACAGGTTGAGATCAGATTCAGTGATCTAGACAGACCCTCAGCAACTAAGCAAGGCTGTTTCAAAATAAAAATATGTATAAAAAATAGAGCCAGATGTGGTGGCACCTGCCTGTAATCCAGTATTTGAGAGGTGGAGACAGCAGGCCTGTAGGTTTGAGGCCAGCCTCAGCAACTTAGCGAGAGTCTCCGCAGCCTAGTGAGACTGTTTGAAAAAATAAAAAAGGGCTGGAGGTGTAGCTTGGAGATGGAATGTACCTGGTTTCAGGCCCCAGTACAAAAAAAGAGAAAGGGAAAAGAAGAGAAAGATAGAGAAGGAAGACTGATGGATAGAAAGATGGATAGATCAAGTCATCTGGAAACAAAGTCACGCTTCCCAGTCCTGTCTGGAACCCACCTGCCTGGGCCGCCTGGCTCCCACGCTCTGTCCCTGAGGCGAGACTGCTCAGGGGCAAATGGCATCTGTCCTCGCGGGGAGGCCGCCCCAAAGCTTCCACGCCGCTGCACTGGAAGTTGGAGCTCTGCCCAATGGCCGCCTCCCCAGTAAGCTGGAGTCCCCAGGATGCGCCCCATCTGGACCCTTCGTCTGCAGCCGCATTGGGACCTTGCGTGGCCAGGGAGGCGGAGCCGCCCTTCTGCACTCTCTGACCAAGTCTGAAAGCACCTGCCAGCCCACTCCCCACCTCCCCGCTGGGAGCCAACCCCAGGCTGGTTCCCTTTATGGCTCTGCCCCACATCCATCCAGCATGACCCACTGAGCCACACAGCCAAGCCAGGCCCCGCGTGGCCAGTCCCGGAGAGTATGCCTTTTCCTCACCGTGCGGATCTACACAGCACCCCTTCCCACAGCCCGGCCTCCCTCCTCCCAGACCACACAGCAAGGCTACAAGAAGTCTTGTCCCTTTCCAGGCCCCAGCGCTGCATCAACAAATACAACCCTCAAAAAGAGGGGAGAGAAGGGCGCAGTGGTACATGCTTATAATCCCAGCATTTGGGAAGCTGAGACAGGAGGACTGCAGGTTTGCGGCCAGCCTCAGCAACTTAGTGAGGCCCTCAGCAACTTAGTGAGACCCTGTTTCAAAATAAAGACTAAAATACCAGGCATGGTGGTGGGCCCTTATAATCCCAGTACTCGGGAGGCTGAGACAGAAGGATCACGGTTCACGGCCAGCCTCAGCTACTACTTAGTGAGGCCCTTTGCAACTCAGTGAGACCCTGTTTCAAAATAAAGAATAAAAAATAGGGCTGGGGCTGTAGCTCGGAGGTAGAATGCCCCTGGGTTCCATCCCCAGGGCTGAAAAAAATAAAAATAAACATAAAGAATAAAAAATAGGACCAGAGGGGTAGCTTGAAGGTAGAAAGCCCCTGGGTTCAATACCTAGTACTGCAAAAAAATAAAAAATAAAAAAGGAGATGGCTGTCTCTTGGCGTGAAATGCAGGTTACCTAAATGATAGTCCACCCATTGCCTATGATGGGCTGCCAGAATCTTACCACTAAAACCCTCAGGGTCACCTCAGGGGCTTCTCCCACCCTCATTTAAAAACTAATAACTCCTTGCCTTGGCCCAGAAGATCCCTGCAGAACCCTCCAACTGGGCCCTGGGGACTCCTTAACCCCTTCACTCCTGCCTTCCACAAGCGTCCGCTCTCTGCTCCCCCTCGCAGAGGAACACCACATCCGGCTCCTGGCTCCTGGCTCTACCGGGCCCCGGTGAGCCCCCGCCTGAGGATGTATCTCCCACCCTCCAGGGAGAGCTGAGCCTGCTGCATCCTTGGCCCTGGGCTCCGGAGCTGCACACCGTGGGCTCCACGGATGCCTACGGAGTCAGTCAGTAGCATTAGGGGAACATTAGGACCTCTGGGCTGACCCTACACTGAGAAGAGAAAGCAGCAAACACAGCCACGGTGACCATGACACTGAAGAAATGCAGGCAGACCCCTCCCAGAGGGGCCCAGGCCCCAGCTGCCCTGCTGGGCAGGGCAACGGAGCCACAGTCTACACAGCCTCTGTGCCAGGCGGTGACT
Organism: Muscardinus avellanarius; assembly: GCF_963383645.1. NCBI lineage: Eukaryota > Metazoa > Chordata > Mammalia > Rodentia > Gliridae > Muscardinus > Muscardinus avellanarius. The sequence goes on from NC_137799.1 coordinate 2,614,215, forward strand.
GGACACTGCGCTCTGAACACAGAGGCTCCCGCCATCCCCAGAGGAGGCGGGGACCTGCGTCGGTAAGGACCTCAGTTAGCGAGGTCCCCTGCAGAGGTGTAAGCTCGAGTGACCGTGAGGACTGACCACAGCAGTGCCCTGGACGGGGTGCTGTCCAGGAGGCAGTCTGTCCATCTGCCACCTTTAACCTCAACCGTGTTCTTGTTCAAAGAGGCTCTAAGAGGGTGGCCAAGGTCTCCGCGGGATAGCGCAGCCACTCAGAGGCCACCCCTCACCCTACTAGAAGCTTCCAGAAGCCCAAGCCGCCCTTGCTGAGCTCCCGCAGGAGGTCCCAGGGAGCCACCCCCATCAAAGGGTTACAAATGGAGGGGCTTTGGGCAATATCAAATAAACTCAGAGGCCTCCTGGCCATGCTGCTCTGGCTCTAAATGAGTATAACTCTGGCTGCCGACAATATTTATTCTGGACGCGGGGCCGGGGGCGGGCGAGCCAGCCTAACGGGCGTGATTAATGCGGGCAGACTTCTGGCGGTCTCCAGGCTCCGCGCCATCTCTGCGTCTAGACACCGGCCTCGTTCCCTGGGCGTGTATCCACAGACGAAGAGGCCACCATGCAGACGCCTGATTAATCACACCACCTCCCTGGACGTTTGTCCCCAAGCCACAAGGCCAGGGACTCTGAAGCCACTGGCCCCAAAGCCATCTCCCCACACCCGGCTAGAGCTGGTTCATGCCAGGATGGCGGTCCACTGAGGCTGGGCCTCTCCTCAAACCACAGAGGCCTTTAACCGGGTGGATTCAGGTCGTGTGGGTATTAAGGATGGCCCCGGCTCTCCCTCATGGGATAGCATGGAGACAGGAGCCACCCTTGTCCATAATTCACAGACAACGTCACGTGCTATCAGCAGGAATGCATGGAAGCAGCCTCCGTCCGACTGGGTCCCAGGCCAGAGGTCCAGCCACGACCCCATCTCACTGCCTGCTGGAGATACACTGCTCACGTCTCCGGAGCCGCTCATGCAGACCTGCACAAGTGGGCATGCACCCATCTCTTAACAAGCTACCGTGACCTGTCCATCTCATGCCAGGTGCACAGCTCCGAGGCGGGGCCCCTCTGCATGCCCGGTGCCCCAGGACCAGGTGCTGGGCCTGGTGTGCAGTGGACAGACTCGCTGGCACATGCGTGGGCCACTGAGACTTGGCGAGAGAGAGGCAGAGGCCCCATCTGGACACACTCGGAAGAGAGTGGGCAGTGATCTCGGTTTCCAATAGGGGACGGGTCTGCAGGAGAGCGGCCACCTGCCTCAGGATGCCCAGATTCCCCCGAGAGCCCTGCCCGCCTCCGCTGCCCACTCCGAGGCTTGGTATTCTCCCTCACCCCACAGAGCCCAGCGGACACTCACCTTTCCTTGAACTCCAGGAAGACCTTGGCCAGGGTGCTGCCCCCCGCCATCATGGACACGTCGATGGCCCTCAGCAGGCTGTGGTGGACCTTCATCAGGTCCTGGGGAGGGAGAGCAGTCGGTGCTGGGAGGGCCTACCCAGGTGGCACGCCTCTAACACCCACGAGGCCACACAGGGGGCCGGCGCAGCGCTCACCCGGCCCCACGAACTCAGGTGCCTTTCAGTGAGGAGGGTCTGGGGAGCCACCCACAGCCCGCACTGGCCCCTGGGGGCACATGATGGCCATCCCAGGACAGGTTCAGGTGCTCAGCCAGGTCCTCCCTGCTGCTCACAGGACCCAGGGGCTCTCGGAAGCCTGGCTTGGGCGCTGTAAGGGGTCTCTGCCAGGACCATACTGCAAGGCTACTAGAAGTCTTGATCCCTTTTAAGGCCCCAGTGCTGAATCAACAAATATAACCCTCAAAAAGAGGGAAGAGAAGGGTGTGGTGGGCACACTTATAACCCCAGCATTTGGGAGGCTGAGACAGGAGGATTGCAGGTTCGCGGCCAGCCTCAGTGACTTAGTGAGGCCCTCGGCAACTTAGTGAGACCCTGTTTCAAAATAAAGACTAAAATGCCAGGCATGGCGGTGGGCCCTTATAATCCCAGTACTCGAGAGGATGAGACAGATCGCAGTTCGTGGACAGCCTCAGCTACTACTTAGTGAGGCCCTTTGCAACTCAAGTGAGACCCTGTTTCAAAATAAAGAATAAAAAATTGGGCTGGGGCTATAGCTCAGAGGTAGAATGCCCCTGGGTTCCACCCCCAGTACTGAAAAAAATAAAAATAAACATCTCAGAGCAGATAGACAGCCACCGGACAATGCCCTGGGTCAATCTCCCGCCCCCAGCTTCCTATCTGTCTGTGGTTACTCATCCTGCCATGGCTAAGGGCAGCTCAGGGGCGTGGAGAGCAGGAAGCTCTGGATCTGTGTCGGCCTCATCCAAGAGAGGAAGTGGAGCCCACCTCTCAAGTTGACAGGAGGCCAGGGGGAGCTGGGGCGGTGTCCCCCGCCAGGGGTGGCCTCCAGCGCCTGCAGCTAGGGCAGAGAGAGCCTCTTACGCCATGCCCCCAAACCTCACCCTCCACCCAACTGCCATCCAGGAGTCCACCATAGGACTGGCAGGGGCACGGCTCCCCAAGACCCCGGGACAGAGCTGTGGGCCTTCCCTGTGCATGAGCCGTGGGCCGGGCCCCTCACCTCCAAGTTGATGAAAATGGCCGCCATGTCCGCTGGGCTCAGCACCAGCCGCAGTGGGCCCATGTAGTTCTGAAAGGAGAGAAGTCACCTAGTGCCTGGGCCAGCTTGCCGCTGTCCAGGCACAGCCTCTGGGTGCGAGCGAGGCGCCTGGAGCTTCCCCAGGTGTGTGGCAGGCAGAAGGCCTGGGTCACGACCCAAACACCAAAACCCATAACCAGGGCAAAGCTCTTTGGAGGCCAGAGTGGGGGGGGGGGCCTGGGTGCCAAGACTTGCGCCTCGGGTTCCGTGGTCCCCGCTCTCGTGTCTGCTCGTCACACGGGAGCTCAGGCAGGTGGCCGTGAGCACACGCAGGGGCCAGGGCAGTGTCCTGAGACAGACACATGGGGCCACGGTGGGAGGCCAGGCTGGCTGGGACGGGCTGGGGCCACGCTCACGCCTCAGGCCACACCAGTGCAGACCTGCTATGCCCCAGAGTGAGGCCGCTACGTCCCAGGGCCAGAGGGGTGGCTTAGCGCAGAGCCGGGGAACAGGCTCAGTACTCAGTAAGGGGGTGCACACAGGGGGCCGATCACAGCGCCAGCTCAGAGTGCCTACCTAGGAACAGAAATTGATTTATCTCCGTTCAGGCTCAAAAATGAAGCTGCCCAGGACAGGATGAAGGCAGCTGACAGCTGAGGAGGCAGGGCGACCTCTTTGGGGTGGGGGTACCTGATGGCTGAGCCTGGGGAGCTGCTAAGCCCGCCTATCCTGTGACGGCCACCCCAGTCCCCTCGGCGTGACCACACACCCGGCTGCCCTACGGTGGCCCCTCACCTTCTCAATGTCCTCCAGGGTCCGGTAGTACTTGGCTTCGGTCTCCTGGATCTCTAGCAAGCAGCAGCTCCTCTTGTCTTCCTCGGTCATGCCCATTTTCTAGAGGGAGACACGGGACATGAGCCCAGCCACCTGGCGCAGAGGAGGGGGCGCCTCCCGGGGTTTAGCCACAAGGTCGCCCAGTGTGCGTGGTGGGGGCAGAAAGGACCCAACCCCCTGCCATCGTTCTGCACTGGAGGGAGCCACAGGACAGGGCGGGAAGGGACACGGCGAGGGGCAAGAACTAGGAGGCAGCAGAAGCTTCTGGAACCCGGGCTCAGGCGGGACCCTGACACGCACCATCCTCCCATTCTGCAGGACACCGACAACCGAGCTCCTCGGCACCACTGCCCCACACAGCCTGGCTCCCAGCAGCCTCTGTCGTCCAAGGACAGGGCCGCCAGGGGCCACACCTCTGCCTCCCAGAGCACAGGCCCGGGCAGCACTGCCCGGGAGACTGCCTGGCCCGGGGGGAGGGGCAACGGCTGGGTCACTGCTCTCTGCTGGACGGAGGCGGGTCGCGCCCCTTCTCTTTAGTACCGGGAATTGAACCCAGGGATATTCCACCTCCGAGCTATGCCCCAGCCCATTTTATTTTTTTATTTTGAAATGGGGGCTGGCTAAATTGCAGATGCTGGCCTTGAGCCCACAATCCTCCTGGAACGGTGCTGTGCCGTGTGCCCTGACACCATCCCCGTCCCCCAAGAAACCCTGAGGGTCCCCTCTGTGGTGCCGGCTGCAGCGCGCCAAAGTGACACGCCCAGCGGGCTGGGGCAAGCCAGGGCCACTGTGACTGGGGCTTCACGGGGGTGATGAGGTCCACAGCACCCTGAAACTACACGTGCCTGATGGCATCTGCCCCACAGCATCTCCCTGGGCACAGGGGCCCGCGACCTCCCAGAAAGGTGGAGGAGGCGGCGCTGCCCTGGGCCTCCACCCGCCTCCGCGTGCCCACGCTTACCTGCATGTATCTGATCTGAAAGCATGGGGACAAATGAGAGAGAGGGCCAGTGAGCAGAGTCCACCGCCACAAGCCATGGGGTCAGGGACACCCGTACCACAGCCGCTAGTGGCCACGGCATAGCAGCGCTCCCCATGGGCCGGGAACGATGCGGGGCTGAGCTTCACGGACGCCCTGCCCCTGCTGCTGTCGCTGTCTTCTTCTGGGGACATCCCCACCCCACTACCTTTATACACAGTTTCGGAAGTGACGGGGAAAGACAACGGAACCAGGTGTGCCATCTCAGAGGGCCCTGGCAGGAAGCAGGGGCCCCTGCCGGGGTGGGCTGGGCAGCTGAGGGGGCACCAGCACCTGTGCCGGCCTTCAGGAGGCCAGCTGGCCCCAGGACAGGGCGAGCAGGCCCCTGCCCTGCAGGTTCCATAGCAGCCCGTGTCCTTCCAACAGTTCTTCAGGACCAGGGACAGCGGTGGTCTCAGGGAGGGCCCATCTCCAGCCAAGCCTGAGTGGGGGTCTTAGGAAAGGGCTCTCGTGTGGCTTGGCGGTGCGCACCCTTCAAATAACCCCACAGCGAGTTCAGCTGACCCACGGGACACTGGCTTGCCAAGGACCTGGAGCGTCATGGCCCAAGCAACCCTCCAGAGCTCACTGCCAAACCCAGAGGCTCATCGGGTTTCAAAGGTCCTGCCGGGCCAGCTCCGGGGAGGCAGGGGGCCCTCCGGCAGAGACTTCCAGCCCCCAACAGATTGCAGGGGAAGCTGGGAGACAGGGCTGCCCACTGCAGATTCCCTGCCCTCTCTGGAGACAGTCCTGGGTTAGTGCTTCTAGGGTAAAATGAGAAGCCTGTTCTGAAGGGTAGTCTGGAGCTGAGACCCCTGCCCAGCACCTCCCCATCTCCCCCCACTCTGAGTGTGTCCCCTACCCCCCCACCCGAGACTCCCACACTGAGGAAGACATTGAACGGTTTGTTGAGAAATCCCTGTTTCTTCAGGGAAAGCCAGTGTGTCCAAAACCTTCACACCTGGCATGTGGCATCGTGCCCACCCCTCAGGGGACTCGGGGGCCGAGGGAGCCGTGGCCTGCCTCGCGGGGTCCCACCTCCCCAGCTTGCCCAGTTGGACCCCCGCCTTCCGCATGGCAGCTGTCAGCAATAAACCCACGCTGGAGAAAACCGGCGTCCAAGAGATTATTAGCCAACGCGTGCGTGGAGATAAACAGCTTCCAACACAGAGGACGCGCAGCTGGCTAATTGAGCCAGCATCGGTCTCATCGCTCTCCACACAAAGGGGTAGAGGATGCGTGCTGGTTTGCCTGAGCACAGCGCTGCTATTTTAAGGCTCCCTGGGCAGGCAGGACTAAGAACCTTGAAACCTTCGAAGGAGAATTCCATGGCAACCCAGCCGGGGGGGCCCCGACGGCAGCAGGGTCACACCTGGGGCATGGTAGGGAGGGAGCTGTGGGGACCCTGCTGGACGGCGGGCTGGGCACGCTGAGCGGGGCTGCTGGGCTCACCATGGGCTGCCGCACCTCCACCTTGATAATGTCTTCGTAGATGTCGTCGCCCTCGTCCTCCCGCGGGACGCAGTCGTAGATGTCCTCGCCCAGGTCATGCTCGCTGCCAAGGGGAGGAGGTAAGCAAGAAAGCCAGGGTGCAGCACCCCAACCGAGGGGCCCGGAGCAGCTCCACGCTGCCCCAGGGGCCCTGCCAAGGTCACCAGCCCAGGCGCCTCTGCGAAATGGGCCCTTCGGTGAGTTGAAGTCAGGTGCAACGCAGGGCACCTGCTAGGGAGGGCCGTGATGACGCCCGGCTTGTCCAGCCCTGCAGTCCACACTGGGGACGCACCTGAGGCCCAGGGCAGACACCTGCCTTTCCCGGGATCTCCTGAGTTGGAGGGACCGCTGGCTCATGTCTCCCAGCACATGCCGTGACCTGGAGCCTGGGTGCTCCGGGCTCAGCCCCAGGTCCCCGCCATCCCTGGGAAGGCAGCCTGGGAGCAGAGCCCAGACACGGCCGCCCTCCACGGCAGAATAAGGAAGCGGAGTGGAGAAGGACATGGAGTTTGTAACAAGCCCTCCCAAACCCACAGGACTCTGCCTGTGGGACTCAGGCCCCAGGTGTTCTCAGACCTATTGCAGGTCCTTGGGCTGCCTCTGCATCCACTCTGAGGGTGACATCAGTGTGCGGGCCTACCCTGGACCTGCTCTGTCTTTCCCCTGAACCTCCACAGCCTGTCCTGTGAGTGCTCGGCCAACAGGCCAGCCTGACCACCCATCAGGTGCCTGCCCCGTGGCTCTGTGCCCTGGGGGTCTGGGCAGGCACGCTCAGCCCAGGCTGGGCTGGGTCTTCCTTGGGGCAAGCTGCGCCCAGAGGCCAGCCTGCGGGCCCTCAGCTCTCGGCCTGGTCACACTCTCAGCCAAGCTTTCCAGGCTTAACACAGAGGGGCCGGGCTAGTTCACTCTGAATTTCCTCAGACCCTTCCAGCACGCGGTGGCTAAGAGAGGGGCAGAGCGGGGCAGGACTGGATTGGCCATGGTGGCAGCAGCAGCTGCTTGAGGGTCCCCAGCCGAGCAGACTGCCCGGGCCCTCCCAAACCTTGCTTCTTTACATATTGCAGATCAAGTACCTTGTTATATATGTTCTGTGATATTTTCCCCCCGGCCACCAGTTTCTATCTTGGCTGTTGTTTTACCTGTCTTGATAAGCATTCACTCTTAATTTAATGAAAACCAATTTATCAGATTTTTCTCCAATACTGTCCCGTTCTGTCCTGTGTCCTACCTAAGAAATTCTGTATCATCTAAGAAATCTCTGCTTTCTTCCAAGACCCGAGGGATTTTCTCCTGTTTTCTTCAGAGGTATGTTGTTTTAGTACTCATGTTTAGGTTTCAGACTCACCTCAAATCTGGTGTATGGTATGAGATAGGGGTTTACTTTTTTCTGCAGGCATAACCAGGTATTTCAGAATAATTAGCCAAAGAGCTTCCTTTTCCCATTGGACTGCCTGGATCTCTTAAAGAAAAACCAACTGGCCAAATAAAGATAGATCTATTTTAGAACTCTAATCCATCAACCTAGTTCTTTATGGAAATACCACTGCATTTTAGTTTAGCTCACAGAACACCTTGTGATCAGGTGGTGTAGAGCCTCCCGCTTTGCTCTTTTCTGAGACCGTTTATACTATTCTAAAGCCCTCTGCATTCCAGACAAACCTTAGAACCATCAATTGTGTGGGGAGGGAAGTCTGCTGGGATCACGATAGGAACTGTATTGCGCCTATGTTTACTTCACAGAGAACTAGCATCTAAACTGGCATCTGTCCATCCATGAACATAGTATACCATCAATTGTGTGAGGAGGGAAGTCTGCTGGGATCACGATAGGAACTGTATTGCGCCTATGGTTTACTTCACAGAGAACTAGCATCTAAACTGGCATCTGTCCATCCATGAACATAGTATACACTTTCATTCACTTAGGTCTTTGATTTCTCTCAGCAATGTTTTATCGTTTTACATATTTAGAATTTTGGAAGTAATGCTTCTTTTGATCCATCCCCTCTCTCCGCTTCCTGCAGTCTTTTGTTTTCTTCTGGGATTTCTATTACACCTATGTTAGGCTGTTGGAAATTGCCCCACATGTCCGAGGCTCCCTCTGTCTCCCCCAGTCTTCCTTCTCTGTTGTTTAAAGTCTGCAATTGCTACTGAGCTACCTCCAGGTCCTGACTCCTCCCTCTGCCATCTACAATCTTCTATTGAGCTGACGCCATGATTGTTTATTTCAGCATGCTTTCAGTATTACAATTTCCATTTGACCCTTTTAAAGGTGTTTCTAATTCTCGGGAATGGCTCCCCATGTTTGTTTCTTTGTCATGTATTTTCCCTCTAAGTCCTTGACTACATTTAAAAACCTTCTGTGATGATGTTATATGTCAACTTGACTGAGCTGGGAGATGCTCGGATGGCTGGTACATCATCATGTCTGGGTGTGTCTGTGAGGGTGTTTCTGGAAGAGATCGGAATATGAAAGGCAAACTAAGTAAGGGTGCTGGGCGTGGTGGCGCACGCTTGTAATGCCCACGCTTGGGAGGTGGAGATAGGAGGATCACGCAGGTTCGGAGCCAGCCTCGCTGGCTTAAGAGACCGTTTCCAAATAAAAAAATATAAAATAGGTCTGGGAGTGTAACCCGGAGGTAGAAGGGTTTCCAGGAACCCCAGTACCACCAAAAACAAAACAAAACAAAACAAAAAAATCTAAGTAAGGAAGACCTATGCTCTCCAGGCTGGGTGGACACCATCTAATCACTGAGGACCCAGATGGTGGGGAAGGGAAGTTCTGGGCCATCCACTGCCCCTGCCCTAGGACACTAGCAGCCTACCTGCCCACACCAGTTCTCAGGTCTGTGGCCTCAGACAGGGAGTTACACCACTGCCCCCCTGGTTCTCAGGCACCAGATTCAGATTTAATCACCCCCCCCCCTTTAATAGTACAGAGAAATTGAACCCAGGGGCATTCTATCTCCAAGCATACCTCCAGCCCTTCTTATTTTCTGTTTCTGAAACAGGGTCTCACTAAGTTACTGGTGCTGGCCTGGAACTTTAAGCCTCCTGTCTCAGCCTCCCAAGTACTGGGATTACAGGCCGCACCACCACGCCCGGCCGCACCACCAACTCTTCTGGGCTACAGCTGCAGGCTGCACGTCTTGGCATTTCTGGGCCTTTGTAGTCAAGCGAGCGGTTCCCATCATACATCTCTTATGTATCTACACATGTGCTAGTGGTTCCAGCTCCCTGGAGAACTCTGACTAATCCAGTTGCTAACGGCAACATCTGGGTCACCTCAGGCCTGGCTTCTGTGGACTCTGCTTTTTCCCTGATCATGACTCACTTTCTCCTGTCTCCTTGCAAGCTGGGTGATCTTTTTGATGGGACACTGGACTTTATGAATGGTACATTGTTGGTGACCCTGGGTTCTGTAATTTCTCATGAAGACTCATATTTGTTTGAACAGAGAAGTTGGTTGGACTCCAACGTCCAGTCTGGTCCTCCCTCAGTGGACGTGGCTTTCGGCTGCTGCAAACTGTTGCTGTAATCTTCGGGGTCCCCTGAGCAGGTGAGGTTGGATGGTAAACTAAGAATACAGGAGGATTTTATATACAGGTCTGGAGGGTCCCTGCTTCCTGTGGACCTCTGCCTCCCAGCACTTCCATCCTAGCCTTAGGGAAGCTCTACCAGCCCCGCGTTCTGTCCTTTTGGGGGAACCTGGAAAGCCCATGTCCTGAAGGCCTGGTCCCTGGCCTGTAGTGTTACTAGGAGGTGGTGAATTCCCTAGGGGGTGGGGCTGGTGGTCATCAGGTCATGGGGGTGTCCTTGAAGGAGATACTGGAATCCCGCCCCTTCCTGTCTGTCTGTCTGTCTGTCTGTCTGTCTGTCTGTCTCTCTCTCTCTCTCTCTCTCTCTGATTCACTCCGCTGCAAGGTAAACAGCTTCCTCCACTGCATGGCTCCCCCATGGTGCACTGTACCGCCACAGGCCCAAAGCAACAGGGCCAAGTGGCCACGAATGAAATCTCTGAAACTGTGAGCCGACTGAACCTTTCCTCCTCCACATGGATTGCGTCAGGCATTTTGTCACAGTAATGGAAGGCTGAATGGCACACCGTGACACCTCAGGTATCCACCGTCGGGAGGCCCTCACACAAGAGCCCGCAAACGCTGGGCCCTATCTATGTGCGTCAGTCTGTCCCTCCCGGGGAGATGCCCTCTGCTTTCTCTCCGCTTTGGTCCACACTGCAGGGCCTCTGGATGTGCTTTACATGTTTCCCAGGCTGTGTAATTGCTAGCTGCAGGGAGGTTCATCTGGCCTCTCTACTCTGTCCCTACGAAGAGGCAGACCTGCTTAGATGCAAGGCTTTGATCCTTAAAGCTCCTCTCTGCACCAGGGAAGACTGCGGTTCAGAGGGTCACAATCATGTGAGTTCATATGGCGGCCAGAGCGCCTCACAAAGCCCCGAGCATGCCTCCAGCTGGGTGGGGACGGCCCTGCCTCTACACTCACAGGATAAGACCAGGGACTGGGTACCCCAACGTCACATGGGACGGATGCTGGAAATAAACCCAAGGCAGGTACCCTGACTTCCCACAGGCAGAGACCCTGGGGTTAAACCCAGGGCAGCACCCCAGCGTCACACAGGACGGGGACCCCGGGGTTAAACCCAGGGCAGCACCCCAACGTCACACAGGACGGGGACCCCGGGGTTAAACCCAGGGCAGCACCCCAACGTCACACAGGACGGGGACCCCGGGGTTAAACCCAGGGCAGCACCCCAACGTCACACAGGACGGGGACCCCGGGGTTAAACCCAGGGCAGCACCCCAACGTCACACAGGACGGGGACCCTGGGCACACTCCAAGTCCCAGCACAGTCACTACCAGGCCCCACGCCTGCTTTTCCTCCTCTGATCAACCACAGGAACCGTCCTTCCCAGGGACGCGTCTGACTCCGCTCCCCGTCTGTCCCAACCCCCCGCACTGGGGTTGAGCAGGAGCAGCCAGGTGCAGGGGGAAGCTGGTTCTGCAATTTCAACTGGGTCAAAAAGTGTCAGGATCGGTATTCTTCCTCCTCCACCTGGCACAGCCCTATGCAGAGCCTGTGAGAGCCGGCGGCTGGGACCTGCCTCGGCTCCACAATGTGCCCCCAGACCACAGTTTAATTCAGGTCAATGGACACTAAGAAATACAGGCTCATGCATGTTACTGGAAACTGTAAAACAGTGGGACCCAAGGCTCACCACATGCTTGTTCCCAATTACAGGAGAGGGGACTGTAAGAGGACTGGCTGAGAAGTCATTTCTTAAAATGAAAACAAAACTGTGAAAGTAAAACCAAGCATGCTGGCTAAGTGTTCAGAACATCAACTCAGTGATTAAGACAAAACCGATTACAAGCATGGTGGTGCACGCCTGTCACCCCAGTGCTCGAGAGGCTGAGACAGGAGGGTCACAGTTCACAGCCAGCCTCAGCTACTTAGTGAGGCCCTCCACAACTCAGTGAGACCCTGTTTCAAATAAAAAAAGAAAAAGAAAGAAAAGAAAATAGGTCTGGGGGTGTATCTCGTGTAGCTCAGAGGTAGAATGCCCCTGGGTTCCATCCCCAGCAAAACACACACCAGTGCTGTCAAGCTTGGGAGTCGGGGAGTGATACCCAGGGGCTCGGTGCCAATCCAGGCGTGACCGGTGTGGCCTTCCCAGGTGTCAGGGACCGTCACTGCTCCTGGCCTGGTTGCCTCGGGACAACCAGAACGCCCCGAGGACAGGCATGAGGAGGGTTTCCGGGCTCACAGCGGAAGACTGACTCCAGAAGAGGACTCGGGTCCTCAGCCTCCCCGTGACTCACTTTCCTGCTGTCCCGTATCCACAGGTGCTAAACTGCTACGATGACATCTGTCCTCAGAAGAGCCTGGCATCCTCCAGGAGGGCCCATGGGCACAAGCTGTGGTCTCAGCCACCCTCACCTCCGAGAACCCACAGCCCGGCCCGCGGCCTTGGCAAGTCATCGGAAGGCCGCTGCCCACTGAAGCCATCTCTGCCCAGGAAGGTCAAGGAAACTAACTCTGCCCTCTGCCTCTGGCGCTCCGGGGCACTGACAGGGGACATAAAGTATCGCGATGACCGGCTCGGGTGCACAGCTCAGCCCCGGGCTGGCGGTGCAGAAGAGCAGGTGCCAGGCAGCCGTGGACCTGCTACTAGGAAGCCAGACTGGCCATTCCTGACCTCGCTCTACACTAGATGGGGCAGAGGTGGCTGGGGGTCAGCTGGGGGCTGCATGGTCTATGGGTAGGGACAGACAGATGGACAGACAGGTCACGTCACTCACCCTGGGCGGCACTGCCCACAGCCATGAGGAGCTGCTGCCCTTCCTCAGGCGGGATGCCAGGGGCTGAGATGACGGGGAGAGCCCGGGCCTGGCACATGGGCACTGCTGAGCCACGTGGGCAAGCCGGCCGCATCCGCTAGGTACCGTGTGCCAGCCCAGGTCAAGCGACCTGTCCCCCGTGGGCTCGGCTCCTTTAGGAGAACTCATTTTCAGGACAAGGAGCAAACTCGGAAAGACAACACAGGCTGAAAGCAGAGGTCATCTGGTGTCCTGGGAGGCTGGGAACTGCTTCCTGGAGGAGGTGACCTCTGGCCTGGGTTTTGTAGTAGGAGTAGGAGTTTGGCAGTGACTGTAGGGGATGTTCCGTGCATGACAGCACCCTCATGATAAAATCCAGCACCCAATGCTTATTTACTTCTAAGGGTTATTCCTTAAGCCACCGTGTTTCGGGTCTGTATTGAACACTGGGAAATCGGGCCAGAGAGGCCAGGTCTTTCTCCTCTTGGGGTTTACCAAAGACAGTATCGGGGAGTGAGGTGGAAGGGTCCTCATTAGGCACAACAGAGCCCTCTGGTCTAGTCACAGTCCAGCTGGTCCCTGCTCCTGCTGTGTCTTTAATAGCCGCCCCTCCACGCTGCCTCCAGCAGAGACGGCATTCAATGAAAGCCGGGCCTCGGCCTGGCCTGAGAGCTCCCAGTTTAACTACGTATTTGAAATAATATTCACGGAAATCTTGGTATGGAGCACACATGTGAGTCGCTAGCAGGGCAGAGGGAGGAGGGACTGGTGCTCTACGGCAACTGGGAAGGGTCTATGTATTTTCTGTAGCACAAAGACCCACAACCCAGCTTTCCCCATAGGCTGGAAGTAAGAGCAGGTTTCTTTTTATTTCTTTTTTTTTCTTTCTTTCTTTTTTCAGTACTGGGGATGGAACCCAGGGTCATTCTACCTCCAAGCTACACCCCAGCCCTATTTTTTGTTCTTTATTTTGAAACAGGGTCTCACTGAGTTGCAAAGGGCCTATGTAGCTGAGGTCTAAGTTGCAAAGGGCCTAAGTAGCGAACCGCGATCCTCCTGTCTCAGCCTCCCAAATGCTGGGATTACAAGCGTGTGCCAGCCACCACGCCCAGCTTGAGAACAGGTTTCAAAGTCACTGAAGCCCCGGCCCAGCCGCTGAGGTCCTACCACACAGATGGGCCAATAAGAGGTGCCAGGAGGGGGCAGGGAGGCAGGGCGGGGCCTCCCCAGTCTACTGTGATGGGAAGCCGCACGGCCACCTCTCCACGGGAGCAGCAACCGGGCTACACGCAGGCCACCACGGGGCGAGGACCACCGGCCTCAGCTACCAAGTAGCAGACAGGGCTGGGACGCAGACACTCCCGGGCCCTCAGGCCGGAACAACTGCTGTGCCTGCTGTGACAGCGGTGCTGGTTTTCAGCGCGCTCTGGTTGGTTCCGAGACCGGCTGCCACATGATCTTCTGAGAAGTCGCCTGTGCCTTCTGAGCCGGCATCCCCGGCCCCACTCTCCTCCCACAATAAACCGTCCTGGCCACGTATGTCAGCCTGCTGCATGCGAGCCCGGCAGCGGGCCTGCGGGCACAGGCTGGGGAAGGGGGATCGGAGGCTGCCAGGACATGCCATTACACACACACAAGGTCCTGACCATGAGAGCACTGAAGAGCAGGCTCTCCTCTCGGGCTTACTCGGCTTGCTAAAGCACTTTTAAGTGGCACTAGTGTGTGTTAATTTTTTCAGCCAAGGGCTCTTACCATTTGATTGTATATAATTCAAGAACCTCGAGAGCGAGCTTGGAGCATGGGAAGTGCCCTGAGTCCCATGTTCTGGATCCAAGAGCTGCGCGGCCTGGCTCGATGACCGAGAGCCACACGTGGCGTCCAGCTCAGAGGACAGCAAGCCAACGGAGCTGTGCCAAGAGCAGACTCTCCAATCAGGGTGTTTATTTTATTTTATTTTTTGTAGTGCCAGGGATTGAACCCAGGGGCATTCTACCTCCAAGCTACACCCCGGCCCTATTTTTTATTCTTTATTTTGAAACAAGGTCTCACTAAGTAGCTGAGGCTGTCTGCAAACCCGGCTCCTCCTGTCTAAGCCTCCCAGGTACTGAGGTTACGAGCGTGCACCACCACGCCCGGGCAGTCGGGGCATTTAATACAACAAAGGGTGACAGGAATCTGCCTGTCGACAGGCCGCTACATGGACGCCACACTGAACCAGGTAGACTTGCAGCTGTTGGGTCAAATAAAACACATTCTTAGAATTAACATCATCTGTTTTCACTTTTCCATGTGGCTACTAGAAAATTCTGGTTGAACATTACATATATGGCTTGCATTAGATGCTTACCGTGCTGCGCTGTTAGAGAAAAGGGCCGCTTTCTGTACCAGGACGCGGGGTGGGAGCCGTGTGGTCCCTCCGCCACCCCCAGCACCCCGCACATCTCCCAGCAGCCTCAAAGAGCAGGTACCGATGCCTCCTGTTACGCAGGAGGAAAGCAAGGCAGATGCCAAGACTCTGAGCTCAAAACAGGGGGGCTGAGCCTCCAGCCAGGTCTCACACCATGACTGAGGTGCGGCTGAGGGCGACAGGCAGACCTTCCTGGGGACGGCCACGGGCACCTGACATACCTTACAACCCGCTTCTGTGCCAGGGGCTGCGATGGCCCCCGGCAGCCCCAGAGGAGCAGCAGCTGCCTCTCCCCTCCCCACCCAGCCACCCTGTCCCAGAGCTTCCCCCTCGTGTGCAGTGTGGGGTCTCGGGAGACAGGGCCATCATCTTTTATTTTTATAGTCCAGCTCTTGGCCCAGGGCCCAAGAGACAGTGCTCAGTAACCAGTGACAAAGAATGGATGAATGAATGGATGTGATCGTCAGGACCATCCGTGGTGGGCCCTCGCTGGTCTCCTAAAATCATACCAGGCACCCTGGGGAGAGCTGCATCCGGGGGCTAGTGCATCTCCCACAGCCACGGCACCGGGGGCCGGGGAGGGGGCGGGACGGTCCTGAACATACTGCAGGTGACCAGGGCTACTGACATCATCTGCCCCTTTACATCCCCTCGCCCCACCCCACTGAGGGCTTCCCATCCTGGCCGACTCCCCAGCTCCCTGCCTCAAAAGTTCACAGCCTCATTCCCTCCCCAGGCAGAGTCCAGGTACGAAACGGCGGCTCTGTTTGTATAAGGGCTAAATATCAACACTAAGTCCACGGGGATCAGATGCTGGGAAATCTCGCTTTTCAGTGAAAGAAGGGGGGGAAACATGAAAAATTTATTAAATTCGAGCCACTGGGGGACCGCACCGCAAGTTAAAGATTCAAATTCATCCCCCTTCCCTGTAATTTATGGTCTGCGTTTGCAATAACCACAGCCATAGGATTAAGGAGGCTCACTCGCAATGTCACAGAGTAACACCGGGCCGCACCTCCCCTGGCTCGCTTTTGTGTGACAGACACTCCTTCTTGTTCGGGATCAGAATACCAGTCACAACCACACAGCACAGAGAAACGGGGGGAGTGGGCACCCCAAGCTCGAGGCTCGATGTGCCACACACGGGTCCCCAAAACAGAGCACACACAGCTGGCCTGGCCAGCCTGGGGCAGCCACGCGGGGCATGAGCCCAGCTCAACACCTAAGAGGCTCCTGCCAAGATGCTTCCTGTGAAGCCCTGGCTGCCCGAGAGCCACAGGGTCCCTGTCTTCCGTGAACTTAAGGGTGTTTCTAGAAAACGCAGACCCCCAGCCACAGACTGAACACTTAGAAGAAATACCAGGAGCTCCCCCTGGGCACTGGCAGGGCTTTCTGTGCATGGTGAAGAGGTTAGGGCACAGACGTGGGTAAAATCACGGCTCCGCCACTTATTAAGTGACCCGGCCCAGAGGACTTCCCCTCTCTGTGCCTGTTTCCTCATCTATAGAACGGAGACAGCAGTAGGACAGACCCACAAAACGACTGTGGGGTCTGGATGCCAGGAGACCAAGTCCAGCAGTGCACGGCTCACCCTGCCAGAGTCAGTACTTGGGTACTGATGTCACACCGAGGGCACAAGGCCCATGCTGGAGGACAGGGTGTGTGTGTGTGTGTGTGTGTGTGTGTGTGTGTGAAGATCCAGAGTCTGACCTCAGGAACCTTCTGGACCACAGGAGACATTTAAGTACCTGTTCCCAGTGTAACCATGGATCTAATGTGTTTGCTATGTGGACAGTGGCGGCCAGGGTGGGGCATAACAGACACCCCAAATTGGGGGCATCAAAGCCTGGATGTGGAGGACAAGGATGCGCCCCAAGATGAAGAACGCTGAAATGTGGACAGGGTCCGACCCTGAGCCCAGCAAGAAAGACAGCTACGGACACCTTGAGACTACCCTCCTGCTGGGCCAGCGGAATCCCTTATGCTCTGGGACCTATGCCCTCTGGGACCCTGACCTCTTGGAGTCCCTGGTCCCTTGGGTCCCTAGCCTCTCAGGGACCCCAGCCCCTCTGAGCCTCGCTCCCTCACCACACTCTGCCTGGACCTCAGGAGGCCTCATACATGTTAGACACGCCTTTTCTTTTTTGTGTGTGGTACTGGGGATGAAAGCCCTGGAACAGTCTTCCTCCAAGCTATACACCCAGCCTTATTTTTATTTTGAAACAGGGTCTCTTTAGTTTGATGAGAGTCTCACTTCTTGCTGAGGCTATCCTCAGATCTGCAATCCTCCTGTCTCAGCCTCCCACGTACTAGGATTACAGGCATGCGCCACCACGCCCAGCTAGACACATCTCTTCTCAAGTGTTCTGAATCCCTCTACGTCCTGAATCCCTAGGCCTGTCAGGGCATGCGAGGCAGATAGGCAGGGGCTCCAGGTCTCTCTCTCTCTCCCCTTGGGTGCTTTCTAACCCTCTGACCCAAAAGGGGTTGACCAGATGTCCCAAGGAGCTTTAGGATTCCTGCCTTTGAGTTCATCCCAGGGCTCCATGTTGGGCCTGTTTCAGACTAAGTGAGGAACCTCAGAATTGTCTGTGATAGAGTGGCCAGCAGGGTGGGACACTTAGATGACTTGAAGTGTTTATAAAGATGGGATGCTGGACCCTACACCCTAGAGGAGCCCCGAGGTGGGGGCAAAAGAACCCCAAAGCATTAAATTTAGCTCAGAACAAAGAAACACCCTATGGAACAAGAGGGCAAGGTGGCAGGGAAGCCCAGGCCTGGGAGGATGGTGGGCACAGAGCCAGGAGCCACCAGGGCAATGGAGGGCACACACAATGCCAGCACCCCTCGGCCTCCGTTTCCCCTGCAGAATGGGGTTCCTGCCTCCTCCACCCCTCTGCCCGTTCAGGAACATGCCCGGCTCCCTTTCCCACAGCAGGCCCATCGATACCACCCTGGCCACAGAAGACCCCACAGAGCTGGCCAGGGGTTCCATCTGTCCCCAAGGGTGAAATGGCCTGGCTTGGGCTATGTGGAGGGAGTAAAGAAATTCTCTTAGAAAGAGGATGGACACCAACACGGGGCTATGGACAGACGAGAGTCATCTCCCACCAGCCCCACTCCACCCAGCAGTGCACACCCACTGCTGGGAGTTTGTACCCTGGAACCCCAACTCCAAGTGACCCCAGCATGGCTCCCAAGGGCAGAAGAAGACAGCGGGGTCCACTCCCCAGAGCCAGCTCTCTGAGCAGCCGAGCAGAAGCAAGCCTGCAGGTCTGACCTCCAGGAGGAAGATGACGGGGCCAAACACGGGGCCACCTTCTAGAAGACAGTGGCTACGTCCAGTTAGGACTGCACACTGCTACGGTGGCTCGGCACACGCTGGGCTCAGATGGAGAAGTCATGCCAGGCTGCACGGGAGACTGCAGGCGGCACAGCCGAGGCGAGCTCTGCCTGGCATCTCCTGTTAGCGTGCTCCACTCCTGGTCCCCGGGACCCTCCATCCCTCCTCCCCTGCCCTGCCCCCCGCCATCCCTCCTTATTCAGCCAGCTCCTCCATCCCTCCTCCCCTGCCCTGCCCCCCGCCATCCCTCCTTACTCAGCCAGCTCCTCCAGGCTGCGGTAGACATCGTCGTCATTCTCTGCTGTCTCCTCTGAGGGAAAAGGCCTGTGGAGAGGAGATCAGAGTAAGGGGGCAGGTCTCCGTGGGCAGCCAGCCCAGGCCCCTGCAGCTCTGCATTGCAGGGGAGTGTCCTGGGTGCCGGTGCCAGGCAGAGGGAGGAGCCCCTGGGACGGGATAAGCCCGCCTTCTCCGACCCCAGCAGCCCTCGGCAAATGGCCCAGGCACAGCAATTTGAATCCTGTGTCACCAAACTGCCAGACCTGCTGGGCATCAGCACTTCCGGAGACTCAGACACAGGTCGTGGGGCTCCAGTGCTGGTCACCAGCGAGAGGACACCGGGAGCAAGAACCCTGGGACACAGGAAAGAACTAGAGGACAGTGGCCCCACTCCCCGCCAGCCTGCCAGGGCCTGGAAGGCCGGGTAAGTTCTAGAAAGTGCTCAGATCTGTCATGGCTGCCGGCCCCCAAGAGCTCTGCCTCCTCATCACCTGGGAAGGGAAGCCCTGAAGTGGAGCCCATGAGGCGCAGGACCAGACGCTGGGCCCACCAAGGCAAGCGGGGAAGGTCTCCTCCCTCCACCCTGGCCTCGAGACCACCATGCCAACACCCCCGAGCGATGGCCCGTCCTCCCGGGTCATCTGTGTCCCTCAACTGCCCCCTCCGCCCCCCATGGCGGTATCCTGTGTTTCCACAGTCTCCACCGAGTCATCTCCACATTCAGCCGCCCCCGCCAACCCAAATGGCTCCGGCCAAGTTGCCAAGTGCCCAGAGCGTCCCCAGGCTCCTGCCGCAGCGTGCTGTCTGTGCCTACCCAGCTGGCACGCTCCCTGCCTCCTGGTGCCCTTGGTCTCCTCGCTCCTCCCAAGGCCCCCATTGGTGCCTCGTCCCCTGCCGGAGGGCAAGAGCCAGGGCTGGGCAGGGGGCACCCAGGTGTCACCCACGCAGCTCAGTATCTGGCAGGGTCAAACTCAAGGAATTAAAGAGGGCCCTTTGGCAACATGACAGGGGCCCAGCCACCCTCTGGATCAGGCAGCAATCCTGGTGGAAATGGGGTGCACCCACCGAGGTCACCACAGCCGCATACGACTCCCCGCTGCTCCCCAAAACCAGCTTCCAACACTCTCCCCAGGGATCCCAGGAGATAGGTGCTCAGCCCACTTGCCCTGCAGCCCAGGATGCAACAGGGCTCCTCCAGGAAGGAAGACCCTCACCCAAGGGAGGCACTGCGTGGGCTCCGGGGCCAGAGAAGACCCCAAGGGGTTTGGAACGTGCCACCCCCAAAGTATGCCTCATAGACATGTTGATTATTTTTGAGGTAAAAGAAACTGACAACCAGACAAGACAGGAAAAGCGTCTCCACTGCTCAAGACAAGCCATGGATCTCCTTTGTGCAGGACGCCTGCAAAGGAGGCGCTGGCTGGTGAAGGGACTGTTCCTGGAAGAGCCGCTCTGGGCGGCTCCTCTCCCTGAGGCTGCTCCATTCACAAGGCAGTCCGGCCCTGGCCCCTCAGGAGCGCCGGGCCTGCCCACTTCCCACCCAGGATGAGCCACGTGAGCTATGCCACTAGCCCCTCAGTGGGTCTCTTTATTTTCGTGGGACTCGTGTGCGTAGGTATGAAATTTCAATTGTTTTCTCCTGCTAAACCCGTCATATATCTATTTAACACATGGACCAGTCACAGAACCTAGAAGAGGTGCGCAGAAGCCATGACTCCTCCCTGCAGCCCGAGCTTCACGTGGTCTTGGACCGTGTCCTCTGACATGCCAGAGAGACCCAAGCAGGCAGGCACGGGCCATTCACTGGAGAAGCCAAAATGCCACAAGAAAATGGGTGGGGCTTGGCAAGCACAGCCAAAGGAGAGCCTGAGCGCCTTCAAAACCAACAGGAGAGGAGCGGAAAATGCCCCTTTAATTAAACTGGCATCTCCCTGCGCCCCAGGCCATGAGCGCCATTCCAGTAGGAAGCTAGCTACTATGGGCCCCTGTGTGCGGGTGGGGTGTGAGCCCCCCAGGCCAGGAGCTGGAGGCCTGGTCCCACCTGCCTGTCAAAGGCCTGCAGGGCCCTGGCCCCGGCCCCACACCCTGTGGACTTGGCAGCAGCCCTTTCCTGGTGGGGGTGTGGCCTGGTGTGGCCTCTGTATAGCAGATTCTACCCATCACCCTGTGGGGCAGCTGGGAGCCCGTGGCCAAAGGGACCTACCCGATCCAGACACACACACACACACACACACACACACACACACACACACACCCCACAGTGGGGCAGCTGGGGGGAGCCCTGGACCAGTTCCTGATCTGACCCCCATGACCAAAGAGACCTAAATGTGAGTCACCACAGAAAGCGCTGTGAGGCTCAGCACGGCTGATGCGGCCAGTGGTCAGCGTCCCCTCTTTCCAGCCAGAAACCAGGCGCCAGGGCAGGCTCTCTGCGGTCCTGTCCCCACGCCAGCCACCTCGCTCGGGTTGGCTGCTGCTGTCTCCCCAAATCACTACGTCAGCCATTTCTGCTCTTTCCAACTTAGTTTAAATTTATTTTGAGCTGATACATAAAAACATGTATATAAAAACTCTACACATTCATGCGATGTTCTGACAGGCTTCTCTCAGTCTTTAGAGATGAACTATCCCTTCCTGGGAAGTTTCAGGTGGTATGGGGACTCCACTCCCAGAAGCCCACCTTGCGGAGTCGTCAGAAAGACCACATCTCCTAACGGAACTCCCAGCAGCCCGGGACGGCAGGCGCCCCCACCCCTAGGGCTCCGCTCCGCACCTGACTTGGCTGTCAGGTGAGATCCGCCTGCCCCGCCTGGGGGGCTGAGCCAGGCCTGCACCCCAGACCCGTCCGTCTGCAGTCTGTGTGACTGCCGTCTGAGGTCGGGTCATCCCTGGGAAAGGGAGGTAAGGGAACCCTCCTGTGGGGCTCTCATGAAAGGAAGGGCACTCTGCTCAGCGGTGCCCAGAACCGAAGGAGCCATATGGATCCTAATGACAGCCTCCTACAGGCTGTCGTCCACTGTCCAAGAAAATTAACTTGCAACACCTGGCTGGGGCCCTGACTCCTTCCCAGGACCACTTCCGCAGCCTGTTTCCCAAGAAGACAGAAGGTTGGTACTACCAAAATAAGACATGATGGTAATTTCAAATTCGGGGTCTCTTATAATTTAGCCATCTGTACATATGACTCCTCCTATTTCCCTTTTTCTATGTCTCTTTCAGAGTCTTGGTTTGCCCCTTCTTGTCCTCTCCTTTACCTCTTCTACCCAACAGTGATAAAACAGAATTACTGAAGTCAGGAGAATTATACTGCCCCCCATAAAACCTTTACTACTTTTACTCTAACACCACTATTTGGGGCCACAAAGCCCCTAGAGAATGCAGCTGCAAATGGAATTAATTTCTGCCGCAGCCAGACAGGCTACTGCCAGGGTGAGACGAGACAGAGGGGGAGGCTGGGAGCTTGGCCTGCGGGTGCTGGCTTCAAGATGGAGGGGGAGGCCATGCTAGCCCCTTGGCCCTCTTCCACCCCACCCCCCACAGCTCCCCATGCCTGCTCTACCCCCAGCCTTTGTGCGTGTTCTGCCTCTGACTTCGTCCCTGCCCTCCCCAGGCACCCAAGCCCTAGCACCCCTAAAGGCTCAATGCAAATCCCACCTCATGTGGAAGCTTGGCCACTCTCTCAGCTCGGGTCTGCACTAGAATGGCATGGTCAATGGGTGGGTGGATGAATGGGTGAGTAGACAGATGAATGGATGAATGATGGATGGATAGATGGATGGATAGTTGGACAAATGAGTACTTTGCCGGGTGGTTGAATTCATGGATGGGTGGGTGGGTGAGTGGATGGATGAATGGGTGGATAATGGATCCTGGGTGGGCAGGTAAGTTGGAGGTTAGTTGAAGGGTCAGTGGGAGAATGGATGGTGGAGGGACAGATGGATGTTAAGTATTTCAAGCTACTCTTTTCCCCTGAAATAATAGCAAATGGCAGCCCTGGGCTAGAAAGTGCTTTCAAAGAGAGCTTATGAGAAATCACACACTATCGTACAAGTCCGGTCTTGGGAGCGACTGCGCAGCACCAGCCCTGATTGAACATGGATCAGCATGTTGACAGATATTGACATATTTACAGTGTCCGCAGTTTCTGGAGTCCCATTCCAGCTGCAGCTTACAGCGCAGAAGGGGCCGGAGCAGATTATGACTGTGGTCCCTTTACCACCAGACCTGGCTCTGTGGGCTCTGTGTTCAAGTACAAGCGGACTTTCCAACCTGCATCTCCCTTCAGCTGCCTCCCAGCCCCTCCGCTTTACAAGACATCCAGGCATTAGCCCACAGCATCCATCTGCTCGTTAAAAGAGGGAATGAGTCAGGCACGGTGGCACATATTCATAATCCCTGGAATCTCAGTACTTGGGAGGCTGAGACAGGAGATTGCAGGTTCATGATCAGCTTCAGCAACCTAGCAAGACCCTGTTTCAAAATAACAAAAAGATAAAATAAAATAAAAGGGGCTGGGGTGTAGCTCAGAAGTTGGATACTCCTAGGTTCAATCCCTGGTGCTACCAGCAAAAAAAAAAAAAAAAGAGGGAGGAATGAAAAGACAACCCCAGCTGAGTCTACAAAAAATTTGCCCTGATTTGGAAAACAGGAGAATGGTCAGCCCTGTTTCCCAGAAAGGTTGAGTTCTTCTCATCCCACTAGAACCTTCCTGAGGACTCATTTTCTTGCGCTGGGCTTCTCGGAAGCTGGGCTTCCCTGCACCAGCATGAGGATTAAACACTGATCCCCGTGCAGGAAGCAAAAACACCATGTGCCCAGAAACCCCAGCACAGCGGCCAGCTGCAGCCTGTCTGGGCCCGCCCCCAAGCCTCCGTGGCACCCTGTCCCCTTTGAGCCCCCACCCATGATGTCAGCTTGAGCGTCCAGCTGCCGAGGCCACACAGGGGTATCTGCACAGGACACCCAACGGTCTCGGTCTCGGTGCCGGGGCCCGAGGGGTCTTCACCAGAGGACGCAGATCTGAAAATGGAACAGCTAAGGGGCCTGGGCCCAAATCCAAAGAAAGGACGGAAGACGCATGAGTTCCACTTCCACAAGCCCCCATTGCCTCGGCCCCGCCCCCATCGGGCGCTTACTGGACACCGCCTCCCGGCTGGCCACGGAGCTTACTGCTTGCCTTAGCCCCAGGGAGCAGGGCAGCTCACATCTGGCTCTGGTGTCAGTTACTGGGGCTCTGGGCGCTGCCCTCCAGCAGCAGTGACTATGCTCCGAACTCTAGCTTCCTGAGGCACAGTCATGCCCAGACGCCATGGCCTGGAAAGAGCGGCAGAGAATGCTCTGGGGCTCCCGGAGCAGAGGGTGGTGAACTCAGCCCAGGGGTTTGCTTTTTGGAGAGTCCTGAGAAACTGGCTGTAATATCTGGTTTTTTGTTTGCTTTTTCGTGCCAAAGATTGAACCCGGAGGCTTTCTACCTCCAAACTATGCTCCCAGCCCTATCTTATCGCTCACTCATTCATCCATTTATTTGTTTGTTTATTTACTGATTGAAACAGGGTCTCCCTAAGTTGCCGAATCTATCCTGGAACCCGAGATCCTCCTGTCACTGCTTCTCAAGTGCTGGGACTACAGGTGTGTGCCACCAGGCCCAACTTAGATCTGTGTGTCTGTGGAACCCAGGGGCTTTCTACTCCCAGACCTATTTTATATTTTATCTGGACACAGGGTCTCACTAAGTGGCTCCGAGCCTCATTAAGTAGCTAAGACTGGCTTCTACCCTGCAATCCTCCCTCTCCACCTCCCAAGTACTGGGATTACAAGTATGCGCCACCACGCCTGGCTCTTAGATCTGGTTAAGACAGAGTAGCCAAAGGAGGGAACTGTCACCTTTCTCTGGAGGCAGGTTCCAGTACTGGAGTTCTAGGGGAGGGCAGGGAAACTTCAGCTCTTTCTCCACCCCAGCAAGGGCTGCAAGACTGCAAACGTGGGTTGGAAGGAAAACACATCAACTCGCGTGGGTGTTGACGCCAGGCACTATGGCTTGTGCCGCCTGGGCCACGAACCCGCCTGATCTTTTTCATGTTCTTCAAAGCCAGCCAGGGAGCGGCTTGATGACCCCATCTGGGCAGCAGCCTCTTCTGCATTATTAAACCTAATCCTGTGTCCCACGGTCAGGGCCTACCTCCCGGGGATCCCTCCACCCAGAGCAGGGAGCCCCTCTGGCCTCTGAAAAAAACAAGCTATGGGGCAGGTGTGCACTGCCCCGCATCCCTGAGCCGCTGCCTGCAAACAGCCCCAGCCAGAGCAAGCTGTGCCCCCAGCACCCCGGCAACAGCCCGGGAAGAGGTGACAGCTGCCCCCACAACCTCCAGCCCGTCCCTCCCGGGGAGGCCTGAGAGGAAGGCAAAGCGCAGGTTCTGCAGGGGGAGGATCTAGGATGGACCGCTGCCTCTGCCCATCTGAGCCTCACTTTCCCCAGCTGTAGAATGGGTGTAGACAGTACAATTGTTTGGTTGAGAAGAGGTACATCAGGCACTTAGCCTGAGTCTACCGACCATGAGCACCTCCTGGGGATGGTGAGACCACCTCTGCCTTTTGACCGGCCCACCCTGCCACTCAGCGAGCATGAACCTTACGCCCCGGGGTCCTCACAGCACTCCAGGAGCCCAGTCCTCTAACCAGCCCTGCAGGACCACCCTGGCAACTGAGAGCGCCCCCAAGCTCCAGGGTCCTTTGCTCTGCAGGGGTCAGGCAGGGCCGGCTCCTCCCCAGCTCCACCCCCCAGACTGTTTCCCCCCGCCATGCACCTCAAGAACACGGTCCTAAAAGTACATCTGCAGCCGGGCGTGATGGTGCACGCTTGTAATCCCAGCATTCAAGAGGCTGAAACAGGAGGAATGTGGTTCTCGGGCAGCCTCAGCTACTTAGTGAGGCCCTCTGCAACTCAGTGAGAACCTGTTTCAAAATAAATTAAAAAATAGGGCTGGGGATGTAGCTCAGAGATAGGATGCCCCTGGGTTCCATCACCAGTAAGTAAATAAATAAGTAAGTAAGTAAGTAAGTAAATAAATAAACATTATGTTCTAAAAGAAAGTGACACTTTTGGTCACTGCTTGGCTCCAGGAAGCTCAGCTGTGCGGGTCAGCTCCAACCATTGCCAGGACCCTGGACTCAGGGCGTGCTTCCTGATGGGTGCCCTCCCGGTCCTCTGTGTCCTGGCCTGGAGCCTTCTGGGAGAGGGGCAGGGGCCGGGCCTCAAGTTTGCATCCTGGAGGCAGAACCAACTCACATCCGAGAGGCTGGCCTCGGGGTTCAGATTGCCCAGTGCCCAGCACCTGCCCGACACACAGAGTGACCAACTGGCCTGGCCACCCCGGGTGGATGACTTTCTTGGGACACAGGACTTACAGTGCTGGAATAGGGATGAGTTGGTCACTTGATCACGCGGGTGGCAGACAGCCCAGCTTCAAAGCACTGTACAGACACCACAGCAAGGCCCTGGCTGGCCCTCAGCTTCCGGCCCTGAATCAGCCCCGAGGCAGACTGGGCCACCCTGGGGTTCAGCAGCATCTCACCCAGGTACGTGGGGCTGAGGACCAGGTGCAGGCAGGGGCCAGCAAGGGTGGCTGGGCCCTGAGACTCCAGCCCAGGGCACAAGAATTGGGCAACAGGCCCCTTGAACACAGCTCCCAAACTTGAAAGGCACGTCAAGAGCCAAAGCCCCCAGGACACACGTGCCTGCCTAATTATTCAAAGAGGCACCTGTGTGCGGCCTTCTAATTGGCAGGAAGGCAGGAAGGCCTTGAAGGCCCGGGTCTCACTTATTAAAAACCATCTCTGCTAAACAGACCCAACGGTCAGAGCCATCAGGGACCGGTTTCCTCTCTCTTCTCAGCTGAGATCCCACTCGGTCCAGATGGGGAGGAGAGCCCAGCCTGGCTGTGCCCCCACCACAGCCCTGCCTGCTTGTACACCTGGGTCAGGGGTGAGCGGGACTGTCCCCACTGAGAAGGTAACACAGGGGCAGGGGCAGGCGCAGAGCTCAGAAAACAGGGTCAGGGTGGAAGGGCGGTTCTGGCCTGGGGGAAGCAGAAAGGGCCTTTTGCAGGAAGGAGCAGAGGAGTGAGTCTGGGGAGCAAAGCCTCGCTTTGAGTCCAGAGTCTATACTAGAATTAGACAGACTGGGGCCACAGCTCTCCTGCGCCTGTGGGCGCCCTGGTGTCATCTAAGTCGTCCATTAGGGATGGGTACAAAGCACCCAGCTCCTTCCTGTCCATTGGTGAAGGAGGAGGGGGTGGCATGGCTGTGACTTAGGCAGGAGGTGGCAGCCTGGGCAGAGGGGACTTGAGAGCTGAGCGTGGCCCTCAATGGACCCAAGGTGGGTGGAGACACACATGCAGGTGTGGAAAGGGTCTGATGTGACCGGAGGGCACAGGGACCAGCAAGCTGGCCCAAGTGTGACCACGCAATCACCATCTAAAAACAGGACAGAAGCCTGGTGTGATGGCACATACTTGTAATCCCAGCACTTGGGAGGCTGAGACAGAAGGATCACACAGGAGGCTCATTCGAAGCCAGCCTCAGCTACTTAGTGAGGCCCTGTTTCCAAATAAAGTATAAAACTAGGTCTGGGAGTATAGCCCAGAGGTAGAAAAGCCCCTGGGTTCCACCCCCAGTATCACACAAAAAAACAGGGCTGGGATGTAGCTCAGAGGTAGAATGCCCCTGGGTTCCATTCCCAGTACTGCAAATACAGACACATATATATGCATACATACAACAAAATAAAATAAAATAATAAAGTAGGGCTGGGAGTGTAGCTCAGAGGTAGAATCTCCCTGGGTTCAATTCCCCAGTACAGAGAGAGAGAGAGAGAGAGAGGGAGAGGGAGAGAGAGAGAGAGAAGTGGTTTCTCTCTGCCCCGTAGTGGGGATTGCAGGGTAGGGGCGCCAAGACAAAGCCACCACCACAGCCCTGGCAGGAGGAGTCTGCCAACAAAGCCCCCCCCCACCAGCGACTCCTCTCAAGGGGTGGAGGGGAGACACTGGCCTCACAGGAAAGCAACAGCCCCGCCCCTGCTGGGGAGTACTGGCCTGGAGCCCCTGCTGATAACAGAGGAATTCCACAGAGCACTTCTGCTGTCCCAACACATTTGGAAGGGCTGACAGCAGCCAGGAGGGGAGGCAGTGGGTCCCAGCCTGAGGTCACAGCCTGGGGGTCCAGGGGCTGAGGACAGACCAGCAGGGAAGCCCGAGGCCCTGTCCACACACAGCCCGCTTCCCGCCCACCGTGTTCCATCCTCTGTCCACTCCCATTTCTACAAACCATGGGCCGTGAAACAGTCCCTGCCGGGATGGGCAGACACCCTCAGAGAGCCTTCTGTCTGGGTCCTGCATTGAGCTCAGCCGTGCTGGGCAGAGCGGCGGCCAGATGGACATATTAGAGCGCGGTGACCCTCCGCCGCCAGGCCCACTCACTGGAGGAAACAGACCGAGGTTTGGACCTGCAGGACATTCCAACACTGGACAAGGACGGAGGGCTTCCCAGCCTGCAGTCCAGCACTCCGGGGCCCTGCAGTACTTGGCAGTACTGGGGATGGAAACCAGGGGCACTGTTCCTCCCAGCTACACCCCCAGCCCTATTTTTTAGTCTTTTTTTTTTTTTAACAGGGTCTCTCTGAGTTGCAGAGGGCCTCACTAAGTAGCTGAGGCTGTCCACGAACCACAATCCTCCTGTCTCAGCCTCCCAAATGCTGGGATTACAAGTGTGTGCCACTGTGCCCGGCCCTGTGGTACTTCTAACAGCCCCAAACTGCTGCAGGCTGCCCTGCGGCCCTGGCGAGGACGCTCTGAACATGGATTATGAGCAGCTACTAGAAATGGACACTCCCCTTTCTTCTTCTCCACTTCCTCCTTGGGGTGGGCCTGGGCCCAGCGGAGCTCTGTCCGGGCCAGAGACATGGCCTGGCCATTCCCAAGCCCTTGGAACAACGAATGAATCCCACAAGCCTTCAGGAAGCCTTTCCTGGTGCTCCGGTCAGGGGTGGCAGCTGTTGAGTCTGTGACAGCCCCAGGGAGTCAGGAGAGGCCAGCACAGATTTGCAGAGCCTCCTGCACAGTCTCCACTACTCACAGGATCTCCAAGTAAACAGGATCTGCTGTAGGGAGCCAGGGCAGACCAGGCTGAAGCTCTGTGTGGCCTCAGGCAAGACCCCTCCCCTCTGAGCTGCCAGGGGGACTGAGTTGCAGCAGCTGGAGGCTCTCTTGCCCCCTCCCCCAACTTCCTGCTGACTCTGCTGGGAAATGAAAGGTCAGCCTGGTGGCCTGGCAGGCCAACTAGAGCCAGGGGACTTTTCCCTTGGGGAATCCACTTGATTGGAGATACAAACCCAATGCCCAGTCCTCAGCAGGCATTGCTAATCACTCAGGATGTACAAACCCAAGGCCCAGTCCTCAGCAGGCACTGCTAATCACTCAGGATGTACAAACCCAAGGCCCAGCCCTTTGCAGGCATTGCTAATCACCCAGGATATACAAACCCAAGGCCCAGCCCTCTACCCAGGGCAGGCATTGCTAACCACTCATGGTGATCAAACCCAAGGCCCAGCCCTCTGCCTGGGGCAGGCATTACTAATTGTTCATGATGACAAACCCAAGGCCAGCCCTCTGACCATGGCAGGAATTGCTAATCACTCATGGTGTACATACCCAAGGCCCAGCCCTCTGTCCATGGCAGGCATCACTAATCGCTCAGCGTTCTCTTGGCCCAGCTGGTATTCCTGCAGGCTGACTGATTTATGAGCAGCTCCCAGATCAGTTCCCCACTGCCACAGCGACTGCCCAGAAGAGGGATGAGGCCCAGTGGTCCTGGGGCAGTTTACCGCAGGTACCAGCCTTGGTCCAGCCACAGAGGAGGCCACAGAGGGGGATGGAGTGGGAAACTGCGCACTCACCCAGTACAAAGGGCGCAGGCCACCTCACGTCTTCCCCCTGCAGTTAGGGGAGGGGCAGGCCATCCAGGATCCAGGCCTTGCTGACAACCCCCCCCCCATCCCAGAGAGCACAGCACACTAAGGCCCAGAGAGGTAGAGAAAACTGCCCAAGGCCTGACCCGGCAGAGTGGGCCAGGAGCCAGGGCTCCACAACGCCTGGCCACATCTCAGCAGCAGCCCCAGCCCATGCCAAAGGGGCCGGTGTCCCTCCCAACCCACCCCAGAGTCCCCTGTTGGCCATGGCCCTCTCTGTCCCCTGCTGCCCTTGGTGGTGCCTGCGGCGATCCCTGGATGGCCAGCATCCACTCTAGAACCCCCAGGCCATAGGGGCATCTGGACAAAACCTCAGGGGCCGCAGGCTGCTGGAAGGCCCCAGGACGCCCCCTCCCTCCTCCTCTCCATCCTCCCTGTTCCTGGGGCTCCGCTCAGCTCCTCCACACAGGCAGAGGCACCAACACAGAGGCCTCCTGCCCCACACCTCCTGTGAGTGGCAGGCCCAAAGGTCACACCCTCCTAGGGACATTTCTGCTTCTTTGCCCCTCTGCCACCCACCCTGCCACTGGTCTTCTGGACCCTGGGCCACGGAGGAGGCAGCACACAGCAGGTGCACATGATTAGCTTATAGGCAGAATGAGGTATGGGTGGGCACTGCCTGCCCCAGTTCAGGGTGGCAGGCTGCCAGGTCTTGTCTAAGGCCCAGAACCCTCCACCAGAGAGCAGATCCAGCTCAGAAGCTCAGGGCACAGCACTGGGCCTCTGCCCTCTAGGTAGTGCCAGCCCAGGACCTGCTGGCAGTCCTGGGGGTGACAGGGTAGGGCTGAGCACAGACCCTCTGTCAGGCCTACCTACGACTGCCCTCCTCAGCCCCGTAGTAGGCTGCTACCCCCAGCTTTCATCAGAATGGGCTGTGTCTCACCTCTGACCTCCTGTGACCCCTGTTCTATCCACACCCCTTCCTGCTTCCAGACGCCTGTCAGAGTCCTAGATGGGGAGACGCGGGCCCTCCCCGCTCAGGGAAGGGCATGTCTGGTCTGAGGATGGAATTCACCAAAGAGCAAAAAAGCCAGCTTCCCACGGCTACCAACCCGTTAGGGACGGGCACACGGCCAGCAGCAGGCCTTGCCCGCGAGATACGGGACCTCGGCGCCTGCCTCAGTCTCGCATTGGCAGCTCCAAAGGGAGCCTCATCCAACCCCAGGGCCGGCGATGAGACCCAAGGCCAGCGCTCCCAGCCCAGAGGCCGTCTTGCAGAGGTCTGTACCGGGGCCAGGGTCCAGCCTCACCGCAGCCGGGCTGGGCTGGAGGTCCCCTTGCCACGCCTCAGCCTCCACCTCTGCAGAATGGCGTTGAAACCCCACTTCTGGGTCACAGTGGGCAGGCACCGAGCTGACCCGGGAAGCGGAATCCCCGCAAGCCTGGTCACTGCAGTGCCGGGGACTGGTCACCAGGCGCAGGACAGAGCACCAGGCCACGACCTGGTGACCACAGAGCAGAGAGTGGGCCCTCACACAATCCTGTTTTCTATAAAGGGTCCTGACAACCTAGACGAACCAAAACTGTATTTAAATTCTTATATCAGCTGGCCGTGGTGGGCACGCTTGTAATCCCCACGCTTGGGAGGCGGAGACAGGAGGATCACGCGGGTTCAAAGCCAGCCGCGCTGGCTTAAGAAACCCTGTTTCCAAATAAAAAAGTATAAAAATAGGTCTGGGGGTGTAACCCAGAGGTAGAAGGGTTTCCCCAATACCACACACAAAAAAAATTCTTATGTGGATTGAACCCAGGGGCATCCACACTACAATCCCGGCCCTTCTGGTTCTATTTTATTAATTTGGAGGGGGATGGGGGGTACTGAGGGTGGAACCCAGAAGCTTTCTACCTCTGGGCTATACTCCCAGACCTCCAGACCTATTTTTTTATATATGTATTTTATTTGGAAACAGGGTCTCACTAAGTTGCTGAGAGCCTCACTAAGTAGCTGAGGCTGGCTTCGAACCTGTGAGATCCTCCTGTCTCAGCCTCCCAAGGGCAGGGATTACAAGCGTGCGCCACCACGCCCCGCCTATTTTATTAATTTTGAAACAGGGCCTTGCTAAGTTGCTGAGTCTGGCAGGTAACCTGAGACTCTCCTGGCTCAGACCCCAAAAGTACTGGAATTATAGGTGTATACCAAAACACCCAGCAAATAAAATATGTTTACATATTAATAGTAATATAATAATATTTACTATATTAATATATATAACTTTTAAAAGGCAACAAAATTCAAAGTATAAACTTCTGGAGAGTAGTCCCTTTTGGTGGGGCAGGACCGAGCCCAGCACCTGGCATTTCCTCTGTGCCTAAAGAGCCACACGTGCTCATTGCTGGGTTGTCTGGCCCGTCCACAGTATTACAGGTAACTGCAAATTGCAAGATGAATAAAGGCTGGGCGTGGTGGCACACTTGCAATCCCAGTACTTGGGAGGCTGAGACACAGGTTCCCAGCCAGCCTCAGCTGCTTAGTGAGGTCCTCTGCAACTTAGTGAGACCTGTTTCAAAACAAAGAATAAAAAATTAGGGCTGGGGGTGTAGCTAGAAGGTAGGGTCCCCCTGGGTTCCATCCCCAGTACTGCAAAAAAAAAAAAAATGAATAAATAGAAAAAAGAGGTACAATCTAAGCACATAGGACATAAAAAAAAAAAATTCAGGACAGAGAGAGCACCCTTTCTCACCCGTTGAGATACTTGGTGCATGCCTGTAAGCCCAATACTTAGGAGGCTGAGATAGGAGGATCTAAGTAAGACTCTCCGCAACTTAGTGATACTCTGTTTTAAATTAAAAATAAAAATAAAAATAAAAACAGAGCTGGGGGGTGTAGCTCGGAGGGAGAATGCCCCTGGGTTCAACCCCTAGTACAAACAAAAAAGAAAAAAAAGAGATGAAATATGTTGCCTGCGTGTTCCCTGAAGAGGGAGGCTGTGCAGCAGAGATGGACAGAGGTGGACAGGCAGGACAGGCAGCGCAGGGGGCAGGAAGTACAGCGATCTGTGCGCAGCAGCCTGGCCGGGGACTGACTTTGGGCCCCACACCTCGCTGCATGGCTGCAGGCAAGTCCCCTGCTCCCAGCCTCAGTTTCTTCATCCGTGCCTGGGGGGAACAACAGTCTCTATCGCTGGGGAACTGCAGCGTGAAACAGCCAGGCTGGCTGCCTGTCACCCAGCCTCACTCCTCGCCCCGTACCCCAGGCAAGGCCAAGGGCTCAGTCTGCCCAAGGAGATGCGGGTGAAGGACACGCACAAAACTCACGTGGAGCCACGCACAGGATGCTGCGTCCACCCGCCCCACCCAACAGCACACTCTGCCCGGCTGGAGGCTGTCCAGCAACCTAGCTCTGGGCTAGAGGACGGAGAGAGGACACAGCTGATCCCCAGCCTGTCAAGCCAAGACGCACGACTGCTGCTTTAAGTCACCGGGACACGGGCTATCTGCTGGCATCAAAGAGCCTGGTCCATCCTGGGGACATCAGCATGCGGAGGAGGGAGAAAGACGGCAGCCACGGTGTGGGCGACCTGAACTGGACGTCAGGTCTCTACTACTCAAGACCCTCCAAGGACGAGGATGCTGACCGCAGGCAGGAGCCGGCGCGGGGCTGCGGAGCGCACAGCTGGCGGGGAAAGGCACCTGCCACCAACCCCCAAGCCAAGCCCGGGCACTGCCTGGGAAGCCGCCTCCCATTCAAGGGTATTTTAAGGACCTCTCGTCTCTTCTGCATATGCACAGACCCCGGGGCAAACACGATGAGCCTTTTCTTCTCCGCCTCTGAAAAGGAGCCAAGAGTGGTCCACAGCTGCTTAGATAAATTTTCAGCGGTGATATGTGCTGGAAAGGCAGCCTTGTCCTGTTCCGCTCCAGGCAGAGTGGGACCACTGTCCCTGCCCAGAGGGAAGGGCGGGCACTGAGAGGGGCTCAGCAGCAGTGTCCACGGCCAGGCCCGGGGCCGTCCTGCCAGCCTGGAGCTGAATGCTGCTCAGGACGGGGACACCTCAAGAATGAGACCACTGTCCCTGGAGGCTCACCCTCTTCGCTGCCAGCAGAGGGGGTACTGCAAGCCCCAGCCCTCCCCCGAGATGCTGGCCACCTCGTGGCCATTCAGATCCAGGGCTGCACAGGAGCACAGGATTAAGTGCAGGCTCAGAAGGGCTGGGCTTCACCCTCCTGCTCGGGATGAGCTGGGGGCTCCTCCTGGACCCTCCCCTGGAGGGACCAGGGCTCCCTACTCAAAGAAAGCCACTCCTGCATGTGGGTTCCTGGGGCCGCCATGACCATGAACCACAGGCCGGGCAGCCCAGGACTTCATGTTCTTCTAGTTCAGAGGCCAGGAGTCTGAAATCCAGCTGGGGAGGCTCCAGAGGACGCGCCGTCCTGCTTCCTCCAGCTCCTGATGGCCACAGGCACCTGGGCTGCTGACCACGGCCCTCCAACCGCAGCCACCAGCAGCAGAGGCGCGGCCCCGAGTCAGCCTCGAAACCAAGCCCCTGCCACAGCCAGGTCTGAACCCTGAGCTGGGCCTGCAACCTCCTCTGTGCTTGGCCAGGTGCCCTCTCCTGTGACCAGTGGCCAGTGTCTCTATCCCCACGTGACCAGGGGTGAGTCGAGGGCACCGAGGACCAGTCTCCGTGTCCCCGCACCTGGTCCAGGGCCATGCAGCCAGGACCGGCAAAAGGAAGACGGAAGAGGTGAGGGAACAGACCCCAGGGCCAAGTCTCCACCACTGGGCCCCTCCTAAGGCCAGTGGGAGGGGTCTACAGCCAGGAAAGTGCCGTGTGTGTGCTCGGCAGCAGCACTGTGCACATACCCGGCCCCCAAAGTTGAGGGTCACGTGAAGTGTGGCACACTGGAAGGGCCCGGCCCTGGCGGCCCCGGCTGACGCCTCAGCCTGGCCCCTCTGCACTCCGAGTCACGCCTACCAGCAGCAGCAGAGGGTTCCGGCTGGTGACAACGTGAGGCCATAGTAGAACAGGGACCGGCCGAGCAGACATGGCCACATGGCCCTGGTGCCACATGCCCCGGCCTCTGCTGCACCCAGACACCCCCCAGTCAGGGACAGCCCTGTCACCAGCTCTACGCCGAATCAGCCCTGGGATCCTTGGACCCAAAGAAGCAAACAGACCAGGCTTGACTGCGCTGGGCCCTCCCTCCCACCCCTGCCCTCCAGAACCCATAGTCCAGGGAGGATCTGGAAAGTTCTGGGGCCCGCTGCCCAGCTGGCCTGATCCCCCATTCAGACTCAGACATAGAAAAGAGCAGGACTCACCCTGCCCAGGGGCCACAGCACAGAGACTCGGGTGTCTGCATGCATGAGCAGTCACACGCACATACATGCGTGTGCACTCACATTTAACTCAGGGCCTGCGCCACTGAGGGGCTAGGGCTGAGGAAGAGCCGGCCAGGCGGGGCTCTGGGCTCACTGTCCCCCGTTCCTGCCTGTCTGCCCCTGGCCGCGCGAGTGGATGTGGGGTGGGAGCTAGTGCGGCGTGACGGGGCAGGCTGGTGACTTGGGGCCAACCCAGGCTGGCCACCAGGAGGCCGGACCTCAACCTCCCCAGGAAGGGATCTGAAGTCCTCAGCATTTTGCCATGCTAACAATGCCAAGTTCATTATTACCCAGAGAGGAAGAGAAAAGGCCCATCCAATTACGCAGAACCTGAGGGTCTGCGCAGCCCAGCCTGGCCCCACGGCACATCCGCCAAGGCCAGGTGGCCGGGAGCTTTGATGTCACCAGGTGGGACGATTAAGAACCATCTTGACAAGCTGCTAAGCAGATGAAAATCGCCACGTCCCATCCAAACCTGCTCCCTCTCAGACAGCCCAATTACCTGGAATTAGCGGGGCAGCGCCAGCTGGGGAAGGGGTCTCATCCTTTCCTGTTGGCCTGATGGGGGCCGACAAGACAGGAGATGTTGTCCCTGAGAGAGGGGGTCTCCGTGAGCCACAGTGACATCTCCTAACAGGAGAAAGCTCGGGGGAGATGGGGCCGGGGCTGGGAGGTAGCATGAGCCCTGGCGTGCAGCCCGAGAGCTTGGCCAGGGCAGCTCTGACTGGTGATGACGGTGACTCCCCACCCGGGAATGTTCAGGTGGAAGAGGGGACCCACATGTTCAGGGGCTACAGAGTCCCCCCAAAGTCACCCACAGTCCCTCCAGCCAAGATGTCTCACATGGGCGGCATCTGGCACCTTCCAGATGAGTGTGTGTGTGGGGGGGGGTGGGGGGGTACCGGGGGTGAAACCCAGGGGCTTTTCTACCTCTGGGATATACTCCCAGACCTATTTTTTGTACCTTTATTTGGAAACAGGGTCTCACTCGGTTGCTGAGAGCCTCACTCAGTAGCTGAGTATGGCTTCGAACCTGTGCAATTCTCCTGCCTCAGCCTCCCAAGTGCTGGGATTACAAGCGTGCGCCACCACACCCGGCTTCTTCTAGATGATTTGAACCTTCCTGAAACCAGGTCCTGAGCTGAAAGTCAAGGACCCAGGCCTCTCTGCCCATGACGGATTTATCACCCAACTACCAGGCAAGGAATCAGGCTCCAGTAACCTTCTGGCCACCGGAGGGACCGAGGCAGGAAGCACGCGGGGGGGGGGGGGGGGTGTTCCTGCCTCTGGTCTGAACCCCACCGGGTGTCTGGCCCTCTGGGAGGAGCCATGTCCTGAAGGGTCTAGCAGCCCAGGAGCTGGAGGCAGGGCCACCCGCAGCCCGCACTGCCCAGAACACTGGTGAAATCCGAGGTGTTTATTTTTAGTTCCGAATGTTCTGTTGTACTTAGATTTGGATACGGGTGTGTCTGATATTCTAAGAATCCGCTTCAAATTGAAGAGGGATGTTCCAGCTCCCAGATACTGGGAGACGATCAGCGTCTCCTGCCCTAACCTCAGCCTGACCCCTGACCCCTGCCCGCCTGGCCGCCCACCCAGCAGCCCACTGTCACAACGGCAAATCGCACAAAGAGGGAACGGCCCAGGGCCCCATCAGTGACGAAGGCGGAGCACAGGGTGGCCGGGTGTGCAGGGCACTGTCGCCCAGTGTCAAAGGGCACGAGGCGCCATCCCTGCTGCGGTGTGAGTCTCAAACACATGACAAGAAGCAGCCAGGACCAGAGGGCCATGCAGCCCGTGCTTCTGCTAGCGTGAAGCGTCAGAGCCGGCAGATCCACAGACGGGCAGGCGGGAGCTGCTCCCTGGGGTCCCCTTCTGGGGGGATAAAAATGCTCTAGAAGCAAAAGGCGGGCCTGCTCGCATGATGTGCTGTGCACGTGCTAAATGCCACCGTCTTCGCCTCCCAAGTCCTAGGGTTGTGGGTACGTACCACCATGCCTGCCTAGATTTCTGTTTCTTTCCCTTTTTTTTCCTCTTTTTTTTTCAGTACTGGGGATGAACCCAGGAGTATTCTATCTTCGAGCAATACCCCCAGCCCTATTTTTTATTCCTTTTTGTTTTTGGTGGTATTGGGGATGGAACCCTTCTACCTTCAGGCTACACTCCGAGACCTATTTTTTATAATTTTATTTGGAAATAGGGTCTCTTAAGCCAGCAAGGCTGGCTTCGAACACGCCCGATCCTCCTGTCTTCTCCCAAGCCCAGGGATTACAAGCGTGCATCACCACGCCTGGCCCTATTTTTTATTCTTTACTTTGAAACAGGGTCTCACTGAGTTGCAGGGGGCCTCACTAAGTAGCTGAGACTGGCCAGGAAGCTAGATCCTCCTTTCTCAGCCTCCCGAATGCTGGGATGACAAACAAGTGTGTGCCACCATGCCTGGCTTAGATGTCAGTTTTAATGGGGTTGTATTTATGTAACAGGAATTTTACCTCCACTTTTTTTTTTTGTTCTTGTTTTGTGGTACTGAGGATGGAACACAGGGACATTCTACCTCTGAGTTACATTCCCCAACCCTATTTTATTTTTTCTTTGGGAATAGAGTCTAAGTTGCAGAAGGTCTCACTAAGTTGCTGAGGCTGGCCATGGATCTGCAACCCTTCTGATTCAGCTTCCCAAGTACTGGGATTACAAGTGTGCACCACCATGCCTGGCTTATCTCCATTTTTTGAAAGTCAGCAAGCAGAGGGAGGGAGGGCCAGTTCTAGCAGAGGGGTAGAACTGGGCATCAGGAATGGGAGCTGGCTCTGCCCCAGGGAGAATTACGCCCAGAAGGAGCAGAGTCTAGGCCCACTGGCCAGTATGGGAGGACTTGCCATGTCCTTCACAAAGTGCCTTGCTGTCCTGAGGGTCCCACGGGGACCCCGTCTGTGCAGAGCCTCTGCTGTGGTAACAGACACCGGCTGCGTGAGTCTCTGCTGCGGTAACAAGTTGCCCCAAACTGAGCAAGCTGAAACGCACACACTTGGTGCTGCCCATGCTGAGGCCAGAAATTCAAAGTGGGTCTTGCAGGGCATATCGAGGTGTCCTTCCTGGTAGCTACTGGGGGGGGGGCAGTCTCTTGCCTCCCCAGCTCCCGGGCTGCTTGCACTCCTTGGCCCCTGGCACATCACCCCAGGCCCCTGTCCTCACCCTCCTTCTCCCTCTACAGAACATCTTTAAAACCTCTCCCATCCTAGAGTCCAGGTTAAGAGGTCAAGGTGTTAGGAGGGCAGTGTATCTTGTTGGGGGGGGCACCATTCAGCTCATCTGTGCGGCCAGCAGCCCCCGAGCGTTCACGGAGTGAGCAGCACACACCCTCAAGAGGCTCCGGCCTATACAAGAAGAGACAGAGGCTCTGAGAGCGTTTCTAGAAGGGACCGGGCTGAGGGCATCCTCGCAGGCCTTGACCTCCAGACCTCAGAGAGCCATGCTCCTTCCCAGACACTCAGAGCCGGGCTGACCCAAGTCAGGACCCCCCTCCAATCTGCAGGGTGGGCTTTGGCCATAACAAAAGCCCCCTGCCCGCACACCTGGGAAGCTCTGCCGCTCCACTCATATCCCCCGCACCCCCGCCATCTCCCTCCACCCCCAGATGACTCCAGGGTGGGACTCAGATTAAGTCTCCAATTCACTGGCTCTAAGAAGTATAATTGGGGCTTTTACAGCAAATCAGCTCACTATGCAAAGTGGAAGGCTGGGAAGCGAGGGTTTGTTGAAGGCGTGTGCAGGGCTCCCATCCAGCCTCCAGAGACCAAGCAGAGTCCTCGGGGCAGCGGGCTTGACTTGTGGGTTTTCAGAAAGGAAAGCATTGGCTAAACAAACCCCTTTCCTAATTAATATCACTCAGAAGCAGGTTTTGTTTTTTGGGGGTTTTGTTGTTGTTTTGTTTTGTTTTTGCAGTACTGGGGCTGGAACCCAGGGGCATTCTACCTCCAAGCTACACCCACAGCCCTATTTTTTTTTTTTTTAAACGGTCTCAGTGAGTTGCAAAGAGCCTCACTAAATAGCTGAGGCTGACGGTGAGCCGTGATCCTCCTGTCTCGGCCTCCCAAATGCTGGGATTACAAGTGTGCACCAGCATGCCCGGCTTTGGGAGCAGTTTTAAAGGAAGGCTTGGTCCACGTCTCATGAAGTGTGTGAGGAAGTCTCTGAACATCCAGGTCCCCATGGAAACCTCAGCCTTGTGCAGAGGAAGATTGAGTGTTGGGGCTCGGCTCCCCAGAGGGCAGCCTGGAGGTCTCCTGAGCTCACAGCAGGGTGTGCAAACCAACCCGGACCCCGTCCCCGGGGTCTGCAGAGGAAAAGGGTTCAGAAAGGTTCTAGACCAGGGCTTGGACCAGCATGAGGAGTGAGAGGAAAGGCCACCAGTGCCGTCCGCACCTTCCATCTGCCCCCAAGTACCCCCTACCCTGTACCCCGTTCTTCCCTGCGTTGGCGTGCCCAAGCCCTACATCCACCATAAAAAGGCCTGGAGGTGACCTAAACCTGTAAGCCTAGGGTCACCTGCCTGATAAGACCCCTATTGTAACTCTTTGCCTACCTGGGGCCTCGGGCCACTCCAGTCCTCTGCACGAGACTCCTGGTGGGGCTGGGCCAGGGTGTTGGCTGGAGACAGTGACCAGTGACGGGGCCCACGTGACGGGCCTCAATCAAAGCCTGCCCCGGTGCAGTGGGCTCTCTGCCGGCAGTGCATGTGCCTGGGCCACAGGGCGGCTGGGATCACAAGCTCCCCGTGGGGCTCCATTAGAACAGGAGGAGAGGAGCCCCACCCACTGCTGGCTCCTGGACCCCAACCTATGTGCCTCATCATCCCTGACCCCCATCTGCACCCTTCCATAATAACCACACCTCTCTGTATCCTCTGAGGCATTGTGTGAAGC
Source organism: Muscardinus avellanarius (assembly GCF_963383645.1). Lineage (NCBI taxonomy): Eukaryota > Metazoa > Chordata > Mammalia > Rodentia > Gliridae > Muscardinus > Muscardinus avellanarius. Next base: position 2,653,849 of record NC_137799.1, read on the forward strand.
AGAGGTCCTCGAACACACTATCATGGTCTTGTCAACAAACTCTATTGAGCCCGTCATCTGGAGATGTTTCGGGGAGGGGTGGCCGGCAGGGGTCAACCAGCCCTTCCTCGAGGGGCTCCTTCTCCTCCCCCCACACCCAGGAAAGACACAATCCCAGCTTCCTCCATCTCCTCTAGGCCCCCACGGGGGGCTCAGGGCCAGCTGCATAGCCCCAGGGAAGCAGCCCTCGAAGCCTGCCAGGAGGGCATCTTGACCATACACTGGGGCCACGAACAGGAGCGCAGCAGCCCCTGAGGCCTGGGCTGGGGCTGCCACCGAGGCAGGCCGTGGCTCTGTAGCACGCCTGCCGGGGCTAAGCCACTGTCCCCCGGGACATCACCGAGCAGCCACAGCCTCCCTGCGGTCTGGGGAACGCAGAGCAGAGAACCCTGCTCAGACAGAGGAAATGACTGCGACGTGTTAGGAGTTCAGGTCCTGCCCGTGAAAACAGATGCCGAGGATGAAGCAGGCCGGGCGGGGCGACTGAGTCACTGCCGCCCCAGGGAGGGAGGAACCTGTGGACCCTGTCAGACACAGGAGCCCAGACCCTACGTGTTTCCCTTGTATCCAAAAGCAGCACACTTTTGCTCTAACTGAACACGCTTCGGCGGAGCCCGGGACAGAGTTCAGTGTAGCCAGAAGCACCCGTGCAGGGCTGGGGATTGGCAGGACAGTGGGAGCCAGGTTCCAAAAAGCACGCAGGCCACGTGACAGGCTTGCCTGCCACTCTTCATCCCCTAATGCATTAGGGGTTTTGGTTTTGAGGTTTCGGTGCTGGGGATGGAACCCAGGGGCATTCTACCTGGAAGCCACACCCCCAGCCGTTTTCTTTCTTTCTTTCTTTCTTTCTTTATTTATTTATTTATTTATTTATTTATTTATTTATTTATTTTTGCCATACCAGGGATGGAACCCAGGGGCATTCTACCTCCGAGCTACACCCCAGGCTGTCTGTGAACCTCCATGCGCCACCGCCCGGCTTTTTTGTTTGTTTGTTTTGTTTTTTGGCAGTACTGGGGGTGGAACCCAGGGGCTTTCTACCTCCGGGCTATACTCCCAGACCTATTATATACTTTATTTGGAAACAGGGTCTCACTAAGTTGCTGAGAGCCTCACTAAGTAGCTGAGGCTGGCTTTGAACCTGTGAGATCCTCCTGTCTCAGCCTCCCAAGCGCGGGGATTACAAGTGTGCACCACCATGCCTGGCTTTTTTTATTTTTTATTTTTTTATTTTTTTGAAACAGGGTCTCACTAAGTTGCTGAGGACCTTGATAAATTGCTCAGGTTGGCCTTGATACTGAGAACCTCCTGTCTCAGCCTCCCAAATACTGGATTACGGGCATGTGTCACCACACTTGGCTCATGTATATTATAAATATCCTTTTCTCTCGGATTAATATTTCATTGAAAAACATTTTAAACAGCCGATCTTTCTGCTGACATTGGAAAGAAAAAGAAAAGAAAACCTCTACTCAAAGAAATGTCTCTTCGTGGAGCACACAAGTGGGTTTCTCTGCCACGGCACCCGCCTGACTCTCCATGCTTGAGCTGACAGCCCTACCCAGATGTGGCTGTGCTCCCCAACACCCTGGGACGCGGTCCTGGGACCCCGGCCTGCGGGAACACACAGTGCCCTGGTGGGATGTCCCCTCTCTCTGTCGCCATACCCAGGTGTGGACCACATACCAGGCTCATTCTGTCACCTCGGGCCTCCCTCTCTCTCCATTGCTATCTCTGCTGCTCCTGCGTTTGTCCCACTGGACCTGGAATCTGTCCCCAGGGAGCCCGTCTCGCTGACCCACAGATCAGGGTCCAGACCCCACAATGGCCAGCTCTCACCTGGGGCTGCCCTCCCTCTCTTCTGAGGCTCAGACAAGGGACCGACCACAGCGGTCCTGGGAGTCTCAGACACCGAACCTTGCAACCCAAGCGGACGGAAGCCGAGAATGGAGCCATCCCCAGGGTGGTTTCTGCAGATCTACGCAGAGACCTGCGGCCCCTCCTCGGGGGAGCCCCAGCCCTGCAAACCTCACCAGCTACTTCAGTATACCAGAGCCCTCGGCTCCCAGATACGCAGGGTGCACTTAGGTAGGCAATGCTCTGTGAAGGGATTAATTTGTTGATCTTATGACCTAAATCAAAAGAGATTTTGCAACCATCAGTAACACGCTCCCAAGATTCCCTGGTGTGAGCCGTGGGCCCCTCCTCCACGCCCCTTCCCGGCACTGCCAACCAAAAACTCCACCACAGACTGAAAAGTCACTCTACAGACGCGGCAGAGGTCATCCGCAGCCAGCGCCCGCATCCATGGCAAGGCACGCGGGCGCGACGGAAACTGCAGGGCCGCGCTCGCAGCCGCAGCCCAAGGGCTCACCTGATCCCCTTGTTCTGGGCGACGCTGTGCAGGGACAGTCGGGACACCGCAGAGATGACCTGGGAAGACAAGAGAAGGTGCCTGTTACGAGCAACCAGAAAGGCATCGTCAAACCGCGGGGGAGTGTTGTGTGGACACCGAGAACGCTTAGCTAAGCAAATTTCATCTTGGTAAGAAACACAGCGCGGCGTTTTTTGGGCTAGAGGCCTGTTTTGCATTTATTGTGCAAATCTGTCATTTCGCTGCACTAATATTTGCTGCGGGCCGCCTCGTCCCAGAGCGGGGCCTGGGGAGGAGCGCACGCCGGCTCACGTGGCCACCCTTCACTCCTCACCCCAGCCACAGAGCTGCTTCCCCATCCAGGGGGGCTGCTGCAGGTCTGAGCCGAGGTCACACTCACAAAGGCCTCACCCCACACCACGGGAGGTATGTTCACAGGAGGTGTCGATCCCTTTCAGAGGGAAACGCAACCCCAGAGAGGTCCAGGGACGCCCTACTCAAACAGCAGCCAGGCCACCACCCAGACACCAATGCCCCAGCGTATGCTTGCTTCTGCTCAAGCCCCAGAACTCCGTGTAACATCTAAAGAGGTGTGTGGCTCCCTGCGGGGTCAGGGTGCAGAAGGGCTGCGGGTACAGAGGGGCAGGATGGGGTCACTGTAGCCCCCCAGACCCGCCGAAACAGGAGTGCTGAGAACTGGGCACGCCCTTCAATGCTGCCCTCCCTGTGAGCCGGTAGGGTGCCTCCAGACACACAGGACCCCATCTCCCAGCCTCAAAAGATGCTCAGAAGGACAGGCAGCGAGCCGCCTGAAGAAAAGACAATGCAGGGATGGATTCAGGGACACTGAGGCAGCGGAGAGGGCCGAGTCTGACCCAGGAGCATAGAGCAAGACAGAACACGCAAGACAGAACAGGGAGCTGCTGACAGTTCATTCAGCGGGATTAATGGGACACAGACAGTAGCCAAGCCGTGCGCTGGGGAAGAGGGGCAGATCTCAACCTTGAGACAGAAGTGTATGTGTTCGTGTGTGTGTGCGTGCACGCTTGTGTGTGTTCACATGTGGGCAAGTTCACATGCGGGGTTGTATGCATAGGTTCCTGGCACGTGATTACATGTGCATGCATGTGTGTGCCCACATGCACTGCAAATTCCTGTGTATGCACTGTGTGTGTGTTCACGTGTGCAAGTTCACATGTGAAGTTGTCTGCACTGGTTCCTTACATGTAGTTACATGCACACACGTGTGTGCACACGTGCACTGCAAAATCCTGTGTATACAGTGTGTGTGTGTGTGTCTGTGTGCGCGTGTGCGCGCACACACACACATGTATATCAAGTGGGGAGCAGAAAACAAGAAAATGGCCCCTGACTCCTCTCGCTCCATTTAGACACCCTCTGCCTGTCCCAGCTGTCCTGGGACACAGCCCGGAGGGCACGTACCGAGAGCATCATTGCACCAAGTCCCACAAGCCTTCCTGCCGTGCACGGCACCTCTGCACGGCACCTAGGGGGCTGCCCGGAGCCCGGCGGGCATGCATCCTTAGACCTCCTTTGAGGCTGTCGGGCTCCCGGCAGTGAAATGCAGAAGGGGAGGAGGCACGCTGCAGGAAAGGGCCCTGCTCCACCCGCAGGGTGCGGGCGCATCTGGCCAAGCGGAGGCAGCCTCTCTGGTAGGGAGCTCCACCTCGAAGGGCCGGGCTCGGGGAGGCCAGGAATCCCAGCCACAGCCACACAGGGCTGCTGTCGCTTCCTGAGACGAGACTCAGTCAGTACACTAGGCAGCAGCCCGGCCGGACTCCCACCATCGAGGGCGACAAGGGCCCTTTCACAAACAAAGGACAACTTGGTTTCCGGTGTTATGTTTGGCTTTTAAGAGCTCTAAATATTTAAAAGGAATAAAAACTAAAGCAATACTTCTGCACACCCTTTAATTACTTGGGAGAATGCTGGAAACATTAGACCATGAAGGTTCAGCCAGTATAGGGCACAAGGGCTGCCCCTCTCCCACCCCCCGCCCGAGGCAGACATGGCTAATCAACTGACGCACGCCTCCCCAGTGAGCCAGAAACAGGCCCACAATCCCTGGCAGGGGCCTGAGGGAGAACCAGCAACCAGTCAGCGCTGGCCCAGGATGAAACTTGTTTGCCAGCCAGAAGACAGAGGGGCTGCGGCAGGTGGGCGTGGGGCCTCGCCCGCGTGTCTTACGTACCAGGACAGCATCGTTTCTCTGCCTGGAGCAGGCAACACTTTGCCCCAAGACAGAAGCTGTCACTAGCAGTTTGTGGAGGGCCTGGCCCTGTAAACGGGGTTACCGTGCCCAGCGAGCAGGAGCCCAGCAGCCGGCTCTGGCCAGCTATGAGGGAGGTATCCCACACTTCCATCCACCAGCGCTGTGTACTTCCTGGCTGCGCTCTGTGCAGAAAGGGAAGATCGCAGGGTCCAACATGGAGGACCACGGCCAGTGCAGGGGCTGGCGGGAGCAGACAGGGGACGCTCGAGGAGCTGTGGGTAGTGGGTAAACTCAGGGCGGGCGGCCCCGTATGAAGGCTGCCATCCTAAAGAATGAGGCCCAGGAGCACACACCTCCCTTCAGGAGGAGGCGGGCCCCTGGGTGCCTGGGCTACGGCTCACTCCACACCCACGAGAGAGAGCCGGTATCCCCAGGGCAGCGCTCTCAAAGACGATCAAAGGCCTCCGGATCCAGGGCCCCTGTGGACTCCTTAGAGAACATAAATGTCAAAGGATGACATTTTCCCAACTTTTATTTCCTCTTACCAGCTGCGTCCCAGTTAACAAATGAATTTACACACACACACACACACACACACACACGCACCAGCTCTGTCCTCCCTTCCCCATAGCTGAATGCTGTGTGCTGGGGTGGCACCGGGAGAGAGCGGGCCCCCTCCAAGAGGAGAGCCCTGCTGGGGAAGCCGCCCGCACCATCCGCCTCGGGCCCCTGTGCCACCATGCCCAGCGGGTACTAAAGGAAGAGGGCACGCACTGCCCAGCCCAGAGGCGGGTAGCTGGCAGGGTCTGGATCACAGCTCACAACCTTGTCTGGCCCCACCCGGCCAGGGCGCCTTCTGCACGTCCAGGAGGGAGCTTCGGAAGGCGGACCGTACCCCACCCTGCCCCAGAGGTTCAGGCACCCAGGATTTATTGTCAAAGTCCCATGTGGCCGGGATGTGTATCCCTCCCTAGGGACTGAGTCACTCAGATAGCACCGCAAACTGAGTTAGGGCCGGAAGAGAAGCCAGCACAGGTCCAGACTGCACACCCTGAAGATGAGATGCCCCGAAGGGGCACACGAGACGACGCGGAGCCTTTGAACCAGGCAGCAAACGGTCAGGAACAGCCACAGCGGAGAGACGCAGTCGAGGTAAACCCTAACAGTGGGGGCCCAGGGAGGGCTGTCTCCAGCACAAGGCTCCTGACCCCTGTCACTGGGGGTCAGTGTCCCCTGCCAAGCAAGACTGACAGAGTTCCTCCCTCGCCCTGAGCTGGGGACGGGCCCCTTCTGCCTGGCTATAAGTTTCGGGTTTACAGTCTTGTCTAGGCAAGGGAGATGGGCAGGCAGCCTAAGGGACATATCCCCAGGGACAGGAAGGCCCAAGAAACCCTTCCACCAAGGGCTGTGACAAAACCAACCCTCCTCCCAGCAGAAGGGGCGGACACTTGTCCCCCAACCTGCCCCCGTCACCAGCCCAAGTTCTCATGCCTCCTAGGAGCAGGCCACTGGAGCCGGCTTTGCATAAAGGAGCCCATAAGAAAAATCGAGAAAGGCAGACCCCATCTCTTAGTACCTTCCCCCCAAATCAACATGCCCAAAAAGAGATAAGAAGCTGTCATTTGGAAAGCCACTGGGGGTTGGGCCTCATCAGTGAGGAGAGATCTGGGTCTCTGATCCTACGAGTACCTGGGCTGTAAAAGGCATGTGTTCCATGCGAACCGCGATCCTCCCGTCTCAGCCTCCCGAATGCTGGGATTACAAGCGTGCGCCACCACGCCCGGCCCCACCGCACTTTTAAAAACATGCGCTCCTTGAAAGAAACACAGACAGCATGTAGGATGCTAGTGGTCACCCGGGCGAAGCCCCCTTCCCTTGATGGAGCCTACTGGTGCCACGCACACCCTGCACCCCATCTGCACACCCTATGCCAACTCCCCTGCCATCAAAACACATCATTCCCACCAAAGGGATCCGACCCCGGCCTGGAGGCAGAAACGCAGGTCAGTGGCACTCACCACGCTGTGGCCGGCACCACCAGCCTGGTGCCCAACTCACTGGGGCCAGAGACCCTCACTTCTGAGGAACTGTGGGGCCTTCGCTGCCGGAGACTGGACCTACTTGAATGGGACGATCACGCAAAGCCATGCCCTTCAACTTTACATCCCGGGTGCCTCGGGCCGTGGAAGCAACTTGGCAAGCAGGTGTGTGGGTAAACAAAGGAGAGGTGCGTAAGTGGATGGACACAGGCGGATGACAGACAGATGGCTGGGTAGATATCTGAGTGGGGGGACAGATGGATAGATGGGTGGATGGGTGATGGGTAGACAGGTAGGCAGACGGGTAGACGAGTGGATGGACGGCAGGAAGTGGATGGGGGTGGGTAGACTGGTGTGTCGATGGATGGCGCCTGGGTGGATGGTGGGTAGTGGGGGGACGGGAGAGCACTGGAAAGGTGGACGAGTGGCCGGGTAAGGAGGTACTTGGATGGATGGGTGGAGAAACAAAAGGATGGTGGCTTTTGAGAATGAAGGGGCGGGCAGGTGGGTGAGCGGAGAGGTGGGTAGGTGGGGGGATGGGTGGACAGACGGACGGACGGACAGTAGATAAGTGGATAGAGACGTGGACAGGTGGGTAGGTAGTCGAGAAGATGGATAGATGATCAGCAGGAGAGGAGAACTTGCCCCTCAAGCTCCCAGGTTTCAGAGCAGAGGCTCCCATAAGCACCTGCTGCATGCTAAGCGCTGGGATTAGCGATGACATAAACACTGTTCCCGGACTAATTAGGAGCAGACACTGGGGACCAGAGGGAACAGAGGCCTTGCCACAGGTCACCCAGCAGTGACCAGCTTAGGAACGGAGCTGCCCGACCCAGGCCTAGGTTTCCGTCCCCTGCACCTCACGACACACAAAGGTCTCCAGAGGCACCAAAGCTCCTTCCTCAGGTCCAGCGAAGCCACATCTCCCAGGCTCCCTTGCAGTTACTGAGGTCCACCCAATGGGTGGGTATGGACATCAAGGGGCCACCTGCAGGTCTCGTCTGTGACACTTTCCTGCCCCGAGGCTGAGTTCCACAGCTTCGTGCTGGGTAGCAAAGTGCCATCAGCCTGGGTGAGGCATGCAGGGAGCCGCCCACACTCACGCTGCCCACCCCGGCTCCCGACGTGAGCGTCTCCCGTGGAAGGCACGGCAGCAGAGCCTGTTCGATCCGCACAGCACTTGCCTCCCACTGGGAAGCTCCGCCGGGGTGCTCCGAGCAGGCAGAAATGACCCAGAACAGCCAAGAACGCCCCGACGGGTCCAGCCTGCCTTCAAACGGGTCACGGGCCGTCGTGGCGAGGATGTGAGCCCTAGCTGGTCCGCGAGCCCTCTGCCAACCCTGCTTGCTGGAGAAGGCTCCTGATCAGAAGAGCCTCCTGGCCCCAACTCCCACCATCGTTAGGCATCAGTAAGCAGGAACCGCTCAGGCCTGGCCCGAGCGCAGACCCTCCTTATCAGCCATTACCACGCATCTGGAAACGCACTGGCAGCGCCAGCTGAATGGTGTGATCATGAAACTCATTTAAATACGTTGCCCGGAAACTCACCTATCTGCCCCGGGAATCTATGGCTCTGGGTGCAGCGTATTCAGGGGCGAGTCGCTACAAATTGCTTTCCCAGCCCGGCCAGCCGCCGCGCAGTGGTTCCTTTCTTCCAGTCGAAAGCAAGGTCAGGAAAACCGAGGCTGGTGCCTTTGGGATGACGAGCGGCTGGCGAGGAGTGATTAATTATGAAACGCGTGCGGCTGCAGCTTTGCCAACTGAGGAGGCGGCAAAACAAAGCTCAAGTTGGGGGAACACAGCCTCCTCCCACCGCCGACCGCTGCCTCGGGTGCCGGTGCCTGACGCCAGGCACAGGAGGGTGGGCGAGCCCCGAGCCGGCTGAGCGGCAGGACAGATCGCCATCACTGCATCCAGGCAACTGGGAGCAGCGCTGGGGGGAGCTGCCGGGGAGGGGTCCTTGGAGGCTCAGAGCTGGGGGCCATGGGGCAGGCGAGGTAGGGCGGGATGGCCGGTCTGACTCCGTCCTGCACAGGAACGGAGACACTGGACAAGGAGCAGTGGCGGCTCCTTCCTCTGTCCTCTAACTTGAGTCCACCCTGAGATAGGCGCCTCCAGACTCTCGGGACCCCGACGCCCTTCCTGGAAAGATGTTCAGAAGGACAGGCAGCAGGCAGGCCAGAGGGGACGGGCCCCCAAGTGACCCGTCCCGACACTTCCTCGCGCTCAGCGGTCTGGATCAAGACCCTGGAGGTCAAGGGTGTGCGGCCACTGGAGCCTGGGGGACCAGCAGCCGCGGACCTTGTGCCGTGTGCTCTCCTAGGTGCTGGCTGCCCGCTGGACAGATGGACAGAGGACAGACAGATGAGCCCCGACTCAGAGGGGCCTGCCCGATCCCTCCTGATGGGGGGTGGGGGAAGGGAGGCAGGCGGACCTCTGACGGTGGCCTTGCCCCAGTGCAGAGGGCAGGCCCGAGGGTTTCATAGCTGTGGTGGGGATCCCACCTCCGAGGCCTGGGGCCCACCACACTGCGCCCCAGAGCGGAGGCTGGCCTCGAGTCTGGTCCCTGGGCCTCCTCCGTGTCTCCACGGCCGTCGTACTGGGTGGGGGCTCAGATCAACATTCCCGCTCACTGACGGGCCGTGGATGAGCTGGCGCAGGGCCGCCGCCCTGCTCCCTGGTACCATCCCTCCCTACAATCAGCAAGCTGATGTGAGAGCCCTCTCCCTTAAGGGAAGGGGCCCGGGCCTGAAAAGGACAGCTGGACCCAAACTCTGGCCGGGAAACCTTGGGGACGGCCGCTTTGTACGTCTTAGGAACTGGGAAGGAAAGGGTCAGAAGACGCTGGGCCACGCTGGCCTCCTGCCAGCGCCTTGTGTTGTGGGCAGAGATGAATGCCATGGTTGGCTTCTGAGCAAACCACCTTACCTAAGATGCTTCCTCCTTTGCTGGCCACTTTAGGGATCTTTTCCTACCCGAAGGTAGGGCTTAAAAACCTACTTTGGACTCTAACGGCAAGAGCGTGGATAAGAAAAAGGCCATCCCTACTTGGGCGTGAGGGTGCACGTTTATAATCCCAGGACTTGGGAGGCTGAGATGGGAGGATCACAGGTTCGTGGCTAGCCTTGGCTACTCGGTGAGGCCCTCTGCAATTTAACGAGACCCTGTTTCAAGAAAAAAATAAAAAATAGGGCTGGGGAGCTGGGCGTGGTGGCGCACACTTGTAATCCCAGGGCTTGGAGGCTGGGACAGGAGGATCGCACAGGTTCAAAGCCAGACTCAGCTACTTAGTGAGACCCTCTTTCCAAATAAAGTATAAAATAGTCATGCCGGGCATGGTGACACACGCTTGTAATTCCAGCATTTGGGAGGCTGAGACAGGAGGATCAAGGTTCGAGGACAGCCTCAGCTACTTAGTGAGCCCCTTTGCAACTCAGTGAGACCTTGTTTCAAAATAAAGAATAAAAAATAGGCTGGGCATGGTGGCGCACGCTTGTAATCCCAGCATTTGGGAGACTGAGACAGGAGGATCCCGGTTTGCAGCCAGCCTCAGCTACTTAAGTGAGACCCTTTGCAAGTCAGTGAGAGCCTGTTTCAAAATAAAGAATAAAAAAAAAAAAAAAATAGGGCTGGAGGTGTAGCTCGGAGGTAGAATGCCCCTGGGTTCCACCCTTAGTACTACAAAAAAGTAATAATAATAAAAAATAAGATAAAATACAAGGGGAGCTGCCAACATCCCCGCCAAGGCGCTGAAGGAGACAGACCAAGAGAACGGAGAGAAGAGCCCTGGGATGCAGAAGGGGAAACCGAGGCGATGCGAGCTGAGCATGGCCGCCTTCTGGTTACCAACGTGCTGCCCTGGGGCGCTGACTGTCGTAGACGCCCCGTCAAGAATGGGGATGCTAGGCCAGGGACCTGGGGCCGGCACAATCACCCCGGCTGCACTGCAAATCAGGAGCTGTTGTAAGATCTGTGGCCTGTTTAAGAGGGGGCTGCGCCATGGCTGGGGGCGGCAGCAGCTCGGCCTCCACCAGGGGGCTCTTGTGGTGGGGTCCTGGGCCCTGGCTGGGCTGCCATGGTGGGCCAAAGCCACACCCCGCAGGGGCAGGTCCAGGGGAGGCCAGATGAGGTCAGGCAGGCCCTGGGCTGGGCAGAAGCAGAGCACACAGGCAGGCCCAGCCCCGCACAGCCCTCCAGGATCCAGGATAAGGCTGCTATTAAACAGAGAAGCAGGAGGAGCAAGTTGGGCCCAGGCTGGGGGCCTGCAGCAGAGGACACAGGCAGGCAGGCGGGCGGGCAGGCGGCCCCGGTGCTCAGCCTTGGCGAGCTGGAAGGGCGGCCCCGTGGGTGCCCCTCACGCGGGCAGGTCACAGTTCACTGTGGTCTGCACTGGGTCGGAGAGTGACCCGAGGCTCAGGTCCTCCTGGAGCCTTGGACCACTGGACCTTTTGGGAAACAGAGCCGCTGCGGATGCAATAAGGTGAGCAGAAACGAGATCCTGCTGCGTAAGGCAGGCCGCTTATCCAAGAACTGCTGACCTCTTAGTAGGGGGGAGGAAACACGGGGCGGGAGGGAGGGGTAGAATAGGGACCGGCCCTTTCTATTTTTTATTTTGGAACAGGGTCTTGCTAAATTGCTGAGGCTAGCCTCAAACTCACGCTCCTCCTGCCTCAGCCTCCCAAGTACTGGGATTGCACACTGGGCTTACTCTTTCCTAATACTCCTGTAAATGGGGAACAGATATCAGTTTCCATAAACAGAAGATACCTCTAAAGATGACAGAGAAAATAAGAGCTTTCCTGCTAAATTCTTTTTATTTTTTCAAGTACTGGGGATTGAAGTCAAGGGCTCGCTAACATTGAGCTCAACCCCTGGCCCTTTTTATTTATTTTGAAACAGGGTCTAAATTACTGTGTGCTGGCCTTGAACCTGTGATCCTCAAGTCTCAGCCTCCCAAGCACTGGGATTACAGCCCTGGCCCACCATACCTGGAAACTGTGCCCTTTTAAGAAGAGAAGGGGCTGCAGAGAAGAGAGGCCCTGGGAAGGAGGCCAAGGGTACTGAGGTCACCTCCAGCCGAGGAGCACGCAGAGCGGGAAGAGGCAGGAAGGACTGTCCGTCGACGCCTTGATTTCATAATTCTTAACAGAATAAGCTTTTCTCTGTTGTGGCGCCTAGATCACAGCACTTAGTCACGGTAACAGAGGACACTAGTTCAAAGTTGAAGGTCAACAACGCCCGGCCCCTGGAACACACTGGTGCCTTAGCTAATTCAAGAATAAGGATGGGTAAGTAGTGCCTGGGCCCCTGCGGTGGCTCTGGACAGGCATCAGGTGAAGGAGCAGGATGGCTGTCACACCTGCCCAGATGTGTCTGCGGCTCTCCCCAGACGCCCTGAGGCTCTGGGTTCAGGAGGGACCCACACTCACCCTGTGTCAGGGACACGGTGCCCCCTTCCCAGGAGCGACCTCCAGGGTCCATCCCATGCCCGCCCGCCCTGCTGATCCCTAGGATCCCGCCCTCCTGAGCCCGCAGAAGGCTGGACGTCCACGCGCAGCCCCGCGAGCAGATGGCCCCATCACCCGCTCGTTTTACGCTCTCCTGGTAATTCGAAGAGAGTCCTAGTAATTGACAGAGACACGCTACACAGTCAGTGGGAAGGCAGACACATGGACATCACCCACTGGGACGGACTCAGCGTGCCATGAGCCTTGCGACACACAGGACGCAGGGCCAGGCACCGGGAGCAGGAGCCGGCTGCCGAGGAAGTGCAGGCACTAAAATATTTACAAGAACATATTGCAACAATGTGGCGACAAGAAGAACCACTCATTTGCTGCGGGGTGCCCCTTCCCAGCAGCACTAGCAGGCTGCAAGCGCCCGGGAGGGAATGTAGTCTGGGGTAGTGAGCTCCGCAAAACCTGGCTATAGCATCAGACAGGTGATCCAGCAGAAGGCTCCCGGATCCAGGTACCGGAGGCCCGCAGCTCATGGACAGCTGAACTTAGGTGGATTCTAGCAACCTTCCACACCAAGGAGAGAGATCCCAAAGTCAACGGTAAACTCTGCAGTGCTGGCGCCAGAACCAAACCAAACCCACACAATACGAGCCCACGCATACAAAGTAGCTCAGGTGTACACAACCACACACTCGCACACTCGCCGTACACCGGCCACGCACACAGACACACCAACGCACACACTCGCCTTGCGCACACACCCAGGTCCTGGGCAGCATCGGCGGCTGCTCTTGGCTGCACGCAGCGCCCTGGGAGCAGAGGCAGTGCCGCTGGAGGTGGGGGCGCTCCTGTGCGGGGACTGGCTCTCCTACCAGGAGCCGGCCTCCGGGGCGTGGGCCTGTGGTGCCTTCTCTATGTGGATGGGACACTTCAACTATGAGTTTACTTATAAAAAAACATTGTAGCTTGGTTTTAAAATCCTAGGGCGTGGTGGCTCACAGTTGTAATCCCCGCGCTTGGGAGGCTGAGACAGGAGGATCGAAGCCAGCCTCAGCTACTGAGTGAGGCGCTCAGCAACTTAGTGAGAACCTGTTCCCAAATAAAATATAAAATAGTCTGGGAGTAGAGCCCGGAGATAGAAAATCCCCTGGGTTCCACATTCAGTACCACCAAAAAAAAAAAAATCCTAGAAGCATTGAAACAGCTTTATTCCCTCAGAAACACAGTGCTCCAGACCCACTGCCAAAGCAGATGGCTCAGGGGGAACCCTGGCACATGCCAGGCACAACAGCCAGGGGTGCACAGGTGGGCAGGCAGACCCCAGGGACCTGGGGTCAGGTGAGCACCCACGGCCCGAGAAGTCCCCAAGGCTGTCCACAGCCTGCCTCTCTTGCCCACAGCGCCAAAGACTCCAGGTCCGTTGCCTCCGCCTCTGAAGCCAGGGTGACAGGCAGTCAAGATAATTTGGGCCCTTCCGGACGTTTCTCTCCAGAGAATGGAAGGCACAATCCGTATTCATCAAAATGTGCAACCTTTTCTGAACCAGTGCTTTCCTTCGCTCCACAGTCTCCTGCGATTCTTCCAAACCCGTGAGCCCATCAGCTGGGGCGGCGCGGCCCCCCGCGGCCATCTGCGCGGTCACGGCTGGCTAAACGGCGGAGCCTGTGCCGCCCACTGCGGCTCCCTGCTGCGATTTCAGGATCTGGATGCTCAGAAGCCCCTGTCACATCAATGAGCCACTATGGTTCAGCAAAGTGCACTGCTTCTGAGCTCTTTGCAAGAGGGAGGGCGCAGTTTCCTACAGGACCACAGTGCGCTTCAGTCCCGTGGCACCTGACCATGGGTCTCCAGGAGCTCACTACTGCTGGGCACACTTTCCACATGGTCCTAAGAGGACGGGGGAGACATGTCACCAGGCAGCCCTTCCCCAAGGCGAGGCGAGGCACTGGCACGATCCCTTCCCAAAGTGCGTACCCACCACTCCGCACCAGGCATGGCCACCTCATCCAGTCCCTGCTGGGGCACTCAGGGGACTCCAGGGGGTGGCATTCGACCTGAGAGGGGTCCCTGGGCTCAGGCACTCGGGGAAGTCATGCGTCCCTCCAGGGGCTGGGCAGGGCCACCTGCCAGGCACAGGCACAGGAAGGACCTCTCCCCCTCCACGGTGCCACAGGGATTCTCGCAGAGCCTGACTGCTGCAGGCAGACATGACCCAGGCCAGGACAGTGGGGCAGCACCTGCATGGAGGACACAGTGGCTTGAATTGCAGCAGATCCAGGAGGAGGCGTCACAGAAGCCAGGCTTCCCACGGGGAGGACGTCTACCCCCAGAGAAACCCACCTCTCCAAAACAACTGTCCCCCAGGGCCTCAGGCCAGATGTCCTAAGCCCTCTGGGGCCCCCTAATATACACATATCTACCCCACGCACCTCCCAGGAGGTTCCAGGAGCCCCATGCACCCTTGCTGGAGATCCCCAGAAATCCACCCAGACCCCAGCACCCAGGGACATCAGAGCCAGGGACTGGACAGTAAGTGCTTCGTGGGGACAGAGTTTTAATCTTGCAGGACAGGAGTTCTGAGGGTGGACGATGTGGCACTGCACATACCGTGATGTACTAAGGACACGGAGTCATGCACTTATGCATGGGTAAGATGGTAGTTATACTGTAGCAGGGTGTGGTGGTACATACTTGTGATCTCAATACTGGGGTGGCCGACACCAGGCAGGAGGTGTCGCAGGTCCACAGCCAGCCTCAGCTACTTAGTGAGGCCCTCTGCAACTCAGTGAGACTCTGTTCAAACATAAAAAATAAGAGCCGGGCATAGTGGCGCACGCTTGTAAAACCGTCATTTGGGAGGCTAAGACAGGAGGACTGCAGTTTGCAGACAGCCTCTGCTACTACTTAGTGAGGCCCTTTGCAACTCAGTGAGACCGTTTCAAAAATAAAAGAATAAAAGATAGGGTTGGGGTGTAGCTTGGAAATAGAATGCCCTGGGTTCCATCCTCAGTACTGCAAAAATTAATTAATTAATTAATTAATTAATTAAATAGGGCTGGGGTATATCTTGGAAGTGGAATGCCCCTGGGTTCAATCTCAGCATTGCATAAATAAATAAATAAATAAATAAATAAATAAATAAACAAACAAACAAACAAACAAACGAATGAATGGAGGCCAGGGTGCCTGGGCAGGTGAAGGGCTACCTCAGGGGCTGGCGTAGGCTTGGGTGCAGCTGGACTCTAGACTCCTTCCAGCCCCAGCCGTGGTGAGAGCACCCTGCAGGACTCGGGCGACTCTGGCCTGGAGCGCTGAGCCAGGCAGTCTTCAGCCGGCCCTTCATGGCTGGGATGGGATGCGGGCACGCCATGGATCCTGCCCAGCAGTGTCAGTACCTCTCACTGGACCAGCCCTGCGGGGACCAAGGGCTGCAGCAGAGGCCAAAGAAGAGGTGGAGAATGTACATGTGGCCTTAGGGACAGGAGCCCAGACCAGACAGCAGATCTGTTCCCGCCCCACCGCCCCACCCGCACCCTGTGCCCCACACAAAGGTCTCCCAGTCCTGGCATCCTTGTCCAGGGGGAAAGATAGCAGGGAAGGCTAACAGCGCCCTGCTTAGGGAGGGAGGGAAAGCGGGGGGTGGGGGGGGCGGCAGGGCTAATGGCTGTGTGGTGCTGGGGAAGAGGGAGGACAGAGGGAGGAGGGGTTAAAGAGAGCAGAAGAGGACAGAGGCACCTGAGGGAGGGATGGAGGAGGGATGGGGGTTAAGCCCGACATAGACCGCCAAGGAGGAGGGCAGGTGTGGAGCCAGAAGGCCTTGTTCTTGGGATGGAGGCTGCCCAGGCTCACAGGCAGGGGCGTGTGGCCTTGTGATTGCAGGGGCCTCTGTTTATTTTGTAAGCGAGGGGCCAGGGGCTCAGGGAAGGTGAGCGCTGGAGCCCTGGCCAGGCACACTCACTGCAGTGTGTAGTGAGCCTGCAGTGACCCCCCACCCCACCCACCCATCACATAGGGTGGGCTGAGGGCAGGTGGGGGGGTCCTGCCTGGACGCCCAAGTGGTCCCCACACTGAGTCACAGACAGTGCCAGTGCAGAGGCCCAGGCCCCTGGGCGGGCTGAGCTACAGCGCTGGAAGGGCTCAGAGGAAGTTCAGGAAGAGGCGCACTCCAATGGGGCCGCGACCCAGAGCCCCAAGGATGGGATCCGAGCTGGGCCGGGCTTTAGCAATCAGAAGACCTTCTAAGCTCTTTAAGGAGACACGAAACAAGCAGTGTGCTCCCTGTGGAACCTGCAGGGAGATCCACGGACCCAGGAAAGGCTTCATCAGTGGCCGGGGCTGGAGAAGTGGAGGGAGGGGTGTGGCTTGCAGCTTCTATGGGGGATGAGGAGGATGTTCTGGGATTAGCAATGGATGCACAGCCTGGTGAGTATGCTAAATATTCCCTGAACTGTACACTTTAAGAGGGTGTAAGCCAGGCGTGGTGGCGCACGCTTGTAATCCCAGTACTTGGGAGGCTGAGACGGGAGGGTCAAGGTTCGCAGCCAGCCTCAGCTACTTAGTGAGGCCCTCGGAAACTTAGTGAGCCCTTGTTTCCAAATAAAGAATAAAGAATAAAAAATAGTGCTGGGGGTATAGCTTGGAGGTAGAATGCCCCTGGGTTCCATCCCCATGGGGGGGCGGGGGGGGAGAGGGAGAGGGAGAGGGAAGGAGGAAAGAGGACTCCATGGGATGTGATTTACACACTTCAATAAAGCTGTTACTAAAAGAGCGAACGTCGGCTTTCTACATGCCGGCAAGAGCAGCCCAGAAGGACCAGCCGTCTCTGCTTTTTTGCCTCCTTTGCTAGCCACCATGCTAATATTTCTATAAAAGAGAAATTCTGGACACAGGTGGACCGCAGCACAAGCAGCTGGCATTGCCCGGCGCTGCGTCGCGTGGCTGCCTTCCTGCGAGCCTCGCTTCCGTTCCGCCTGGGCTTCATCAGCGCTCTCTCCCACGGTCCACCACTCCAGCGCTGTGATTCGGGAGGAAGGCTGGAGAGCCACATAAATGGCATATGGTATGCCCCTTCTGTTTAGTTTTGTTTTGTTTCCATTAGGAAATAGAAGAAAATACAAGCCAAGAAAGGGTTAGGCTTGCGGGAAACCACGGCGCGCGGTTTACCTGGGCTGTGGTGGGAGTGCTCTGCAGCGCATCCCCGTGGCCAGGCGCCGCGGCGTCAGAGGGCTCCTGCTCAAGCCCAGATGTAGACCGGCCTCTGAGCAGCACAACAGGCCTTCTCCCTCACTGGCCCAGTGGCAGGTGCCCGGGAAGTGCCAGCGTTGACCTGAGGCTGCATGAGGAGGCCGTGCGGGCATACTGGGGCAGGGGGAGCCCGTGCCTTTAGGACCAGAGACAACACCGACCCTTTGCGTTGCCCACCCCCCAAGACACATTCACCCCAACTCCAGCGAGCCCTGGCGCCCTCCTGCACCTCCCCATCTGCCACCTCTTATGCAAGTAGCTGGGCTGCATCTCCCTGCGCCAGCCGGGGCCTGGTCAGGCCCATCCTCCTGGTAAGCAGGTTAGGGTGAGGTCACCAGGACAAGCCTTCCCATCCTGGATGGGAAGACTCGGACACGGAGCTGTACTGAGGCACAGCGATGTAAGGACAGGGCAATTTGGCCCTGTGAGCGGAGGAGATGGTCCTACACACTCTATCTCAGACCTCCAGCCTACAAAACTGGGAGGACAGACTTCGTGGGAGCCCCGTGGGCAGTCCTTTGCTCCAGCAGCCAGAGAGGACACACAGTGAAGTCCTGCACCAGATGGGGAGGCTGGGAAGATGGGTGAGCTGCCAGGAGGGCACCCAAACTCTGCTTCAAGAATAACCACCCAAGCCGGGCATGGTGGTGCATGCCTGTAATCCCAGTACTTGAGAGGCTGAGACAGGAGGATTGCAGGTTCGCCAGCAGCCTCAGCTACTTAGTGAGGCCCTCCCAACTTAAAGAGACCTTGTTTCAAAATAAAGAATAAAAAACAGGGCTAGGGGGTGTGGCTCGGAGGCAGAATGCCCCTGGGTTCCATCCCCAGTACTGCAAAAAAAAAAGGAATCCCCACCCAGCTGGGCATGGTGGCACATACCGGAATCCCAGTCCCTGGGAGGCTGAGACCGGAGGGTCGCAGGTTCTCCTTACGGAGGTCTGAGCAGCCTTCCTTGCGAAGCTCAGCAACCCACTTACGAACGGCTGCACAGGCTCGGCAGGTGCTGCAGAGCGCCGCCCGGCCCCAGCGCAGGCCGTCCCAGCCTCCACCGCCAGCAAGGCTGGCGCTCAGCCACACAGCTCCACTCCTCTGGGCCGCCCCGCCGGAGAACACAGGAAAAGTGCTTTTTCTAGAAGCACAGAGCTTGAAAAGCGAAAGAACCATCCCGAGGCTTCCCTTTCAAATCCTCTCCGCTCTAATGTGCTGATAAAAGTGACAATCAAGGCCTCGTGTCTGAGTTTATGTCCTGGGGATTCTATGAAATTCAAAGTAGGAAGCACCTGGAATCCTCCACCCTCCGCCCCAGACACTGCAAAGAATGGATTCGCGCCCAGGGCGGCAGGCGCTCGCTCTGGGCAGGAAAGCAGGCTCGGGCCCTAGGTCCGGAACTCCCTGACCACCTGCTCCCGTCCCCATCACCACAAATGACCCCCAGGCCTGGTCTTGGTGGACACAGACCCTGTGCTGGGCACAGCCCTACTCTACTGCCCTGCACCAGCTGTCTCAGAACTGGCAGGAGGGACAGGTCACCAGCACTCTGGGTGGCGGCACAGGCAGCCTCCCACATGCCCGGGTCAGGTGGCCGGGGTTCAAAGCCAGGCGGACCCTGGTGTCTCAGGGGTGCCAAGCCTGCAGCCGGGGCCCCATCCAGGCCACAGTGGTTGGGACACTTTGGGGACCCCCAACCCCCCAAGAACTGGGAAACATCAAAACCTGTAAGAGCAGGGACCCCGAGAGTTCACCCACCCTGGGCCTGTCTTGGGCTGCGGCGGCTAGTTTGCAGGGAGGGCCGGCCTGGCCTTGGACATACGCACCGCTGTGCTCTGACCCAGTCACCAAAGCTTCTGGGGAGACACTTAACACCGCACAGTGTTGGCCAGAGAGATCAGGAAGCACTGCTGATACGGGGGCCCGGCCCACCGCCTGGCTCAGCACCTTCCGCCCCGGGAGGCCTTGCTCCACCTTCTGACACGGAGGAGACCTCGCCAGGTGCCCAGCAGATGCCTCACCATCTGCACTTCCGGTCTCCAGGCCAGAGCCACAAAGATGTCTGTTCTTTATAAGCCCACCTGGCCTAGGGCATCACAACAGTACCACAACAGCGACAGAGTCAAAAGCTATCGCACCCCACCTCCCCCAACAGGGCTCAAAATGGTCCCCAAAGGAGCAGGGAAAGAGACCCCCATCCCGTGCCCAACCCCCGCCAGGCACAGGGGCCAGGGCACTTCAAACCCATCCTCACTCCATCAAAGAAGGTGAAACCCTGGCGGGGCATGGTGGCGCATGCTTGTAAGCCCAGCATTGGGGAGGCTGACACAGGAGGATGGCGGTTCACAGACAGCCTCAGCTATGTAGCGAGGCCCTTTGCAACTCAGTGAGACCCTGTTTCAAAATAAAAAATAAAAAATAGGACTGGGGGTGTAGCTTGGAGGTAAAATGTCCCTGGGTTCCATCCCCAGTATGGCAAGAGAGAGAGGGGAGAGCGGGAGAGAGGGGAGAGAGGGGAGAGAGGGGAGAGAGGGGAGAGAGGGGAGAGAGGGGAGAGAGGGGAGAGAGGGAGAGGGAGAGGGAGAAGGAGAGGGAGAGGGAGGGAGGGAAGGAGGTGGGGGAGGGATAGATCCCGCCAACCCCTTGGCTGCCCGGACCAATGAATCCAGGCAGCTGCACCTTGAGGAATACCGTCTTCCCCGGCAACAGGCACCGCCATGCTGGCCTATCCTGGACACAGTTTTCCCCGGCAACCAGAGACCACATGCTGGCCTCGCCATCACTGTCCTCCCTGACAATGGGGGAGCATCATGCCAGCTCATCCTAGATGCCACCCACCGCACCCGCAGCTGCCCGAGGTTGACCTGGCCCTGCCTGCATGCCCACAGGAAGACAGGTGCCTGAGCCGAGCCAAGTGGAGCGGGGCGGACTGTCTACCAGCTTGTTCAGCGAGACCCAAGCCTGAGCAAGCAGGTTGGGGAGCTCCATGGAGCCGACTCCGGGGCAAAGGCCCCTGGGGATCAAAGCTGATTTATGGGCCCTGGAGGGGGATGCTGGCACTCCTTGGCCGCTGCCACCAACCTCGTAAATCAAGCCCGGCCTTCTCGTGCAGACCTTTGTAAATAAATGCGAGTCGGATGAGATCTCAAACAACCAGGCTGAAAATAAGAAAGAGAAAGGCAGTCATGGCAATCCCGACATGGCAGGCGCTGGGGAGGCCGGCGGAGGAGGCCTGGGCATCCTGCTGCCAGCACCTAAGTACTCGGGTTCAGGAGAGGGGCAAAGAGGAGGAAGAAAGGCAGAGGAAGTCAGACCCCCAAATCCAGGCAGCGCCATTTCTGAGCATCAGCACACCCCAGCCAGGGTCCCCAAAGGCCACCGCATGGTCACTGCTTTGCCCTTCGAGGCCCTGCCTGCCTGCCCTGGGAATCTCCACCTCTCAGATCTGTCCTTGCCTGGCATCCCCGACCAAACGAGGTCCGGCCCCACCCTAGGTCCGCCCCTCAGCTGGGAAAGAGGGGACAGGAGGCGGTCCCCACCTGCCAAGCAGGCCCCACCCCCGGGATCAGAAACCGAGGCCCAGAGACAGAGCGGCTAGAAGGACCATCCCTTTCTCTCCTCAAGGCTGGAACCGCTGGAACATGGCTGCCACCAGAGGACCATGCTTCCTGGAAGGAAGGGGTCCTTCTGTGCAGGGTCCACCCTGGAAGAAGATGTCAGGAGACACAGAAGAACAGAGCTGAGCTGGGCATGGTGGCACACGGGGTAATCCCAGCATTCAGGAGGCTGAGGCAGGAGGATCATGGTTCGCAGACTTAGTGAGGCCCTCTGCAACTCAGTGAGACCCTATTTCTTTTTCTTTTTTTTTTTGGGGGGGGGTGGTGGTACTAGGGGTGGAAACCAGAGGCTTTCTACCTCCAGACCTATTTTATATTTTATTTGGAAACAGGGTCTCACTAAGTTGCTGAGAGCCTCACTAAGTAGCTGAGGCTGGCTTTGAACCTGTGCGATCCTCCTGTCTTAGCCTCCCAAGCGCGGGGATTACAAGCATGCGCCACCACGCCCAGCAGTGAGACCCTATTTCAAAATAAAGAATAAAAAATAGGGCTGGGGTACAGCTCAAAGGTAGAATGCCCCTGGGTTCCATCCCCAGTACTGCAAAATAAAAAAATAACAGACCTCCCAGGCAACGGTGGCGAGCCCGGAGGGAACAGTGCCCCGGAGCTGCACATCATGGCCGTCGTGGTGGGAAAGAGGCGCCTGGGAGACCTTCTGGGTACCCCACGTCCCAGGAAGCTCTGCCCCTGCCCTGAGCAGCACCTTGGAAGGCGGGGAGATGGAAAACACAGTCTCCCCTTCTTACGTCAGCCATGGGAAGCGCGGGGCACAGGTGCCTCCTGATGCGGGCCCGGGACAGACGGGGTCAGAAGTGGAGAGGAAGAGGCCGACCCCGCACGGCCTGAGCTCTCTGTGCCCAGGAGTCCTCATTCAACAACCCGAGGACAAAGCCCAGTGCTTCATAATTATGCCACCCACAAAGCTCACTCCAGAGGGTGAGGCCGCCCTCCACGGGGCTCTGTGTCCCCCAGGCCCGCCTGCCCAGCTTTCCTCCTCCAGCTGAGCCTCCGCCCCGCCCGGCACCTGCTGGAGACCCACACTCCTCTCTTCTGCAGGGCTCCAGACCCTCCCTTCAGGTGTCCACCCTCCTCCTTATCATTCCTGACCAGAGCCCGTTCTCAGGAGGGAACCTGACAGACTCCTGGGCATTGACACGCACCGATAACGCTTAACGGATTCCCTGCGTCAACGGGGACGGGCTCCAAGCCAAAGGAACCGCTCTCCCCTGGTGGACTGTCAGGTATTTTCTATGGCCTATCAGAGAGCTGAGAGCCCACAACAAGAAAACACTTTTCTCCTTCCCCACCCCTCCCCCACCCTGAAGAGCGTTTTTATGTCCACAAGAGAGAGAGCTGTCACTTTGAGTAAGCAGCAAAAACATATGAACTCATATGAAAAACATATGAAAGGACCATCAGTAACTCAAAAGTAAAATCCCTGCCCTCCCCCCGAAAGCACGCACACAGTACAGGGGGGCCACGATGCAGCCCAGACCCTGCCAGCCCCCAGGGCTCATGCACTCAGCCCCAGAGGCAGGTGCACCTCCCCTTTTATGGGGAAACTGAGGCTGGAGGGGGAAAGCAGTCCAGCCCAGGTAGGATCTGCTTACAGGACAGAGTTGAGCCCATAGGCACCACCCTGTGACCAGTCCCAAAATCAGAGCCCAAAGGAGCCAGGGAACCCTGGGCGTGGTAGGGCCAGCCGCCCCTCCCCTGTGGCAGACAGGTGGGGTCTGTCTGTGGCAGCAGAGAAAGCCAGCTGCACACTGGGACTCCGTGAGCACCCCGCCTGCCCTTCCCTGAGGGCCTGTCCTGCAAGCCGCACACCACCCAGACCCCCGGCAGGTCTGTTTGCCTGAGGGCCCCAGGAGGCCCTGGCTGTACAAGGGGCTGAGGTACGCACTCCAGTGGCCAGCAGACAGGGGGTCGCACCCAGTCCCTGAGCTACAGCCTCCTCCTGCTCATCATAGGTGGCCTGGGGGAGCCCTGGCCACAGCAGGCATCCAGGCTGGCCTGAGTGGACCCGCCAGACCCCAAAGTCCCCCCGACATGATAGCCAGGCTCAGCTGAGGACTGCCCCGGCCATCCAAGTGCCTGCAGGTAGTGGTGCTCTACAGAGGCGGTGGCCTGGGCTGGCCTGGCACCTTGCTGGTAGGGCAGTTGGGGGGGAAAGCGCTGGGCAGAGGTGCTCAGGGCCCCCTCTACCTGCCCAGCAGGTCTTGGAGGCTGGGCCCCAGATCCAGAACTACCTGGAGAAGACTCTGACGCCAGCAGGGAATCCTCTCTCCCCAGACATCCGTCTACCAAGCACCTGCCTTCCAGGACCAGGCCCCACTGCGAGGACCCATGGGAGAGGATGCTTGGCCTGGCTCAGGTCACCCCAAGCTCCCTCTGCTGCCCCTTGCTGCGGGCCACACCTTCCCTAGCAAAAGGGCCCTTGAGGTCCCTGGGGGATTCCAAACACACCCCAAAGTCCAACTCCCTAGCTGGCCTTGAGGGAACTCATGGGGGGCTCAGCTATCCGGTGCAGATCAGAAACTCTAATTGGAGATATCACTCATAATTAACCTTTGATTAATTAAAAAGTTAAAAACTAATTACTTAATAATGCCGTTGGTTTAACAGGCATAATCTTTGAGGGGGTGCAGCCCTGAGAGAAGTGAGAGTATTCAGAAGGGTCCCCTGGAGCAGAAGGCCCTCAAGGGGTGCCACTTGACGCCTCCCTCCTCGGACACAGGAGAGACTCTCTAGCCAGACATGGGTCTTGCTCGAAGGAGCGGAGACGGGACTGCCACCTTGCAACCCCAGGCCCCGTGGTGGCCATGCAGGGCTCCACCAGTGTTTGTTGAGTGAATACACAAACAGCTTCTTTGGGTCACCAAATGTTCAGATGAAATGGTGGTCTCGCTCTCAGAACCTGCCCTCCAGGACCCCAGCCCAGATATGGCCGCAAGGACCACTTCCCTAAACAGGAGCTCCCAGTAACCTCTCCCCAGGCCTGCAGAGGGCGCTCCACCCAGCTCAGCTCCTCCCATGCTCTCCTGAGCCACAGTCCTTCGGTGGAGCAGGGGCTCTGTCAGGCCGGCCCTGCACAGCCCGAGCTGCAGAGGAGGCCCTGCAGAACCACAGCGGCCCCGAGGGCGGCCACCCAGCCCCAGGAGGGAGACAGGCCACAGGGCTGTCACTTGCCCACAGTCATGGTGCCTCCTTCTGGGGAAGGCCTTGGGTGGGCGTGTGGTGAGCACTGTGCCGAGTCTGGGAGGTCAGAGTCACGGTCACGGTCAGGGGATGAGGGGTCAGCACAACGAGGCCTGCCTTGGCCTCCCGCACAGATGCCTTGTGTGGACGCGGGCTCAGTGAGCCCTGCGCCAGTGCCTCTCTGCATAGTCCCTGTTCCCCTTGAAGCAGTCGTGACCTATTTCCTCGGGGGCCAAGAGGCCCCGAGGGTAACAGGAGGTCGCCACCAGCCAGCCTCCTGCCAGCAGTGCTGAGGCCGCAGCACGCAGCCACACCTGGGACATTCAGAGTGGGCTGGCCCGCTGGCCTGGAGTGGAGCCGCTGGGTGGCCCGTCTCTGCTCTGTTTGCTGGGCTGCAAGCCGGGTCCTGAAAGGTCCTGGGCAAGAACAAGCCCTCTCCACCTGGCTGGAAGGGCCGGGAAAGTACGTGCCCCACAGAAACACCTTGCTGGCTCTTGTCGCACTGGGACCCCAGCGTCCATCTGCCTGGGCCTCACACACTGGGAAAGGAGACTGACACCCTCAGGGAGGCAGATGTGCCCAGTGGACCAAGGGCCCGCAGCCGGGCGTGGTGACGCAGGCTTGTAATCCCAGCGCCTGGGAGGCTGAGATAGGAGGATCGTACAGGTTCGAAGCCAGCCTCAGCTACTTAGTGAGGCTCTCAGCAACTTAGTGAGACCCTATTTCCAAGTAAAATATAAAATAGGCCTGGGAGTATAGCCCAGAGGCAGAAAAGCCCCTGGGTTCCACCCCCAGTACCACTAAAATAAACAAACAAATAAATAAATAAATAAATAAATAGGGGCGGGGGCAGAGACTGGACCCGCCTGGTCACTCGGGATGCTGACTTTGCTGCCCAGCAGGGGGCGGGCTCCGGCCGCCCCCACACGCCGAGGCCATCTTAAAGGTCACGTGCATGGCCCAGTGATTTCTCACACAGGTGCCAAGGCCAGTCAGCGGGCAAAGGGCAGTGATTCCACGCAAAAGCATGGCGTCGTACCCTCATCTGGTGCTTATACCAAAGTAACTCAAAATAGATCAAAGACCCAAAGGGAACGCACGCGCTCAAACTGTAGAACTCCTGAAAGAAAACACGAGGTAAAGCTTTGCGTCGTTGACTGTGGCCATGATTCCTTGAATAGGACACCAAGAGCAGGCGGACGTGGGGGCGCACGCCCATTATCCCAGTACTTGGGAGGCTAAGACAGGAGGATCACAGGTTCAAAGCCAGCCTCAGCAAACTTAGCAAGGCCCTGGCAACTTGGTGAAACCCTGTTTCAAGATAAAAAGGGCCGGAGGTATAGCTCAGAGGTAGAATGCCCCTGGGTTTTAATCCCTAGTACCAAAAAATTTAAAAAAAATTAAAAAAAGACTAAGAACTCTGGCCACAAAAACCAAAAAAAAAAAAAAAAACAGGCAAATTAGAAAAGAAACATCTAACAGAGTGAAAAGACCATCAACACAGCAGTAAGAAAAATAGTCGTGCAAGCCAGCGCCTCACGAGGACCGCTACCACCAACAACGGAAACCACGTGGCCAGCTTAAAACTGAGCGGAGCACTGGAAGAGCTCATCCCCCACAGAGGATGCAAAAATGGCCGGCCAGAACACATCAGGCGTGGCCAAGGAGCCTGGAAAGAGTGTGGAGCCCCGGGCGATGCTGGAGGGCTTGAAAGTGGTGCAGGCGCCATCAAAAAATAAACAGAACAAGCCAAGCGTGGAGGCCGCCCGCTTGTAATCCCAGCATTTGGGAGGCTGATATCAGAGGATTGTGGTCCACAGACAGCCTCAGCTATTTAATGAGCCTCTTTGCAACTCAAGTGAGAGCCTATTTCAAAATAAAGAAAAATAAAATAGGACTGGGGGGTGTGGCTCGGAGGTTGAATGATCCTGGGTTCCATCCCCAGACCCTCAAAAAATAAATAAATAACAAGAAACAGAGCTACCATGCGACCAGCTTCCAGTATTGCCCCAGCTTCCAGTGTTGCCCCGCAGGAACCGGAGGCAGAGTCTCAGAGAAGCTTTTTGCACTCTGAAGCTCAGAGTTGTACCTCACCCAAGATCCAATCTGAGCGGCGTGGTGGTGCAGGCCTCTAATCCCAGTACTCGGGAGGCTGAGACAGGAAGATCTCAGGTTTGAGGACAGCCTCAGCAGTAATGAGACTCTCATCACCCTAGGGAGACCCTGTTTCCAAATAAAAAGCAAAATCAGGCTCGGGGTGTAACTCGAAGGTAGAATGCCTCTGAGATCAACCCAGTACTCAAAAAAAAAAAAAAAAAAAAAAATCCAATCTGTACTCCAACTCACAGTCCAACAGGCCTGCCATGGGATACATAGGACAGGGGCAGTCTGCAGCCCAGCCCGTGGGTCCTGAGCCCTGGCAGGCGGGGCACTGCAGGCCACGGGGCACAAGACTAAAAGCCAATCAGCAGAAACTGGCCCCTGACCGCTCACAGCACCACCATGCACAGGGGCTGAAACGCCAACGTCCATCAGGGAGTGGGGATAAGTGATCAGCAGCCTGTTGTCATTTACCATAAAAATGGTGCGTCGCTACACAGCACGACATGGACAACCCCTGGAAACGCCGAGGCAAAGGTGCCGGACGCGGAGGCCACGGGCTGTCCAGTCCCATCTGCATCACAGTCCTGAGCAGGCAAATCGAGAGAGACGGAAAACAGATCAGAGGTGGCCGGGGGCAGGGAAGGAGGAAACGGGTGTCAATAAATTCAGGAACGCGAGGCTGCTGATGACTACACGATACTGTGGATGCACTTACTGCCACTGAGTCGTACGCTTTAAAATGACCACAGCGGGCCGGGCGTGGAGGCGCACGCTTGTAATCCCAGCATTTGGGAGGCTGAGACAGGAGGATCGCGATTGGCGGACAGCCTCGGCTACTTAGTGGGGCCCTCTACAACTCAGTGAGACCCTGCTTCAAAACAAAAGAATAAAAAATAGGGCTGGGGGTGTACCTGGGAGGTAGAATGCCCCTGGGTTCCATCCCCAGTGCTGAAAAAACCTTTCTTTAAATAAATGAAAAATAAAATAAAATGACCACAGTGAGGAGGGTATGGTGACACAAGCTTGTAATCCTAGTACTTGAGAGACAGGCAGGAGGATGGTAGGTTCGGGGACAGCCTCAGCAGCTCTGCAAGACCCTGTTTCTATTTAAAACAATTAAATAGAGCTGGGGGTTTAGCTTGGAGGTAGAATGTCCCTGGATTCAAACCACAGTACTACAAAAAAAAAAAAAAAAAAGGAAAGAAAAGAATAATTATATTGATCAATTTTATGTTATATTCATTTTTTTTTTCAGAACTGGGGATGGAACCCAGGGGCATTCACTTTCAAGCTACACCCCCAGCCCTATTTTTTTTATTTTGAAACAGGGTCTCACGAAGTTGCTGAGAGCCTCACTAAGTAGCTGAGGCTGAGCGCGAACCTGCGATCCTCCTGTCTCAGCCTCTCAAGCGCAGGGATTACAAGCATGCACCACCACACCCAGCTTTGTTATATCCATTTTATCACAATAAATTTTATTTTTTATTTTTTAAAGATTGAGAGTCAAGTTGTGTATATGGCGGCACGAGCTTGTAATCCGAGTACTTGAAAGGCAAAGACAGAAAGATCAGAGATTCACAGCCAGCCTCAGCTACTTTGTGAGGCCCTCCACAACTTAGTTTAACCCTGTTTCAAAATAAAGAATAATATATATGAATATATATGAATGTGACGTAGCTCTTAGGTAGAATGCCCTTGGGTTCAATGCCCAGTTCTGCAAAAGGGGGGGGGGGGGCAGGCTAAATATCCTGGGCTTCCAGCCTAACTTCCTGCGCAGAGAGCCAGGGGTCTGCACGCCTAACATCACCCTTGTAGCTGGGGACCTGCAGGAGCCCTCTCTGTCTCATCACAGGTGCTCACTGCAACCCCAGAGGTGGACCCCAAGCCCTGGCCACATGCTGGCCGCACACTCTGAGTCATCCTTGGAACAACTGCCTTACTAGAGAAGGTCCCTGCGTGTCAGAGGAGACAGTCTGTTAGATGTTGTCATTTACAGTCGTCCAAGTCCTCCTCCTCCTCCTCCTCCTCCTCCTCCTCCTCCTCCTCCACCTCCTCCTCCTCCTCTTCCACCTCCTCCTTCTCTCCTTAGTCTCCTTCAGCCTTTTTGCTGCAAACATCAAACTGTCAGGCTCCATCAGACACAATGAATATCTTGGGGCACTAGGGAGAAACAATTAGCCAATTACAACTTAATTAACTGTGGACTAGGACCAAAACAGAAAAGAACATCACAGGCCGGTGCCCCAGGGCTAGTTAAGGAAACCCAAGCCCTCAGCCACCCGGTAAGGAGAAGTGGGAGCAAGGGCAGACGCGTGGCTTCAGGATGCCCACGGGGACACGGAAAGCATCCCAGAAGACCACCACCCTAAGGCCAGCCTCCCTCCTGGATGGACAGGCTGCGGCCCAGAGCACTAACCAGCACACACAGCGACGCACAGTGGCAACGCAGACCAGAACACGTCCCCTCTCCCCTGCTTTCCCACCGGGTGTGGACTGCGGCCACCACAGGCACCCGAGACCTCTCCCCACAGCCAATCCTTTTGCAGTACTGGGGATGGAACCCAGGGGCATTCCACCTCCCGGCTGCACCTCCAGCCCTAGTTTTTATTCTTTATTTTGAAACCGAGTCTCACTGAGTTGCAAAGGGCCTCTCACTAAGTAGCTGAGGCTAACTGCGATCCTCCTGTCTCAGCCTCCCAAATGCTTGGATTACAAGCGTGCGCCACCACACCCGGCTCCCAGAGCCAATCCTAAGGGAGAGGGGACCCACAGGCATGGACAGTCTGCTGGGGCCTGGCGCCGTCATTGCCTCTGGGCACTTTCTAAGTGATTACTGCTAATCCTGAGAACCCCGGCCTATCCTCTCTACAAGGTGGTCAACCAGCCTCCTGCCCTTCCCAATGCACCCCCAGGACACCCACATAACTTGCCTGACAGGCTGCAGCTCAGCCCGTGAGCTCTAGGTACGATCTCCGGGAACCTTTGCTGACCACCTCTGCTGCTCAAGCCACAGCCATGCCACTGTCACTGTATCTCTCCACACCCCCCCCCCATCAGAGG